>NC_141697.1:512513155-513713155 GCF_964263255.1 Lissotriton vulgaris | reverse complement strand
CTAGCTTGGTTTTAAAAGGTTCTGCTTATTATGCACCCATTTGGCCTCTGTGAATCATATTGTAAAATGCAACACTTAGTGATTTGCCATATTTAGATATGTTTGATCATTTCAACTGTTAAATATGAGAAAATGAAATTATATTGTCAATATTATGTTTTCCCTGCCAATGATGGTTGACACAATCCCCTTAAAAAGAATGGCAGCCCTGCAGAGACCACTACTCTGCCTTTTGGGTTACTGATTACCAGCTAGGAACTGTCTAAAAATAATTATGTAGCAACTCCCCCGAGATCAAAGTTATTTCACCTCGGAACACTCCCAGCTTTCTGTGGTTCCCCCAAAAATAATTTGATATTGACTCATTTTCAATAAGGATGCCGCATTGAAGGTCATAGTCTGTAAAAGTGCTGATAATGGCTGACCAATACGATGTGCGCATAATATGTGTACATCATAGCACATTCATGTAGCCTTTTAATCCTGATGTGAATTGCATATCCAGAACCCCTGAGTCCCAGTCAAGATTTTTCTCTTTGACCAAAGTGTGTGATCCTTGGAATGGACACATTATTTCACTTCACTTATGTACCCAACATAAGGGGTCTTGGAAATACAGTGACAGCAGAGTTCAATGGGATATTTTGAACTGGATATTCATGCTAAATGTAAAAGGGTAAACTTCATTAATAGGAGCTCTAGCGTTAAGTAACTTCATGTCTCATCAAAATGTATTGTTTTCATTTAGAATTATTGTTCAGTGATTTCTATATCCCAAACATCTTGTGCTGACTGTCTAGCACTGGGATTCCTGACACAAATCCAGAGGAGCTTAACATGTAACCCCTTTACCGCGGTGCAAATTCCGTTGCGGTGCGGGGTGTTCCATTGAGGGGGCGGGGCTACCGAGGTAGTGCTCGTGACGGCCGTTGGCCGACGGGCGCACTTAACGGGTTAAGCAGTGCATCATTTGAGCCTCTGGTTTCTGGTGCTCAATCCGGCACTTAATCATCAACACGAGCACTTATAGCACAAACTCGACCCAATGCGCTTTTCATGAGCACCAGTTAAGGACACATTCCTTTTTGGTGGGCACGGGGAGATTAAGTGATTCTGCTGTGTTGGTGCACAGGTTTTGTTAGGAAAAGCCCCAGCTACCCAATTTCTTCGCAGATGTCTCATTCCTGGCGCTCCACCTGCTTTTGGAATCAAAGGGCTTGATTCCCAAACCCATTTGAACACTTAAGGTAAACTTATATGTGCAGATGGCTGGCTTATTGGTGTAAATGTTTGTTGAGCAGTGACACAACATTGGTTTACACTTGTAGAGGCAGAGACATATATGTCCCTAATGTCAAACTTTTGAATGCTGTACACCACAATCTTTACTCCATCTCTACACTGAAACTCTTTGGCAAAAATGTAAAACATTTGAAGATCTACCAACCAGATTAAAATAAAACAACATATCCAACTTGCCCTCAAAATTAGTGTATAAAATCCCATTTACCACATGACATTTGTGAGCTACAGAACTGCGCATGGTGGTATTATGGCTTGTGATTGCGTTTTGGAGCGATAGGGTCAGAAGACTACTAACACAGATTATTACTATTCATAGTATTATTTTCATTGGTATTATTGTTATTATGATTCTTATGTTTCTCATCACTATCATTATTATTGTATTATTATTGTTGGTATTATTAATATTTGTGTTATGAATATTATTATTATTATTATTATTATTATTATTATTATTATTATTATTATTATTATTATGTGCACCAATTAAATGTTAGAACATTTCCCTGTATTGTGCTACACTAAAAGTGATGAAAAGCTGCCAGTTGGAGGCATGCTTGGTCTCATGCATAAAACCGAAATCGGTGGGTTTTTATAAATTATCTTGCAGAAAAAAGGGGGAGCATTATTAAGTTATTTAAAACAAAAATATACCTGGTTTATCCACACGAGAGATACGCAGCCCAGGAAGACGTCCAGGACTTTTCGACTGCTAACACAGATGAATATTTCATATCAGAAAACAAGGTCAACTGTATTTCAATGGGTGTACATGTGACACACTCTTATGATCGAGCTGCACATTTTTTCAACATTTAAATGGAATGTATTAACCGTACCGAAAGTAGTCAGCCAGTCCAGTAGTCACAAATGGCACACAAACCTTTATGTAGTTATTCGACAACTCTGTGCCGTTTTTAACATCCGGTGCTTATTTTCAAGGTTTTTTTTGTTGTTTTTTTTTGTTTGGCCTCTTGAATGTCGTTTGAGGCATTCATAACAAAATATTCGAAGATATCGCGCTAAGCTACATAGATGGGCAGTGGAAAAAGCGGAGGCTTTGTGATTGAAACGTAAGAGAAGAATGCAAGTGCCATGCTTTAGCTGTGGCGCCATGCCAACGTGGCATCAGGTGTTTTTTCACTGTGGCGCGGTTAAAAAATAAGTCCTGCCTTCACGGTAATCTTTTTGTTGGCTGCCTGTATTGTACTATTATGTGAATGCCCTCAGGTAAGTAGACTTCACCGTAAAAATGGGTCAGTATCAATGTTCCTGCGAACTGTTTTTGTTTGTGTGCAGCAATAAAGGGTCTCTGTGCATTGCGCCAAGGCTGCATGCGCCAAAGACACACAGGAGCTCACTATACAAGAAAGCGCGGCAGATAAGCTAGCAAATGCTAACATTAGTTCTTTTAATTTGATTCCTGTTGCTCTCTAAGCCTTTTATCCATTCCATATATGTTGATAAAATGTGTCTTTGAATTGATTCAAACACATTTGTCCACACAACTTTGTATTATTTCTTCCTTGTTGTCCACACAACTTTGTATCATTTCTTTCTTTTTGTCCACACAACTTTGTATCATTTCTTCCTTTTTGCCCACATAATATAATTTCTTCCTTGGTTTCAGAGTTGCCTGGAATACCATTGTTAACCATAACTGTTAATACCAATGGCCAACACCAGAGGTCTTGATCTAATTCTTCCCATATTCCCGTATCTGCCAACAGTAAGATCCCTTGGAAATGAGCTCAATTCGGGTAATGAATGCCATAAAAAACAACAGTAACCCAACCAAGATGACCACTTGATTGGACTGGGCAGTCACCACTACTAGGGTAAGTCCAGTGGGCTCGTCTTTAGCCATGAACAGGAGACTTGCCATCTTATCCTAGCATTATTTCTTTTCCTAAAAGTGATGGAAATAAACCCTGAATTACTAATTTGAGCAAGACCCACAACATAGTGGGGAGAGCAGTCTGTCGGCCTTATCAACCAAGCCACCTCCACCTAATGTGTGGTGTAGTGCGCAAGCTGGAAACTGTGGGATCAAATGTAAATGTAAATGTCAAGCTAAAAGCTGCTATAGTGAGAGAAAAAAACAAGTCTGCAACTCAATACACATTGAATATTATTATGGGGGAGATGGTGGTTTGTTTCACAGTGCTTTGACCATAATATGCTGTAGTGAAAAATTTACAGCCCTTGGCACCAATAGTGCAGCATTGCTGTCTCAATTCCCCTACTTTAACAAACCATTTGTCCCAGAACACATCCCATCAACCCAGGGCTTGAGTCACCTAATCTACCAGCATTTGAGGACTTCAGAAAAGCCACCGCATAGATAATGAGCACCAAGAATTAATTCCTAGAACTGCTCCACCCGCCCAGTTTTCATTCATTTTAATTCAGTTCAATGTAGGTGAACACACACTATTCAATTTTAAATTCTGTCTTTGCTCTTACAATATGATCACAATAATTTTCACGAACATATTAAAACTTTCAACATATCAAAGTCAGTGGTGGCTGGTGGTCACCTGCGAGTGGTAGGGCATAATATTAGCCCAGAAATTCAGCGAACGTCACAAGAAGCCCACTTCTTTCCAAGGGTTCAGAGAGTTTTTTCCCACTGAGAATAGTTCGCAATAAATATGATCAAGTTGTGCATATCAACGCACAATTTACACACACGTTGTTTCAAAATCATCGGTGTGCCAAACTTATGAACCCTGACACTCCCCAGGAGTTAAAACTGTTTTTTAAAGTAGGCAGTGGGTGCCTTCCTAAGGCCAATATAATGTTATCAGGGCAAGCTTGATACATTTGGTTCCTCCATTTGAAATGAGTGCCACCATACAATAAGCCAGTGCCAGAATTTTGCATTTGTGCCAAAAATATATTATGAGTTATCTATAATCATGAAATTACCTCTAGGATGTCATGGTTAGTATTTTACCATGGTTGCCTGCCACTTCCCAGTAGTTTTTCACATTCTCATTGTAAAAGGGACCTGCCTTGCTACAGCTTCTCATTCCCATTCATTCTTAAACACTCTGTAAGAAAATAACTACCCACTTTTTTTTTTTTTAATTTTGAGTTTTATATAGCGCTGGCTATACCCGGAGGCATCAAAGTGCTTTTCATAAGGAACAACAGAGAGAGTTACAAGGTACATTCATTTAAACATTTGTTGCACAGTAATTACAAAGTAAATGGCAAATCATATGGGGCAGGCACCTCTTCACAACACGTTAAGAGAATGCAGTGCTGACAAAAAAGATGCATATCTCTGTCAAACCACTCAAAACATCATAATCAGCCAGTTTTTCTCTCCTGTTGATTACCATTACTCTCTACTGCCCCTCTGAGGTATCCCTAATGGAGCACAGCTGTGAAACAGACCTGTGCTAACAATATGCATAGAGTGGGCTTTTTTCCACCCTTTCCAACCATTGGATTTCTTTGACCAGCCTCTTCCAGCTATTGGCTTGAGATTTCATTAATATCATCTTGACCTGGTCTGATGGATTATTTGTTTCTCACAACAAGTCCTTTGCTGTTTGGTTGTATCCTTCCACCTCCACTTAAGTGCTTGTATTGAAATGCATGAGGTACTCTAGTCCCCTCTGTCTCCACCTGCTGGTTCCCTCCCATGTGTCTCACTCCTATGTGCTAAAGCGGAGTGCATTAGCACATTAAACCAAGACCTAATACTTCTGCCAAACAATGCCAAACTTTGCTTGTTAAACCATTTTCCTACTAATGGGGTTAAAGCTGAAAGTGTAAGGAAATTGGATATCACAACTATTCAATTAATTGGCTTTTGTTTGGACTTATCCCCATGAAGCTGTCATTTAAAAGAAGGTCTTGCTTAGAAGTGGAGGGACCTTGCAAGATTTCCTTCTGTGATATCTAAATTGGCCCTCCGTTGGGCTTTTAAAATATTGCAGCGAATAAGTGTTTTGTTAGTTGAAGAAAAGGCTCTTGGACAAGTATGTTTTAAAAAGATTTGCCAAAGTCGCATGACCATCTATTATAAGGAAGCTAAAATGGCCTCTGGACTAGCAGTATAGATAGACGCCAAACTCAAGACCATTTAAGATTAGATCTATCTAACCCTCATTACAAGTGGCCAGGTAAATTGTGGCTCTTGCGCAAACAACTGTTTATGCAGGGTCCTCAATTACAAGATGTTGGTGCTCTTGTGAAAAAAATCATCCTTTTCCCCATTGGGATGGGCAAAACTTGTAACATAAGTTATTTACCAGCCTCAACAAATCCCAATCCCTAGGGTATCAGAATTTAGTGGGCCAAATAAATAAAGTATTCCCAGCCAGGTCACTCGTAATTAGGGTTAATCAAGTGAAGAAATGGACACTTGTAACAAGTCCAGACCATTGGTTGGAAAAACTATGGTACCCTCAAAAGACCCAATGTAAATAGGTTTTGCGGTATATATCGTTCCTCCGCCCCTACATTGTGGTTCGTTGGCAGTTATCATTGGGTACCATAGGTAGTGTGGGTGCCTGCCTCAGCCAGAGGCTCCTCTGGTCTGGATTGCAGTGACCAGAGAAAAAAATTTTCGTGCAAAGAAAAATCGAAGAATTGCTGTTAAAAATAAGATCAGCGCCTTGTGAGATTTAATAAATGGTGTTGATCTTATGATAAAACCAATGGGTACTTAACCTAGATCAAGTTAAGGGATCTGGAAGTATAATTTTACGTGGGTGTCGACATGTTTCAGCCCCCCTTGGCTCAAAGGAGTCTACGGGGCTTTCGTCAGGACAAAAAGGGGACAAACAAACATAGAAGTTCTACTCACACGTGTTTAGTGGAGTTCAGTGCAATTGAGGGTCAAAAATTATTTGAACCACTCGGGTATGTATAAGCCCCCTTATGTGGAGATTACTGCTTCTATCGGGGTTCAGAGCCGCGTGTCTGGGATCCTACACCGCTTGTGCTGACTCTGCGGGGCAGAGTCAGCACAAGCGGTGTAGGATCCCAGACACGCGGCTCTGAACCCCGATAGAAGCAGTAATCTCCACATAAGGGGGCTTATACATACCCGAGTGGTTCAAATAATTTTTGACCCTCAATTGCACTGAACTCCACTAAACACGTGTGAGTAGAACTTCTATGTTTGTTTGTCCCCTTTTTGTCCTGACGAAAGCCCCGTAGACTCCTTTGAGCCAAGGGGGGCTGAAACATGTCGACACCCACGTAAAATTATACTTCCAGATCCCTTAACTTGATCTAGGTTAAGTACCCATTGGTTTTATCATAAGATCAACACCATTTATTAAATCTCACAAGGCGCTGATCTTATTTTTAACAGCAATTCTTCGATTTTTCTTTGCACGAAAAATTTTTTCTCTGGTCACTGCAATCCAGACCAGAGGAGCCTCTGGCTGAGGCAGGCACCCACACTACCTATGGTACCCAATGATAACTGCCAACGAACCACAATGTAGGGGCGGAGGAACGATATATACCGCAAAACCTATTTACATTGGGTCTTTTGAGGGTACCATAGTTTTTCCAACCAATGGTCTGGACTTGTTACAAGTGTCCATTTCTTCACTTGATTAACTCTGATACTACTTGGGGAAATAAATGGACACGCTTTCCTCGTCCCTCCTTTGATAAACTTTGCACTCGTAATTAGGACCTTCAATTCAAATTTAAGATATGGTATCTTTAGATTCGTAAGATTCAGTGGAGGAAGAAATGGGGAACCAAATTTTAGTTGTTCGAGTGAGAGTACTCTGAAATGTTTCTATAATGCATACGCTTTTGCAATAAAATGAATAAACCTCACTGAAGTTAAGCCAGTTTAAAATCAGAGCTGTATACAGTGCATTTCATATGCACTGCTCTGCCTGACGGATGACAATTGGATCCATTGCACCAACGCCTGATTTATTTTCCAGCAGGAATTAAGAAGTTGGCACTGAAAATAATTAAATGTATAATACCTTCTGTATTGCACCTTGCAATAAATACCCAAATATTGAAAACATTTTGTAAAAAATGTCAATTTACTATTCACTACTCCCAAGACATTTTTTAATAAAAATTAGATTTGTTTGTGTAACTTGCTCTTGAGAGATGTTTTTTATTTTTACAAATTTCACTGTATATAATATGGGAAGAGGCAATGAATTCTGATAATCTGTGCCTCCATAATAAAAAATCAGTTGCCATTCATTGTAGTCAAAAGAACTGGGACCTGTGCACGTGTCTTGAAGTTAGAGTGCAAGAAGTACCCTATGAATTCAACTCAGATTTTTGCCTTGTGTGATCATTTCTCAAGGTTTGCAATCAGATTTGTTTTTACTTCACTACACCTATGCTGAGGTTAACATAATGTTTGACTGCAGTTGTAGACAAAATGCTGCAGTGATGTAAATAGCACATGACTTTAAACCCAACTCAGTGGTACTCATTTCATCAACTTCTAGAGATTGGAGAAATAAGGTGCAAAATAGATTGGAAATGGCAGAAATTATGTTGCTATTACCAGCTGCCAATTATCACACATTTTGTGCTTGTTCTTGAGTTTTGAGGATTAACTGTCGAAAACAACATCCACCAGATATAACGTTAACCTTCACTCAACAGCAAAAAGCTGCTGAGGGCACCCGAGTTTTGGTCAGAAATCAACAGGTGTGTTCCCGCAAATTTCCAGAAATGTTTGCAATTGTGTGCAAGAGAAAAAAAGTGGAATCACACAATTACTGAAAACGTTTTCTCTTCCACACAATAACCTGGACTTTTCAACATTAGAATGTGAGATTAGCCCATGTGGTTTTGAACCTGTGTCCCGTGTGTTGCACCTAACATCCTGCAGAAGTTATCCAATAAACGGACATTTTTGACAATGGTGACAATAGCCAAATTGGGGTAATATACGTTTTTTGATTGGATGCCTGCTGTATTCCAAACATAGGGGACCAGTCTCAAATAGAGTACTATTAGACATACAGTCTGCATCTTTCCTTACAAATTTTCTAATGAAAAATGATCATTATTATTATAACGAACACATGCATCATTCCTTCAACAATATTTTTTTCTTTTTGTCACATGGAGTTATGCTTAATTTACCATTCATTTTACAAAGCAATCACACACTGTAATGACCCTTCAGAAATGGCCAACAGGAGGTAATCTATACCATCGCAACACACATGAAAATCGCAGATAGAATTGAACAGCAGCTGAGTGTGTCTCTCTGTCAAGCTGTAGCTCTGGATTTTGGTATTCAGTAAAGTGAAATGCATTGTCCAAGGATTTCAAGCTGTTCAAATAAAGCTGCCTCGAAGTGATGGACAGCGTCTGTTTGAATCAAAACACAGGAGAACCACGGTGCGCCCGCTGAACACACGACTACCATGGAAGAAAAAGGTACAGACCACAGTTCAAGTTAGAAAGGTTACTTATTATTAAACACGTTCAACAACAAGTGAGGAGGGTCTAAGGGCAGGTTTACCGACCAACCAGATATAAGCCCCTAACTCAATATATCACAACAAATAATATCTGGGGGTCAGAAAAAAGAAAGAGTTTGACAGTGAGGACCACTATGCCAAATGCACACAGAAAAGTATCAGTGAGAAATGATAGTTAGTAAATGGTCAAGTCGAGGCTCGAGAGCACAAGGAGAAAAATGTATTGTTCCCATCAGAAGCCACACTGTACCGCCCTTATTGTCATCATGTGGGATCTCCTTACCCAGGAGACAAGACGGCCGGTAAACATTACCGTGACCGAAATGTGATATGAGAGCAGAACAGAGGAGTGTAGTAGTGGCTAATGACAAAAGCAGTGTATGGTGATTAAAGTGGAGAAGTGAAGGGTAATACTAAAATTAGGTGAATGGGTGGAAAAAAGAAATTTTATTAGTATCCCCCAAACCCTAAGGTTAAAAGGCAGGTGTGGGTGCAGGTTTTAAATAATAACCGCACTTATTGGTGGTCGACATGTTTCAGCATTTCATAAGATTTTCTTAATGCATTCCTCAGGACCTATACAGGATACACTACTGCTTTGTAAAAAATAAATAAATTATAAAGATATCACCTGGACATCCAGGCGTGCTCAACCGTATACTATCAGTGTAAAATGGTAAGGGATCCAACATGTAAAACAA
This sequence comes from Lissotriton vulgaris, assembly GCF_964263255.1. Lineage (NCBI taxonomy): Eukaryota > Metazoa > Chordata > Amphibia > Caudata > Salamandridae > Lissotriton > Lissotriton vulgaris. The sequence goes on along the minus strand of NC_141697.1, from coordinate 513,703,695 downwards.
ACAAACAAACACACGAAGAAACAAATAGAACACGTCAAGTTATTCACATCATTTCTGTTTGTATTCATAATGACATTGCAATATGTTTAATCATACCTGGTCATTATTTCAAGTATGCACTCACCCTTGCGTGTAGGTTGAGGAGCTTCACCCCACCTGGCTGCAGCGCAGGTAAAAGGAGCGCCGCTCTGTGAATAACCACATAATGTTTACAGAGCGGCTAGTGATATGACACTAAACCAAAATAATAATAAAATATACTTCGAGATGAGAGGTGGTCTAAACCTCTTATATAGTCAAATAGTACCCAGGCTGGGCGTGAACGCCGTAATCTGTCATGACTCGAGACCGATGACCACCCGGTAGGGACAAGTAAAGCATGAAAGCCGATCCGTGTCAGTTTCAGTTATGTTTAAAAACCGCACTCGAGAAACGCTTCCGAGAAACGCTTCGTGTTTCTGATGGCGGGGTGGCCTCTAGCGGCATATCCGCGCAGAGGGAAACAACACGAAGTCACGCATTATGCGTTCACTCACCTTTCCGTCGGCGTCTCCAGGCAGTCTTCAGTACTGCTCGGGGGGGCGCCGACCGCGGAATGAGGTAGTGTTTTGTATACTCTACAAACAAGACGTAATGCGAGCAGTCACGTGACGGTGAGAATTCTGGGAATAGTAGTTCGCTACCCAGTGCCGACTCTATAAGATAGAAGGGACTTCATTACAGGATTCTGCCATGGTGTTTCTTACACACATCCTTGAACAGGATCACAGTGGCATAAATCATGTAGTGTGTACACTGATGCGTGATGAATTACATATGAATATTTATAGACGAATGTTTATATTTATAGGCAAGTGCCAATGCGCCATTAGAAGGACATAATTCTGGGAGTTGAAATTCGCTACCTAGCGCTGCCTCTATTAAATAGAAGGGACTTTATTTCACGATTGTGTCATGGTGTGTCTCTTACACAAATCGTTAAACAGGATCACAGTGGCGTGAATACTGGGTGTTAAATTACAAATAAGTGTTTGTGTTTATAGATGAAATTTTATATTTATAGACAGTGTAAGAAGGGACATAATGCACACGACCATTCAAAGGGACATCCATGGTATGGGCTCATTTAGGCCCTCTTTGTCACTGTTAAGGCGGTAAACCCATTTCTGTTCTATCTTGAACAAAAAACGGCTGGTGTCCGCACATGAATCAGGAATGTGCGGTTGCTCGAGGACTGTCCAGTAGAAATCTTCAGGACCATGACCCTTCTCCAAGAAATGTGCGGTCAGTCTGGTTGCTTGTTTGCGGCACCGCACTGTGCTTTTATGTTCTTGGATACGTGTGCGTACCTTTCTGGTTGTCATGCCGACATACCGTAGTTCGCAAGGACATTTGATCAGATATATCAAGTTACTACTGTTGCAATTCGTAAACTTGTTCTGTGTCCATGGGCGATTAGTGCCGATGTCAACCTCAGTAGATTTGTTAGTCTGGGGACAGACAGTGCAATTTCCGCATGGGTGATGTCCGACCACAGCTGGTAAATCCCAAAGGGTGCCCACTTGTCTTCCTTCTTTGCCGCGTGGGCGTGTGTGAACCAGTTGATCCTTCAAGTTCGGTCCTCTTTTATATGCGAACATGGGCTGGGGAATGTCATCACCTCCAGTCTTAAGGATGGACCAGTGTTTCTTTATAATTTTTTGCAACTGGTTGGATCGGCTGTTGAAGGTGTTGACAAAAGCAATCCGATCTGTTTTTTCTTTTGGAGGGTTGATTGCAAGTAGGGCATCCCTATGGTTATTGGAGGCCCTCTTTTTAGACTGACGAATGATTTTCTTGGGGTATCGTTTCTCCTTTAGTTGTTCCTCCAGGTTTTTGGAGTGTGCTTCAAAAGATTCCTTCTTAGAGCAGTTTCTTTGTATCCTCAGGAACTGGCCAAAAGGGAGATTGTCCCTCAAGGCCCGTGGATGACAGCTGTCATATCGCAACAATGCGTTCCTGGCCATGGGTTTGCGATATAGCTCAGACTCGATGCCAGTTGGGGTCGCGTGCAATCTCAAATCAAGGAAAGCCAGAGATGTTCTGCTATGCTCGATGGTGAACTTTAAATATTGGTTCTTGCTGTTCAACCAACCATGAAATGATATTAGGTCTTCTTCCGTGCCACGCCACACCACCAGGATGTCATCAATATAGCGTTTCCACACATATATTGATGGTAAGTATGGGTTGGTGATGGTTAGTACACTCTGTTGTTCAAAATGGTGCACGTACAGATTCGCCAGGCTCGGCGCGAAAACACTGCCCATGCTAGTCCCGGACGTTTGCAGGTACAATGTGTCTTCAAAGCGGAAATAATTTTCCTTCATAGCAATTTCTGCTAAATGCATGATGAAGGGTATTGGTGTCATCGATTGATGGTTATTCTGCTCCAAAAGTGTCCCCACTACTTCTAGGGTCTCAGTTTGAGGGATCGATGTGTATAAAGATTCAACATCGAACAATACTAGGATGTCCGTTTCCATGTTGTATTGTATCGTGGGAAGGAGTCTAAGGACATCTTTAGTGTCTTGGAGAAAGGTAGGCATTGCTTTGACCATCGGGTTGAGGAAGTGGTCCACAAAAGTCGAAAGGGGTTCTAATACCGACCCAATGCCAGAAATAATAGGCCTACCAGGTGGTGGCCTTGTTGGTTTGTGTACTTTGGGCAGGCAGTAAAAATAAGGAATTGTTGGGTATTTTGTGACCAAATACTGTCCCTCCTGTGAGGTTATCCATCCCTCACTCGTGGCTTCTTCTACCAAGGCACTAATTCTGGTTTGTAGACCTTCAGTTGGATCCGATCTCAACGGTAAGTAGGATTTGCGGTCACTGAGTTGCCGCAGACATTCGTTTCTGTACACTGCAGTGTCTAGGATCACAGTTGCTCCGCCTTTGTCGGCCGGCTTGATGGTAATATTGTCGTTGGAAGTGAGTGAACGTAAGGCTTGCTGTTCATCTCTGGAGAGATTCATAAATGGCTTGACATCTCTTTTGTATAGATCTGTGACGTCCTTTTCAACAGCTGTTTCAAAGGTCAGAACTTTGGGCGGTAAGGTAGCACTCGGTGGATTAAACGAGGAAGGTCTCTTCAGACCAGTGTTGTTATCTATGGCGATGGTTTCCAAGGCAGTCGATTTTGCGAAAAAGTAATGCAACCTTATTTTCCTGAATAGCTTGGAAAGTTCAATTTGGGCCACGAAAGGATCACCTTTCTGAGTAGCTACGAATCCCAAGCCTTTGTTTAGGAGGAGTTCCTCATTGGTAGACAGGATGTGTGAACTGAGGTTGATCACGATGCCGTCTGGTTGCTTGTTCCCGCGGCATCTTGGGGGACTTTCTTCCCGCTGCGTAGATCCATCCTCGATTGTTGCGGGGTGTTCGTGTCCGTATTCCAATGAACTTGTTGTTGCGTTGCTCCCTGTCTCCTCCTGCCTCGGCCTCGTCTCTGGCCAAAACCTAAAAAAGGAAACGACCCCGGGCCTTGTTGCATCTGTGGTGGATAGAAAGGCGGACCAATTTGTGGAGGGCAGTTTGGACCCATCATCCAAGGGTTAATAGGCCACCATGGTTGGTGATTGCCAAAGTTCTGTGGTTGGTTTCTCCAATTTCTCCTGTTGCCGCGACCTCTCGGGGCTTGATTGGATGATCCGGTCTGTGATGCATCTGAATCGCTGGATGTCCCATCTGAACTGGAAGTGCCATATGTTGAACCTCCCTTTTTGCCACTGCGACTGAATGTGGGTGCTGTATAGGTGTCGCTACTATAAGGATATATTTTCTCCATTGAGAATTTCGCCAAATCCTTTTTGAACTTCTCTAATTTTATGGATAAGATGGATTCCTTAAAATCTTTGTTGGTCTTATCCGTATCGTCCTGTCCCTTTTTAAACAATCCACTTTTTAAAGAGGCTTTTATATGGCCTTCGAGGACCTGGATCTCAATCAGGATGGTATCCGCAATTCTTTTCGCGGTTTTTATGATCAGGACTAGCCAGTCTCTCGTACATCTCCAGGCTATCATGGCCCAATCTTTAAGAAATTGTTTATCGTCAAGAAAAAGGCGTGGTGCATTATTGACGATGAGGCCTGTGGGGGCACAGTTACCTCTAAGATACTGGGCCATGATGATGCCATGGACGGAAATTCGGGAGTGGGACTTCTTTAGGATCAAGACTTTGTTCCAGCTGTCGTCATTGTTTGTTGCCTGAGGTGGAATGGGCACATTATCCAGAAGGCTAGGATTTTCGTCTAAAATGTTTTGCACTTCAGCACTTTCAAATGCTAACCCCCAGTTTGTAGCCATCGTTCCGAGCAGACAGGTGAGGCGGTTGAGCCTCAGAGCGAGATTCTCAAAGTATACTTTATTGCATTGGTGACCAGAGTAATCAACCAAAATTAAAAAGACCCACAGCCTTAGCTGTACTAGTAACACGTTCAACAACAAGTGAGGAGGGTCTAAGGGCAGGTTTACCGACCAACCAGATATAAGCCCCTAACTCAATATATCACAACAAATAATATCTGGGGGTCAGAAAAAAGAAAGAGTTTGACAGTGAGGACCACTATGCCAAATGCACACAGAAAAGTATCAGTGAGAAATGATAGTTAGTAAATGGTCAAGTCGAGGCTCGAGAGCACAAGGAGAAAAATGTATTGTTCCCATCAGAAGCCACACTGTACCGCCCTTATTGTCATCATGTGGGATCTCCTTACCCAGGAGACAAGACGGCCGGTAAACATTACCGTGACCGAAATGTGATATGAGAGCAGAACAGAGGAGTGTAGTAGTGGCTAATGACAAAAGCAGTGTATGGTGATTAAAGTGGAGAAGTGAAGGGTAATACTAAAATTAGGTAAATGGGTGGAAAAAAGAAATTTTATTAGTATCCCCCAAACCCTAAGGTTAAAAGGCAGGTGTGGGTGCAGGTTTTAAATAATAACCGCACTTATTGGTGGTCGACATGTTTCAGCATTTCATAAGATTTTCTTAATGCATTCCTCAGGACCTATACAGGATACACTACTGCTTTGTAAAAAATAAATAAATTATAAAGATATCACCTGGACATCCAGGCGTGCTCAACCGTATACTATCAGTGTAAAATGGTAAGGGATCCAACATGTAAAACAAACAAACAAACACACGAAGAAACAAATAGAACACGTCAAGTTATTCACATCATTTCTGTTTGTATTCATAATGACATTGCAATATGTTTAATCATACCTGGTCATTATTTCAAGTATGCACTCACCCTTGCGTGTAGGTTGAGGAGCTTCACCCCACCTGGCTGCAGCGCAGGTAAAAGGAGCGCCGCTCTGTGAATAACCACATAATGTTTACAGAGCGGCTAGTGATATGACACTAAACCAAAATAATAATAAAATATACTTCGAGATGAGAGGTGGTCTAAACCTCTTATATAGTCAAATAGTACCCAGGCTGGGCGTGAACGCCGTAATCTGTCATGACTCGAGACCGATGACCACCCGGTAGGGACAAGTAAAGCATGAAAGCCGATCCGTGTCAGTTTCAGTTATGTTTAAAAACCGCACTCGAGAAACGCTTCCGAGAAACGCTTCGTGTTTCTGATGGCGGGGTGGCCTCTAGCGGCATATCCGCGCAGAGGGAAACAACACGAAGTCACGCATTATGCGTTCACTCACCTTTCCGTCGGCGTCTCCAGGCAGTCTTCAGTACTGCTCGGGGGGGGGCGCCGACCGCGGAATGAGGTAGTGTTTTGTATACTCTACAAACAAGACGTAATGCGAGCAGTCACGTGACGGTGAGAATTCTGGGAATAGTAGTTCGCTACCCAGTGCCGACTCTATAAGATAGAAGGGACTTCATTACAGGATTCTGCCATGGTGTTTCTTACACACATCCTTGAACAGGATCACAGTGGCATAAATCATGTAGTGTGTACACTGATGCGTGATGAATTACATATGAATATTTATAGACGAATGTTTATATTTATAGGCAAGTGCCAATGCGCCATTAGAAGGACATAATTCTGGGAGTTGAAATTCGCTACCTAGCGCTGCCTCTATTAAATAGAAGGGACTTTATTTCACGATTGTGTCATGGTGTGTCTCTTACACAAATCGTTAAACAGGATCACAGTGGCGTGAATACTGGGTGTTAAATTACAAATAAGTGTTTGTGTTTATAGATGAAATTTTATATTTATAGACAGTGTAAGAAGGGACATAATGCACACGACCATTCAAAGGGACATCCATGGTATGGGCTCATTTAGGCCCTCTTTGTCACTGTCAAGGCGGTAAACCCATTTCTGTTCTATCTTGAACAAAAAACGGCTGGTGTCCGCACATGAATCAGGAATGTGCGGTTACTCGAGGACTGTCCAGTAGAAATCTTCAGGACCATGACCCTTCTCCAAGAAATGTGCGGTCAGTCTGGTTGCTTGTTTGCGGCACCGCACTGTGCTTTTATGTTCTTGGATACGTGTGCGTACCTTTCTGGTTGTCATGCCGACATACCGTAGTTTGCAAGGACATTTGATCAGATATATCAAGTTACTACTGTTGCAATTCGTAAACTTGTTCTGTGTCCATGGGCGATTAGTGCCGATGTCAACCTCAGTAGATTTGTTAGTCTGGGGACAGACAGTGCAATTTCCGCATGGGTGATGTCCGACCACAGCTGGTAAATCCCAAAGGGTGCCCACTTGTCTTCCTTCTTTGCCGCGTGGGCGTGTGTGAACCAGTTGATCCTTCAAGTTCGGTCCTCTTTTATATGCGAACATGGGCTGGGGAATGTCATCACCTCCAGTCTTAAGGATGGACCAGTGTTTCTTTATAATTTTTTGCAACTGGTTGGATCGGCTGTTGAAGGTGTTGACAAAAGCAATCCGATCTGTTTTTTCTTTTGGAGGGTTGATTGCAAGTAGGGCATCCCTATGGTTATTGGAGGCCCTCTTTTTAGACTGACGAATGATTTTCTTGGGGTATCGTTTCTCCTTTAGTTGTTCCTCCAGGTTTTTGGAGTGTGCTTCAAAAGATTCCTTCTTAGAGCAGTTTCTTTGTATCCTCAGGAACTGGCCAAAAGGGAGATTGTCCCTCAAGGCCCGTGGATGACAGCTGTCATATCGCAACAATGCGTTCCTGGCCATGGGTTTGCGATATAGCTCAGACTCGATGCCAGTTGGGGTCGCGTGCAATCTCAAATCAAGGAAAGCCAGAGATGTTCTGCTATGCACGATGGTGAACTTTAAATATTGGTTCTTGCTGTTCAACCAACCATGAAATGATATTAGGTCTTCTTCCGTGCCACGCCACACCACCAGGATGTCATCAATATAGCGTTTCCTCACATATATTGATGGTAAGTATGGGTTGGTGATGGTTAGTACACTCTGTTGTTCAAAATGGTGCACGTACAGATTCGCCAGGCTCGGCGCGAAAACACTGCCCATGCTAGTCCCGGACGTTTGCAGGTACAATGTGTCTTCAAAGCGGAAATAATTTTCCTTCATAGCAATTTCTGCTAAATGCATGATGAAGGGTATTGGTGTCATCGATTGATGGTTATTCTGCTCCAAAAGTGTCCCCACTACTTCTAGGGTCTCAGTTTGAGGGATCGATGTGTATAAAGATTCAACATCGAACGATACTAGGATGTCCGTTTCCATGTTGTATTGTATCGTGGGAAGGAGTCTAAGGACATCTTTAGTGTCTTGGAGAAAGGTAGGCATTGCTTTGACCATCGGGTTGAGGAAGTGGTCCACAAAAGTCGAAAGGGGTTCTAATACCGACCCAATGCCAGAAATAATAGGCCTACCAGGTGGTGGCCTTGTTGGTTTGTGTACTTTGGGCAGGCAGTAAAAATAAGGAATTGTTGGGTATTTTGTGACCAAATACTGTCCCTCCTGTGAGGTTATCCATCCCTCACTCGTGGCTTCTTCTACCAAGGCACTAATTCTGGTTTGTAGACCTTCAGTTGGATCCGATCTCAACGGTAAGTAGGATTTGCGGTCACTGAGTTGCCGCAGACATTCGTTTCTGTACACTGCAGTGTCTAGGATCACAGTTGCTCCGCCTTTGTCGGCCGGCTTGATGGTAATATTGTCGTTGGAAGTGAGTGAACGTAAGGCTTGCTGTTCATCTCTGGAGAGATTCATAAATGGCTTGACATCTCTTTTGTATAGATCTGTGACGTCCTTTTCAACAGCTGTTTCAAAGGTCAGAACTTTGGGCGGTAAGGTAGCACTCGGTGGATTAAACGAGGAAGGTCTCTTCAGACCAGTGTTGTTATCTATGGCGATGGTTTCCAAGGCAGTCGATTTTGCGAAAAAGTAATGCAACCTTATTTTCCTGAATAGCTTGGAAAGTTCAATTTGGGCCACGAAAGGATCACCTTTCTGAGTAGCTACGAATCCCAAGCCTTTGTTTAGGAGGAGTTCCTCATTGGTAGACAGGATGTGTGAACTGAGGTTGATCACGATGCCGTCTGGTTGCTTGTTCCCGCGGCATCTTGGGGGACTTTCTTCCCGCTGCGTAGATCCATCCTCGATTGTTGCGGGGTGTTCGTGTCCGTATTCCAATGAACTTGTTGTTGCGTTGCTCCCTGTCTCCTCCTGCCTCGGCCTCGTCTCTGGCCAAAACCTAAAAAAGGAAACGACCCCGGGCCTTGTTGCATCTGTGGTGGATAGAAAGGCGGACCCATTTGTGGAGGGCAGTTTGGACCCATCATCCAAGGGTTAATAGGCCACCATGGTTGGTGATTGCCAAAGTTCTGTGGTTGGTTTCTCCAATTTCTCCTGTTGCCGCGACCTCTCGGGGCTTGATTGGATGATCCGGTCTGTGATGCATCTGAATCGCTGGATGTCCCATCTGAACTGGAAGTGCCATATGTTGAACCTCCCTTTTTGCCACTGCGACTGAATGTGGGTGCTGTATAGGTGTCGCTACTATAAGGATATATTTTCTCCATTGAGAATTTCGCCAAATCCTTTTTGAACTTCTCTAATTTTATGGATAAGATGGATTCCTTAAAATCTTTGTTGGTCTTATCCGTATCGTCCTGTCCCTTTTTAAACAATCCACTTTTTAAAGAGGCTTTTATATGGCCTTCGAGGACCTGGATCTCAATCAGGATGGTATCCGCAATTCTTTTCGCGGTTTTTATGATCAGGACTAGCCAGTCTCTCGTACATCTCCAGGCTATCATGGCCCAATCTTTAAGAAATTGTTTATCGTCAAGAAAAAGGCGTGGTGCATTATTGACGATGAGGCCTGTGGGGGCACAGTTACCTCTAAGATACTGGGCCATGATGATGCCATGGACGGAAATTCGGGAGTGGGACTTCTTTAGGATCAAGACTTTGTTCCAGCTGTCGTCATTGTTTGTTGCCTGAGGTGGAATGGGCACATTATCCAGAAGGCTAGGATTTTCGTCTAAAATGTTTTGCACTTCAGCACTTTCAAATGCTAACCCCCAGTTTGTAGCCATCGTTCCGAGCAGACAGGTGAGGCGGTCGAGCCTCAGAGCGAGATTCTCAAAGTATACTTTATTGCATTGGTGACCAGAGTAATCAACCAAAATTAAAAAGACCCACAGCCTTAGCTGTACTAGTAACACGTTCAACAACAAGTGAGGAGGGTCTAAGGGCAGGTTTACCGACCAACCAGATATAAGCCCCTAACTCAATATATCACAACAAATAATATCTGGGGGTCAGAAAAAAGAAAGAGTTTGACAGTGAGGACCACTATGCCAAATGCACACAGAAAAGTATCAGTGAGAAATGATAGTTAGTAAATGGTCAAGTCGAGGCTCGAGAGCACAAGGAGAAAAATGTATTGTTCCCATCAGAAGCCACACTGTACCGCCCTTATTGTCATCATGTGGGATCTCCTTACCCAGGAGACAAGACGGCCGGTAAACATTACCGTGACCGAAATGTGATATGAGAGCAGAACAGAGGAGTGTAGTAGTGGCTAATGACAAAAGCAGTGTATGGTGATTAAAGTGGAGAAGTGAAGGGTAATACTAAAATTAGGTGAATGGGTGGAAAAAAGAAATTTTATTAGTATCCCCCAAACCCTAAGGTTAAAAGGCAGGTGTGGGTGCAGGTTTTAAATAATAACCGCACTTATTGGTGGTCGACATGTTTCAGCATTTCATAAGATTTTCTTAATGCATTCCTCAGGACCTATACAGGATACACTACTGCTTTGTAAAAAATAAATAAATTATAAAGATATCACCTGGACATCCAGGCGTGCTCAACCGTATACTATCAGTGTAAAATGGTAAGGGATCCAACATGTAAAACAAACAAACAAACACACGAAGAAACAAATAGAACACGTCAAGTTATTCACATCATTTCTGTTTGTATTCATAATGACATTGCAATATGTTTAATCATACCTGGTCATTATTTCAAGTATGCACTCACCCTTGCGTGTAGGTTGAGGAGCTTCACCCCACCTGGCTGCAGCGCAGGTAAAAGGAGCGCCGCTCTGTGAATAATCACATAATGTTTACAGAGCGGCTAGTGATATGACACTAAACCAAAATAATAATAAAATATACTTCGAGATGAGAGGTGGTCTAAACCTCTTATATAGTCAAATAGTACCCAGGCTGGGCGTGAACGCCGTAATCTGTCATGACTCGAGACCGATGACCACCCGGTAGGGACAAGTAAAGCAAGAAAGCCGATCCGTGTCAGTTTCAGTTATGTTTAAAAACCGCACTCTAGAAACGCTTCCGAGAAACGCTTCGTGTTTCTGATGGCGGGGTGGCCTCTAGCGGCATATCCGCGCAGAGGGAAACAACACGAAGTCACGCATTATGCGTTCACTCACCTTTCCGTCGGCGTCTCCAGGCAGTCTTCAGTACTGCTCGGGGGGGCGCCGACCGCGGAATGAGGTAGTGTTTTGTATACTCTACAAACAAGACGTAATGCGAGCAGTCACGTGACGGTGAGAATTCTGGGAATAGTAGTTCGCTACCCAGTGCCGACTCTATAAGATAGAAGGGACTTCATTACAGGATTCTGCCATGGTGTTTCTTACACACATCCTTGAACAGGATCACAGTGGCATAAATCATGTAGTGTGTACACTGATGCGTGATGAATTACATATGAATATTTATAGACGAATGTTTATATTTATAGGCAAGTGCCAATGCGCCATTAGAAGGACATAATTCTGGGAGTTGAAATTCGCTACCTAGCGCTGCCTCTATTAAATAGAAGGGACTTTATTTCACGATTGTGTCATGGTGTGTCTCTTACACAAATCGTTAAACAGGATCACAGTGGCGTGAATACTGGGTGTTAAATTACAAATAAGTGTTTGTGTTTATAGATGAAATTTTATATTTATAGACAGTGTAAGAAGGGACATAATGCACACGACCATTCAAAGGGACATCCATGGTATGGGCTCATTTAGGCCCTCTTTGTCACTGTTAAGGCGGTAAACCCATTTCTGTTCTATCTTGAACAAAAAACGGCTGGTGTCCGCACATGAATCAGGAATGTGCGGTTGCTCGAGGACTGTCCAGTAGAAATCTTCAGGACCATGACCCTTCTCCAAGAAATGTGCGGTCAGTCTGGTTGCTTGTTTGCGGCACCGCACTGTGCTTTTATGTTCTTGGATACGTGTGCGTACCTTTCTGGTTGTCATGCCGACATACCGTAGTTCGCAAGGACATTTGATCAGATATATCAAGTTACTACTGTTGCAATTCGTAAACTTGTTCTGTGTCCATGGGCGATTAGTGCCGATGTCAACCTCAGTAGATTTGTTAGTCTGGGGACAGACAGTGCAATTTCCGCATGGGTGATGTCCGACCACAGCTGGTAAATCCCAAAGGGTGCCCACTTGTCTTCCTTCTTTGCCGCGTGGGCGTGTGTGAACCAGTTGATCCTTCAAGTTCGGTCCTCTTTTATATGCGAACATGGGCTGGGGAATGTCATCACCTCCAGTCTTAAGGATGGACCAGTGTTTCTTTATAATTTTTTGCAACTGGTTGGATCGGCCTTTTTCTTGACGATAAACAATTTCTTAAAGATTGGGCCATGATAGCCTGGAGATGTACGAGAGACTGGCTAGTCCTGATCATAAAAACCGCGAAAAGAATTGCGGATACCATCCTGATTGAGATCCAGGTCCTCGAAGGCCATATAAAAGCCTCTTTAAAAAGTGGATTGTTTAAAAAGGGACAGGACGATACGGATAAGACCAACAAAGATTTTAAGGAATCCATCTTATCCATGAAATTAGAGAAGTTCAAAAAGGATTTGGCGAAATTCTCAATGGAGAAAATATATCCTTATAGTAGCGACACCTATACAGCACCCACATTCAGTCGCAGTGGCAAAAAGGGAGGTTCAACATATGGCACTTCCAGTTCAGATGGGACATCCAGCGATTCAGATGCATCACAGACCGGATCATCCAATCAAGCCCCGAGAGGTCGCGGCAACAGGAGAAATTGGAGAAACCAACCACAGAACTTTGGCAATCACCAACCATGGTGGCCTATTAACCCTTGGATGATGGGTCCAAACTGCCCTCCACAAATGGGTCCGCCTTTCTATCCACCACAGATGCAACAAGGCCCGGGGTCGTTTCCTTTTTTAGGTTTTGGCCAGAGACGAGGCCGAGGCAGGAGGAGACAGGGAGCAACGCAACAACAAGTTCATTGGAATACGGACACGAACACCCCGCAACAATCGAGGATGGATCTACGCAGCGGGAAGAAAGTCCCCCAAGATGCCGCGGGAACAAGCAACCAGACGGCATCGTGATCAACCTCAGTTCACACATCCTGTCTACCAATGAGGAACTCCTCCTAAACAAAGGCTTGGGATTCGTAGCTACTCAGAAAGGTGATCCTTTCGTGGCCCAAATTGAACTTTCCAAGCTATTCAGGAAAATAAGGTTGCATTACTTTTTCGCAAAATCGACTGCCTTGGAAACCATCGCCATAGATAACAACACTGGTCTGAAGAGACCTTCCTCGTTTAATCCACCGAGTGCTACCTTACCGCCCAAAGTTCTGACCTTTGAAACAGCTGTTGAAAAGGACGTCACAGATCTATACAAAAGAGATGTCAAGCCATTTATGAATCTCTCCAGAGATGAACAGCAAGCCTTACGTTCACTCACTTCCAACGACAATATTACCATCAAGCCGGCCGACAAAGGCGGAGCAACTGTGATCCTAGACACTGCAGTGTACAGAAACAAATGTCTGCGGCAACTCAGTGACCGCAAATCCTACTTACCGTTGAGATCGGATCCAACTGAAGGTCTACAAACCAGAATTAGTGCCTTGGTAGAAGAAGCCACGAGTGAGGGATGGATAACCTCACAGGAGGGACAGTATTTGGTCACAAAATACCCAACAATTCCTTATTTTTACTGCCTGCCCAAAGTACACAAACCAACAAGGCCACCACCTGGTAGGCCTATTATTTCTGGCATTGGGTCGGTATTAGAACCCCTTTCGACTTTTGTGGACCACTTCCTCAACCCGATGGTCAAAGCAATGCCTACCTTTCTCCAAGACACTAAAGATGTCCTTAGACTCCTTCCCACGATACAATACAACATGGAAACGGACATCCTAGTATCGTTCGATGTTGAATCTTTATACACATCGATCCCTCAAACTGAGACCCTAGAAGTAGTGGGGACACTTTTGGAGCAGAATAACCATCAATCGATGACACCAATACCCTTCATCATGCATTTAGCAGAAATTGCTATGAAGGAAAATTATTTCCGCTTTGAAGACACATTGTACCTGCAAACGTCCGGGACTAGCATGGGCAGTGTTTTCGCGCCGAGCCTGGCGAATCTGTACGTGCACCATTTTGAACAACAGAGTGTACTAACCATCACCAACCCATACTTACCATCAATATATGTGTGGAAACGCTATATTGATGACATCCTGGTGGTGTGGCGTGGCACGGAAGAAGACCTAATATCATTTCATGGTTGGTTGAACAGCAAGAACCAATATTTAAAGTTCACCATCGAGCATAGCAGAACATCTCTGGCTTTCCTTGATTTGAGATTGCACGCGACCCCAACTGGCATCGAGTCTGAGCTATATCGCAAACCCATGGCCAGGAACGCATTGTTGCGATATGACAGCTGTCATCCACGGGCCTTGAGGGACAATCTCCCTTTTGGCCAGTTCCTGAGGATACAAAGAAACTGCTCTAAGAAGGAATCTTTTGAAGCACACTCCAAAAACCTGGAGGAACAACTAAAGGAGAAACGATACCCCAAGAAAATCATTCGTCAGTCTAAAAAGAGGGCCTCCAATAACCATAGGGATGCCCTACTTGCAATCAACCCTCCAAAAGAAAAAACAGATCGGATTGCTTTTGTCAACACCTTCAACAGCCGATCCAACCAGTTGCAAAAAATTATAAAGAAACACTGGTCCATCCTTAAGACTGGAGGTGATGACATTCCCCAGCCCATGTTCGCATATAAAAGAGGACCGAACTTGAAGGATCAACTGGTTCACACACGCCCACGCGGCAAAGAAGGAAGACAAGTGGGCACCCTTTGGGATTTACCAGCTGTGGTCGGACATCACCCATGCGGAAATTGCACTGTCTGTCCCCAGACTAACAAATCTACTGAGGTTGACATCGGCACTAATCGCCCATGGACACAGAACAAGTTTACGAATTGCAACAGTAGTAACTTGATATATCTGATCAAATGTCCTTGCGAACTACGGTATGTCGGCATGACAACCAGAAAGGTACGCACACGTATCCAAGAACATAAAAGCACAGTGCGGTGCCGCAAACAAGCAACCAGACTGACCGCACATTTCTTGGAGAAGGGTCATGGTCCTGAAGATTTCTACTGGACAGTCCTCGAGCAACCGCACATTCCTGATTAATGTGCAGACACCAGCCGTTTTTTGTTCAAGATAGAACAGAAATGGGTTTACCGCCTTAACAGTGACAAAGAGGGCCTAAATGAGCCCATACCATGGATGTCCCTTTGAATGGTCGTGTGCATTATGTCCCTTCTTACACTGTCTATAAATATAAAATTTCATCTATAAACACAAACACTTATTTGTAATTTAACACCCAGTATTCACGCCACTGTGATCCTGTTTAACGATTTGTGTAAGAGACACACCATGACACAATCGTGAAATAAAGTCCCTTCTATTTAATAGAGGCAGCGCTAGGTAGCGAATTTCAACTCCCAGAATTATGTCCTTCTAATGGCGCATTGGCACTTGCCTATAAATATAAACATTCGTCTATAAATATTCATATGTAATTCATCACGCATCAGTGTACACACTACATGATTTATGCCACTGTGATCCTGTTCAAGGATGTGTGTAAGAAACACCATGGCAGAATCCTGTAATGAAGTCCCTTCTATCTTATAGAGTCGGCACTGGGTAGCGAACTACTATTCCCAGAATTCTCACCGTCACGTGACTGCTCGCATTACGTCTTGTTTGTAGAGTATACAAAACACTACCTCATTCCGCGGTCGGCGCCCCCCCGAGCAGTACTGAAGACTGCCTGGAGACGCCGACGGAAAGGTGAGTGAACGCATAATGCGTGACTTCGTGTTGTTTCCCTCTGCGCGGATATGCCGCTAGAGGCCACCCCGCCATCAGAAACACGAAGCGTTTCTCGGAAGCGTTTCTCGAGTGCGGTTTTTAAACATAACTGAAACTGACACGGATCGGCTTTCATGCTTTACTTGTCCCTACCGGGTGGTCATCGGTCTCGAGTCATGACAGATTACGGCGTTCACGCCCAGCCTGGGTACTATTTGACTATATAAGAGGTTTAGACCACCTCTCATCTCGAAGTATATTTTATTATTATTTTGGTTTAGTGTCATATCACTAGCCGCTCTGTAAAAATTATGTGGTTATTCACAGAGCGGCGCTCCTTTTACCTGCGCTGCAGCCAGGTGGGGTGAAGCTCCTCAACCTACACGCAAGGGTGAGTGCATACTTGAAATAATGACCAGGTATGATTAAACATATTGCAATGTCATTATGAATACAAACAGAAATGATGTGAATAACTTGACGTGTTCTATTTGTTTCTTCGTGTGTTTGTTTGTTTGTTTTACATGTTGGATCCCTTACCATTTTACACTGATAGTATACGGTTGAGCACGCCTGGATGTCCAGGTGATATCTTTATAATTTATTTATTTTTTACAAAGCAGTAGTGTATCCTGTATAGGTCCTGAGGAATGCATTAAGAAAATCTTATGAAATGCTGAAACATGTCGACCACCAATAAGTGCGGTTATTATTTAAAACCTGCACCCACACCTGCCTTTTAACCTTAGGGTTTGGGGGATACTAATAAAATTTCTTTTTTCCACCCATTCACCTAATTTTAGTATTACCCTTCACTTCTCCACTTTAATCACCATACACTGCTTTTGTCATTAGCCACTACTACACTCCTCTGTTCTGCTCTCATATCACATTTCGGTCACGGTAATGTTTACCGGCCGTCTTGTCTCCTGGGTAAGGAGATCCCACATGATGACAATAAGGGCGGTACAGTGTGGCTTCTGATGGGAACAATAAATTTTTCTCCTTGTGCTCTTGAGCCTCAACTTGACCATTTACTAACTATCATTTCTCACTGATACTTTTCTGTGTGCATTTGGCATAGTGGTCCTCACTGTCAAACTCTTTCTTTTTTCTGACCCCCAGATATTATTTGTTGTGATATACTTATTATTAAAGTCAACTGGTTTTAACCTTTTAAGGCCTAACTTCGATAGTCATTGGGTGGTTGGGAATGTATGTTACTGTGTGTCAGCTGTGTATGCCTAGCAGAGAACGCTGTGGCTGATTTGCAGGATATTTTCACTTAACTGGAGACAATCCCATCTCCACCTACACTCTTTACTTGCATGAGCAAGCAGGTGTAATGTCTACTGGTGGCACCAATGTGTTTGAAAGCACCAAATCTATAGAGTGAAACCTACGATTGCCGAATAGGGTTAAATACGAGGTCCACAAATTCATAGGATTCTCAAAATAGAGTTTACATAAGAATACTTTACAGTCATTGTTATAGAATCACACCTTAGCCACTGGTGGAGCTCAGGCCCACTCAAATATTTACCTCAAGATCGACAACCTTTTTAGCAGCATGAGAGGTACAGCAAGAAAACTATCACTTGTTAACATCATGATACAGTGTAACTACTGTGGCAACACAATAACCCATTCAACAACTTAAGATGAGTTTAGTAGGGTTTAATTGTACATTTAGAAACAAATCAAAATAGACTACCCTCAACATGATCTTATAGAAATATAGAAAGACCAAAATAAGTCCAAATTTCCTGAAAAAATGTACCCTCTGTAATACAAAGCAGAAAACTAACTCTATTATGACAATAGATGATCAGGGAAAAGATTTGAGTATTAAGTTTCATCAGATCATTTTCCAAAGTAAGCAAGAGCAAGCTATCTCTTCCTACACTACCTTAAAAGGGTCAACCTTAAGCTAAAAAGCATTTGGTAAAGGTAAAATCGGAAAGTTGCCAGTTGTAGGAGTCTCCAGTAGAAGGCAATCCAACAACGGGCCAGGTAGCATAACGCTGCAGAAGCATAGATCTGCTCTCCGTGAAATCCTAAAATGACTCCCTTGTCCCTCACTACATTCAGTATAAAATATCAATTACATTCAGGGTAGATAATCCCACGTGACCCTTGCTAGTAAATTTCCATGTCTCCTTCACAACTGGATACTTACACCACTTTTCCCACATCAATTGGTGGTAACTTTGTTCGTCCTTGGCCATTCCTCTCCTCTCCCATGAGAACTCGCCTCCTTGCTCGTTACCGCACTTCTCCTTGCCAGCTTCATCTTCTCTTACCTTGCTGTCTAATTAAAACAAAACCCTTCTATGCTAACTAATGAGGCTTTATCCATACCTGCAGTGGTAACACAAAAATGCAAGCAAATGCATTCTTAAGATTATGGTGCACTCCTAAGGTATCTCAAATGGGATCAAGATTACCCTTCTCCATCCCTATGCCAGATATATTCAGATATATTAAGGAACAAGCATCATAAAAATGCATAATAGTACAGAAGATATATATAAATTAATAATCATATTATTATATAAAAATCATTACCATTTCTCACTATTATTCTGTATAATACTTCCAATCTGTTAAAATATGCATTTTTCTACAAAACGAATAGAAACCGCAAGATGAGCATTGCATTACATATTTTCAAATTCTGATTAGAGGAAAAACAAGTATGCCTATAGAAAACAAATACTTCCTGACAAAATCAAGGTGCAAATGGAGTACATAAGGTGCAGATCAAGTTACTGCATCTACAGTTATCTGTCCCTTTTAAGTCAATATTTTACTTACAAATAGTTCTGAGCATGAATTTTTTTCATTAGCTTTTTCTTGTTCGTTAACAGCTTTGTCTGAGTGTTTAATTACCCTGAATATTAGTTTTATGTAGCTGCCTAGTAAACAAGCAACACTAGCTTCTTCAAGTGTACAAAATCCAAGTTTAAAAAATCGGTTCTTAAGAATTTCTAGTAGATTTGGGCATAGACAAGTAATGCCAGACAAGAATTCAGACATATATACACAACCTCTACAGCATTTGAAGGGGCAAGCAACTTTGGAATTTTCCACAAGCTCATAAGTCTGACAGTGTAAGAAGTTGGTATCTAATTCATTGAAACTTCAGACTAGTGGATGGTTTCAAATTGTCTTTCACATAGTTTTGAACTGATGGTGAGTTAAATGATTGCAGAAAAGATCACCTCATCTTAGATTTGAAAGTCCCTCTACCTTGGATGTGGCAATCTGGCTTCATCTACTGCTGTCTCCAATACCTGAAGCTCCAGCATCAAGGTCCTATCTACAGGACCTAGTGCTGGTCATTAGCTGGCAATGACAGTCCAGTGATCCCTGTCTCACTGACCTGCCCGAGGACATACAGCTTACCTACTGGTAGCAATGACAAGATTGTCCCCTGCCTGACATCCACACCCCATTTGACAGTCTTCATCCACTGGCAGTCACAATGGCTGAAGCTTCTGCATGAATTATCGATTTAAATATATAGGTTGGATCTACTTGTGACATCACTATCTAAGGCCCCTGCTTGGCAGACCTTTCCCAGTGCACAGTACTGGTCTGCTGTTTGAGGCGAATGTTGTGGTGCCTGCATGTCTGATCTTTCCCTGTGCATAATTCTGGTCTACAGTATTGACAGGACATGTAGTCCTCACCAGTTTATCCTATCACAATATGTAGTATTCGTGTGTTGGAGGCATCCGTACTTGAGTCCTGCTGACTGATCTCTCATTGTAGCCGGAATTGCTGCCAGTTACTCCCCACCCCTAACAGGGCCGGACTGGGAACCAAAACCGGCCCTGGCAAAGTGCTCGGCAAACTTAAGTAATGAAATGCAAGGGGTGGCAATATTTCCCCCAAAGGTTTATTTTCCATGAGGTGGGGTACAAGGCTGGGAAATTACTTACCTGGCTTCAAGCAGAATCAGGGACAGACATCATATAGGGAAAATCGTAGGCCCGAATGGCTTAACTGCCAGAGGTAGTGAGGAAATAGCGACTGTAATGGTGGATTATATGTGGAATTTCAATGCGCCCCACAGAAATACCTCGGAGGCAGACCTACTGGACTTTTGTCTTGGACTGCCCATGCAGCAGAGAGGACAACTGGAGGGACTCCTGACACCACAGGAAAGTAGCCTAGCACCTACGCAGCTTCAATCAGGGAAAACACCTGGCCCAAATGGACTGCCAGCTGAATTTTCCAAGAGAATGGCCAAGAAGGATGACATGTATATGGAGTCAATCCGCAGTGGGGATCTCCCAGAGATCTCTACACAGCGACGATCATACCGATCCCTAAGCTGGGGCAACCCCCGGACAGATGGGATTCCTAAAAGCTAAATTCACAACTTTATGCAGACACCAAAGTGTTGGCGAAGGTACTAGCTAACTGATTGCAAAATGTCATCTCTGATATGGTACATCTGGACCAGAATGGCTTCATACCCCAACAGTCACTAAGTTGAATCTGCACCGCCTCTACAATATTATGACCACTGACATGCTGGGAATACCACTGGCCATCACATTGTTTGATGTGGATAAGGCCTTCGACTCCATTGAATGGCCCATCCCCTTTGCCATGCTGCGCAAAATGGGTTTTGGACACTGATTCCTGAAATGGACCCGACTCCTATACACACAGTCTAGGCCAGGCTACGGCTCAATGGCACCCTCTCCACGGAGTTCCCCATATGGAGAGGTATGGGGCAGGGATGCCCACTCTCACCAATGCTTTTTGCTCTAGCGATAGAGGCCCTGGCAGAAAGGATACAGGTGGATGAATAGGTCTGGATTTGGAGGATGCTGATGTTATCCTGTATATCAGGTACTGTGAAAAATGTGATTGTCTCGGATTACCCAAGGTGATCAAGTGGAAGCTGGGATGTATGCAAGATTTCCTGTTTTCACATTGTACAATTTAGCCACTACGTGGTTATCTCTTTCTCTATCACATTTTATATCAAAGATAATGCTTTGTGTGTAATTCTTTGAGGCACAAAATCAATGCACCATGCTAAAAACACCCATGTGATACATGTTTCATAAGGATAGCTGTCTGTAGTGATTGTGAAGGGTAATGTTTTAATGCAGAAGCTAAAATGAAAAACAAGAGCACCCACCCATGGTCAGTGCATTGAGACCATCTTCTCCACTTACCTAAAAGTCTTTTCATTCTCATCTATTCATGAATTAGTTCATACACCAACGCCTTACCATCCAACTATTCATTCATTGAGCATTGCAGCTCTGTCTCCAATCTCCATCCATCCATTCAATGATTGCACAACGGTATATTATGCAAAATCAGTTGTAAAACACACAAGTTTTGCAATTTGTAAAGCAACCTTTTTGGGAGGAAACCCCCCCACAAACCTTCCTTGCAATGATCACCCTAGCTTGCTAGGCTCGCTTGCTAGATGCAGCATGGGGATTGCTCTGACAGCTTTGCCAGCTCTGCATTTGTTTTCCAGTCCGGCCCCTGTCCTATCCTGCTTGCTGAAGGAATGTGCCTCTGTGTGTGTATTAGGGTCTGCTGTTGATGTGGTTGGCGACATCCCAAGATGCAGCGGCAGTATGCAGGTCTTCTTCCATGTTCTTAATTGTAATCACTGGTGGCAGACTAAGCTTATGTTTAAGCCAGAACTTTTCAAATTCAGTTCTACGGATACAAAATTGCTGTGACTGGAGATAAGGGACTTGTGATTCTCTCTCTTCTATCCCCTATGTTCCCTCATCCCCTTCACAGGCACTGTGCCTTTTACAGCAACTGTACTGACGAAGGAGAGACAACTGGCTTCTTATTTTTTTGCAGTTTTAATATATAGTGAGCTCAGCCCAATGGCATTAAAGTGCTTTGCATGAGCACCAGTTACATTACACGAGGTTGCATTCATTGTATATACACAGGGAGTGCAGGGCCTTATTACAAGTACAGCGGTCCACGGGACCGTCGTAGTTGTGGCAGCAGTCCGACCACCACCACCACTGAAGGTCCACCCACCGTATTCAGAGTGAAGTGGTCAGACGACCACAGGAACCCTGCGTCCACCGGGGATCCAGGATCCTGTGGCAGTTGCACAGCAGTAGGGGGCAGCAAAAAGCTGGTGGTGCTGCTGCAGCACCACCGTGCACATTACGAGTTGGCGGTTCACTGCCCCTTTCATGTCGGTGAGCCCTCCATGAAAAGGGTGGCGGAGAGGCAACTAGGGTGGCCCTTTCAGGGCCCCCTGCTGATCCTAAGCCTGTGAGTGCATGCGGGGGGGGACATGTTGTGCTCCCGTGGAATTGCACCCCAGTTCCTGCAGGGTGTGGCATGTGTACTACACTGTGCAGCAACATGCTCAGGCACTATCAGGGTGGTGTCTGCATTTAGGGCCCACCTATGAGACTTATACTGCTGTCCACCGTGAGATCGCAGCAGCACCATCTGCCCGCCATGGATTGCAGCTGACGGGTTTGGCAGTCCTCCTGTCAGTGTAGTGGTGGCGGCCCAACAGGAGGGCTGCCAAACTCCTAATAAGGCCCTAAGTGATGTGCACAGCACCACTGGATGTTGATACAATTTAGGGACTCAAACCTGGTTCCCTAGGGCCAAAGTCAGCAGTCCTGGCCTCATGGACATATTATCTCCCTGTGAGTAACCAGATTACACCTGGTTCCTCCTTTTTTGGAGCCTGGTAACTGACTTATCCTATCTGATGGAGGTATACCATGATTGACTGATGAGACATCTGCTTTGTAACTAGTTCTCTGGCAGCAGTGTTGTTGGTGGCTAGAGCTGTGGACCTTGGAAATGCAGAACATGGCACTAATCTCAACCTCAGCTCAACTTTATGTAATTCTGGGCAAATCACTTAATATTCATGTGCAATAATGTGTAATGGTGTTTGTATGGATTGTATGGAAAGGGCAACTGCCTTTACATCACATGATATTACAATGCATGCCACTACAATGCATGTAACTACAACGCATGTTATTACAACGCATTGTAAGGTAAGTAATGAAGATTTTTAGTTTTAGGGTGGGTCTGGGTTTTAGGGTAGATGGAAATATTATTTTTTACCCCTACAGTATCCAACACTTTCGCTACTGTTGCACTCACTGGAGTGGGAATAGTTATTTTTACCCCTACACTATCCAACATGCCCTAAAAATATTATGCGATTTGTAATGGTATGCATTGTAATTGAATGCTTTGTAATAGTAGTTTTTAAAAATGAGTTGTAATGGCATGCTTTGTAAAATCATGTGATGTAATGATAGTTGCGATGTAAAAACCAAGTTGTAAAAGTATGTGTCTTAATTGTTTGTGTTGTAACGTCAAATATTCCATGGAAAGCCCATAGTCCACCTGTAGATGGCCCCCTTAATACAAAGTAATGCTATTCACTATCTTGCAATATTGCAGTCTACTTTTCAACCTAAATCACAATTTGTGTTAGAAAGAAAATCCCAACACACCACTTTGTGTTGAATTTGCATCACTTTTGTGATACAAACCCAGCACAAAGTGTTAGTAATTTCCCCCTATTATCTTCCTATGCTTTAACAGCAAAAATGTGTAACATCTGGTTCTCTTATGTTGTGCACTAATGCCATTAAACCAAGTTTGCACTATTGAGAGAAATGGGCTTTCTGTTTCTCAGAGAATGAACCCTGTTCGAGCAGGGACCACCACTCTAGTCAATATAATCTAGATACACACTAAAAGATAACATGTGCAGACCCTCTGGTAGCTTGGCACAGAGTAGTTAGGCTTATCTAAAGAGGCAATGTGTAAAGTGTTTGTGCAACACACACACAGAGTAACACAATGAAAATACCTCAAAAATACTCCACACAGGGTTAGAAATCTAGATTATGTTGATGTCAAAGACTCGATGCGTCGGTTCCGATCCGTGCAAATGGTGAAGACTTCGTTGACTAACCCCTTTACAATGCAGACAGTGTGTTGTCATCAAGCCTTGCTGTATGCTGTTGTTGAGCTGCATAGTCCATCAAGGCGATGCCATTGATCGGCTCCTGTGTTGGCGTTGAAGGGCAATGTGTCAGATCTGATTGGTGCAAAGTCATTACTGTGTCGATGTTGTGGGTTCTGGGCAGCAGAAGTCACCTTTCAAGAGTCCAGGACTGGATTGGCATCACTTGGCAGACCAGGACTCACAGATGGCAGAGTTCAGGTGCTGTTTCAGGGTTAGTAGTTAGTCTTTGATGCCCCTGAGACTTCAGAACAGGGAACAAACTAGCAAGCCCTTGGAGTCACTCCAAGTTCAAATGAGATGGGTCTAGTCCTTTTCCTCAACAGGGCACAGATCAGCAAGCAGCAGGGCAGCACAGCAAAGCAGAAAAACAGTTCTTCCAGAGCAGCAGTCAAGCAGAGTGTCAATTCTTGTAGCACAGCAGTATGCACTCCTGGCGGAGTTCTTCATAGGTTCAATAGTATACTGTCTTGGTACGGTCAGAGGCCCAGTACTTATACTCAGTTGTGCCTTTGAAATGGGGTGACTTCAAATCAGGCCCTTGAAGTTCATATGACCCCCTTTCTTCCCAGCCCTGGTTCCAGACTATCAGTAGTTGGTAAATAGCCCTTTGTATGGGAAACAGAACACTGCCTATTCAGGTTTAAGTATCAGCTTGCCATGTCTCTTCCTTCCCAGGAAAAGCTACCAGAAAGCAGATGAATGCAGGTGTGTTTCTTTGTCACACCCACTCTTCCTGTGTTTTGAAAACAGACTGCAAGGCACACAGCGCAGTAAGAGCAGAGAAATTACCATTTTCTAAAACTGGCATTTCTAAAATAGTACGGTAAAATCCAACTTTACCAATAAAGAGAATTTATCATTACCAGTCCAAAGATATAAAATAGGAATTACAGCTCTAAAGTGTTTTAAGGAATTCTCAAAGTCAACCTATGAGAAGAGTACGCCTCACAGTAGTGAAAAACACATTTAGCAGTTTGTCACTACTAGGGCATGTGGAACTTAAAAGTACATGTCATGCCTTTTACTTACACAGCAGCCTATCCTATGGGCTAAATAAGGCCTAACATATGGGTGACTTATGTGCAATAATAAGTTTAAGGCTTGGTAAAGGGTAAGTCGAAGTGGCAGTAAACTGCACACACAGGACTTGGAATGGCAGGCCTGAGAAAGGTTTGAAAATATACTTATGTGGGTGAAACAACTAGTGCTACAGACCCACTTGTAGCGTTTAATTTACAAGCCTTGGGTATGTGGTATACCACGTTATAAGGAACTTATAAGTAAACTAAATGTGCCAATTGTGTGCACACCAATGTTACCATGTTTAGGGGAGAAGCGAATACAGTTTAGCAATGGTTAGCAGTGGTAAAGTGCTCAGAGTCCTACACCCAACAAAAAGAATAAGCAAAAAGAGGAGGTGAAAGGCAATAGGTTTGGGGGAAGGCCACCCTAAGAATGTCATGTCTAGCAGCTATATAAAGCTACAAAGAAATAAATGATGGGAAACCACAGACCAGAGTGTAAAACAGCAAAAGAAGAATTTGCAGACGAAAGTGACCTAGTGACCTGGTGAATTTTATCCAAGAATAGAGAGCTAAGGATTATAGGAAGGGGTTTCAGAAGAGATATATATTGAGTCATCTCAGATGGAAAAAGGACAAAGAGGGGAGGAAGGAAGAGAACGAGATGAGGAAATGAAGTCTGGGAGATGGAATGTGGAAGGGAAATAGGGGATGTAACAGGGAAAATAGGAAGGCTTGGGGACAATAAGGGGGGAAAAAAGAAAGGAGGTTGGAGATTAATTGACCAAAGGATAAGAAAGTCAGTTATGTCAATTCTTTAGAGAGCTCAATCTCCAAGGATCAAATCGGTCACTCATGGTGGGACAGTGGCTTGATCTTATAGATGGAAAGCAAAAGGCTTAGAGAGTGATGTGAAGAATACTTAAGGTATGGTGTGCTAGAGACAGACAATCAGAGCAGTCCTCTGAGTGCTCTTGCACTGCATAGAACTATAATAGCAAGGAGTGTTAAACAGTCATAAGGATGAGTGATGTTCTAGGTAAATCTGTCTTTTGATCTTTTTATCTCTACATTGTCTCTGCAAGTCTCCATGTTATTTAGGAACACCATATTTACTTTATGCTACAAATGGGATACCAATACTCTCCCTAGTGAGATAACTTCATCAATGGTGGGTTGTAACCGAGGCAACTGGATTTATGCTTCTATGGAAGACCAAATTAGGAGTCAGGGTTAATTAAATTATTTGGCAACAAAAAGGCAAATTATGTAGTGTGATGCTGCCCATTATGTAACATATTATTTCTCTATTTTGTCATTTTAACACATTTTAATTCTGTCTGGGGTAAGCTTTTCACTCATTACCAGTTTAACATCTCTACACCGCAAGCAGTTGCCAAAAGACTCCCTTTGCAAATGGATTGCCACTGCCTGTCAACACACAAGTTATGATCCATTTGAGCTAGAAGCTCACATTTTGTAAAATATCTGCTCATTGAAAACACCACAGCCATAGAATTGTATAATTCCATTGGTCCTGTATGTAAGTCGTGAGCATTGCTGTAAAGAAAAGGATTCTTCAAGCTTGCATTGTTGGCTTCTGTTGTTTTTCTATTTAGACAAACAACAACTCCACACAAATTAATTCCAATTAAAAATCAGCAAAGAAAAGCATCGCTATTCAACCATGTTCAAATGTTTCTATGATACATACTGCATTGGTTAACCAAGTGCGGCATGATCAGGCAGTACATAGGTATTTTTAGGATTACAACTGAAGTCACAGCTGCTGTAAACATCTGTTGATGGGAATATTTTTTGTTAGTAATTTACATATTATTAGTGTTTGTTCAGGATGTACTGCACTGGTTCAGACAATGAAGTGCTATTTCTTTAATACATTTAAAAAAAAACAATACACGTGTGACGGCATTATGTAGGTACCGCATATTTCAGGTGGGGCTATTAAGGCACGTTTAGAGTCATTTAAGTCTTGACGTTAATGCAAGAACAGTCGCACATGGTTTCTGGGCTATATTTGACTGGTGGGGTCATTTAGAGCAACAGATGCAAGTGGAATTTGCAAGCAGTTTAGGATTAGCATTTAATTAGAACACACATACACACACACTTCCTCTCTCTTCCACTCTCTCTCTTTTGCTCTCGCCTACCCCTCTCTCTTGTATATATCAGGCCAATTGACTAGCTGGCCACATACCTTTAATATACTGTTCAGCTCTTAAAAGAGCCAGTTACATTTCTTTGTAGTACAGTCTATTTTGTTTGTGTATTTTTAGGCGCATGCGGATGCTGTTGGCTTATGTATTTCAATTGTTGGAATATTGTTCCAACTATCTTCAAATCTACCCTGGACATTCCTTAAGGATTATGCTAGAAATCAATTTCTGCCATATATTGATGCTTTGCGGGCCTACAAAGTAACACAAGCATTATGCAAAAATATCAACATTTGTTTACAACTAATCTTCTTTGACTTGTTATATTTTGTCTTTTACAAAATAGACCTCCAAAAAGTATGTAATATAATTTATAATTTCAAATCTTTCGGTGGTTTCTGCCTCTGTTTACGGATAAAAAATTAATTTACAATACACACAGGAGAAAAAAATCAACATATACAAGGAGGAATCCTGACTTACGTTTTGAGAGGTATTTTATATTTTGCTTGTTTAATAATATGGAGGTAATTAAATTGAATGGAACTGCTGTGATCAACAGGGTCAATTGGTATATATAATACAATTGTTGAATGAAACATCTTACAAACTTTGGGTGGATTTCTGCATATCCCAAACCACTAGACACAAGGCTTTGGACGATCATAAGGCAATCTCAGATGAAGGAACAAATATTGGCACTCCAATCCCAGACAAATGTGCTTATGAGATATGATTATGGGTATGAAGGCTATTAGCGAACACTGCTTACCAAACCAATATGTCCAAATTGATATTGCTCATATTGTACGGTGGTGTAGAAGCATGGTTTCCATATCTCAGTCATTCAATTGACACAGTAAAAGGACCAGAACTGAAAAAGGTGTTTCATATTTTTCAGGCAACTCTGGTAGAAATGACAAGCAGGGATTTATGTCAGCATGCTTTATTTCTCTGTTTGAAAGCTAATATGAGTTTTGAAACTCATGCAGACATAACGCAGTATGGGAGTGCGTATATGTTTGTCACTTTATATATGGATTTTTGATTGCCAGAATTTAATATATGAAAAGAAATTAAGACAAACTCGTTTTATTTTCTCGAGTGAAGGACTTACCAGCGTTGACTCAAAGCATGCGCATACCTCAAACAATCCAATTAGTTTATTTAGTAGCCATCTTGCATATTTGGAATTTATCACCAATATGGCGTTGAGGCTGCTATTTATGTGGGTTTGGTTAATACACCTAAGAGTGCTTGATACACATAATGTAAACTTGGTAGTCAGAATACTGACACATGGTCTCTTGCATATTTCAGTCTTTAGTAACCTCTGTGAAGTGGTTTATGAACATTTCTTGTGTCATTTAAAATTGGGTTTGATCGGGATGGATTAAGGTTCTTGTGAACTCTGACAATAGGAGAGCGATTAAAAAGTATGTTGTTTCTGGAAAACGTTCAAAATAATGTAGAAAAGGCAGGAGACTGATGTTGTAGTTGATAACATGTTGCTAATATGGATTGATGTTTATACCGAACATTAAGTATTGGTAGAGAGTATTTATATTCATTTGAAGAAGTAAATTAAGATTATTTGCTTGGTTTTTACTTTTGGTTGTTTATGTTTTTTATTTAAATAGATCAAAGATCAACAATGTGATAAGATAAGACACAGACTCTAAAATAGATTCCTTTTTTTTTTTTTTAAATATATTTTTTATTTTCCAATTAAACACAATACATAGACAGTGCAACACAATTTCCTATATAATTAGTAAACATAAAAGATAACTGAGTATTAAACAAAACCTTGAAAAAAAAAGAACATTACATCACTTCGTATAATAATCCTAAATAATAAAGTTTAAGAAAAAAGAGAGCTTAAAAGAGAAAGACAATCAAAATTACTGCTATAATTAATACGCATTACAGTACTTCAGACCATACACAGTCCTCCTGCAGTTTCCCAACATATCATATCCCAAATCCAGCCCGCCACCTACTAATTGGTTCCCATATTCTTAACCCCAATTGCCTTCCTCTCCTACCTTTCCTTGCATATATAGATTTTTCCAAATTATACACTGACAATAAGTTAGCAAGCCATACTTGCATACCAGGTGGGTTCTTATCCAGCCAAGCCCTTGCTATACAAAGTCTATATACAGCCATGGCAACAAAAATAAAGTCTCTCTCCCCAAAGGTATCCTCCCCTACTATTCCCAATAATATCTGGGCAGGTGTAAGGATAATTTTCACATCGAGGGAAGATTCCAAAAATCTCTCTATGTCCTTAATTAAAGAATGAAGCTGAGGACATAGGGCAAACATATGTACTATGTCAGCGTCTAGTGAATTACAGCGTGGGCAAGAGATCCCCGTAGTACCACCCCATTTCGCTATTCTGGCTGGAGTATGATAGAGTAAGTACAAAGTTTTGTATTGTTGTGACTGCAGTGGCGCAGAGCAAAGGATCGTTCTTCCTAAGTCCAATGCCTCCTGAAGCCATCCAACTTCTCCATCCAATTTCTCTGCCCACTTACAACCATACTTATCCCTATCATCCTGCTTTAATTCTACGAGGCTTGTGTAAAAGCTACGTATTGAGCAATCTCCCCCTAGCCTAATCTTTTCCATAATATCCACTCTATAAAACCCAGTCCGTCCACCCAGCTTTGTCCCCAAAAAACTCCTTATCTGAAGGAATTTAAAAAAGTCCCGCCTATCTAACCCAAACCTCTCCATTAATTCTGTAAACTGTACAAAGCCTCCTAAATTCATCACATCCCCTACCTGAACAACTCCTTTCGCTGCCCAACCCTCCATTGTCCTGTCCCCGAAAATCTCAGATGGAAAAGATCTATTATTCAGCAACCTAGTATACCAATTAAACCTCCCTATACCCACTTTCTTCATAAGAGCAGTCCAAATCTTAATTCCAGCTTCCAAGGTCTTGAATCTAGTTCTTTTATAATAGGCAAACTCTGTACAGTATAAGAAGCAATTTTCCACCTCCTCCCCCAGAACTGCTGCATAAACCCTATCAGAGCTATCCATCGTTCTCTGATCAAGCCCTGCCCCTCCAATCAGCCCTTGAATGTATTGAGTTGCGGCTGCCAGGTAATATAGCCTGAAATCAGGTGCTCCCCACCCACCTCTCTCTCTGGGAAGGGTCATGAACCTATATGCTCTACGGGTCTTACCCTGCGCCCATATAAATCTATTAAGTAAAGCTTCCAAAGTATTAAACCATTGTCCCTCAAAATACAGGGGTATTGCCCTAAACAAATATAAAAACTTGGGCAATATTACCATTTTAATAACATTCGTACACCCCACTAAAGAAAGATGCAGATTATTCAATCGTTCCAAGTCCAGCTTTACCGTACTCATCAAAGGGGTCATATTCCTCTGTACGACAATATCAAGATCCGCTGAAATTATCACCCCTAAATATACCGCCGACCCCGTAACCCTTTGATCCGTACATCCCACAACATGTTGATTACAGACTATTTGGGTTTTAGCCCTATTTAAACTATAGCCTGAAACCTGACCGAAGTTAAGAGCCTCAGCTTCAACCTCTCTAATAGCTCCCTCTGGGTTAGATGTCAACACAGCCACATCGTCTGCGTAAGCCAAAGTTTTAGCCACGCAGGTCTTCAATCTCATTGGGGGAATCTCCTGATTACCTTCCAACCTACGCAAAAAAGGATCTAAGTATATTGCGAAAAGAAGAGGAGATGAGGGACAGCCTTGTCTGGTTCCTCTTTCTATCTTCACTGCAGCTGAATATCCTCTGTTGACCCTAATTCTGGCGCTAGGGTTCTTATATAGTGTTTGCAGGGCTTTAATGAACCTCTCCCCTATGCCACCCCATCTTAAAGTTTGCCATAAGTATTCCCAGGAGACCCTATCAAACGCTTTCTCAGCATCCAAAAACAATGCCGCCATAGGGTCTCCCAGGGTACCAGCAGCGTCGAACATTGTAATCACCTGCCTTGTATGCACTGTAGTTCCTTTGCCTGGTATAAACCCATGCTGTGAGCAAACTACAAGATTCTCAACAACCCCTGCTAATCTCTTAGCCAGCATTTTGGAATAGACTTTAGTGTCCGCATTCATCAGCGTAATCGGTCTGTATGACCCAGGTTGAATTGGGGGTTTCCCTTTTTTTAGAATAACCATAATATCAGCTCCGCCCCATGAGTCAGGTACTGCCTCACCAATTTGAGCTAATTTCATAACCCCAAACATATCAGTCCCCAGAACACTAAAGAAAGTTTTATAAAATTCCACCGGAATCTGATCCGGGCCCGCAGCCTTTCCAGACGAAAGAGCACCCAATGCCATTGATAACTCCTCCATCTGAAAGGGTAATTCCAGCTCCTCCTTATCTTCCTCCACCATACAAGGCGGAATAATGCCACTTAAATACCTCCCAATCTTTTCTACCTCTCTTAAACTGTCCTCCTGGTATAGCTGCGCATAAAATCGCCTGAACACCTCCCTCACCCCTTCTGTATCTTGAATATTAACCCCCTGTTCGTCCCTAATTTCCATGATATCCGCAGCTGCCAATCTCTGCCTAGTGCGGACAGCTAGCAAATGTCCCACTTTCTCGCTAAACTCATATGCTCCTTCTTTCTTAATCAAATAGTTATCTGCTGCTTTTTTAGCTATATGTTCTATTGCTGAGGCCTTTAGTGAAACAATTTTAAGTAGATGTTGTTCCAATGAGAGTTGTTCTTCTATAGCTACCCCCAATTCCTCTTCTGCTTTCAGTAATTCACTATTTATCCCCTTAATCCTGTCTTTTTCCTTCTTCTGGGATGAGAGTACAAAACTCAGGGTCTCTCCCCTAACCCCTGCCTTAAAGGCATCCCAAACCACTCCTGATGGTGCCGTACCTCTGTTAATGTCCCAGAATCCCTCAATCCAACCCTCCATATACCTCCTATACCCCTCATCCGTCAAAAGTGATCTTTCAAATGTCCATTGTGCTTCCTTCCTCCCCCCTTGGCCCATCTTAATAGTTAGAATGACAGGGCTATGATCCGACACCACTCGCGGTTGTTTTTCAATCTGTGCCCCCCCAATCAAGGATCCCGAAATGAGAAAATAGTCTAACCTAACGAGCACTCTATGTGGAGCTGAGTAGAATGTGCTGGGATCTTTATTTGGGAGGATCTTAATCCATGGATCAGTCAATGAATTATGTGCAACTAGCCCTACTATAGCCCTATATGTTTTCTTCTTCCTACCTCCATAATGACCCCCTGCCTGTAAGAATGAACTCGAGGGATCATGAATATTTAAGTCTCCACAAAATACAATTGGTTCTGACCAATGTGCTAGCTCTACGTCCAAGTAATGAAAAACCTCAGGATCATCTTCCGTTGACCCGTAGACTGTTACAAGGGTAAATTTATCACCTTTAAAACTTATCTCCACAATCACCCACCGACCCCACTGATCCTCCTTCTTCCTTATTACCACCACGTCTCTACTTTTGCCTAAAACTGCTACCCCCCTATTTCTAGACCCTTGTTTAGAATTGGCCAAAACCATGAACCCTAGCTGTCCCAAAAGATAGCTCTTAGATGCCTCCACATGTGTTTCTTGCAGACATACTAAGTCTAGTCTCAGCAATCTCAAAAGTGCAGCCACTCTTAGCCTTTTAGCAGAGTCGTTCAAACCACAAACATTTATAGTGGCAATTCTACAGCTCATTAAGGGATATCAAACTTATCCCAGGGACTATGAGATCATACTTAAGCAGCTGCTTCAAATTCTTACTATTCTTACTCAAGTGCTGAAATAACCGAATAAAGTGTGTGTTACACTGTCCACCCTTGTGTTGTACTAACCATTGTGCTGTTTTTCCTCTACATTCTTTATTTCCCCTTAACCCCCTTATCCCTCCCTGCCCCCCCTTCTCCTCCCTTGCTGACCCACCCCCCTCCCCCCCTTTACAGGCAAATAGGTCCGTAAGACCTATGTGTGATCGCTGCAGATCGTGGCTGTCGCTAGCCACCCCCTGACCCCCCCGCACCCCCACTCTACTCCCCTAACTTTTTCCCCCATATATCTGTCCTCCCCTTACCCATTCTTATTTCTTAGTTACAGTGCTCTGTGCTTCTTTTTAGTGCTTCTTTTTTAGTGTATAAACCAAAAATATACAAATACGTTTCAACCATTCTTCTTCTGTTTAAGCTCTTCCAAGAACTGCTGAGCCTTAACCTCTGACCAAAACATTAGCACCTTCCCTCTTACGACCACCTTCAGTCTTGCTGGGAATAACAGATACGCCTCAGCACCCACTGCCTGAAACGGTTTGATAAGCTCCCTCAACCTCCATCTCCTCTCTACCGTCACATGGCAGAAGTCTGGTCTAGTGAAGAAGGTAGTCCCCTCAAATGTCCGCCTATTATCTGGCCTTGCTTTTTCCAACAGTTCTTCTCTAAGGAGATAATTGCCTACATAAATCAGAATGGCTCTGGGTAGAGGTGGTTGTCCCCCCCCACCCCTGGCTTTCTTGACTGTAAATGGGAATCTGTGGGCTCGTTGAACCTCCTTTTCCCACTGCCAATCGGATTCCGGAAATGCTCCTTTTAAGAGATTTACCACAAACTTTAAAACATTCTGCCCTTCTGTCCCTTCTTCCACTCCCAAGAGGCGGACATTGTTCCTCCGCTGGCGATTTTCACATTCCTCCATCTTCCAAAGCAAGTCGTCCGCCATCTTTTCTTGAGTTCCTTTAAAGTCCTGCCAGGCTTCCACCTCATCTTCTAATCTCCCTGTCCTCTCCTCCACCTCCGTAACTCGACTTACAATACCATCATAAAGTTTGTTGACTTTTTTTAAGGTATTATGGATTTTTTTCGTTGCATGCCTTGCCCTTCTACTTTCAGCTCTAGCCTCCCCCTGCATTAGCTTTAAAGTACTAGTTATCATATCAAAGGGAGCTTGCAGCTGTGCTGGAAGTGGGGTTACATCAGAAGCGCCTGCAACTCTCTCTTCCATATACGTCTGCGACGTTGCTGAGTAGTCCCAAAGAAGCTTCTTTCCCCCCACCGGGGATCCTTGTCCTTGCCCATGCTTTCTTCCCTTTACCCTTCTTTTTTTCTGGGTACTTTCCTTCCCTGATGAGCTCAAGCCTGAAGTAGTCTCTTCATCCTCCTCAGTGTCGGACTCACTTATTAATGATTCATCCGTGTCTTCATTAACTGAGAAAAAACAGTCTCCTTCAGTTGAACCTTCTGCCACTTCAGGAACATCAAATGCCTTTGATACCTTGCCCTTTTTTGTCAGACTGACCGTGCTCCCCCATGACTTTCCAGCTTTCATTTCAGCCTCAACCTGCATTAGGGCTTCAAGCATATCAGAACTCCCTGCAGCTTTAGCCATATGTTCCGCATCATGGGGTTGATCTATTGCCAATCCAGCCTGTTCAACGCCCTGTTCAACGCTGTGACCCTTACCGGCATGTATGTTTAGCTCGAGATCCACAGCAGCCTCGCCATCCTTTTCCCCTCTCGCTCTGTCACCTCCAGCTTTGCCTCTGCTTCTGCCTCCGCCGCCATCACAGCCATCCTCGCGGTCTGCCTCGCAGTCTGCCTCAATGCGTGACTGTTGCCTAGCGACCAGAACAGCGTCTGCAGGAGCGTCCTCTGTAGCGTCCTCGAGGACGCCTCCGGTGTCTGCTGAGCCCCCATCGAGCTGTAGAGGGTTTCTTGGGGTAAACGCCTCAATCACGGTAGGCTGTCTCATACCCATGTCTCTGTTCTTGCCCGAGGGTCCCGCTGCCTGATTTTCCGCATTGTTCGTGCTTCCCTTGATTACTACCGCGGGGCCGCTTTTAGACGTTTCTTTTACCGGCACCTTACCGCGTAGCTCTGCTTTCTTTCCTTTCGGCGTTGAGACTGGGGCTGGGGCAGTTGATTTTCGTATGGCCCCCGGCATCCTCTGTGACCCAGAACCTGCATCAGTCTTTCCAGGGTCCGCACTCTGCTTCTGCTTGCCTGCGTCCGGCTGCGGCTGTGGTTTATTTTTTTCCTTCTCCTTTTCTGGCTTCGAGGGACGTGGTGGTAGCGGCATCTTATTCAGAGAATAATCTCCACCCAGGCGCCTCGCTACTTTTATTTGCAAACAAGTAAAGCCAAATCCTCTATTGAGCACTTTTCTAATAAAGGATAATCCCAGCCGTTTTATGCGACACCAGAATTCACGCGCCATCTGGGGAAACAGGGATTCATCCTAAGAAACTTAGCCTACAGGGGGTATAGCCAGGAGGTAGCCAGGAGCGACTCCTCACCACAACCCGTCAGCGGCCATCTTGCCCCTCACTCTAAAATAGATTCCATTGCAACATACATATGATAACATGATTAATAAAGATCTTCATAATACAGTTTAATACATTTAATCTCACTTATACCCAATAAAAAGGATCCCAAACTTATTGTAACATCCATAAATTACATTCTCCCAACATGGCTAAGGCTTCACTCTGATAATATTTCCAATTCTTTATTATTATTTTGTCACTCCATTACTTTTTAATTTACACATTTTTTTATTGTGCAGTTTGTCGTTTAACCCTCTCACCTTCTTACACAGAGAGACAAAAACATAAAATCAATGATCATACATAGCATAGGATCACATTCTAAAAACCTCACATTTGAAGTTTTCGTGGCCGCACTGTATACAAAATGATTCTATTCTATCCCCACCAAATACATACTTTAAATGCAAATATGAAGGTACCATCTACAAAAAGATTTAAAAAATTAAGGCGCTCATGCAGCAAATGCAATACACTATTTTTGTTCTCCATATTGTAGAGGCACTGATCATCTTTTATATTTGCTATATATATTAATGCTTTGTGGGATCTGCAAGGGTTAATGCCAATCCTCCAGTGCAAAATAGGCATATGCCTTGCTGGGTCTAGAAATATTTCAGAATAATACATTTTCTCAAATAATCCAAGGTACTCTTGTCAACACTAGCAATTTTTTATTCTCAACATAAGCTCCATCATTAGTCTGAATAAGACTAAAGTTTCTTTTCCTCCAAATCTTATTTCTTGCCATTTGACTAATATCTTGGGGTAACAAGACTAAGTTCAAAGGAGCAAAGATTTTGGATATCAGAGGATAAAAGCAAACAGCCTCTGATCTTTGTACACTTTTCCACTGTTGAACTGCATTCTAGTAAAAAATTCATAGCCGTCTTTTCTGTTAACATTTCCCATGCACACAGTTTAATTTCCAGATTGTCCAAGTTTGAAGAGTACCTTTTTAAAGATTTTTCCTTCCATTGTAGCAATCCTTAAGACACCATCTGATATTGATAAATCACTATGAAGGAGCACTAATTGGTCAAATTTATCTTTGATTGAACTGATTATAGGAGCAAAGAGACCATAGTGTTTATTAAATCTCACCAGGGCTACTGTAATACTGGAGGCCTCTCAACTTGTTCTGCCTCAGTTAAGTTTCTATTTGAAAGCTTTGCTAAAGGTAATTCCAAAGTTATGATAACATCAGTAACCTTCAATTTATTTTAACCCAGTCACCAATCTGAATGCACTTTCCTTCGGCCAGAGTCAAGAACGTAGGTATTTGCTATGCCAATTTTCTGATTCATTTTTCACATAATATTTTTACAGTATGGAAAACCTATGCTGTAAACCCAGGGGAGTAATATCCGAAAGTGCCAAGTCACAAAGGAGGCTACCTTGAAGGTAATTGCCTATTTTTGGAGAAAAAGAGTTGGAATAGAAGATGGCTAACTGCAAATCTGAAACAAAAAGAGAAAACATGTACACTAATAGACAACACTGCTTGAACCATTACTCATTGCTAGTTTTTAATGTCAGCCTCCCTTTAAGGGACCCACTCATCCAGAATCCACTTATCAGAATGGAGAAGCTATATAATATGCACATGGCAAGAAGGGCTATTCCACTTATGCACTTTTCTCACAATAAAGATCTATCTACTATAGCAAAGGCTATTCGGAAATATACAAAATACCAATATGAGTTATCCATTCATTTTACATATCACTGGGTGAACTCCCATAATGTGAGGCAATGATTGTTTGTGGAACAGCCTAGCTGGAGTCCTGTCTGCTCCATAGGGACTATTGTGGATGAAACTTCCCAGTCAGATTTGTACACACTTTTGCTATTGCCTCCATCAGTGATACCAACCTAAAATTCAGAAGATCTTCTTTTGAACCCTTTTTAAATTACTATGTCATAATTGGTCCAGCCATGATTCTGGAATAACTCCAATCTTTACAATTCATTTACAAAATGGGAAAAATTGATAAGTATACAATTCTACGTTCCCTCTCAGAATACACTCTGAAATATTATGCAGGCCCACAGATCTATATGCGGATAAAAAGAAAAATGTCAACTTAACAGTATACATGGACTCTAAAAGAGCGTTGTCACTTCATAGTTCATTCCCAACCATGAATAACTTAGGCCATTAGAGACCTCCAATAGATTGCTGATCCATCTTATATGCAGGATCCTACATTTGAAAGTAGAGGGCATCAAACTTGTTATTTTATTTATCAACAGTCACATTTTCCCGGACCTTCTAATAACCTCAGGTAAGGATTGCCAGTTCCTAATAAGATAACTATTCTATTTTTTTATCAACTCCTTCTGATGTTTCCTTTTCATTTTTATATTCCACCAAATCAACTTTCTTCTTAGTACTCTGGTGTAACTTTTATACCCTTTTCATCAACTTCTCTAATCCTCTGCATTCCACATCAAGCCAACCATTCCTGGTAATATTGGCAAGTACCATATTACAGGCATAATTAGATGATATTGGTGCTTGATTTTTTAATGATTAATACATTTTAAAGTAATACCCTAGTCCATATAGTGTAATTAAGTATTGGATGAGTGTGTTGGAGTTCCTAATTTGTCTCATTCTGTAAGATTTAGTAAATGCATGCTTCTTGACCTTGGACAACCCATGAATATTTTTACAACTATGAATTTTTGGGCCGTTCTTTGAAGATGAGTAGAGAGCTCCTATGTATATTCTGGTAGTGCTTTTTTCAGGGTTGCGAACATATATTGAAAGGACTGTTTAATTTGCTAGCTTGCTTATGGGTGCCGTGCATTGCATTCAAGTCAACGTGTAAAGTCTTCTCATGCCTGGATTCATATTCTTATCAATGAGTTTGCTCTAAAAAATATTTTTATGTGCTTCATTTTTAGTTTATTGTTAGACGTTCCCATCTGTGTGAACCCCCATTTGTTAATCCCTTGGAAATATCTTTACTTATCGAATTTTAAATAAGATAATATGAATGCTTATACCTACAATAAAACAAATTCATGTAACTGAAGAACAGTTTCTAAGATGGTCCCACCAGAAGTTCTGCTCCTGCAAAGACAGAATCTTGCAGTGCAATGCAAGAACTGATAAATCACAATTATTAAACTGAAACACAAGTCACCCTCTCTTTCACTGAAGACATACATGCAATATTGTACACAAATACACCAGAGAATACTTCCCATCTCACTCATACAGGATTTGAAAATGAATAAAGGATATTCCAAGGAATCGTAGTACAAGAAGTAGACCATTAATGCTACAAAAAGAAGGTCATTAACGGAACAGGAAATAATAGAGAACAAAAGCTGCAAGTTTAACGCACCTGGGCTTACAGAGTCTTGCTACACTTAATATGCAAAACGTTGCAAAGACAGTTAGAGCGTTCTCCATTTACCTGTTATATAATTGTGGATTGCAGACATTGCTTTCAGCTGACCTTCGTCTCAGAAAGAGATTCACATTGCCATTACAGAATGCGTCACATTTTTGAGTGCAACTATCATCTTGAATTATTTTAATTTTCACTTGGAGTGTACCAGCTTTCAAATGGCTTCCTGAAAACCCTTTGAGCAAACGTGAAACCCTGATGATATTTATCAGCTAAGTGCCTCTGTATACATACCATCACCTTGTGGTTTAACCCTGTTAGTAAATCTGCAAAAAATAAAGATATTAAAAATCCGAATAAAGCTAATCAAGATCCCTTATTATTACCAGATGTCTAGGTGATCGAGTATCCACACCAATAAAGTAGGCATTTCATGAATAAGAGAATCACATTGGAAAACGCCGAATTATTCCATTAAATTGGAATAGCATTTGGCACTACTGGCTGTTGGGTGAAACAACTGAAAAAGAAGTGTTCAATTCTGATGAAATCTTCATATGCACTTCATAACTTTCATAAATCCTTTGGAACTATACAGAGCCAATGAAAAAAGGAGGTCAATATATAGTTTCAAACTATGGTGCTGAGCAGCCGTGGTCCTTGCGGATAACAGCAGTGGGGCATTGGGGCCGCATGGGGGAGGATTTCGAGGGACAACGCTGAGGGATAATAATTATTTATTTAATTTTCCCTCTGCATGGTCCCTCGAAATCCCCCCCCCCCCCATGAGGCCCAACCGCTCCACCGATGTTACCTGCATGGACCGCGGCTGGTGCTGAGAAAATCTTACCATTCACATGACACCTCATAATAATTTCTATCAGTGTCTATTGGGTCTTTGTTATAACTGGGATTTTCTGGTTGGCTGAGGTATGCACCCAGGCCAGGCACAAACCACCACTCTAGTCAGGGTAAGCTAGATATACAATATGAAAACCTATTCTCACTCGCTGATAGCTTGGTACGGAGCAGTCCCTCTTATCTAAAGAGGCAATATGTAAAGTATTTGTGCAACACACACAGTAATACAATGAATACACCAAAGAAAGACTCCATGCAGGTTTAGAAAAATAGAGAATATTCATCTGAGTAAAACAAGACCAAAACAACAACAAATAAATCAATAGAAGTCTATATATACATTTTTAAAGATTATGGGGCCGATTATGATGGCGGACGGACCTGAGTCCTTCCGCCACCATAGAGTAGGAGGGACCGTCCGCAGGGGCAGCGGCGGTCCCTCCGTCCAAATTAGGATGTGACCGCCACCCTGGCGGTCACATCCTGTATCTTTAACATTGCGGCGGGTGCTGCTTGAAGCAGCACACGCCGCAATGTTAAAAATTTATGTTGTGCATTTGCATGCACAAAGCGGCAGGTACCGCGCGGTGCCTGCTGCTATGTTCACGCAAATGCAGGGGGGTACCATAGGTACCCCACATGGGCATACCCACCCCCCTTCACCTAGGGGGCCCGCAACTGGCCCCCGAAGTGAAGGTCCATATGCTTTTCCATGTCGGAAAAGCCGCCGCGGAAAAGCATACATTTTACACCATCATAATATGACTTGCGGTGTCTGATAGACACCGCCAGCCATGTTAAAGCTTTTCCGCCGCGGTCGGAAGGCGACCGCGGCGGAAAAGCCGCAGACAGATTTCAAGACCCACTGCCATCCTAATGTGGCGGTGGGTCTTTTGAGGCTCAGCAGCGGTTTTCCTGCATCCTCCGGGCCGGCGGTGGCTTCCGCCGGCCTGGCGGATGTGGGAAAACCGCGATCCTAATGAGCCCCTAAATGTGAAAACAGTACTTAGAAGTCTCTAGCTGTCAAAAGGTTACTTGAGGTCGCAAGGGACTGGTGCAAATTCAAACTTCAGGCTGACCGCGATGGAGGGCAGCTGGCTACAGGACCCAGACAGGTCCGGTTTTAGAAATACCCTGGATGTAGCTTTTCTCAATGTTGAGAATCTACTGGGTTGTCATTGAGCTGTGCAAAGGGGGTCCCACGTCGTCATCTTCGAGCTTCATTGAAGTGAATGAAATGCATCATTGTGTAATAAAGGGGAGTTTAACACTTGGCAAGTAGTTTTACATGCCAAATTGAAGTGGCAGTACACTACACACACAGGCACTGCAGTGGCAACCCGAGACAGGTTGGAAAGGCTATTTATGGAAAGGGGCGACCACTCGGTCCCCCCGAACGTATGGTTGGGGGCCCGGATCCTCCCGGGAAACCGTTTTGGGCGGGGGGCGTGTCACGGCTGGTATGCCCAAAGCGGCGTAGCCGGGGCGCGCCTTTTCCCGCCCAAGAGGGGTTGTCCTAGACACGTACACCTGAATCATTTTTGTCCACCATAAGCGTGGAAGGGTATACTCAGATGTGAGTCCCTAGCTCATTGCACCATCAGGATTCAAGCAAGCCGGGCCGAAGACGGCTGAAATGCCAGAAACCGGTCCCCGGTAGCTTGTTTCCTTCCCAGTATAAGAATTGGCTTGGTAGTTTGGTCTGCCCTGTTCCCATGATGCACTGGGCCAGGGTCAGACTAATTTGCATATAGCCAAGTTCTGAGCTGGGATGGTGCAGTGAGCTGAAAAACGGTGATGGATCAAGCCCTGATCTTTGGACTGGGTAAGAGTGGTCTGCTTAATTCAGACACTCTGTTCATCACCACCCCCTTTTCTGAATCATTTTTGTCCACCATAAGCGTGGAAGGGTATACTCAGATGTGAGTCCCTAGCTCATTGCACCATCAGGATTCAAGCAAGCCGGGCCGAAGACGGCTGAAATGCCAGAAACCGGTCCCCGGTAGCTTGTTTCCTTCCCAGTATAAGAATTGGCTTGGTAGTTTGGTCTGCCCTGTTCCCATGATGCACTGGGCCAGGGTCAGACTAATTTGCATATAGCCAAGTTCTGAGCTGGGATGGTGCAGTGAGCTGAAAAACGCTGATGGATCAAGCCCTGATCTTTGGACTGGGTAAGAGTGGTCTGCTTAATTCAGACACTCTGTTCATCACCACCCCCTTTTCTGAATCATTTATGGAAAGGGGCGACCACTCGGTCCCCCCGAACGTATGGTTGGGGGCCCGGATCCTCCCAGGAAACCGTTTTGGGCGGGGGCGTGTCACGGCTGGTATGCCCAAAGCGGCCTTTTCCCGCCCAAGAGGGGTTGTCCTAGACACGTACACCGATGGCCACGCCCAGTAGGCGTACCAGCGGAGGGTTCACGCCCTCCCGATGAGGAATAAAGAGAGCGGGAATCCG
The DNA here is from genome assembly GCF_964263255.1 of Lissotriton vulgaris. Taxonomy (NCBI): domain Eukaryota; kingdom Metazoa; phylum Chordata; class Amphibia; order Caudata; family Salamandridae; genus Lissotriton; species Lissotriton vulgaris. The sequence continues at coordinate 513,661,778 of NC_141697.1, read as the reverse complement.
AAGAAGCATCCTCTTGTTCCTGTGCTTGGAAGCTGCACCCACTCGTTGCACGTGAGCCCTCGACGGAACAAGGAGTAATTTTGAGAACTTGTAATTCTTGTGTTTCTCTTTCAGCGACTCCGAGGCTAAGGATCCAGGACCGTGTTGATCGACTCGGAGCGAATATTGGAAAACGATGTCTGGCAAGAAGGCAGGAAAGGGTTCCGAGACTGACCAGGTGCTTCGCATGTTGGTGAGCAGAATGGCGAAGATAGAGCGAAACGCGATGAACAAGCCGGGTAAACCGAAGAAGGTAATAGGCCCGGCATTGCCGGGAGTCGCCCCTGAGGGTAGGGGGAAACGGGTCAGGAATAGGGCAGCAGGGGGGGAGGTTCCGGTCCCCGAGGCACCCCCGGTGAGCCCTGTCGAGGCCCCGGTACCAATCCCAGACGCGGGTCAGCCGATTCCGGTTGTGATTACGCCCGCCAACGAGGAGGATATGCCTCCTGAATTGGCCGCCCAGTTGGCCGCATGGCTCGGCAAAAAGACAGGGTTGCTACGGCGCCCGGAGACACGGCCGAGGAGGCCAGGTTACTAATTCAGCAGTTGCGGCAGTCGTGAGATGCCGCAAAAGCGAATCTCCCTCTTGTCCCCCCACAGGTGACCCCGGAAGGTCCGGCAGCTGGCATCGGAAAAACAGCGGGAACGACAACCGAACCGGGTAAGCTCGCTTTGCCAGTAGCGGGGGAGGGCTCATTGCCCTCAAAACGGGAGAGAGTGGTTCAACATATCCCGTTGGCCACGAAAGAGTTGATATGGGCAGACAAGTATGTTAATATGTTTTCTTTGTTGACTGACCATCGCGAGATGGAGTATGCAAAAACGCAGAAAGATTTGTGGCATCCGAGTGTCTGACGAGCCAAGATGGCGGGATTCAGGGTGGATGAGACGATAACAAATTGGGCCAAGGCCTTTGCAATGTTCACTGCGATTATTGGGGAACGTAAGCCCGAGGTTTTACCTGAACTGTCTTGCTATCAGGCACGAATAATGGATTTTTATGAAACATATGAGGGGAATGAATGGATGGGTTACGACATGAAATTCCGATAGGCTAAAGAGTACGATTCATCTCTGACGTGGGATTATCTCGACTCGATTTCTTGGCAGAAGCAGCTCCTGCCTGGCGCGACGAAGTCGTCCTCGCCAGGCGGGAATGGGTCGGGGTTTTCCCGCCAACAGCCCGCGGTGCCCTTTCGAGCGGGTGCCGGTGGCGATCACCAACCAAGGACCGGTGGGAATGGGGGAAAGCGGGGGGTCTGTTGGAGCTTTAATAGAGGCAACTGCACCAGACTACAAGGGGCATGTAAGTTCAAACATGTGTGTGCGGGTTGTGGGAATTCCTCGCACCCGGAGAGTTCGTGCAGATCAAAAAATGGCGGGTCGGGAGGTAGAGGAGGGTCCAAACAAGACTGAGGGGGACCATTGTATACCGTTACCTACCCCCGTTGATATCATGGCAATGATTCCCTGGCTAAACAAATACCCTGATCATGTCTCCGCTGGGGTGTTGAGGAATGGATTCTTATATGGTTTCCACATCGCGGCGGGGGAATTTCGTGGGGAATCACTTTGTAGAAACCAGCTTTCGGCTCAGCATAATCCAACTGTGGTGTAGAGAAAGATTGCAAAAGAGGTTACCCTGGGCCGGGTTGCGGGCCCATATCGGCACCCGCCAGTAGCAAATTTTATCTGTTCCCCGTTAGGAGTAGTCCCCAAAAAAGACCCAGGGGAATTTAGGCTGATCCATAACTTGTCAGCTCTAAAGGGTTTCTCGGTGAACGATGCGATTGACCCGGGAGTTTGTTCGGTGCGGTACGCATCCTTCGATGATGCCGTCACCATGTTGAATCGCCTGGGGCCCGGAGCGTTGATGGCGAAATCAGATATTGAGTCGGCGTTCCAGTTGCTCCCGGTACACCCACAGGATCAACGTCTGCTAGGCTTTGTGTTCCAAGGACGTTACTACATTGATAGATGCATGCCAATGGGTTGCTCCATCTCTTGTGCTTATTTTGAGAAATTCAGCTGTTTTTTAGAATGGGCATTCACCGAGGCCACTGGGCATAGCCATGTTATGCATTACCTAGATGACTTTCTGTTCTTGGGGGCAGCCGGCGACACAAAATGTGTGCAGGCGCTACAGGACTTTTGCATCCTCATGAGGGAATTCGGAGTGCCATTGGCACCAGGTAAGACGGTTGGACCATCTACTTCACTGGAGTTTCTGGGAATTGAGCTCGATTCTGTGGAGGGATGTTTCAGTTTGCCGGTAGGGAAAGTAGCAAAATTTAGGGCTTCCCTGGAACTTTGCCTTAGTAAGGAGAAAGTGACCCTGCATCAGTTACAACAAGCAGTGGGTCAGCTTAACTTTGCCCTGAGAGTGATACCAATGGCCCGCCCCTTTTCACGCTCTATTGCACAAGCTATGGTTGGTCTCAAGGAAGGACACCACCGCACGAGACTGTCGGCAGAGGTTCGCCAGGATATGTGCATCTGGTTGGCATTTCTGGCGGACTTCAACGGTCGAGTAGTGTGGAACAAGCCGCCAGCGTCTTCGGACGAGCTGGGTTTGTGGACTGACTCGGCGGGGAGCGTGGGATTTGGCGCCATATATTAGTAACCGATGGTAGGCGCAAACGTGGCCGACATGGTGGCACACCAGCGGTCTCACAGGTAACATTGGGTTCCTCAAGCTATTCCCAATTTTTGTGGCTCTGATGGCATGGCCGGACGAGTTCAGAGATCGCTCTGTGGTATTTTGGTCCGACAATATGACTGTTGTTGAATGTATTAACAATCAGGCAGCATGCTGCAAGTGGATCTTGAGATTGTTGAAGGAAATTGTACTACTTTGCATGAGACTGAATGTACAGTTCAGGGCGAAAGATGTGCCGGGTGTACTGAATCATGCGGCTGATGCACTCTCTCGTTTACATATGCAGGCGTTCAGGGGTTATCTACCGACTGCGGACCTAGCGGCGGCACCGTTCCCCGAAGCACTCTGGCTACTCGGTGCCCCGGATTACAAGACCTCGTGGCAGCAAGCTTAGCCCCCAGGACGAGGAAGGCATACGAAGGAGCGTTTCGTTCCTATTGTGCATTTTTGGGTCCGGCAGGGGATCAGAAATGGGGTCAAGAGGATAGCTTCTTAAGGTTCCTGGTAGCACTGCACAGGGAAGGCCGATCAGCGGCAACGGCCAATAGACACCGGGCGGCCATTTCATTCATGGCGCAGGTGCATGGCATCAAGGACCCAACAGCTTCCTTTGTGGCAAGAAAAGCCCTTCGTGGCTGGCAGCGCCTTGAGGGTCGTAGGCACGACGAGAGGCGCCCGATTGGTTTAGAAAGATTGTCCCTGCTTATGGCGATACTACCCACGACATGCTCCTCCCAGTTCGAAGCAGTTCTGTTCCGGGCCGCTTTCGCATTAGCATTCCATGGGGCTATGCGGGTGAGCGAACTGGTCGCAAGGAATAAGAGAGATGTTGAGGGAGGCCTGTGTCGGGATCACATCCTAATTAGGGGTGATTCAATGGTAGTCACGATAGCTAAGTCCAAGACTGACCAGAGAGCTATGGGAAACAGTGTTGTTGTCCAGCGCATGCGAGGGTCCCCCACGTGCCCGATAAAGTGCATTGAGGAATATTTGGCGCTGAGGGCGGATACATGGGGTGGGAGCTTGCTGAGACACAGCGATGCCACCCCACTGACGAGGTTTCAGTTTCAGAGGGTGCTAGCACTGGCAATCGCAGCGGCGGGCACGGACCCGTGCGATTTTGGGACCCACTCCTTTAGGATAGGGGCTGCTACTGAGGCTACAGCCAGGGGTCAGAGTGCTGAGGAGGTGAAACAGTTAGGACGATGGTCCTCGAATTGTTTTAAAAGGTATGTGCGATTGCACATGTTGTGAAGTCAAGTTACATGCACTCACGCTTCTTGTCTTCTGTTTGATTTACAGTTTCGCGAGCATGTCATGCGGGGCGGAATTTGCAGTCGACCCAGCACCATTGGACCAGCGGTCAGAGATCACCTGCTGAGGAGAGAGTGGTGTGGATCGTGGGCCACTCATACGTGAGGCGGGCCCGGGACGTATTCAATGCAGGTGACGCGACTCACGCAGCTGGGGAATACGGGTACAGAGTGACCTTCCACGGAAGGGGCGGGCTCTGTATTGACCAGTTCGAATCCTTTGTCGAGGGACTCTTAGGGCGGCAGAGGTCACCGCCATCTATAATCATAGTACACCTGGGGGGCAATGACATGGTGACACTCGGTAGACGAGTATTACTCGAGCGAGTTTTGTCTACCGTTAGCTGGCTGGCGAAAAGAATCCCGGGGTGCACGATTGCATGGTCCCACATGATTCCCAGGAAGGTATGGCGGGGGGGCCTCTCGGTGTCAGCACTGAACCATTCAGTGAAGAAGGTCAACAACAAAATTGGTAGGTTGTTTCGATCGGCGCAGTTGCACAGTATTCCGCATGGGTGTATTCGGGGTGATCAAATGTATCTCGATGATGGGGTTCACTTGTCCGGGAGGGGAATGTCTTACTCATAGGAGACTTCATAGCATGGCTAAGGGGTTTAACGAAGCATGACCTTTAGGAGGAGTTTGTGGGGGGGCCGGATAGCCGGTCAACTATCCGGCCTGTGGCGGTAAGGTCATGATCGGTGAGCAGTAATTTCAAGGTCCCTAGAGGGGGGCGCCACCCACTATGGATGGGAGCGCCCGGGGGGAGGCGGCCATTGGCCCCTCCCACGGGGAGGCGGCACCCACTAAGTATGGGTCGCCTAGGGGAAGACGGCCATAGGCCCCTTCCAGGGGAGGAGGCGGCTAGATGCCCCTCCTACAAATTTCCCGGGGCCCGGATATCCGCGACGGCGGATGTGATAGACAGTGTGGGGTGGGGGGGGAGTCCACGCTGCCTTCTTACAAACACCTCACACGGGTCCTCGGACGACCTTTAAGATGGCGTCGAGTTGAAATGGGGGGCTCCCAACAAGACAAGGGAAATTGGAGTTGGCACAGAGGGTACAGTCCTCTGCGCGGCCGCCACTCACACCGTGAGGGCGAGAGTTTTGGTAGTAGGGATCTGACACCGGTTGCGACCTTGCCGTTGGCCCGTAATGCTAGGATGTACAATTTTAATTTAGAAAGTATGCATTTGCAGGATGTTAGACTCGGCTAGGAAAACCTTTGTATTAGAGATTTGTTAAGGTTAGCCAATGAACATGTCCTCATCGAAATGTAATAAATGAAAATTGTACATGATATGAAACTTTTATTTAATGTTTTAATTTTGTTTCATATTTTAATAAATACGGCCGGGAGGGTAACTCCCTCCCGCCTTCCAAAAGTTCAGAACTGCGTCCGTCTTCCCATCCTTGGGGATTGTGTTGGGAGGGGGTGACAGGCATCCCGGCCATATGGAAAGGGGCGACCACTCGGTCCCCCCGAACGTATGGTTGGGGGCCCGGATCCTCCCGGGAAACCGTTTTGGGCGGGGGGTGTGTCGCGGCTGGTATGCCCAAAGCGGCGTAGCCGGGGCACACCTTTTCCCACCCAAGAGAGGTTGTCCTAGACACGTACACCGATGGCCACGCCCAGTAGGCGTACCAGCGGAGGGTTCACGCCAGGGCCGGACTGGGAACCAGAACCGGCCCTGGCAAAGTGCTTGGCCGGCCCCCTCCCCCCCCCCTCTGGGAGGAGGGGGAGGTGTGGCCGCGCTCTGTGCCAGGGCCGGTTTTCGGCCGTTTTTGTTACAGGGCCGTTTTTGTAGCATAACGGCCCTGTAACAAAAACGGCCCCCAGGGGGCCAAAACCGGCCCCCAACCATGCGGCCCACCGGGGGATTGCCCGGTGCCCGCAACGGCCAGTCCGGGCCTGGTTCACGCCCTCCCGATGAGGAATAAAGAGAGCGGGAATCCGAAGAAGCATCCTCTTGTTCCTTTGCTTGGAAGCTGCACCCACTCGTTGCACGTGAGCCCTCGACGGAACAAGGAGCAATTTTGACCCACCCACCAGCCCCTTATGGCAATGTTAGTTCTGCAATAAAGTCTTTTTTCGCTGATAAACATCTTCTTCCCTTTGTGTTGCGTTATAAAGGTTGTTTAATGATATGATTTCTGTCTGAAGGTACTGTTTTTCTTGTAGTATAGACAAATATTGCAAGTAGACTAGATGGTGTTTTTTCCCCTTAGTAGGTAATCAAATGTCGTATTTATTTTTTGGTCGGGCGTTAAGGTCATGATCGGTGAGCAGTAATTTCAAGGTCCCTAGAGGGGGGCGCCACCCACTATGGATGGGAGCACCCGGGGGGAGGCGGCCATTGGCCACTCCCACGGGGAGGCGGCACCCACTAAGTATGGGTCGCCTAGGGGAAGACAGCCATAGGCTCCTTCCAGGGGAGGAGGTGGCTAGATGCCCCTCCTATGAATTTCCCGGGGCCCGGATATCCGCGACGGCGGATGTGATAGACAGTGTGGGGTGGGGGGGAGTCCACGCTGCCTTCTTTCAGACACCTCACACGGGTCCTCGGACGACCTTTAAGATGGCGTCGAGTTGAAATGGGGGGCCCCCAACAAGACAAGGGAAATTGGAGTTGGCACAGAGGGTACAGTCCTCTGCGCGGCCGCCACTCACACCGTGAGGGCGAGAGTTTTGGTAGTAGGGATCTGACACCGGTTGCGACCTTGCCGTTGGCCCGTAATGCTAGGATGTACAATTTTAATTTAGAAAGTATGCATTTGCAGGATGTTAGACTCGGCTAGGAAAACCTTTGTATTAGAGATTTGTTAAGGTTAGCCAATGAACATGTCTTCATCGAAATGTAATAAATGAAAATTGTACATGATCTGAAACTTTTATTTAATGTTTTAATTTTGTTTCATATTTTAATAAATACGGCCGGGAGGGTAACTCCCTCCCGCCTTCCAAAAGTTCAGAACTGCGTCCGTCTTCCCATCCTTGGGGATTGTGTTGGGAGGGGGTGACAGGCATCCCGGCCATATGTGGTTGGCCTCAATCAGTGCTGCAGGCCCACTAGTTGCATTTGAATTAAAGACCCTGGGTATATGTTATATTACTTTATAAGGGACTTACTCGTAAATCAAATAGCCCAATGAGGTATACACCATTGTCACCATGTTTAGAGGAGAAGCTCATGCACATGCACTTTCGCACTGGTTAGTCCCAAGTCAACAAAAATAATTCAGCAAAAAGAGGAGGAGGAAGGCAAAAGCTAGGAATGACTCTTCAGAGAAGGCCATTTTCAACAGTCTCTCTGTCTATTTTCTATCCGCCCACTGTGGCAGCACTGTGCCCTTTTGAATTTGGACTCTGATACTATGGTCTAATGCCTTTGAAAAAATGTCTGTGTTTGCTCTGCATGGCATTGGTTGGCCACTTTACTATGTCCTGGCTCATCCTTATACAAATTGCACTGGTCAAGCTAGACATTCAAGACATGGGGAAATGCAGATTTCATCAACAATGATGTTGCCGCAGTAATGAAAACAAATGATTGTTGCAGGTTGACCGAATTCTGCTGATACAGATTAACACAAGTACCTATAAGTTATATGGAAGACACCTTTTTTGTAATGGCGAACTTTACCTAGTGGCACCACCCAATGTGTGTTTACTACAACTAAGTGAAGCTCCTTCTATTTCTGTAATAATCACACTGAGGAAATTGATGTTATTGGTCTATTTTGTTCTGCCCAATGTTTGGAAATCTCAAGAAAGACTGGCTAGTTATGGGTATTCATTAATTTGTGCTTTTGTTATAGCAGAAGTAGGACCGGAAAATGAGATTAGATGTTTGAATAATATTCATAAAGAGTAAGAGAGCTTTCAAACACAATGTACTCTATTTGTGTTTAATGCATATGCCTAAACTAGTTTTTTGACTGAAACTTTGTCAGAGTCGTGTTTACATGTAATAACTGTGCAACATCCCCAGCCATTGAACCTAAGTGATTATTATAACAAAATCTTTTTTTGAGATTGTTATATAGTATATCTGTAATATACAAAATCCCCATATTGAAATAGTTTTCATATCGAGTTTCATACCTGGCCACCCACATAGTAGAGAGGGTGGTATAAGGATGAAGAGCCAGTTCCAAGATAAACAGGAACATTTACATAAGAATGTAATTGTGTGTTTATTTGCTAGCAAAGCTAGTTATTCCTTATTTACGGTTGTCGCTGGATACCATCAGCAAATCCATGCTTAATCCAACCCATTCCATCTATTGCTTCTTGTAGTGGCTCCTTAGACAATTAAAAGATTGACAGAGCTAGGATGGAGCCTTGTGGGGTCATAAAAGGTGTGTATGTGAGGGGCTGGGCATAGAGTCATCCATTTTGATTAATTGGCCAATTATGCATAAATTCAACCACCTCAGTGAGCTCGCTCTAACAACAATGCATTTCTGAGCATACCAAGGACTTCAACATCTATGGTATTGAATGCGGATGATAAATCAACAGTCTGAAAGAGGAGAGGGGAGTTGTGATGGCCTTAACCCCCAGCGATCATATGTAATTGGCAGCTTCCTGACCTAGTGAGGAAGGAGTCACATGAGTATTTTAAGGGTCGAAATGAGACAACACCTCTTTATTGTAACCAATGGAGATTGGATCAATGTTAAAGTGCACTTTCTTGTGTGTGCAGAGTAGATCACACGGGCAGTAATGGCATCAATTTCCATTATGATATTTCTGCCTGTTTTCCGAGAGCAGGTTGGAGAGACTGATTCAGTAAATTTCTTAAAGTTGAACAGGAATACGGAACAGCCGCACATGTGGCAATTGCAAATTATAAAACTATATAAAAAGTGATAATAATAGGGTGGACACATAAAGATACATGCAAAGGCACACCACAAAACGGAATGCTTCTCTCATTTGGTAGAGTTGGATACTTCAGAAAACATAGCTACTGACCTTAAGCAGGCAGCTTTTACATTAGTAATGTGAATGTTGGTCTGTGTGATCCTTTTAATGCGTTCTTTGCATAGATTGTATTAAAGTACTTTGTATGAACTTACATCAATTGTGTTTTCTGTTTTGATTTATGGCATAGTCAGAGAAGTAGCTTTCCTTAAAGAACTTTTTAAGTTGTGGCAGTTTTCAAGTTCTTTTGTGCCTTTTAATGCATCACTATCACATTATTAAGTGATTAGATGGCTTTTGGGCACTTTTGAAGTTATTGCTTTTGTATAGCTTTTTGGGTTTTCTCATTCTCTTTTTTCATGCCTGACACTTACGATTTGTTTACTGACTTGCTATACTAGAGCGTCATAGTGTTTTACTAGATTTTTTTTCCGGATGCTTTTGCGATAGGGGTGTTTTAATGAAACCCGTTAGCATAGTTTATAAACTGTAAACATTGTGCTTTTTAGATACATTTTACCGATATGAGCCTTACCTTGAATTCAGATTAAATTTTTGATGTTTTTATTTCATGCACAAAGGAATGAATGCCCAAGCATTTATAATGTACAAACCACATTTACAACCGTTTCCTAGCGATCTCTTATCTTAATCATATTTGGTATATGAAAAGCCCTCTTGCCCTTAATGAGCAATTCCTTACTCAGTGGTATTTGCTGCTTATCTCTGGTGGTAATATCCTATTGATGATAACCATGGTAGTTCATCTATATTGGATTAATCTGGTGCATGAAGGGAACAAAAACGACATCAGTACCATTGGCTGATTGAGTTGTTTTCACATTATCTTTGTGAGCACTGAAAACATCTTTTCAAGCACAAATATGGCAATAAATTACATAGCTTCGCTGTCGAAATGAGCCCTTCGTTCTAAAATAGTGTCTTTTTCCCATGAGAACTTTAGTGCCATCAAGAAATATAGAACAGGTTAGGTATTCATGAGACTAAAAAATGAAGGAGGAAAGGTGTTGGTTATCAATGACAAGCATAGGCTTTTAGTAGTAACTTGAGATGACTAGACCTAGGAAAATCTCTAATAGTATGATACCAATCTCCAAAATACCTGACAGTCATAATTATGAGTGTCTTTGTCCTTCAGTTTTAGTTTTTGGCCCTTCAGTCACTTCTTACTGCAGAGATTCAGTTTTTTGAGGAAGGGAAATGAAGTACATCTAAATTCAATTGCCATTTTCAACTGGTTTATATCTTTGTGTAGTAGTTAATGCTTTTACTTGCTTAGAATGTTGCCAGGTTCAGAGCCTCACTGTGTGAGGGTTCCGTACCGAGCATTAGCAATATTTGTCAGTTGGTCTTGGACGTCTTCTGAGCTCTGCCTGAGATGGCTCAGCTGTGCTACTAAACCTCACAGTCAATATTACCTGGCTTCTGTGTCTGCTTCACCACATCTTTTCATGGCGACGAGTGCTGGGCCATCTACACTGCCCTGCATGCCTTGCCAGGGTGATCTCTCTGCTTCTTTGCCAACTTAAGCTGTTGCTGTGGACTGATGTCAGTGGATGGTCCTTTGGGAGTCTCTGCTCCTTGCTGTGTTGCCATGGTGTCTTCTCGACCAGGCTGTTGCGAATTGGCCCACTGTGGGAAGAGCGTACATTTACTGGTTTGTGTGCACCGTCTGTGGAACTCAAGGAGGGTCCTGCCTTTCATCGCCAACCACAACGAGGTGACGATGACGTCACGGCGGGGTGATCATGTGCTGACGGAGCACGTCTTCATCCAAGGCTGCAACGCAAGTAGGACACTGAGTTTCAGCACGTACTCTACAACGTGACGATGACGTGATGGAGCACTCTCCCCTTTGTCTTCCTGGCTGTGGAACGAAGAGAGTGCGGTGCGTTCCAATCTACGGAGAAGCTGGGCAGCAGAGGATTTGAGACGTCCCAAAGCCTCCTCTCTGTTCTGCCTCAGTGGGTGTGTGGGAAGCGCTGTTCAGAAAAGAGATCGTTTAGCTTGCTTGGACTTTGCTGTTTTGCTGGTACGGTAAGCGATTTAACTTGTGGGCTGAAAGCCTATTTCTCCGAGCTTTTTGATGCCGGGTGCCTTATTTTGGCTATGCACTTAGGGCCATATGTATCAAGCAAAATTGCATTTGCAAACGCCGAAATTCGCAGAATTTCGGCGTTTGCAAATGCCATTTTGCCAAATGGTATGTATTAAGGCAAAATAAGGAATCGCAAAAGTTGTGATTCTTTATTTTGCGATTGCATTTAAGGAATCATAAATTTTGCGATTCCTTAAATGCAATGTAAGAAGCATCAAAAAGTGCAATTTGGCCTTAAGGAATCGCAAATTACCACCAACTTCAAGTTGGTGGTAATTTGCGATTTCTTTGAAAAATGCACTTTTTTGCATTTTTCAAAGTGCAATGTGAAGCACTTACATGCCCTTAGGGAATGTATGTGCACCCATGCTTATTTCAGGGGTGCATCAGGGTGTCCTTTTGACACCCCTGCACCCTTGAAATTGCATTCTCAATTTGCGATTCGCTAATTGCTAATTGCAATTTGAGAATGTCTTCCCAGTCATTCCTATGGGCCTCTAGGCCCATAGGAATCAATGGGGAGGTATTCCTTAATTGTGAATCGCAATTTGCGATTCGCAATTAAGGAATATGTAGGATTCGCAAAATGCATTGCGAATCCTACATACATAGGGCCAGATGCATCAAAGGATTTTGTCCATTCTGTGTTTATGGGAAAATGTGTTCATGCATATGGCCCATAGCATTTTGCAATTTTCAAATACCGATTCGCAAAAAAATCGCTATTTGAGACTTCCAAAATGACTTTTTGATACATATGGCCCTTTGTGCTTTTAGGTGCCATATTTTTGACATAACCTTGTTTTGTGAGGAAGACGTTGTCACACCTCCTCTAGCTCCTGCTGTCCTTCGTCATGGCAGTTATCTTCCAATTTGTACTAGTTTGTGATTTTCAATTTGTACTTTCTCCTTACTGTTTCATCCTAAACCTGGAGTTGTGTCCTGAGCAAGTATGCAAGCAGTTGCGCCTCCACCTCAATTTTTGGAAACACCTGGTGATCCTCCCATCAAATGGAAACAGTGGTTTGATGGGTTTGAAACATATTTAGGTGCCATTGAGACTAATCGCTTCAGGTCTGAGAGAAGAAAATACCTTTTGCTTTATTCGTTAGGGTTTGAAGGCAGGGCCATTTTGAAACATTTGCCACCAACTGTTGTTGAAGTAAAAGACATTCTTTTTTTTTTTAAACCATTTTTATTAGCTTTTAACATCAAGATAGCAAACATCAAGCATGGCAATGTCGAGCAGCATCCCCTTCTCCTCGCCTCCCCATCTAGATTTCCCTCCCCTTGATCAACAAGGGAAATCACATTGTCCAATAGTGCAATCAGGCCTCTCACCCAGCTCCATCTACAGCATAGCCTCAAGCCCCACATCCAGATCCGCAGTTTGACGGGTAAGTGCCCACACCCTTCATGCCTCTCACAACCCTCCATCCAGCCCATGATAGCGCCTCCACTTGCCCCACACCCTGCCAAATTTTTTGGGGCACCCCCTTGCTTTATATGTTACTCTCTCAGCGGCCATGTAGAGGTCCATCCCCCTTCTCCATTCTTCTAGTTGTGGTGTGTCCGGTGCAAGTAGAAGACATTCTTGATGATTATCAAGATTCTGTGAAAAGACTTCACACCAGGTTTGATGTCCAACCAAGTTTGGTTGTGTTATGACAGGTTTTTTCTACGAGCTCAGAATGCTGGTGAGGATGTTGATGCTTATATAACCTCTCTGAGAAGGTTAATTTCAGAGTGTCAGTTTAAACATTTTGCAGACCAATTGGTGACAGACCAATTTATTTGTCATTGTACTGACAAGATGATCAAACAGAAGATCCATGGGGGCGTGGCTAGCAGCCGATGATGGCGGCAGCCTAGAAGGAGAGCTCCGTGATTAAGGCGGCTCCCAGTTAAATCCGCACACTTATCCGTTAACAAAACTTCCCAGGCGGGAAGGCAGCGAAGCCCAGGACCAGGCGGCGGCAGTTCGAATTCGCTGGACCTCAATCCGAGGTCGGGAACCACAGATATTGTCAGCGCCCCGAGCGGGCCTGTGGGCGACATCCGGACCGGGAGGCACAGTGAGCGGCGCACCGACAGGAAGTGGCCTGGGCCGGGCAGCCATCCGCCGGAAACACCCGACCACGGAGAGCGACGGGGTGAACAGAGACCGAGCCCTCCAGCCTCCGTCACCGGACCGCGGGGAGCCGATCTGCCTGACGGGAGACTCGGCTGAGGTGAGGGGGACACCCGGTGAGGACGGAATCAGGCGCCCAAAGCGACGACGGGGGGAGCTGACGCCGCCATCTTCAGCAGCGGCGGCCAGAGCGCAGAGTCTGGCAGCGAAGGGACCGCGCTGCCTCATTGTCTGCACGGCGGCCCCCTCTAGCCGATCGGAGTGCCTGGCAAGGCGAAACAGACCGAGGGCACCCCCGCCCGAGAACCAGCGGAGCATTTGCGCGGGGCACCCGTCCTCGCAGCGGAAGGACCTATCTGGGAACGACCCGGGCCCCCCATCGCCATCAGGGGAACCGAGCACGTAGCTCCGGCGAGCCAGGGACGCTGTACGCAGTGCTGGAAGGGGACAGAGGGAGTCCTCCAGGGCGGCGACAATCGGTTGCGCGCCCCGTTAATGAATCCGTGACCCGGCCGGCCACCACACACCGGAGGCCCGTTCAGATCCGCAAACTTACTGGGACACCTCACGGGGGCCACTCTTACCCCCATAACCACAGCGGGGACCCAGGGACAACCCCCGGTAGCCGGCTGAGGGAGATAGCTTGGCCCAGGCGACACCAGGATGGCTGGCAAGGGGCATAAAGGCGGGGCGACACAATCACGCCTGGACCGCTTTGCTTATGACAAACCCGGCTCCCCCTCCCCCTCACAGGACGCCAAAGCACAAGCGAGCAAGACAACCGAAGTGACCGGAGGCAAGAAAGCGACCATTGATGACGTCATGCGGGCCCTCACGCAAGTACAGGCCACGGTGGGGTCGATCTCGGCCGAGATCACACTCATAAGGGCGGACTTCCATAAAATGACGGAGAAGGTGAACAATATGGAGGTTGTGACCAAGTCCCTGGTCGAGGACGTCTCGGAACTCCAGATTAGTATGGAACGCATCTCGAAGGAGAACAAAGAACTACGCGACAAGCTCGATGACCAGGAAGGACGCTCGAGGCGGAACAACATCCGTATTATTGGTGTGCCAGAATCGGAAGACACGAGGGCGATGGACCTATATGTGGAGAGTTTGATCAAAGACACCCTGAAGCCCAAAGGACTCTCCGCCTTTTTCACAGTAGAAAGGGCGCACCGGGTACCGGGGGGACGCCACAAGACAGGAGCTAACCCCAGACCGATTATAGCGAGGCTCTTCAATTTCAGGGATCGGGACGCCATCCTACAAGCGGCAAGGAACTCGCCCCCCATTAAGATCCAGAATGCGACGCTGGCATTCTTCCCTGACTACACGGCCGAGGTGGCACGGAGGAGGCAAACCTTTTTTGAGGTCAAGAAAGAACTCAGAGCCAGAGAAATCCCGTACTCGATGCTCTTCCCGGCCAAGCTTCGGGTCGTAGCGGACAACAAGACTTGGTTTTTTGAATCCCCAGAGGTGGCGCAGGATTGGCTGGAGGGTTGGAGAGCGGCGGGCCCTCGTCGCTCAAATAGACAGAACAAACACCGTACAGCTGGCTCCCGACAGGGCTCACAAGCCAATGACGAAGATGCAGAGATACATTCCCCTTTATCCGACCGTCAGGAGGACAATGCAGACGAGGATCAATAAGTCACAGCCATGGTCCGACTGAACGGAAGATGATGTGAACAGGCAACGCCGCCTTGGACACTGGGCGGAAAGGCCTCCGCAGCTGAAGAAGGGGGCCGCTGACCACGGAGAAACCTTCACCCCAGCGAGCAAGTACTATGTTATGGGGCGGGATCAGGCACTCTGCTGAGTTGGGGGGGCGGGCAGTTCTGAGTCCGTTGAGCAGGGGGGCAGGGAGGGGGGGAGTTGGGGGTAGAGGGGGATTTTGGTTTTTAGTTTCTACACAGGGGCAGGTTAGCTACAATGGGGCACACGAGTATAGGATGGTATTGTCACAATGCAACGCACAGGGTCACTGCACAGACCTCCTGGTCGTCCACGAGCGTAAATTCACAGGCCGTACACCCACACGGGATGGGGGAGGACACTAATGTAGGGCAGACGTCCCAGCTACACCTCATGTCCTGGAACGTAAGGGGCCTAGGCGACAAGATTAAACGTGGGCTGGTCCTGCAAAGTATAAAGAGGCTGCACCCCGCCCTGGTCCTACTACAAGAGACACACCTCACCGGCACAGCTACAAAGGCCCTAGACAGAAAAGGCTATAGCATGATAGTTCACTCTGGATTCACAAAGGGGTCCCGGGGCTCCGGGATATTAATTCATCGCTCATCCAGGTTCATAGTCCAATCAACGACCACAGACACACAGGGGCGTTTTGCAGCGATACACGGCCAGTGGGAGGGGAAGCCACTGAATGTGGTCTCGGTCTACATCCCACCAGCGCTACACACCATAGCTTTCCCGGAACTAGGGAAATTCTTGTTAGATCTTCCTGAAGGGGATCTTGTTGTGGGGGGGGATTTCAATGTAGTGGCACAAGACTCCCTAGACCGCCACCCGACGCGCACGCGAACACCAGGACCCTCCAAATTGCATGACTTCATGGAAGCGCAGGGTTTAGTGGATGTGTGGAGGCGGCTACACCCAGATGATCGGCAATATACATACCATTCAGCAGTCCACGACAGCCTGTCGCGGATAGACTATTTCCTGACGTTGGGGGGGGGTCTCCTCAATTTCACTGATTCCCAAATTAGGCCGAGAGGGATCTCTGACCACTCCCCGCTTACACTGACTCTGTCCAGTCAGGGAAAAACCCGCAGACGACTTTACCCTATTTACCCGGGTTACCTTAAAGAACCGGGCGTAACCAAGGCCTTGAAGAAAAGCACACGGTCTTACTTTGCAGAAAACGTGGGGTCGGTGGAGTCGCCTACTGTTCTATGGGAGGCCTACAAGACAGTCCTCCACGGACAGGCGATCTCAGTGATCGCACAGCACAAACGCACACAACGTCAGGAGCTAACGGATCTAGAAGAACAACTTGATAAGGCATCACGAGAACACGAGGGGAACCCGACTGGAGACACCCAGCACGCACTCCGACTGGCTCAGCAGAGTCACACCGACTTTCTGCGCCGCAGAGTGCGAGACAATATGTCCGCAACGGCGAGCAGGGTGTACGATATAGGCGATAAGGCTGGGAAGCTCCTGGCATGGTTGGAAAGGGCGCGGGGAGGCCAGCGGGCGATATTGCAACTGAGGGACTCTGAGGGTGAGGTACAAACCAGTCCGGCACACATAGTGGAACTCCTAGCAGACCATTTCCACTCCGTATACTCCCCTGACTATGAGGTCACACGGGAAATGGCAGAAAGCTCCCTTGTGGGAGTACCGACCCGCACTCTCTCCCCAGACCAACGGGACGAGCTTGACTCCGATCTGACGGAGGAGGAACTACAGACAGCCATAGCAGCAATACACCCCGGGAAAGCACTGGGCCCCAATGGTGTGCCGATAGAATGGTACAAACTCATGTCCGAGACACTGTCCGCACCACTGCTCGATATGTTTCAGGAGTGCCGGGAACGGGGACGACTGCCCCCTGATCAGCGCACGGCCACAATAGTCGCAATATCTAAGCCCGGCAAACCCCCTGAGGAGTGCGAATCCTATCGCCCGATCTCCCTCCTTAACGCCGAGAGTAAAATCCTGGCGAAACTGTTGGCCACCAGGCTACTGCCCCATCTGGCGCACCTTATACACCCGGACCAATCGGGCTTTATGCCACACCGAAGTACGGCGCTGAACTTGCGACGGCTACATGGGGTATTAGCCCGAGCCCCGCAGTTGGAGGAAGCGGCAGCGGTACTGTCGCTAGATGCCAAAATGGCATTTGATATGGTGGAGTGGCGCTATCTCTTTGCAGTCCTGGAACACATTGGTATCGGCCCAACGTTCATATCATGGGTCAGACTGCTATACACCGAACCCATGGCAAGAGTAACCGCAAACGGACACATATCGAGGGAGTTTCCGTTGGCAAGGGGCACGAGACAGGGGTGCCCACTCTCGCCACTACTGTTCGCCCTAGTACTAGAACCCTTGGCCACGATCCTCAGAACCACCCAGCTGCTGAAAGGTATACAATGGGAAGGTGGAGGTGAAGATAGGGTTTCCCTATATGCCGACGACATGCTCGTCTACCTCATGGACCTCACGAACAGTATCCCGGTCTTACTGGCACTATGTGAAAGCCACGGTACGGCCTCGGGCTATAAACTCAATTGGTCCAAGTCCGTGATCTATATGATAAAGGGCGACCTTCCAGCCTTGCCTGAAGATTGCCAATTACTCGTAGAACGCGTCGCCTTTAAATACCTAGGGATACGGATTACAAGGGAGCACTCGACCTTCCTTGACCTGAATCTTAAGCCCCAGCTGGACAAATTGAAGACTGACGTGCGCCTTTGGAAAAATCTCCCCTTAACACTGCTAGGTAGAGCGGCACTCTTTAAGATGCTGGCGCTCCCTCGCTTCCTTTATGTTCTGGAAAACACGCCGGCAATGGTTCCCGTGTCGTTCTTCCGCCACGTCTCGGCGCAACTGTCCACTCTTCTGTGGGGAGACAAACCGGCCCGGGTCGCACAGCTGAAACTAACCAGAGACTGGTATAGTGGTGGGATAGCCCTCCCCAACCTTGAACTATATTACTGGGCAGCTCACCTTAAGGTGATTAACCAATAGATCCACGCAGCGCAAGACGACCCAGCGTTCAGGGCAGATAGACACCAACTAGGCTTGTCCACCCTGCTAGCCCCACTCTATAACAAAGGGATGGTGAGGAAGTTAGAGGGGCCTACCAAACACACGGTAGCCTTATGGCACAAAGCTCAGAGACGGTTGGGATGGGAGGGAGTGATCACCAGACTCACGCCACTATGGGACGCCAAGGCCCTCGGCAACCTGCGCAGCTCCAAGGGGTTCGACCAATGGGACAACATTGGAATCTCCTCGGTGGGCGATCTATGGACCAAAGAGGGAGTGCTCTCCTTCACGGCCCTAAGGGAACAATACAGCCTAGCGGAGACCGAAACATACAGGTACGTACAAATCAGGCACGCACTCCTGTCGGTGCTAGAAACTGGTGCGACGCTTCCGGAGTCGGCTCCGTTAGAGGACCGATTGCTTACAGACTACATGGAGGCCGGTGCAACCTCCCTCACTTACCGGAAACTCATGAATAACCTGCCGGACCCCCTGGGGAAGCTAAAGGAGTACTGGGAGGACGAGATAGGGGACCTAGATGAAGCAGACTGGAACGCAGCCCTGGCTTCGCCCAGGGAGGCGGGTATTTCCACTCGATTCAGACTGATCCAGTTCAAAGTGCTACACAGGGTCTACTACACCCGCACGACACTGTATAAGATACATAGAGCAGACCACCCACATTGCCTGAGGAACTGCGGGGAGGAGGGTACGCTATACCACACTATATGGACATGTCCACATGTACAGGATTACTGGCGGCGTGTCACGCGCACGATCGGTCAGACCCTCCAGAACCCATTTGCACCGGACCCTAGGGTTTGTCTCCTGAATGTGTGGGGCCCAACAGATCTTTCACTGCATGCGAAGAGGTGGATGATCATAGGTGTAATGTTGGCAAAGCGTGACATCGCGAAAAACTGGGGGGCGCGGGAAACACCGACACTGGCGCAATGGTGCAGAAATATGGATGTGATTATGCTGACCGAGCGGGCAGTATATCAGCAGAGACATAATCCTCGGAAATGGAACGGGATTTGGTCGCCCTGGAACACATATAGGGGAGACCTCTGTGAGCCCCTGCCCGAGGAGGAGGATGAGGACAGCTCAGAGGAGGACGAAGGTCTGGATTGATGGGAGGGAGGGGGGAGTGAAATGTGGAGACAGTGAATGTTACAGGGCCCTGGGAACCGGCAAGTAGATGAACTTACTGAAATGTATATCTGAACCGAGACCTGATAGTTGCATGTGGGCACTTTGATGTTGATATAGACCATTGCTAAGAACCGTGGACTTAACCCTGAAAGTAGCAAGTTGAAGTTGGGGGGGTAAAATATAAAAAAGTTGCTCTAATGATTATGGCAGCTGAATGTTGACGCTGCACCGAAGGTCTAATGTACGTTACTGTATACCATGTGACGGCAACAACAAAAATAAAATAATAAAAAAAAAAAAAAAACAGAAGATCCATGATCACGCAAGACCTTTTTGTCAAAACTTGGCCCTTTAGACCACTCTTGCCCCCTGATCGTAAAGCAGTCTCCTATGAAGGACGTGAAATCAATTTGTCTGGGTACATTGAAGACATTATGTAGTTTAGAGGAAGGAAAATTGCTGGGAAAGTGTACGTTGCCTATGAAGGGTTAAACATATTGGGTTGGTTCCACCAGGGCTTTTTTGGTATGGCATTTAGGCCTGGGACCAATGAGCAAGTTCTGGTTGTGTGGGATAATTTGGATCTGGAAGGTATCATTAACAAATTTCTGCACATATTTTCAGGTGAGCTTGGGAAGATCAAAGACTACCAGCATAGAATTGTTGTGAAGGATGGTGCGATACCCTTAAAGCACAAGCTTAGGAACGTCCCTTTTAGCATAAGGCAAGATTTAGAGAAAGAACTTAATTCTCTGTGCATGAAGGGAATAATTGAACGTGTTGACTCATCCCTGTAGCTTTCGTCCTTGGTGGTTGCCCGTAAACAGAATGGGGAGTTGAGGGTCTTTGTTGACCTCGCTGCTTAAACAAGGAGATTTGGGTGAATTCCCACCCTCTCCCCAGCATCAATACATTTTTAGCAGGGTTTGAAGGATGCCAAGGTCTTTTCAAAGTTAGACTTAGCCTCTGCTTACCACCAGGTAGAGTTAGCTGTTGAGTCTAGACATCTTACTGCCTTTGTTTCCACATTTGGTACTTACCGGTATGTCCATATGCCGCTTGGCCTGCCTTACGTCGGCGGCATCTGTCCTCCAGCATTTGATAAACAACATGCTCAAGGGGATCGAAGGATTGTCTGTTTTTCAAGAGGACGTTTTGGTATTTGCTCCTAATAGAGCGGCTCATAATGCAACTCTTGAAGAGGTTCTTTCTAGGTTCCAATCCAATGGTGTGGTGCTTTGAGGAGACAAGTGTGTTTTTCTGACTAAGGAGGTTAAGTATTTGGGGCATTTGGTTACTGGCCAGGGTATTCTTCCTAAGTCAAGTCTTGTGGATTCCATTTCTAAGTCAAAGGCTCCTTCTGATAAGTCTAGCCTCAAGTCTTTTTTTAGGACTTTGCGAATTTTATTCGCGTTTTGTTCAAGATTTTGCCACCAAGTTGAGGCGATTGTCGCAAATGCTTATGAAGGGGGTTGCGTTTCAATGGAGTCCTGAATGCCAAGTTGTGTTTGATTGGGTCAAGCAACAGCTTGTTTCAGCCAAAGTGTTAAAGCACTATGAAGCTGAACTTCAATGCACTTTGACTGTTGATGCAAGCAATGCTGGGGTGGGGGCTGTGCTGAGTCAAACCAAAAGAAGGGAAGTTAGGACCATTGGCTTTGCCTCAAGAGTTTTGTCTCTCACAGAAAAAAAGTACTCAGTCATCGAAAAAGAGTTATTGGCCTGTGATGAAGTTTCACAATTTCATTTAGGGCAGGAGATTTTGCCTCCAAACGGATCACAAGCCTTTAATTATCATTTTGAGTGGGAAAAATGTTAGAGGTTTCACTCCTCGAATTGCTCACTTGTCCTTGAAATTGTTGCAGCTTGATTTTTTACCTGAGTACATTCATGGTCGTCTGATACTGTTGAGGATGAATCTGAGGTGGGCGAGGAAGACAAGGAAGATTTCATTGTGGCAGCTGTTGACCTCCCACAGTTGTGTGCGATTTCTGAGAGTGAGTGGGGTCAATCACTCAAATAGACGCTTCCATGCTGACAGTCATGAGATATGTGGAGACAGGTTGGCCTAGGGAGAGGAACCTTAGTTTTGAATTTAAAACATACACTCAAGTGGCTGATGATTTATCTATTGAGGATGGTTTGTTGATGAGGGCTGGCAACTTGGTTCCTCGTATGTGTTTGAGAGCTGGCATAATTTTGCATGCTCATGAGGGGCATTTGGGAGTCACCATGACAAAAAAAAGGGTCAGACTATCCTTTTGGTGACCTTCCATGGATAGGGAGGTTGATGAAATGGTCAAGGTGTGTGTCATTTGCTCTAGCTGTGATAAAACTGTAAAATTGCACACTCCTCTTTCTCCCATTGAGTTCCCATTTGCACCTTGGGTGAAGTTGAGGATTGATATAGATGGACCCTTCTACGGGCTTGGTGCATCTTCAAGGTTTGCGTTGGCCATGACGGACTATTATTCCAAATGGCCTGAGGTCAGATTTGTGAGGGAGGTGACCTCCAAGACTGTTGTTGAATTCTAGAAAGATGTATTTTTTTTTCCACAAGTTGCACATATATTGCAGGGCTCTGACTTTTGCATGAAAGATCCAAACATATACCAACATCTCCCTCCCCTGATCGCACCATACCCACATAGTCTGGCCCACCACAGAGAAGCACAACAGACGGGGTGGACACCTCTGGCCTGGCCCCTATCATAACCCCACAGCCCGAAAAGAAAAGTACATATCATCCCACTAAATGGTCCTTTGTCACCGGAGGCGGGTCCAGCAGCAGACCCCGATAATCCGCCCAACTTTCCAAATCTTGTAGTATTTGCGTTGGCACCCCCTAGCTACAAATATAGGTTGTTCTAACCCCATGCAGAAATCCAGTCCATTCTTCCATGCAGGGACCGATGGGGCCCCAGGCGCCTTCCATGCCTTGGCAATGTCCCTTTTCGCCAGTGTAAAACCCAATTGCATCAGGTGTCGCTTATATATATTACATCCAATTCTCTCCATGACATGCAATAAGGCCAGTTGTGGCTTGCGGGGAAGCTCCCACCCCAGGACCTCCGAAAGGCAGGAATATACCCCTCCCCAAAAGCGCACAAGAGACGGGCAGTGCCAAATTGTGTGAATGAATTTACCCTCTTCACAGCCACAATGAAGGCACACAGGGGAGGCATTCATCCCCGCCTTCCACAAACGCACTCGGGTAAAATAGAAAGATACTTGAACTGAACCAGACGAAGTCGCATCGCTATGGCCGCCCCTCGCAGCACTGCCAAAGCCTCAGTCCAATCCTCCTCCTCCAGTACGCCCACATCCTCCTCCCAAGCCCTCCGAAGTCTCTGAAGCGTAGGGGAGCAATGGGTGACTAGGGATTGGTAAATTTGAGAGATTTTCCGGTCAGTGAGATCACCCATGAAAACCTTCGCTTCTGGAGGGCTAAATCTGGCAGCGTCTCCAAGCAACCAGGGAAGGGGACAGGGCATGGCGAAATTGGAGATAGCAGTAGAACTGGGATCTTCTGTCTGCAGATCATGGAAGGATTTGAGTGTCCGGCCCCTCATGACATCCCCAAGGACGAGATGCCTATCGCGTCCCATCCCTGGAACCCCTGTAGAGTTGCCAGCTGAGGCAAACGCTTGTTGCCCCAGAAGGGGGGTCTCCCGAGTCAAGGTGTTCCACCACCCCATGCAGCGCAAAACCTGCCTCCAGATCAAGAACACCACCCACGTAGTCGACAGCAGCGACCCACGCAGCGGCGCGAGTAAAGTATTGTGTGGAGAGAATGGTGTCCCACGAGCTGTCGCTCAACTACATACGCTGGGTCTCCCCTGTCACCGTATCACCTTTCATTAAGAACCAGCAAATGTGAAGCTTGATAGTATGAAAGAACAACGGAGGACGCCAGTCCCCCACAGTAGGTGGACAGGAAGCCCATGCTTATCACCACCCGTCCCTTTCCACAGGAACTGTCCCAGTGTTGCACTCACCTGTCTGAACCATCGGTGTAGGATCTGATATGGATGATTTTGTAATTGGTAAAGGAGCTCGGGAAGAGATCGGCGATCTTCCATACAAAGACAGCGGCATATGGGACCAGGACTTCATATCCTTGCTCGGGCCTGATTTTGATCACTATCTTATCACTCTAGATCTCAACCCCGTTCTGGTCGACTGAACCTTTGTTGCCTGTCATTGAGGAAAGAAAGTGCATCTCTTACCAGGTTAGTTCAATCAATAATGGACTCGGCTCGGAAAAACCACAGACTACTTCTAAGTTTAAAGATTTATTATAAGGTTAAGATTAGTTGCAGATACAGGCATCTCAAAATGAGATTCACAAGATATACGGGCCCAACTACATACATGTGCTCCCTGAAAGCCCTCAGGCGAGCAAAGAATACTACGAGCACCAACTCTAAAATTAAAAGGGCTGCAAGCATTGACACATATTGAGATCTCTCCGTCATTTACAGCAGGAGTGAAAATTCAGGTTAGGCTGTCCCTACCCTGTTCTGGATGGTATCCCTACTTAACAAAATCTCAACCTATCAAAAGGTGTCAGCTGTGAATGACTTCCTAGGAAGATCACCCACTCTTAGTCTCTTGGTGAAAACCTATAATCCTCCAGTCATGACCCCTCTCTGCCTACCCATCCGCTCTCTAGAGGGTCCTCAGGCATCTGCTCTAGCTCCACCCAGGGGTGCTGTCCCTAATACAAAAATACAACAACATTCGAGACGCCCCTCGTGAGACGCCCATCACGTGGTCTTGATTCTGGCTCTTTCCATGATGTTTCTCGTCTGGGCCTCGTGCGTTAGCGTTGACCTTGCTTCTCAGACTCTTCTCCGGCCCGCCGATACCCCCCAAACATTCCGGAATCCTCCTACATGTCTACATCAGTAACTGAACAGAACTCTATTCATCCAATTCATTAATTTGAACCCCCTCACATTCGCAGACAAACATCCGTAGCTGGATCCCCATCCTCATAGACTTCTAACAGAAGTCTGCAACTTATTTCCTGACACAAGTCGGCCTGTTCCAGTACGTGCAGATTTAAACCCCTTTTTTTCATTTCAGGCCTACAACCCTACTTGCAGCAATTAAACTAAAATAACATGTTAGCATCATTTCTCGAACAATAAAACACATCTATGGAATATAAATCTAACGAATAATAAAATCATTGTTAACATTAGTGCAGTCCATGTTGATGAAATGTGAACCCTTCTAATCCCTTTTGGCCTGGCCATGCGGCCTATCCTTTTCTGTGCTTTGCTGCACGACATTTTCTCCCTTAGCAGCTACATAACATGGACTATGATTTATCACACTTATTAAGCATATACATTTTGTACTCATTTCTGTATTAGTTCCACTTCTATATGAAATCTCTAGATTAACTACACATTTTTGAAGTATATGTGAATATAATTTCAGCACTCATAGCATTTCTCCTTATGATTTGTGCCTACTACTCGTAACTCTGACGTACTCATACATTTCGTTCAGTTTGCGCTCTCTCATCCTCACAAGTCCATTCCCACACTGGAGCCAGGTTGCACACTCAGCAGACCTCAGAGACATCCGATAAGAATATGCCTAAATATTTTAGTCCCCCCTCCACCATCTGAACCGAGGAACCCCATGCCCCAACCCTCGTCCCATCTCCCAGTACCCACAATGTTCATTACCGGGGGTTCATATAGAGTCCCGGCGTTTCCCCAACCACAGCCCCGTCCTGTCTATATCTGTGAGAAAGAAAAGAAAATCATCCGCATATAATGCGATCCTATCAGACAGACCCTGCGCCCACTCAAATCCCTGGATCTGTGCGTCAACGCGCACCCATGCAGCCATTGGCTCCATGACTAGTGCGAATAAGTATGGGGACAAGGGGCAGCCCTGCCGCGTGCCCCCCATAGAGAAGGACAACGAGATGGCCCAACCACCCGCACCAACGCTGTTAGATCTGTGTACAGTAGCATTAGGTGGGAGAGAAAGTGTGGGCCGAAATTGAGCCTTCGCAGCAGGGAGAAGAGATACCCCCAGCTAAGGGAATCAAATCCTCTGTCCATAGCAGTCAATAACAGTGCGGCCGGGACCCCAAAATGTCAGATAGCCACAATCGCCACATGTGCCCATCTAATATTGTGTCTGGTCGCCATCCGGGCACGAACCCAGCCTAATCAGGGTGCACCAAGGTGGAGATGTGGGGTAGGAGGCGATTGTCCAGCGCCTTGGCCAGAACCTTCGCCTCTACATTCAAAAGGGAAATAGGACAGTATGAGGCATGGTGCTCCGGGGGCCTGCCCAGCTTGTGGAATACCACCACCTCTGAATGCCTCCAGTCCGGAGGGAGCAAGCCCCGCTCCAGAGCCTCTTCCTCCACCGGTGAAAGTGAGGGGCCAATTGTATGAAGAAGCGTCTCAAAAAATCACTGGGGAACCCATAGGGTCCCGGCGCCTTCCCGGGGTTATGTTCCCCCACGGCCGCGCCCAATTCCTCATCTGTCAGGGGTAGCTCCAACTGTTTCCGGACTTCATTGGACACCACTTTAGGTGGTAGGTCGGTTATGAATTTGTCAGTGTCGGCGGTGGAGAGGCATTCCTTCGGCGCATATAGGTCCACATAATAGGCGGTGAAGCTTTCCGCAAAAGCCAAGGGGTCGATGATCGGTTCACCCGCTGGGCCCAAAACTCCCGATAGGACCTAAGAGTGGAAGGTTCCCTGGCAAAGCCGGTGCAGCATCTTGCTGGACATGTCGCCCCATTGATACACCCTGCTACGTGTCGCCAACCAGACTTGGCGGGCCTCATCCATTAAGAGGGTTCCATAACTCTGCTGTGCCATCAACAATTGTCACCTAACTAGACCGCCCCCTGCCTCTTGGCTTCCGCGTTCGAGTGCCTCTATACCAGCCTCCACTCGCAGCAGCTCCTCCCTACACTCCCTACGCGCTGCAGCACACGAGGAAATATCCACTCCCCTCAACGTGGGTTTCAATGCCTCCCATAATATCTCAGTGAGAGTAACAGACCCTACGTTAGTTGTCAGGTAGTGTTCGATGGATACACCCATGTGCTCCCTATAGTCATCATTCTGCAGATGACACACAGACAGACGCCACCTGAATGGTTGCCACCCATGACCTATCTGAAGCGTAAGGGCCACCGGAGAATGATCCGACAGGCCCCAAAGCAGGATGTCCGCTGAAACTATCCTACCCACTACCGCCCTGGGGACAAAAAGATAGTCGATCCTAGGATAAGAATCGTGGAAAGCTGAGAGATAAGTGAATTCCCATTTATCCCCATGGAGATGCCTCCATACGTCCACCCAATCAAGCACTGTCACCAGGGAGTGTAGCTTCGTGGAGCGACCACTCTCAAAGTCACCCCCACCCCCTAAGTCACCCCCCCACCCCGCCACCTATCCCGGCCCAATTCCATGACATCATTCCAGTCCCCTCTGACTACAGTGAGTGCGTCCGGTATGTCAGCCCAGAGGGTCATAATCGGCTCCACTAAATTCCATTGCAAAGGAGGGGGCGCATAAATGCTGCTCAATATCAGGAGATCCTCCCCAACCTTGCCCCGAAGGAAAATATAACGCCCCTGCATATTTGTCCACTGTTTCTCTTGCACATAGGGGACCCTGTGGTGTATCATGATCACCACCCCCGGGAAACCCTTGTGAAGCTGGAGTGGTAGACCTGCTGGAACCCATACCTCTGAAAACATAGGGCCTTCGGGCCCAGTAAATGTGTTTCCTGTAGCAGGAGCACATCAGACCGGCCCGTTTGGCCTGTTGAAGTATGGCCCCACATTTAATCTTGTCTAAGGCCCTGCGAACATTCCAGCTCACTATGCGGAGAGTAACAATAGTCACCTGTATCCTAGTAGGTGTAAAGGCCATCTGGACAGGCCACTATTATCATAGCCAGCATTGGGCCTTTTCGGTACACGCGTGTGATGGTGTGGACCTACAGCGGGCGTGCATAAACAACCCCCTCAACAAACCCCCCACACTATACCTCAAAAACACTGAAGTATCTGTTGCAGCTAGGTGGGATCCCGATCCCCAACAGGGGGATGGGAGCCGCTCCAACCAATGGATCCCCAACTCTCTGTCCATGCCCCACTGGCACGTCCGCGGCCAGCAAGGGCCTGGCGGAGGACCAGCCCATTACCTTGTCTCTCTGAAAGTCCATCAGCAACCCGGGGCCTCAGCAGCACCCCGCGGGCCCAAGGGTAATCCGCGGAGACCTGCCGCCCAGAGGAGGAGCCCCCCGAGAAGAGGCGCTACCGGACCGGGAGTGTGGTCGAGATCGAGACCGTCTGTTGCCTTTTGGCTATCCGGGCCATCCCACTCGATGAGGAATCGGATTTCATACTAGGCAGCGTGTGGACTCTCACTCGTACCGTCTCATCAATCCATTTATAGACCTCTTCCGGGGCGTCAAAGAACTGTGTGCGGGAGCGGTACACCACCCGCAAGCGAGCGGAAAACAAGAGAGCATAAGGGAGTTGGAGGTCTCTCAGGCGGGCTTTCGCCGCCATAAACGACTGTCGCTGCTGGTGCACAAGCCTTGCATAGTCAGGGAAGATGAGAAAGCATGCATTGTTGTAGGTAAGTGGCTCCTTGGCTCGGGCCTGCTTCGCAATTGCGTCATGGTCAAGGTAGTTCATGAATTTCGCTATGACCGGCCGTGGGCGAGCCCTCGGCTGCGGTTTCTGCATATGCGCCCTATGGGCCCGTTCCACAGCAAAGCAACGGGACAGGGCCTCGGGGGAAGCCAGCCCTCCAGCCACTGTG
The DNA here is from genome assembly GCF_964263255.1 of Lissotriton vulgaris. NCBI lineage: Eukaryota > Metazoa > Chordata > Amphibia > Caudata > Salamandridae > Lissotriton > Lissotriton vulgaris. The sequence continues at coordinate 513,633,855 of NC_141697.1, read as the reverse complement.
TCAGAAAGCATTCCATGTTGTCCCCCTCACAGCTCTTCGGGAACCCAATGAAGCGGAGGTTGTTGCGCCGGGCCCACCCTTCAGCATCCTCCATATGAAGCGCTATCCCCTTCTGAACCGACTCCATGGCAGCTACTTTTTTCTTTAGTGAAGTGACGTCATCCTCTACCCCGAGATACAGGTTTTGGTCTCAGTAATGCGCAACACTGAATTGCGCAAGTCCTGTCTCAGCAGCATGACATCAGAGCCGACCGCTCCAATTTTTGCATGCAGCATGTCCCTGGACTGGGTGATGGCTGCCATAAGTGCTGCATTGTCAGGCACCACTCCTTCCTGTCCTCCCGGCGTCCCAGCAGCCACCCCAGCACCTGTATATTTATCGATGGGGGCTTGCTTGGCCTGGCCGCCACCACTCTTATCTCGCGTCATAGCCGCTGCCAGGGCTCCCCACACGAGTCCAAGGAGGACAATGGAGGGACCGAGATGAAGGGACGCTCACCAGAGAACAGCCGCGGTCCGGCCCGACTGCCGAACAGAGGCCCAATAGAAGCAGCCACAGGATTCACTCCCACAGGATGTCCCCTCCACTCGCGGCCCGATATGACCGCGAAACATCAACCGGCACAAGCTCCCAAGAAGGGGGGAGGAAGAGGGTGGGCAGTCAACCCCCCACTGGTGTGGTGGCAATCACGGACCCCCAGGCGGCTCATGGACCCAGCAAATGAGCCCCTCTCATGAGATCAATATGTCAAGACAACAGGCAGGCAGGACCAGGAGGGCGCAGAACGGCTCCTAGGATCCACCGCTGGACCTCCACAATGCAGCCACACCAGGTCCCCCCGTCCTACCTTTGCGGCCTGGCACAACTGATGAAGCGCCAGCACGCACCAGCACTGCCAGGAAGAGGGGGGATTGATGCGGCAAGTAGACACCCCTTGTTGTCGCAACGGGCCCCCAGGAGGCTCCTGGGTCACTTAGGGGCTTTTTCCTCCCTCAAACAGTAGCACAGCCTCTAAGAGAGGTCCAGCACCCCAAGATGGCTGCCAACCAGCTGCGCCACTTATTCCTGTTGTGCCCTATCTCCGTGGCCCGAAAAGGCCACCGAGCCGTGCCGCACCTCCACCGGTCCTAAGCAAATCAGGGGACACCAGGCAGCCACAGGCCCTCGTCCAGACTCGCAAAAGGCCGACCGCCAGCCTGCCGCTTGCACCACTACCGCAATGGCTCCTCCACCCGGCCGGACAGCAGGCAACTCCCCAGCTCCTCACAGGACACGCCTCCCACAGGCCGTAAATCCGTTCGGCGGCTGCCACTCCATCTGTAAACCTCCTGCAAAGCCCACACTGGCCCGGGTGTATGCCGCCGTGCTCCGATCATGGCAGAGCAGCTTGGGACCCAATACAGGGTCAGAGAGACAGGATATTAGGCCAGGATAATGCGGGGCTGGACGGAGCGCGCTCAAAACATGACCACCATCATGGCTAACCAAGCCACGCCCCCGAAAGATGTATTTTTGATGGAGGGTTTCCCTGAAACTCTCATGACGGACAATTGTACACAATTTGTCACCAGTGAGGTTGAAGCGTTTCTCCAGACCAGTGGGATTAAACATCTCAAGAGTTCACTGTATCACCCCCAAACCAATGGTTTGGTAGAACACATGAACAGGATGTTGGGGGAATGTGTACAGTGGGCTCTTGCTAATAACTGTGTAGTTGCTAACTCAGTCAAGACCATGCTTTGGTTTTATCGCACTACCCCTAATTCGACCACTGGTGTTTCACCCTTTGAACTGTTACGGGGTCGTAGAGCCACGACCAGTGTCTGTCTCAGTTGGATGAGTAAATGGGTCAAAGGTGGGCAGTGGTCTGAAGTCATGTGAGTTTGACTCATGAGAAACAGAAGTACTTTGATTCCAGGAAGAATGTCCATGAGATTGAGTTGGTTGTGGGTGATTCTGTTCCTGTGAAAAAGCCTGTTCATGTGAGGAAGGGTTGTTCCAAGTTTGGCCCATCCACATAGGTTGTGGAAGTTAGGAGTGGTTCCGTGAAGCTTGCAAATGGCAAGTGGTGGAACAAGTGCTTGTTGGTTAAGTCTGGTGTTGTTGATGGAGGAATTGGTGGTCGCAGTGTGGATGGTGAAAGGAGTCTTTCACGGTAGAATCATTCTGGTTCGAGATGCAGTTCTAGGGTGAGGAATCTTCCTCTCAGTTACAGGGACTGATTCGTTCATCTTTAATGTTCTTTTCCTTTACAGGTACTGTTGTCTTTACTTTGTAAATTGCATTTTCTTATGGAATGTTTCTGTAATGTTTTATTGCTTGTTTTTATTTTCTCCTTGTGTTTTCTCTCCTTTAGGTTTTATTTTCTTATGCTTTGTTTTATAGTATTTTAAGGAAACACCCATGTAGTTGTTAATGCTTTTACTTGCTTAGAATGTTGGTCGGTTCAGAACCTGAATGTGTGAGGGTTCCATACTGAGCATTAGCGATTTTTGTCAGTTGGTCTTGGACGTCTTCTGAGCACTGCCTGAGATGACTCAGCTGCGCTAATAAACATCGCATTCAATCTTACCTGCCTCTGTTCCACTTGCAGAATTACATCGATAATCCCTTTAGGTGTGATTGTATGGCAAGTCAACAGCTGACACCATTCCAATCAAAGCAAAGCCACATTCTCTACAAAAGCCCTGTCGTGCGCAGGAAATGGGCTTCACAATGGTACTTCCCCTATGGAGGCAAAAAGCTTGTATCCACCATAAAGTCATGAAAGACCAAAGATCCCACAACAAGGTTTTTGCTGGCAGGGACATTTTAAGGATTTTGGGGGTCCTGGGCCAAACGCATTTGGGGGCCCTGTTCTTGAAAGCTTTGAATTTATGATCCAGTTTCAGCTCTTTCATGCCCTCTTTGGCCAGGTCACTGACAGTGGGCAGGCAGACTGGTCCAAGTTCTAAATGTGTTTACATCTAATACTCATGGATAGTGATGAGTGTTTTTAATATTGTAACACAGCAGTGGCTCACTAATATTACTGCAAATAATCTCAGTGACACCCTCCCATTTCTCATATGTGAGATCCTGTTTTGATCTAAATGAAACTTTTCTCATGGATGTTGGATGAAACATAAACACAACAGTTCCCTGAAAAATTTCTGTGATAAACTCACACATCAATCACACATCAATCATATTAAAAATACATTTTAGCAAAACAGTATTTAAAACAATCTGTTTAAGAATAAAGTCATAGGGGCAAGACTCTGCAGAACGGAGCTGGCTCTACTGGAGCCCCCAGAAAGGCTGGGGCCCTGGGGCCCTGGGCCAGAGCCCACTTTGCCCACGCCGCTAAACGTCTCCGCTTGCTGGCTTATGTAATAGATGTAATCTCTCAGAACACTTGTGAGGTGCCCTGAAAACATCCTACTCACACAAAAGTGCCATTAGAAACAGGTTCCTGAAGAAAAGAGAATGTAATCACCTGACTAGGCAATGTATTCATTTTGAATGTGGCAAGCAGTATCAAGTACGATACCTTCCAGCAAAAAGGCTGTTACATTATCAATCTGAAATCAAGAAAAAATGATTGTGGCGTGTAACTTGTATTCAAAATTTCTCAAGGATGGGGCACTCTACAAAAACATACATTAATATTTAGCAATATTTTGATCACCATAGTGTTGAATAAATTAAGTTGCATGCAGCACATTTGCTGAAAAGCATTTCAGTGATCTATCCATAGCACTTGTTCATCAGTCATTAAGGAAGTCTTCTTTAAAATAGTGTAAGTGGTAGATTTAGACAACTGCCTGGTTGCACAAATATTTATTATATTGCTGTTGCCGTTCATATACAGAAAGTAATGATAGTAACTCAGCTCAAAGTATGCCCAATTCAAGAAGTCTCTTTCTTTACAATACATTACACCTCAGGGTTGTGTCACCAGCACTTTTTTATGTGTCAAAGTGCATGTAGCACACTACATGGTTTACACTGTCAGTAATAGAGTTTTCCAGTATTATAACCTTTTGTATGTTAGTTATCTATTTAAAATTAGTGAAGTAGTTACTGATAAAGTAGCTTATTTTATAACATACCAGTGTGTCCATCAATGGCTGTAAAATTACATTTTGTGCATTCTAAACACATTTACAATATAAGCCAGGATTTAAATTGACCTTCTGATCCATTTCTTACGTTTATTTAGTGGTTTAATATTTTAATTTGCAGACTAATTAAATAAATTGTAGATTCCTTAAATATTTGCCCATCAGGGATTATTTTATGCTACCATTAGGTCAAATAGCATTAAAGAATAGAACTTGTACAGCATATGTCCCCAACATCCACTAACACATATAATATCTATTGATTTCACTGAGAAACTAAGGGATTGATTTATTAATATTATAATTAACTGAAGAGAATATTTCATCAACTTTCATCAATTTCTTATCCTTGTGGTTTAGATTTGACTTCTTCCAATATTTCTGCCAATGTTTGGGAACATATAGGTTTTTTCAAGAGACTATGATTATAGAATGTAGGTTAACTACTGAATGATTAAATTGCAAACCACATATTTAATGGCAAACAATGTGGTTGAATGCCAGATGCATATCACCAATTGCATCTTTAAATTGTACACGACTTCCAGGTGAAGTTTTAGGATTTCAATGAGGAAGCTGCCCAGTAATTTGTCTACCACGACCAGCACTGGTGGAGAAACAAAAGTTCATCTCAAATGTTTTTCAGAAAATCTTAGACTTTGCAGTGAACATATTTATGTCCAAATACCTTTCATGCTTCTTAAATGTTTATATATGTACTTGCAATAATTAAGGAATAAGGGGTTTAACCCAAGTAATTGTTATGATTATGGACACATTTTTGAGTAAAAGACCTAGTTCATCATTCAAATTTACTTTTTCAATTACTTTAATTGTTCAGTATGTACAACTTTGTACAACTACCTTTTCATATATCTCACATGCATTTTACTGTCAGGATGTTTGAGACCTGAATCATCTATTGCTACAATTAGTGCAAATCTCATAAAAACTCTTTCTTCTCAGATGCCTCCCAACCTTCTGTCTCACGATGCCAGCCTGGAGTCAGCTGCCCTAGTATGCACAATGGTTCCCTTAAGAAGCCCACTTCTTTATCTGCAGTTGAAGATTCTGCTGTTACTATGCTTGAACTTCGAAATCGAGGTCCCACTGGAGTGTTTGAACACAGACGAGCCGAGAGGCAGAGCTGTTCAGGTAGGCATAACGGATGGCTGACTTAATGGCATGGCTACGAACATATCTTTGTTCAATCTTAAAACCGACCTGTGCACCAGAAGAAGGCATTAGCATGGCCTTCCTGCCCTTGGTCATCAGATCCATAACATACCTGTATTTGTTCATTGGATGGTTTCAATGAAAGAGAACACCAGAATCTGAGTAGTAGGTGTGCAGAATTATTTTAGCAGATTTATAGGTTAGATTGCAAACTTAATCACATTGTATACATCATGATGGCAACACAATTCTGATAAGGGAAAGAAATACCATGCATAGGACCATTTAAAATGCTTTTCTGTTTTTTACTGTTTTTGCAGTCTAGCTGGCAACATACATGTGCAAGCAGCTCTTTCTTTCCTCAAAAGTTTAATACATGTTTATCTCCAGAAAGATATAAGAAAAATGAATACTGGATTAATGTCTGAATCCAGGAGCATCTACCATTGCTTTGTAAATCAGTCTCTTATTTTGGAAGCCCGCAGGGGTATTACATTGCTTCACTCTAGAAATAACCATCTTATATTTTCAGACCTGCAGCCTTTTAAACTTTATGAATCTAAAAATTCTTTTCATGACCTCTACGTATGGCCTTCGATAGGTCTTAAGATCTGTGTGGATGTCTTCAAGGTGACAGGTGCTGTTAATACATTAGATCAAGCATGATTTAAATATTCATTCTTATTTCCCAGTTCCTTTTCTTTGCCTTTAATTAGACAAATTTTCATTGACTTGTGATAAAGCATAACCTATTAAGATCATTCTTTGTCATGCTTTCCTAACTGAATTCTAGATCCTTTCCACTTTTCAGGCTTAATCTTTCTAAGATTTCATGACATCATTAACTTAAGAGAAATGCGCAAGAAATGGATAACTAATTTCATTCAATTTGTACCTCAGCATCTATAAGTTTTTCTCTAATACATTCCTCTATTAACTCTTTTGCCCAATATTAGATGGGTATTAAGTGTAACTTATCTTATTGATGGTATATGCTTTGATTATCTGTTTATTCTTCAATTACATAGAAATCAATTATTTATTGATAACAAATAAAAGAAATAACCAAAATATACAAATTATCTTCAAAGATAGTTGGTGTTATGAAAAAGGTGTGCTACGTAGTTGCTTTAAGTTCTGAATCTGGCATCTGACTTCCTAATTAAAATGAAGGGATATGGCAACATATATCAATAGGTGAGCCTAGGTTGAATACAACTTGTAAACTCTAACATGTAAAATAATCCAAAGACATTATTTAAGATTTGATATAGCCTCAGGTCAGAGTCATGCCTAAAAAGCTAGCTTTATATGGGTATCTGGAAAAAAACAGAATAAAAGAAACTAAGAATTACAATATGATATGGTGCATTATAAGCAGTTCATATTTAAATCTGAATCTGTGAATAGTCCATCTACCCCGACACAATAACCTAGACCCCTTTTTTATTTGTAGTCTTCATATTTTATTCAATATATTTTGCTCCTATGATTCACTGCTGCTCAGCAGTACTCATTGTTTTAGTTTTATTATGTGCTTTTAGGGTACAGGCTTATAGTTAATGAGTCAGTGAAGAGGCACTGGTGATATCACATAGGATGATACAACTGTTGACATTGATTGCTGTCATATGGCTGAGATACCCGCCACCCCCTCTCAACACAATCCCCAAGGATGGGAAACCGGAAACAGTTCTGACGTTTTTGGAAGACGGGAGGGAGTGACCCTCCCGGCCGTATTTATTAAAATATGAAACAAAATTAAAACATTAAATCAACAGTTTCATATTATGTACAATTTCATTACCACATTGCGATGTTTGGCTAACCTTAACATATACTCTAATACAAAGGTTCTCCTAGCCGAACTAACATCCTACCAACATTTACTTAACTTTTGAAATTGTACATCCTAACGTTTAAGGGCCAACGGCAAGGTCGTAACCGGTGTCAAGATCCCTAACCCAGACATATCCCCCTCACTTGTGAGGGGCGGCACGGAGGCATACCTCAAGTGCAACTACCAATTTCCCTTGACTTGACGGGGGCCCCAATAAAACTCGACGCCACTTAAAGGTCGTACGAGGACTCGTGTGAGGTATCTAGAAGGTAGCGTAGACCCCCCCCCAAACCCCACACAACTTACCACATCTGCCGTCGCAGACGTCCTGGCCCCGGGAAATTCCCCAGGAGGGGGCTGTAACCCCTCCTACCCATGAAGGGGCCTTGACCGCCTTCCCTTTCCTTTCGGCGACCCATCCTTAGAAGGGACCGCCTCCCCGTTGAGGGGCCAATGGCCACCTCCCCCGAGCGCCCCCATCCGTAATGGGTGACGCCCACTCATAGGGATCTTCCAATTAGTGCTCACCGATCATGACCTTACCGCCCGACCAAAATAAATACGACAATGATAACTAAAAAACTAAAGACTAAATATAACAGACAGTAGCAACAACAACTTTATTCAAAGCATGCTTACTGATGAACACAAAAGCAGAATTACTTTATTTGCAAAACATAACACAAAACGATCATTCTTTATTGCATACTCAAAATCTTCACGATAATACCACAACCTGTAAACGAAAATCAGGATTATCCATCAAACTTTATTTAAAACCACTCGCTGTCTTCTGGGGCTGGTGGGTGGGTCAAAATTGGCTCTTCGTTCCGTCTCGAGCTCACGTGCAGCGAGGAGGTGCAGCTTCAGAGCACAGGAACAAGAGGATGCTTTCTGGTCTTGTTCCTCCTTTTATCCGTCTTCAGGGCGGGCGTAAACCCGCCCCTGCCTGCCCCAAGGGCGTGGCCAGCCGCGTCAGTGTCTAGGCCAACCCACTCTAGGGCGGGACAAGGCGAGCCCCGGCCACGCCGCTTCGGGCATACCAGCCGAGACTCGCCTCCCGCCCAAGATGGCTTCCCGGGGGGATCGTGGTACTCTGCCATACGTTCGGGGGGACCGATTGGTCGCCCCTTTCCATATGGCTGAGATACCCGCCACCCCCTCTCAACACAATCCCCAAGGATGGGAAACCGGAAACAGTTCTGAAGTTTTTGGAAGACGGGAGGGAGTGACCCTCCCGGCCGTATTTATTAAAATATGAAACAAAATTAAAACATTAAATCAACAGTTTTATATTATGTACAATTTCATTACCACATTGCGATGTTTGGCTAACCTTAACATATCCTCTAATACAAAGGTTCTCCTAGCCGAACTAACATCCTACCAACATTTACTTAACTTTTGAAATTGTACATCCTAACGTTTAAGGGCCAACGGCAAGGTCGTAACCGGTGTCAAGATCCCTAACCCAGACATATCCCCCTCACTTGTGAGGGGCGGCACGGAGGCATACCTCAAGTGCAACTACCAATTTCCCTTGACTTGACGGGGGCCCCAATAAAACTCGACGCCACTTAAAGGTCGTACAAGGACTCGTGTGAGGTATCTAGAAGGTAGCGTAGACCCCCCCCAAACCCCACACAACTTACCACATCTGCCGTCGCAGACGTCCTGGCCCCGGGAAATTCCCCAGGAGGGGGCTGTAACCCCTCCTACCCATGAAGGGGCCTTGACCGCCTTCCCTTTCCTTTCGGCGACCCATCCTTAGAAGGGACCGCCTCCCCGTTGAGGGGCCAATGGCCACCTCCCCCGAGCGCCCCCATCCGTAATGGGTGACGCCCACTCATAGGGATCTTCCAATTAGTGCTCACCGATCATGACCTTACCGCCACAGGTCCGGATAGTTGACCGGCTATCCGGACCCCCCACCACACTCCTACCTAAAGGTCATGTTTTAACGTCTTCAGCCAAGCTATGAAGTCTCCTATGAGTAACTCATTCCCCACCCGAGACAAATGAACACCATCCCCCAAGTACATACTGTCATCATTAATACACCCATGCGAAATAGAATGCAGTGCATTGGAACGGAACAACCTACTCACTTTGTTATTAATTTTTCTCACAGAATGATTTACAGCAGAAACAGAAAAAGCCCCCCGCCACACTTTTCGTGGGATCATATGGGACCACGCAATTGTGCACCCTGGAACTCTCCTCGCTAACCAACTTACAGTGGAAAGCATCGCCTCCAGGAGAAGTCGTCTACCAACGGTGACCAAATCATTGCCCCCAAGATGTACTATGACTACAGACGGCGGTGACCTCGTCCGCCCTAGCAAACCCTCGAAAAATGATTGAAACTGGTCAATACAGAGACCGCCCTTTCCGTAGAAGGACACACTGTACCCGTATTCCCCAGCCACGTGCACCATGTCACCTGCCTTGAATACGTCCGCGGCACGCCTCACGTATGAGTGGCCCACGACCCACACCTCCTTTTTCACAGCCGGTGATGCCTGACCGCTGGCCCGGTGTTGGGTCGACTGCATAGTCCGCCCCGCCTCGTAGGCTTGCGTAACTGAAAACCAAACAAAACAAGAAGCGTGAGTACATCATTACAGCTTCACAACATGTGCAAACGCACATACCTTTTATAACAGTTGGAGGACCAACGCCCCACACGTTTAACTTGTTCCACATTCAGACCCCTGGCTGTAGCCTCTGTAGCAGCCCCTATCCGAAAGGAATGGGTCCCAAACTCGCCCGGGTTCAAGCTCGCAGCTGTAATCGACATCGCAAGCACCCGCTGAAACTGAAACCTTGTCAGTGGGGTGGCGTCCGCGTGTCTCAACAAGGTCCCCCCCCATGATGCCACCCTTCGTGTTAAATAATCCTCTAAACACTTCACTGGGCACATGGACGACCCGGGAATCCTGCGTATAATTATGCAGTCACCCATCCCACTCTGATCGGTCTTGGACCTCACAAACGAGACAGTCATTGTCTCCCCTCTGATCTGAACGTGCTCTGCGCACAGTCCTCCCGTTACATCCTGCTTGTTCCTCGCCACTAATTCGCTTACCCGCATAGCCCCATGAAATGCCAGCGTAAAAGCGGCTCGGAATAACACTGTCTCAAACTGAGATGAACATGTTGTAGGGAGTCTGGATAATAACTGGGCCAACCTATCCAAACCTATCGGGCGCCTCTCATCTACTCTGCGACCCTCAAGGCGTTGCCACCCACGTAGCGCTTTTTGCACAACGAAAGACGCTGTCGGGTCCTGGATCCCATGAGCCCTAGCAACAAAGGAAATGGCAGCCCGATGCCTCTGGGCCGTGGCCACCGATTTCCCTGCCAGATGTAACGACATCAGAAAGTTCACTACCCATTCCTCCTGGCCCCAAAGCTCCTCTCTAGCAGTCCCCAAAAAGGCTAAATAGGACCGGAACGCCCCTTCATATGCCTTCCTCGTCCTGGGTGCTAAACTCTCTCCCACGAGGTTACGAAGTTCGGGGCACCGAGAGACCAGAGAGCTTCGGGAAAGGGTGCTGGCTCCGGGTCCGCTGTGGGAAGAAAACCCCAGAAGGCCTGCATACGAAAACGAGAAAGGGCATCAGCCGCCTGGTTCATTACCCCCGGGACATGTCTTGCTTTGAATAGCACATTCAATTGCATACACAGTAATACGATTTCCTTGAGCAGTCTCAAAATCCATTTGCATCGTGCTGCCTGGCTATTGATACACTCAACCACGGTCATATTGTCAGACCAAAATACCACAGAGTGATCTCTGAACCCTTCGGGCCACGTTCTCAGGGCCACCAAAATGGGGAAAAGTTCCAGGAAAGCAATGTTACTTGTCAGTCCACTGTTATGCCACCATGCCGGCCATTTTTGTGCAGACCATCGAGTGCCGAAAATGGCACCAAAACCCATGCTCCCTGCCGAATCTGTCCACAGCCCCAGCTCCTCAGAGGACACGGCCGGTTTGTTCCAGACGACTCGACCATTGAAATCCGCCAGAAATGCCAACCAAATGCGCATGTCCTGGCGGACCTCTGCCGAGAGCCTTGTGCGATGATGGCCCTCCTTCAGTCCGACCATGGCTTGAGCGATCGAACGGGAAAAAGGGCGGGCCATTGGTATAACTCTTAGGGCGAAAGTCAACTGTCCCACCAACTGCTGTAATTGATGCAGCTTAACCTTAGATTCACTCACACACATTTGCAGGGATGCCCTGAACTTTAACACTTTATCACCTGGCAAACGGAAACAACCTTCTCCGGAGTCTAACTCGATCCCCAGAAACTCGAGGCAAGTCGAAGGACCCGCCGTCTTACCCGGTGCCAATGGCACGCCAAACTGATTCATTAAAACACAAAATGCAGCCAACGCTTGCCCACATTCCGGATCCCCGGCTGCCCCCAGGAACAAAAAATCATCGAGATAATGCATCACATGTTGGAAACCCGTCTTCTTAGTGAAGACCCATTGTAGGAAACTACTGAATTTCTCGAAATAGGCACAAGATATAGAGCATCCCATCGGCATACACCTATCCATGTAATACTGACCCTGAAACATGAATCCCAGGAGACGCTGATCGTCTGGATGTACCGGGAGCAACCGGAACGCTGACTCGATATCAGATTTTGCCATCAGCGCACCGGGCCCCAGGCGATTCAAAATGTCTACGGCCTCATCGAAGGATGCGTACCGCACCGAACACATTTCCGGGTCTATCGCTTCGTTCACGGAAAGACCACGTGGGGCTGACAAATTATGTATCAGCCGAAACTCACCCGGGTCCTTCTTGGGGACCACTCCTAAAGGCGAACAAACAAAGTTAGCAACCGGGGGTACACTAAACGGACCGGCGACTCGACCTCGAGTAACCTCCTTCCGGATCTTTGCCTGTACCACGGTCGTATGCTGCAAGACTGATATCTGATTTTTGCATTTTTCCACACCGTGAAAGTCCCCCACTGGGATGCGGAAACCATATGAAAACCCGTTCCGCACCACCCCAGCGGAAGCACGATCCGGGTATTCACTGAGCCAGGGAATCATTGCCAAGGTATCAATCGGGGTAGGTAAAGGCGCCCCTCGGACTATGTTAGACCTGTTTGGCACCTCCTCTACCCCCGTTATCACCCGTTTTGGCTCTGCACGTGGACTCAGGATGGGATGATTGCCCACACCCACTACATTTGTGTCTAAATTTGCACGACCCCTGGGGCCTAGTACATTTACCCCTGTTAAAGTTCCAACAAACCCCCTTTTTACCTGCATTACCGGTAGGCCTCGAGTGATTGTCGGTACCCGTACCTGATCGAAAGGGCGTTCCCGCATACTGACGGGAGGATTCGCCCACGATACCCCTACCAATGGCAATTTCAACATACCAGTATCCTTCATTTTGGACCAGGACACAGAATCATAACAATCCCAAGTTAAGTTTTTATCATGTTCTTTTGCTTTTCTGAAAATATTATCATAGCAGAACCAATGATTACCCTCGTGTGATACAGAGTACCCCATGATCCATGACTGATAAATCGGCAATTCGGGTAGCAATTCGGGCCTTCGTTCTCCCAAGATCGATGTGAAAACCCCCCACGCCTTGCCCCAATTGCCAATGTTTTCATTTACCTTAAAGGCGGCCATCTTTGCGCGCCAAACACTCGGATGCATGAGGTCCTTCTGACCTTTAACATGCTCCATCTCATAATGATCAGTAAGCAACGAGAAGATGTTTACATACTCCCCTGCCCATATCTTTTCTTTAATAGCTAAAGGGACATGCTGACCCAACTTCTCCCTTCGAGAGGGTGCCGACTCCTCCCTCGCAATCGGCAATGGCCGCTTACCTGAACCGGACGCTGTGTCTGTGACTGAAACCGTCCCCTGTGGCTTCTCTACGGCCGCAGCCGGCGTGGATACCCTCGCTGCTTCCCGTGTTTTACGCAGTTGCTTCATCAACACCTGCGCGTCGACAGCCGTGGCGCCCTCGCTACCTTTACCCAACCACGCTGCTAATTGTGCTGCCAGTTCGGGCGGCATATCTTCCCCGGACACGGGGGTGACCACAACGGGAATCGGATTCCCTTCCTCCGGCACGGGAGTGGGTGCCTCGAGCGGGACACTGGGACCCGGGATATCTCCCCCAGCTGCTCCCCTCCTGGGCCTCTTGCCTTTTCCTCCCGGAGCTGCTCCCACCAAAGGACGTTTCGGCCCCCCTTCCTCGTCTTTATCCATTCGCCTCTTTAGGTCGGTCACCTCTTTCATGAGAACACGCAGCATCTGGTCGGTAGTCATTCGCTTTCCCGCCTTCTTCGGCATTCTCCAACAGAGTATCTGGAAAACAAACAAGAACGATTACAACGCTCAAAATTGGCTCTTCGTTCCGTCTCGAGCTCACGTGCAGCGAGGAGGTGCAGCTTCAGAGCACAGGAACAAGAGGATGCTTTCTGGTCTTGTTCCTCCTTTTATCCGTCTTCAGGGCGGGCGTAAACCCGCCCCTGCCTGCCCCAAGGGCGTGGCCAGCCGCGTCAGTGTCTAGGCCAACCCACTCTAGGGCGGGACAAGGCGCGCCCCGGCCACGCCGCTTCGGGCATACCAGCCGAGACTCGCCTCCCGCCCAAGATGGCTTCCCGGGGGGATCGTGGTACTCTGCCATACGTTCGGGGGGACCGATTGGTCGCCCCTTTCCATGTGTAATGTCATCAGTGATTGTTGATGTGATATGATGTAATCCATTGGAAAATGGAAGTACAATTGGTGAAAGGTTATTGTTATGCATCTACGTTAAATGGCTCAATAATACACTTTTGATATCTCACCTTGGAACTGTAGTACCTCTTCCACTAAAGTTTATTCACAGAATTTTGAATTTCTGAAGTTTTTCCCCCTAACATAATGGAACACTTTTACTAGCAGGGACATTTAACAACCCTCAAATACAGGTTGTTTCCATTTGTTTATACCACAGTCCTATTTGTTAAGTAAATGAAAGTGGAAGTTCTGTGCTCCAAAGGTCAAGAAGCCAGAACTTTACTTTTGAAATTCTGAGCTGGACTTTTCAGTTCATGGCAACATTTTGGAACCTGAGTCTAAATAATGTGAAAGTGGCTTTGTTATATGAGCTCAATCACCAGCCTGGTTTGAGATTTTGGCACAGGGTCATAATTTAAACATCCTCAAACCTAACTTAAGGATTCTCAAACACCAAACTGGTACTATTTTAATTATGGTTTGAAAACCCAAGTTGTGGGTTGTGGATATGACTTTGGCCCCAGACTTTGAATCATCTTATCCTGAAATGAGAATCTTTTAGCTAGTACATGGGTTCATGACAACAATTGATTGTGTGAATTCATGAGCATGAAACTCTAGTACCCTAAATGAGCTCTAATTCTTGATACAATAATCTAAATTCTGGATTAAATAATCCTTGATTTGCTCTCATTAATAAAAGATCAAGTTCTGGGGTCTCAACTCAAAACTTCTATTGTCTAACAAATACTTCAGATGCACACAAATACAGATAACACTATTGGTTTGAGAACTCAGTGCTGGGTCATGCTTAAGAAAATGAAGGGGAGATATGTGATGTAGAGGGTAGACTGCCTATTTAAACTGTGCTTATCAGCGATGAACATAATGTCTGTAGCCTGTGATTGGCTTATATTTAGAGAGTCTCTGTTAGTATATCATTTAATACTAGCCTCCGAGAGTGAATGCAAGGATTCTAAGTGCCAAACCGAGCTGGAGAATGAAACACCATAGGTGATTGTTTTAAAAGTTATTGTAATAGGTCTCATGTTTACAGGTTGTCTAGTGTTACAATGTTTTTATGAAAAACTCCTCTGCTGGGAAAGTGACAATAGAGCAGACATTTCTTGGTGGTGGAGAGAGAAAGTACTGCACTTCTGCATTATTGAACTCACAGTCATACCAAAGTTGTAATATAAGCCTAGGAATCTGGATCTCCCAAGAAAATTCTCAGTTAACAGTCAAGATCATCAGAATCTTGTAAGAGTTTTATTTTCCAATTACACGGATTGGTCGGATTTCATGATTGAGCCAGTCATTGAATAATGAATAAATTGGAAATAAACGGGTATTTTTCAGAGAATCACTAGCAATTGCTTGAGTACATTTTTGACAGGAGCTGAGCTGCAAATACACACTCAGAAAAGCAGTCTCTCAGAGGCATACTGTTCTGAGTGAGCATTCATCTGTTGTCTAGATTTCAATAACAATAATGGATCTCCCAAAGTTTCTTTCCTCTTCCCTGGGAAGGCCAAAAAGAGTTGCTGGTTCTGTGTCTATCTGCTTGCTAATAACATATAAGGCTCAAACCTTTATGGAGTTAATTGCAAACACATTGAGACCCACTAGTTCAACTAAAAGTCTCAATGAGCAGGAGGAGAATCAAGTAACCAATGAGGTCCCCAGTGGGAGTGATCCCTTCCTTCACTGGGAACCTTATCAATCACATGACCCTTTTATTCCAACATGACCTGTCAAGTTTCCTTGCTGAGGCTGAGAGGAAAATACAGTTAAGTAAACATCAGTTACTTGTTAACCAACTATGCACATCTAAAGATACCCAAAACACTGTGCACTTATACATGTAGACAAACCTCCAAAATTCAGCATATGTCAAATGCAAAGTAAAATAAAACCTCATTCATGATCCTATCCTACCTATATGGAATCATAACTGTTGCCCACAACCCTGTTGGCTGCCTAAATCTGTACTCTTGCCCAACCTACATCTTACTTTCACCCACAAATTACTAACTCCTACAATTACCATATTCTGCATCCCTCAATTGCCTACTTAACCAAGTCATTCCCATCTCCTAACGGATCACACATTACTAGCTAATCCTCATCATCTTCAACAAATACCCCTAAACTATTTATAGAGACATTACCACAAAAAATGTTCAAATCACAATAGCCATATCATGTATGCACATATGCATATGTTAAAATATCCAGCCCAACTGCAACCATTATGTTAATTAATTACTGCTCTGCGAGTGGCCACTACATGAAAGTCAGACACCAATCACCTGTTATATCTACTTTTCCTAGGTAAAACTTACTTCACCCTTCAATGCCAAATGATATATGACTTTATAAAATTGATTCAAAAAGCATCCTTCCATGGGTAGCTGTAGTTTGCCCTTAGAAATTAGCACGTTTTTCAAGAGTAAGCCAGGAGAAATTCACAACCAGACAAAGAAAAATATTCATTATTTGGGCTAAAAGTCACAGAGTGGTTACTCAGTTACCCATAGCCTTCATTCACTATATTGGAGGTTACCATCACATTCATACATGCCATGAAATCCCTGTTTATTCCATCTTCAAACATCTTACCACTAAGCCATCAAGTTAGATTGTACCCACTGCTTTGTGGGCCTCTTTACACCTCAGCTTGTGTGCCTACCTACCAAAAGCTTTATAAGGAATTTCAACCAGACATGGGGAAACAAAACCTCCTAAACATTCTCTGACCTAAACTCTCACAGTTTACTTTTAACCTAGCTAAACAATTCACTGTCACTTTTCCCATAGCTGTAATACCAACCTCAATACAGAATATAAATACACACCACCTCTTCCTTTGTCTATGCCTGCAGAACATCAGCCACATCAGCGGATGCTCTTGAGATCATTGCTTGGTTCAGCTTCATGAAATGGGTTGTCCAGCAGGGCAGAGCAGTTTAGGGCTTTAAAAATCTTTAAAACATCCTTGGTTGAAATCAGTACGTGAAGAATAATTTTGGGGTTGCAAATGTTGTTGCTTTAGATAATTCTGAAACTAGCCGTGCTTCAATTATGCTTGTGATGTTAATTTTTTGAGAGAATTAAACGATACGAGATGTCATATATGGCTTGCAAATGGTTAAAAGTTTACTTGAATCCATGTCTGTTAGAGGTTTGAAAATTCAAAAAAAGTTATTTGGATTAGTTGCTGGCTTTGGCAATGTATTTATTTTAATGTCATTTTTTATGCATTTAATTTATGTTATAGCCTTTACTATGGGAGAAGCATAATATTGTCAGTAGACCTGCGTGAAATTTTAATTACACCGGTGTAATTGGTGTAATTCCGTCAATTTTGCATTAATCTTTGGACCAAAATTACAGAAAAATACGTGATTATTCCTGTTTCCATAATTGTGAGTAATTTGGCACAGAAATCTTAGGACCACAGAGAACAATAAACTTAGCTTTTGCGATCGGCTGCTGGATGTTTTTGTTCGTGTTCTGTTACATTTAGTGCTATTTTCTTACTGCAAAATACATCCTATGGTCTATTTTGGATATCGGGGTACATTTTGCGCTAAGGAAATAGTACTAAATGCACCAGCACTAAATAACATGATGAGTGTACACTCTTCCTTCATGCTGAGCAAGGCGATACGTGCAGTGGAGCTGGAACCAGTGGTCCAGCTGGTGAGGCAGAGCCCCTGATGACCAGGATTGGGGTGTGGTTCAGAAAGGTAATTAACAGTAGGGTAGAGTAGATGTCTTTTGAAGCACATTTTTATTGCAGCATTCAGGACCGTAAATGGTCCATTGTAAATTACTGATGACAATACAATACAATTAGTTGAAACCATTACCTGTTATTTCATGACTTAGTTAGATCAATGTTTACATTAGTTTGAATTCAAGGTCATGGAATTTTGTAATTTGTAATTTAAATGAGTGGAAATGGTGATAAAAGAGGCATTTCAATGGTGCCATAACACATGCAAATGTAATACAAAATATCTTGCTAACTTTATAAAATTGGGATTGATTTATCATGGCTCTTTTTAAATATCTTCTTAACTCAGTTACAGGTCCTATGCTTATATATTGTGAAATTCTTTTAACTTGTTTTCCTTAGAACATTGGAATATAGTTGCATGATGTATTATGTTATATTATAAGAAATGATATGACACGATTATATTATTATATTATGTAATACTATATTATATTATATTATATTATATTATATTATATTATATTATATTATATTATATTATATTATATTATATTATATTATATTATATTATATTTTATTATAAATAGAGTGCTACCTGCCTTACAATATAAGGATATTGCAAGTCACCAAGGAGTTCCATATCCATGTACAGGAACCAGGCCGAAGTGGAAACTCTGAGGTGACTTGCAATATCCTTACCATGTAGAGCAGGGGATACTTTATCTTATATACTACATAGTCACAACACACCACACCAGGTGTGTAGCTCTTTCAGAAATAGAGAGCATGTATGCAAACATGAAGAATAAAAATAGAACCTCTAGTGCAAAATTTAAATCTTCAAAAATCTGTTAGATGTTTGTTGCAAAAAGATGTTAGACATATTTCCATACAAGTCAATTTTTTATTTACAAAAAAAAGAAAGCTGCAGTAACTTAGAATGTGTAGAAACATGCCGAAAAATGCTTTTTTTTTATAATTGTCTAAGGAATGCAAAAAATAATAAAGTCTTTTCTGCTCATCACTGTAAGCTAAATGAATAGAGGAGAAAAAAAGAAAGCAATGTTTCAGTTATGTTGACTGAAACAGCTGCTCTGCAACCTGACCTGCCTTTCACCTTGACTGCTTGCTCTGACACAGGCATTGTGATGTCAGATGTCGATTGTAATACCTTATTACAATTGAGTTCTGACGTCTTTTCTTCATAATAGGTGACAGAGTGAGTCACTAGGCACCGATTATAAAGAAATTAGCTATATGCATTTATACAGAGATTGAAGAATAATATATTATATTATATTGTGTTATATTATATTATATTACATCATATTATATTACATTACATCATATCATATCATAATATATTATATAATATTATATTATATAATATTATATCATATTATTGCAACAGACTTTCATCCGAGGTATTTTGGCATTTGTGCAGTAGGTATATCAACCCATTAACTATTGAACTATTGAACTACCATGCCATTCATAGACATTCCAACTTCTAGATAGCTGTTCTTATACCTTGACTGACAGAGTGACTGCAAAATTGCATAAAGGTGCACATTACTGTAAATAACTGCGTTGTTTTATTTGGCCTAAGTAGATAGAAGTAATATAGTGCTACCAAATTACAAAATCTTTTAGGAGCCACTAAATTGAATAAAATTACAATTGTTTCTATAATGCGAGATCAGGCAAAGCTGGAGTCCCACATCATTCCATGTTTATAATGTATTATAAATGTAAATTAGCAAATGCTAAATCGTTGTTACTCACACAATTAAAATACATTTGTCACAGCTAATTTAAATTCAATTTTCTACAGTGAATGTGGAAGTTGCAACTCACCCTGGGTCTCTAAAGGACAGTCTTTGTTAAGCTCTTCCCCTCTGGGCAGTTGGCTTTCCACTGGTAAAAAGGCACAGTGTGGCATTGCCAGGTACCTACTGTACTTGCAGGGGAAGGGTGGCAGTGATCTTCCTTAGTGAGGGATCTATGCCATAAGTGTAATGCGTAGTAAAGGCTTTGCTCAAATGGGATAAGTGAAGCAGCATATGCAATAAAACTCAGCCTACTAAAGGGCCAATTACAATGTAGCCCGGAAAGGCTCGGGCCATTGGCCGGATTCTTCCTGGCTGCATCGTAATCGGCACCTTGGTTTACTTTTTGACTGCCACATTACAATGCCAGTGGCTGGAAAATAAAACAGCTGGTCATTTCAGCTGGCTTATGACCGGCTCATGGCGCCCATCTGCCAGTCGGAGATGGCTTATAATAGCAAAGGGCGGGCCTTTCTGCCCTTAGGATTACAATACACCGTGTCCGACATGGTTTCCATGCCGGCCTGTCCCACATGGAAACCATGTCCGAAAATGTGTTTGGGGGCCCCCAGCCGGGCCCATTGTGTGCCCCATTGTCGATCCCTGCATCTTTTGGCGGACACCTTGAGGTGAGTGCCACGGGATGCAGGGATGAACCACACCTCCCATTTCTCAATGGGAGCTGGTGTTACTGCCGGTTTATGGGAGTATGCCACCGAATAGTGTTCGGTCGCATTATAATTAGCCAGTCGGGACCGCCGACCCGAGGTCGCTCAGTCCCAGGACCGAGACGTTGTAGGGGCAGACTTGCCTCCGCCCGACATCGTAATCAGGCCCTTAGTGTCAGGAGGCTACAGTCTCCACCCCTTGCACGAGTGATTCTGGGTACTAACAAGAGCAGGATTCTAACTAAGCCTCTGTTTTATCGGCATCAAAACCTGAGTTGTCAGTCAGTCTGTGTAGAGTTCTGAGTGTGCTGGCATATTGTCAAGAGTAATACACTGAGTTTGACTATTAACAATTACTTAGATCCAAGGATATCTATTTAGCTCTGCTAAAGCATATGTAATATGAAGAAAGATCTTGTGTGAGACTCTGTATTATCCCGGGTGATTCCATAGATGATCAATACAGAGTTCTGGGTATGTCTGAATATAATATGGAGCAGGGCTCTCTGTTAGGACTTTGTGCAGTTAGAAATAAGGATATATGTTACTCTCAAATATCAGGCGCTGAGGTGAAGAGACTAGGTATTTGTATTATAAAGAGATAGTCTGGCTTTTGTCAATATAGATTTGTGATTAATCCTGGGTATTATAGAGCTTTGATTAAGATCTTCAAGCCTAGCAGTCACACCGTTAACCTGAAAGGCTGGAGATCCTAGGAAAGGAAGTGCACCAGCAGCATTTTACTTTAACAGATTGAACCTGCACCTTGACAAATGTGTGACTCCAGCAGTGGTTCCACCCTGGTGTGACTGCTAGGCTTGAATGGAAAACTGCTGGACGGGTAAAGGGAAGACTTAGGACCTGATTTAGATTTCGGTGGACGGGTTACTCCATCACAATGTTGACATTCCGTCTGCTGAAATCTAACTGCCATTATTTCCTATGGGATTTAGATTTCAGTGGACGGGATGTGGAGTAACCCACCCGCTGAAATCTAAATCAGGTCCTTATACTTGCCTGCATGTATAGATTAGTACTTAGGACAGACAGTAGGAGTGTCTTGATTCCCCTGACGGAGGTCCTAGACCTAGATCTTGTTGTGTGACAAAACATGTTAGAAAAATACAAATAGAGATGATGTGCTACATAGGCTCATGTTAGGATACTCTTTTGTTTTTCATCCGGTCCTGTGTACCTACAAAATAAAGGGAATACTTTAGTTTACACAGAGGTTGTTATTAACCCTGGGTGTAGGACTACGATATGCTAAGCTTGCGTAGCAGGCGTAGTTTGTGCAACAACGCGCTACGCAAATTGCATCTAGCACAGTGCAAAAATGAGTAGCGGGCATTTTTTGCTTGCTCGCAGTCCTCAATGTCATGTTGGCGACCGCGAACAAGCAAAATAACATTCAGTCAAGACTTTTTACTCATTCGCGATCAGCAACATCAAGTTGCCAATCATGCGTGTGGAAAATAAACCTCCCGTGAGATTCTCAACGCGGAGAGGTCAGGAAACTACCAGTCCGCGTTGAGAAAGCTGCCGCTCAAGTACAAATCTACTCGAGCGGCAGAAAATGACCAGTTGCACTGTACAAGATGCGGTTTGCAATGATTGCACAGTGCGGACAAGCAACCGGCACTGTGCAATCAGTGCAAACAGCATTTTCCCTACCGGTCTATGCAGCTTGCGTAGTGTGAAGTGCACTTTGAGTAGCTACGTGTAGCGCTACTACGCAAACTACGCCCAGGGTTAGTTGTTATCGATCAATACCGGACTCCTCATATGACAAGAAAACTTTTATTCAGCTCTCCATCCCCAAAAGCTCGAGACTTCCATGCTGGTATCATCTTGACACCTTGGGGCGAACTGACAAATGATGAAGCATGCCACAAATAAGAGGTTGAGGCCTTTCCGTAAAATCTATTTAGCTTTTTCCTTTTAGGCATAGGCTTTTTATTCCAGTAAAATGTAGTAATAAACAAGCTGCAGTATTTTTATAACAATAAGCCTTTGTATTAGGCTGTGACTGAGCCTTGGCTCTATAGAGAGTAAAGTTCTGCATGTGTTTTGATATTTATTAGAGGGAAGGAAGTTCAATGATTGACGGTATTATCAGAAGGAGAATACTGAGTATTTTAGGCTATTTTAGGAACAAAACTCTGAGGGGCTGCCGAGTTATCCAGAGAGCTATGAATGAGTCAGTTTATTTCCAGGAGCAAAGCTCTGACACAATTGTGGCTGTATCGATTGCAGAACTCTAAGTGAGTTGGTATCAAAAGGCAGGGCTTGAGGCACTACTTACCGCTTGGTACCGGATGAGCAGGTGGAGCGATACTTGAAACCTACTCATACAGATTTTATTTCAGGGAAAGAAAAGCTGCAGTCATCGCTGACAGGCTGCGTGCATGCCAAGAACACATAATGCAGAGCGTTTTGATAATGAACTGCAATTCCCAGCAGGTCATGAACTCTTGTGTATTAAGGGAAACTGCGGCCGTTTGTGTATCTAAGTAAACATTTACTTGTGGTCCATGACATCTTTGTGAGGCAATTGTGATAAAATGTTGCTGCTCTCAGGCCTTTGCTTCGGGGTTCATGGATTTCCTTGCCAAGACGCATTGCTTTCACATGGATTTGTATTGAAAAACATTGGGAGTACAGAGAAGTATTCAGAAAAGCTTGTTGATGGAAACACATTTTAACTATTTTATGGACAGTTTTACCTATACACTCTTTGAAAACTGGGGGTTGTTAATTTTGTTAAGGGATAACCTGTGATGGAACTGGAAGAATTTTTAGACTGGACTGTGTTGCTCAAATTATGTTTGAATGTCAGACATAAGGTATTATAGTTCTACTATGAACATACCAATTTACAAGACTAGTAAACAACAGAATATTACCATTCTTGGTTTCTCATACATAAGGCAGACAGACATGTGAGTGAAAGCAGGTGGTGGGGAAAAGGGAGGCATTAGGTGTCATAGGGGTCCCCCATGCTTATGACTCTGTGAAGATTTGATGTGAAATAATACACCCCTACTTCAAACCTTTTAATTTCAGATATACAGAACAAGTTTAAAGAAATGTTGATTTGCCCTGGCCAACCTTCATTAGAGAGATTGGGGCAATGCGTAGAAAAATGGTTTTCACTAGAAATCCTTAGGTAAGAGCAATTTGCATTCCAAAAGATCATTTTATACAACCTGTACCTTATCAGTTGCCAATTGCTCATACTACTTCTTTGGCAGTGCTAAGAAGCTTTTGAACTTTATCCTGGTGAACTCTGCCTTCACACATGCTCGGTGTGACAAACACATTGCTGAACTTGTTTAAGATGCTACACTTGAATGTACTATCCCCATCCAGGAGGTCCTCATTTTGATACCATGACATTCTTCTGCCTAGTGAAGCAAGTGCATGCTACTGTTATATTCTTCTAACAGAGACTATATGAAGAATTTCCTTGTAGAAAAGTATATTCCTGCTTTATTAAAGGAAGTAATGCTAACATCTTAGCAAGAAAACCTTTCTGGGTTCCATATTTCTTTTGAATTATTGTAAATCCTCCAACCTTCTGGCTTTAGTTGAGATCCCCGTGGTGGAGAAACGTGACTCCTCAATTGTAGATTTATCTGAAAGCATCATGCTGTCAGTAGTGATCTGTGTGGAGCTTCAATTTAGGATATGAAGGCAGGTCTTTCTCCTTGTGGATGTCCAACATGATCTTCTTTCAGAACGTGATCAGAACCATGTGCATGTGCTTGTTGTGCTCAACTCCTCATCACTTTTATTTACATCTTACCATATGATTTAATTGTTGCACCAATGTGCAGCTAAGCCATATATGTGTTGTTTGTGGTACTGCCCCAATTCCAGTACCTGTAAACTGGGCTTTCAGTGACAGGGGCAAATGTGGAACAGCAAATTACAATATGTAATCTCATAACACTTAAAAATCTACAGTAATTGAGAATGAGAGACTCATGTAGAACCTGTACATTTTAAATGTAGTATCTACCAACATGTCTTTCATCAACCTCATCCTACGGCTCTGCTTCCAGAAGTCAACACTCAGGGCCACATTATGTGTGCTTTCTTAAGTACATCATTAACTGCACTGCCCAGGGTTACCAATACTGTCTACCAGGCACTTCAGTGGGTGGGTTTATTGGGGTTACTAGTGGTACCCCTCCCTTCCCAGAGAAATTCGAAATTACTTGGGGAATCTCCAATTCTGCCTCTGAGTCCCCTACTACGTCCTAATTTGCCCCAATTTTCCTCCTGGAGATTTCAAATGTAGGAGCAATTGAAATCACAGAGAAGAAATCACTGGGGGTCCAGTAAATCTGCAAACCTTGTAATACCAATTATGCTGGTATCAGGAGTTACTGGCTCCATCACAATTGAAGGGTCTGTTTTAAGGAGGTCCTCTCTTCTGTGAATCAGGAAGCCCCATTGATTAATTAAATAAAAACACATATCAGGAAGGCTCATTAAAGATTAAAGGTTGTTTTTTCAATGACATTGTCTACCTGCGTATATCACACCTGAATTAACTTGTAGTCATTTGCATAGAACGTATGTGTAAAAGGTGAACTCGCTAGGTATAGACATCACTGTGAGCAATACTGCAACCATGCCACAAGAAAACTATCATGCTTGTATGTGCAAGATAAGTGATTTGTGGTGTAGTTGTTATTGTTAGACATGTTGATTACACAAATTTAACAATGCATAATCACATAACCTTGCTTAGTTTTTTCTTTATGGCTCTCTTTCCCTTGAGAAGTATGCGGATCACAAACATCTTAAGGGTTATTTGATTGTTTTAAGGCTGCCACAGTTGGAGTATTCCATGTCTTATGGCAGCTACTTCATGAGCTACCCACTTTAGCAGCAAATCCAATGGGCTAATAAAACATTTACTAGTTCTATAAGGCCTTCTTCTGACTGCAAATCTGCATACATTAGCTCATACATAACATGGTAACACTGTTAGGCATGTGGGAAAACATGTGCCAAGTAGTGCTGGAGACGGGAAGAAGAAAGGGGAAAAAGAAGGAACGAAGGTTGAAAAGAAAGAATTGTGATAAAAATAAGAAAGATTATAGTATGAATGAATGGGTGCGAAGGATGAAAGGATTAGTAGATGGAAAAATAAGAGGAATGATAAAGCATGAAAGGATATGTGATTGGACGTATGGAGGAATTGATTTGTGGTTGAAAGAGTGGAAGGATGGATGGATAAATGAACAGAAGAGTGAAGGTAACTCCACTAGGGAAGGTCCAGCTTGCTTACTTTTCTCATTCGCTATATTCAGAGATATGGTCCAAGTTGGGAGCATTTTAATTTCCTGGCTACTCCTATACCCTACGGACACACTCTTCCTGGTGCAGTGATTTATAATGTTCCTGTTGATAAGTTTGTTGTATTTACAGAGAAACAATGTTTGATCCCCCATTTGTGGATGTTGGGAACCTTGTGACTTTACATCATTGAATTATTAGTGGATTGAGACAATGTTATGGAGCAGTGTGGGATTATGCTCCTCAATTGTAAACTGTTTGTTGTAATATCATGTTGCAGAAGATTTACTTTCTTGTCTTGTGTGGTTCATAGCACCATATGATGATTGGGAAATTATTTATAGCAAGGGATTTTGCTTTGGTATTATTAACGTCTGAGGCTGCCTTGATGAACCTGACTAAATAGTCTCATCATATAGCTCACCACTGGCATCATTATGTTGAATAATTAAGGCGGTGAAATGCATGTGCCACAGGAAATAAATTCTGGCACAGGTATGAAGGATGTAAATATATTTCACAATGACCAATAAACTTTTCCATTTCTATGTATGATTCCTTTTTATTGACTTTGCCTGCTTTACAGTAATGCTGTCATTTGTAACACTTAAGTATTTTCAGTCTGTTTAATGACTATCTTCAGTTTTTACTATGGTTTCCGGTTCGCCCATCGCTATGACCCTAGCCTTCTTCCATGGTACATTAATCTCTTCCAACCTTAATGCAACGCTATGGTGTTCTGCTTTTTCTGTCATGCTTTGGTACACATTGTACAAACAACGGTTAAAGTGATGTCATAGTTAGGTGTTGAAAAAGATAAGAACTTAAAAAACAAAACAAAGCTAGACTTCACCAATTATAGTTTAGTGAACTAACTATAACTTGCACCCCTGCCATGCACTGCTCATGATCTCCCATATTAAATCACTCATGACATCACTGATGATATCTCAAATGACATAATTGATGAAATGTCTGAAGAAAAAAAAAATCTAAGGGGCACATTTATGGGGCATGCATCCATTTGGATTTCCTAATACCTGTAATACAGTTTCTCCAATCAGCATAAAATTTGGCGAATCATTATCGTGTTTGTTTTTGTTGTGGCATGTTTTATGCAGATCCCCCTAAAGGGAGCAACAATTTTAAATGGGGAGTGGGGTGCCCAAACATCTTTCTTATGCTTATAATGTTGGACTGTTATGAGGGAGCTGAAAAAAAAGATTACAGGCCCTTATCATGGTTCATTTATTCTTGATGTATGGAGTTTCATGCTAATCTGTCTGGAAGGGACTGTGTTAAATAGGTGAGCCAAAAAGTGTTCATTTGCAAATATCTTTGTTGCTGCTAAATGAAAGAAAATGATATTTGATACACTATTAGCAAGTTGTGCCTAGTGTAGGAATATCCAGCTTCAGGCATATCTGACAAAGGGGACAATTTTAAGCAGGGTACAAAAATGATTTTATTTGCAAATATCTTTGGTGACATATAATTTAATAAAACCTTCAACCTTCATATCATGGACAGGTATGACATTTGGCAGAACCGTAGCATATTTAGCTAACCCTATTTGGAATTTCATCAAATCCATCAATAGGAGGCAGACTTCAGGGAGCAAGCACGTTTTCATTTACTAACAATTAGCTAACCCATCGCAGACTGCCAACACCTGCTACACCCAGCCCTCAAACATGCATAGCACAGGTTGGCCGTAGGTCCTGGCCTGCAGCCTTGCCAGGTATTTTTCTTGTGGAACCTGTTTTAACAAATTCATAGACTAAAATTTGTACTGAAGACTCTAAATGGACAACGGGAATCAAAGACTTCCTTGTTGAAGGATGCTCTTTCTTTATTGTAGATCCACAGAGAGTCTGCAAATCTTGGTTTGAGGACTTCTTGCTCACTAATTGTCCAGATATCTCTAACATTAACCCTTTCAAACCCATTGACACATTATTGTAAAAGTAGTTTCATGAAAACTGCTGAAAAGCTTTAATCAACACAAGCAATGGCACGTCCCCAGTTAAAATTTAAATTAAAAGTACAACCTTTTCGCCTATTTTCATGTGGATTCATGAAATGATACCATAGTTATTAGCAAATGAACCCCGTTTTGACCTCCTCTCTTAAAAGTAACCCCCTTGATGAAACTTCACCAATTAAACAATATATAGAGTAACTTCAACATGTTTAGCATGTCTAACCAGATTGCCTCTTAAATGTTAAGTTTTTCAAAAACTACTGAACGCATTTTCACCACAATAACAAAAGTACAAACCTTAAGTAAAATTCTAACTTTGTGGCATGATCGGTGTAATACTGTTCAGATGTTTTTTTGTATTAAAGAACAAAAAATTCCCATGGCAATGAAAATGTGATATCACACTTTTGGGACACTTTTTTCCTTGGTCCCATCTGATGGATTTGTGTGAAACTTACCATAAAGGACCCAAACTGGATGAATTGTCTTTGGACAATTTATTGCAGATTCAACAAAAAAGCGTATTTTGTCTTGCTTATAATATTAGCGCTGTTAGGCGGCTCTTCGCGAAACTTTCTCAAAAAAGTGGCTCACTTTGTCTAGTTGTGCATGGAAAGTTTCGGGAAGAATTGTCAAGTGATAACCGAAAAAAAGTGGGGGTCTAAAAAAGTGTGTTTCCCATGTTAATTCCCATAAAGATTTTAGACATGAGTACAGCCTGAACCATTAAATGGATTTACAACACATTTGGTAGGAAGCCAGAACTTGGTCCAGAAAGCATAACATATTGTGATTTGGTGAAAATCTGTTCAGAAGTTTGGGAGTTATTAAAGAAAAAAGATATATCGATATCTACTCTCACAAATCCTCTGCAGTCCAGAGATCTCACGCTGACATCTGATTGGCTTCCAACACCTCAACAAGGAAGTGCTGGCAACCATTTTGGGACTAGGACTCAGCCAAGTCCCAATTTAAAAAAAGCAAAAAACAAAGAAAGGGGTCAGGGTAGGAATACCCTGACTCCCCCTAGGCCTGGTGGTGAAGTACCCCAGGGAACCCGTCAGGGCCAAAAAGCATATTTTGTCAATGTTTTCACAAATTCGCAGGTGGATCTGCAAATTTGCGTCTAAGTGTAAAAAAGAAGCAAGCACGGTCTCCCACACTTGTTTCTAGCTGAGCCCTCGGGTGGGCCAGGTCCCAGGGGCATATAAAATAAATTTTGCAGGGAGGGGGCGCATGCTGTCCCCCTGCCCATGGCACACAGGGACCACCACCTCCCGGAGGAAGGTGGATTCTACTTTTGTCAAGGGACGGCATGGCCTCCCTCCTGAGACTCTTAAGAGCCCCAGGGATAAGCACCTCCCAGGGGCTTTGATAGTGCGGACCCCCCTCTGTTGCCCTTAAGGGCCTCAGGGACCACCGATTCTCCTGGGCCTCAAATACGATTTAAAGGTTGTAAGGGCTGCTTGGCCCCCTCCAGGGCCATATTCGGGCCTGGGGAAAAGCATCTCCCCTGAGCTTGGCCAACTTGTAAAAAGGGAGGGTGGCAGTGCACTCCCCTCCAAGGGCTGTTATCAGCCCTTGGGACAACACCTCCCCTAGGCTGGCCCTAAAAAAGAAAGGAGGGGCTGCACAGCCCCCCTCCTGGAGTCATTAATGGCCCTGGGTACTGCCATCCCCCAGGGCCAGATCCCTATTTCCCTAAATGACCACCCCCAGGACATTGTAGTTTTCTGTGGATTGGTGGGAGCTATGACAGCTCCCGCCAAGCGAGAGCAAACAGTAAGTCCGCTCCCAGCAAGCGAGAGCCGGAAAACTGTTCCCGCCAACTAGGAGTGGACATTTTTCGTCTGTTTTTCTGCCCATTGTAAAGCATTTGTTTCTGCTCCCTGCATGCAGGAGCAATGCCAACTCCTGCTGTAGGTGGTGAGCTGGCAGGAACTGCAGGGGGCATTAAGGCTCCCTGCAGTCCCCAATACTGCACATTCGGTTCCCAGGTTGGGCTCCAGGGCCCCCAGCAACAAGTGGCTGGCCCCGACTAATGGGGTCCCGAGCCAAAATCTCTAATGAACTTACTTGGTGGAGGCGAATGCATCGCTGATCTAACAGAGCACAATCTGTAGTTAGTATGATGAGTAACACTTTCTTGTCCACTCCTGCTTAGAGCTAGGTCCATGGTTCTCCTTTTAAATTACTACCAGTATTTAAATGTGGAAAATCACATGAAAGCCTTGCCGGTTTGGCCCCACACCGTCCGTCTTAGTAGTATACAAAGATCTACCAAGTTTTGCGAAGATGATGGACAGCTTACCAAAAGGCCCTCCAGTGCATTTTCCACAGAGTTTAGTGGAAAGGGGCGACCATTCGGTCCCCCCGAACGTATGGCCGAGTACCACGAGCCCCCCGGGAAGCCATTTTTTGGGCGGGAGGCGAGCCTCGGCTGGTATGCCCGAAGCGGCGTAGCCGGGGCGCGCTGTTTCCCGCCCTCGAGTGGGCTGGCCTAGACACTGACGCGGCTGGCCACGCCCTAAGGGCAGGCAGGGGCGGGTTTACGCCCGCCCTGAAGACGGATAAAAGGAGCAACAAGCCAAGAACACATCCTCTTGTTCCTGTGCTCTGAAGCTGCACCCCCTCGCTGCACGTGAGCTCGAGACGGAACGAAGAGCCAATTTTGAAGGTGGTAATCTTTCTTGTTTGTCTTACAGATACTCTGTTGGGGAATGCCTAAGAAAGTTGGAAAGCGAATGACTACCGACCAGATGCTGCGTGTTCTTATGAAAGAGGTGACCGATCTAAAGAAGCGGATGGCAGAGAAAAATGGAGAAGAGGGACCGAAACGTCCGTTGGCTGGTGCAGCTCCGGGAGGAAAAGGCAAAAGGCCCAGAAGGGGAGCAGCTGGAGGGAACATCCCGGTTCCCTGTACCCCACTCGAAGAGCCAACTCCGGTGCCGGCGGAGGGGAATCCGATTCCCGTGGTGGTCACCCCCGTGTCCGGGGAGGATATGCCGCCCGAGCTGGCAGCACAATTAGCAGCGTGGTTGGGTAAAAATAACGAGGGCGCCACGGCTGACGACGCACGGTTTTTGATGAGGCAACTGCGTGAAACAAGGGAGGCGGCGAAGGCACCATCGCCAGTCATCACGCCGGCCGCGGCAGGAGGAAAGCCACCTGGGGTAGGCTCAGCCGCAGATACAGCTTCCGGTTCAGGTAAGCGGCCATTGCCGATTGCGAGGGATGAATCTGCCCCGTCAAGAAGGGAAAAGTTGGGTCAACATGTCCCTCTAGCTATTAAGGAGAAGATATGGGCAGATGAGTATGTAAACATCTTCTCGTTGCTTACCGATCATTATGAGATGGAATATGTTAAGAGCCAAAAGGAGCTCATGCATCCGAGTGTTTGGCGCGCAAAGATGGCCGCCTTCAAGGTAAATGAGAACATTGGCAATTGGGGCAAGGCGTGGGGGATTTTTACATCCATCCTGGGCGAACGTAGGCCCGAATTACTGTCTGAATTGCCGATTTATCAGTCCCGGATAATGGGGTATTCCGTGTCACATGGGGGTAATCAGTGGTTCTGTTACGATAATATTTTCAGAAAAGCGAAAGAACATGATAAAAACTTAACTTGGGATTGTTACGATTCTGTGTCATGGTCAAAAATGGCGGATACTGGTATGTTGAATTTGCCATTAGTAGGGAGTAGTGTGGGGGAGTCCTCCCGCCAAAATTCGGGGGCCTCCTTTCGATCAAGCGCGAGTAACGAATACCAGTCCAGGCCGAACGGCACCACAGGTAAAAAGGGGAGTTGTTGGAACTTTAACAGGGGTAAATGTACGAGGCCCCAGGGGTCATGCAAATTTAGGCACGAATGTAGCGGGTGTGGGCAAGCGTCCCATCCTGAGTCCATGTGCAGAGCCAAAACGGGTGATAACGGGGGTAGAGGAGGCGCCAAACAGGTCTGAAATAGTCCGAGGGGCGCCTTTACCTACTCCGATTGATACCATGGCAATGATTCCTTGGCTCAGCGAATACCCGGACCACGCTTCCGCTGGGGTGTTGCGGAACGGGTTTTCATATGGTTTCCGCATCCCAGTGGGGGAGTTTCAGGGTTTAGCGAAATGTAAAAACCAACTATCAGTCTTGCAGCACACGACCGTGGTACAGGAGAAGATTGGGAAAGAGGTGGCTCGAGGTCGAGTCGCCGGTCCGTTTAATGTGCCACCGGTTGCTAACTTTGTTTGTTCCCCCTTAGGGGTGGTCCCCAAGAAGGACCCGGGTGAGTTTCGGCTGATACATAATTTATCATCCCCACGTGGTTTTTCCGTAAACGATGCGATAGACCCGGCAGTGTGTTCAGTACGGTATGCATCTTTCGATGAGGCCGTAGCCATTTTGAATCGCCTAGGGCCCGGTGCGCTGATGGCGAAATCTGATATCGAGTCAGCGTTCCGGTTGCTCCCGGTACATCCAGACGATCAGCGTCTTCTTGGTTTCATGTTTCAGGGACACTATTACATGGATAGATGTATGCCAATGGGGTGCTCTATATCTTGTTCCTATTTTGAGCAGTTCAGTTGTTTCCTGCAATGGGTCTTCACAAGGAAGACGGGGTTTCATCAGGTTATGCATTATCTCGATGATTTTTTGTTTCTAGGGGCAGCCGGGGATCCGGAATGTGGTCAGGCTTTGAATGAATTTTGTGTCTTAATGAACCATTTTGGTGTGCCATTGGCACCCGGTAAGACGGTGGGTCCTTCGACTTGCCTCGAGTTTCTGGGGATCGAACTCGACTCGGAGGAGGGTTGTTTTCGTTTACCAAGAGAAAAAGTGCTTAGGTTCAGGGCATCACTGGAGACGTGTATTAGTCAGTCTAAGGTTAAGTTGCAGCAATTACAACAATTGGTGGGACAGCTGAATTTTGCCCTGAGAGTAATGCCGATGGCCCGCCCCTTTTCCCGCTCGATCGCTCAGGCCATGGTCGGCTTGAAGGAGGGTCACCATCGCACGAGGCTCTCGGCCGAGGTTCGCCAGGACATGCGCATTTGGCTGGCATTTCTGGCGGATTTCAATGGTCGAGTTGTCTGGAACAAACCGGCGGTGTCCTCCGAGGAGCTCGGGCTGTGGACAGATTCGGCAGGGAGCATTGGTTTTGGTGCCATCTTTGGCACACAATGGTCGGCTCAAAAATGGCCGTCATGGTGGCATGAGGATGGGTTGACGAGTAACATTGCTTTTCTTGAACTGTTCCCCATTCTGGTGGCCCTGAAAACTTGGCCGGAGGGGTTTAGAGATCACTCTGTGGTATTCTGGTCTGATAACATGACCGTGGTTGAGTGTATCAATAGCCAGGCGGCACGATGCAAATGGATCCTGAGGCTGCTGAAAGAAATTGTCTTGTTGTGTATGCAATTGAATGTCCTATTTAAGGCAAGACATGTGCCGGGGGTGATGAACCAAGCGGCTGATGCGCTTTCTCGTTTCCGTATGCAGGCCTTCTGGTGTTTTCTGCCCACAGCGGACCCGGTGGCGGCACCCTTTCCCGAAGCTCTCTGGTCTCTCGGTGCCCCGAACTACGAAACCTCGTGGGAGAGAGTTTAGCACCCAGGACAAGGAAGGCATATGAAGGGGCGTTCCGTTCCTATTTGGCCTTTTTGGGGACTGCTGGAGGGGAGCTTTGGGGAAAGGAGGAGTGGGTAGTAAATTTCCTGCTGTCTTTACATCAGGCAGGCAAATCTGTGGCTACTGCCCAGAGGCATCGGGCAGCCATTTCCTTTGTAGCTAGGGCTTATGGGATCCAGGACCCGACAGCATCTTTCGTTGTACAAAAAGCGCTACGTGGGTGGCAACGCCTTGAGGGTCGTAGAGTAGATGAAAGGCGCCCGATAGGTCTGGATAGACTGGCCCTGTTATTATCTGTACTCCCTTCAACGTGTTCATCCCAGTATGAAACAGTGTTATTCCGAGCCGCTTTTGCGCTGGCATTCCATGGGGCTATGCGGGTAAGCGAACTAGTGGCGAGGAACAAGCGGGATGTGACGGGGGGACTGTGCCGAGAGCACGTTCAGGTCAGAGGGGAGACAATGTCCATCTCGTTTGTCAGGTCCAAGACCGACCAGAGTGCGATGGGGGACTGCATAATCATACAAAGGATTCCCGGGTCCTCCATGTGCCCTGTAAGTTGCGTAGAAGAATATTTGGCGCAAAGGGTGGCATCATGGGGGGGGACATTGTTGCGACACGCTGACACCACCCCACTGACGAGGTTTCAGTTTCAGCGGGTGCTTGCGATGTCAATCTCCGCTGCGGGCTTGAACCCCGGCGAGTTTGGGACCCATTCCTTTCGGATAGGGGCTGCTACAGAGGCTACAGCCAGGGGTCTAAATGTCGAGCAAGTTAAACGTGTGGGGCGTTGGTCCTCGAACTGTTATAAAAGGTATGTGCGGTTGCACATGTTGTGAAGCTGTAATGATGTACTCACGCTTCTTGTTTTCTTTGGTTTTTCAGTTGCGCAAGCCTACGAGGCGGGGCGGACTGTGCAGTCGACCCAACACCGGGTCAGCGGTCAGACATCACCGGCTGTGAAAAAGGAGGTGTGGGTCGTGGGCCACTCATACGTGAGGCGGGCCGCGGACGTATTCAAAGCAGGTGACATGATTCACGTGGCTGGGGAATACGGGTACAGTGTGTCCTTCTACGGAAAGGGCGGGCTCTGTATTGACCAGTTTCAATCATTTTTTGAGGGTTTGTTAGGGCGGACGAGGTCACCGCCGGCTATAGTCATAGTACATCTTGGGGGCAACGATTTGGTGTCCACTGGTAGACGACTACTTCTTGAGGCAATGCTTTCCACTGTAAGTTGGTTAGCGAGAAGAGTTCCAGGGTGCACAATCGCATGGTCCCATATGATACCGCGAAAAGTGTGGCGGGGGGCTCTTTCAGTTTCTGCTCTGAATCATTCAGTAAGGAAGGTTAATAATAAAGTGAGTCGATTGTTCCGTTCAAGTACACTGCATTCTATTTCGCATGGTTGTATTAAAGGGGACAGTATGTATTTGGGTGATGGGGTTCATTTGTCCCGGGTGGGGAACGAGTTACTCATAGGAGACCTGATAGCTTGGCTGGGGACTTTAAGACATGACCTTTAGGTAGGAGTGTGTGGGGGGTCCGGATAGCCGGTCAACTATCCGGCCTGTGGCGGTAAGGTCATGATCGGTGAGCACTAATTGGTAGATCCCTATGAGTGGGCGTCACCCATTACGGATGGGAGCGCTCGAGGGAGGTGGCCATTGGCCCCTCAACGGGTAGGCGGTCCCTTCTAAGGATGGGACGCCGAAAGGAAAGGAAAGGCGGTCAAGGCCCCTTCCTGGGTAGGAGGGGCTACAGCCCCCTCCTGGGGAATTTCCCGGGGCCAGGATATCTGCGACGGCAGATGTGGTAAGTTGTGTGGGGTTTGGGAGGGGGTCTACGCTACCTTCTAGATACCTCACACGAGTCCTCGAACGACCTTTAAGTGGCGTCGAGTTTATTGGGGCCCCCGTCAAGTCAAGGGAAATTGGTAGTTGCACTTGAGGTACACCTCTGTGCGGTCGCCCCTCACAAGTGAGGGGGATATTTCGGGTTTAGGGATCTTGACACCGGTTACGACCTTGCCGTTGGCCCTTAAACGTTAGGATGTACAATTTCAAAATTTCAAGTTAATGTTTTGTAGGATGTTAGTTCGGCTAGGAGAACCTTTGTATTAGAGAATATGTTAAGGTTAGCCAAAACATCGCAATGTGGTAATGAAATTGTACATAATATGAAACTGTTATTTTAATGTTTTATTTTGTTTCATATTTTAATAAATACGGCCGGGAAGGGTAACTCCCTTCCCGCCTTCCAAAAGTTCAGAACTGTTTCCGGTTTCCCATCCTTGGGGAGTGTGTTGAGAGGGGGTGGCGGGTATCACGGCCATATGGAAAGGGGCGACCATTCGGTCCCCCTGAACGTATGGCCGAGTACCACGAGCCCCCCGGGAAGCCATTTTTTGGGCGGGAGGCGAGCCTCGGCTGGTATGCCCGAAGCGGCGTAGCCGGGGCGCGCTGTTT
The DNA here is from genome assembly GCF_964263255.1 of Lissotriton vulgaris. NCBI lineage: Eukaryota > Metazoa > Chordata > Amphibia > Caudata > Salamandridae > Lissotriton > Lissotriton vulgaris. The sequence continues at coordinate 513,598,323 of NC_141697.1, read as the reverse complement.
CCCGCCCTCGAGTGGGCTGGCCTAGACACTGACGCGGCTGGCCACGCCCTAAGGGCAGGCAGGGGCGGGTTTACGCCCGCCCTGAAGACGGATAAAAGGAGCAACAAGCCAAGAACACATCCTCTTGTTCCTGTGCTCTGAAGCTGCACCCCCTCGCTGCGCGTGAGCTCGAGACGGAACGAAGAGCCAATTTTGAACCCACCCACCAGCCCCTGAGGACAGCCAGTTGTTTTGAATAAAGTTTTGATGTGGTAATTCTATTTCTTGCAGGTTGTGGTGATTGTCGTATTATTCTTAGTATGCAATAAAGAATGGTCAGCTACAATATGTTCTTCAGATAAAGTAATTCTGCACTAAGTATTGATCAGTAATCATACGTGAAATGGTTTATGGTTGTTTTGTAATTGAGTAATTTAGTTAAATTGTCGTATTTATTTTTGGTCGGGCGGTAAGGTCATGATCGGTGAGCACTAATTGGTAGATCCCTATGAGTGGGCGTCACCCATTACGGATGGGAGCGCTCGAGGGAGGTGGCCATTGGCCCCTCAACGGGTAGGCGGTCCCTTCTAAGGATGGGACGCCGAAAGGAAAGGAAAGGCGGTCAAGGCCCCTTCCTGGGTAGGAGGGGCTACAGCCCCCTCCTGGGGAATTTCCCGGGGCCAGGATATCTGCGACGGCAGATGTGGTAAGTTGTGTGGGGTTTGGGAGGGGGTCTACGCTACCTTCTAGATACCTCACACGAGTCCTCGAACGACCTTTAAGTGGCGTCGAGTTTATTGGGGCCCCCGTCAAGTCAAGGGAAATTGGTAGTTGCACTTGAGGTACACCTCTGTGCGGTCGCCCCTCACAAGTGAGGGGGATATTTCGGGTTTAGGGATCTTGACACCGGTTACGACCTTGCCGTTGGCCCTTAAACGTTAGGATGTACAATTTCAAAATATCAAGTTAATGTTTTGTAGGATGTTAGTTCGGCTAGGAGAACCTTTGTATTAGAGAATATGTTAAGGTTAGCCAAAACATCGCAATGTGGTAATGAAATTGTACATAATATGAAACTGTTATTTTAATGTTTTATTTTGTTTCATATTTTAATAAATACGGCCGGGAAGGGTAACTCCCTTCCCGCCTTCCAAAAGTTCAGAACTGTTTCCGGTTTCCCATCCTTGGGGAGTGTGTTGAGAGGGGGTGGCGGGTATCACGGCCATATGACTGTTTCTTGATGACGAAGAATATGTGGACATCTCGACCAAACAAAGAAGCACTTGATTCATATAGTTAAGAGGAAGTACCCTTGTTTGGTGGAGATTTACCTCTTTGTAGTCTCCTCGTGTTCCCTATGCGAAGATTCATGTTATCACAGATTTCTGGATGAAGACACATGAGGAACAATCACATTACTGAAATGTACACAAGGTCACTGGAGACATTTCCTTGTGGTCCATTACGGAGCTGAAGTGTAGAATATGTACTACACATTTACCCAGCAAGGTAGCACTTAGTAATTAACTGGTAGAAAATACTCCAGTTGGGTAGACAATTTGTGCAAAACTGTGGTCTCTTGTTGGATAATTGGCGAGGTGAGGTTCCGTTCTGTCCCAGCCACTCACACAGCTACTGACACATCCACACAGACACTCAGACAACTAGTTACACACCCATTCTGCCAATCTCACATCCACTCACAGACCAACTCAGCCACTCACACACTCAATCACACACTGATACAGTCACTCACACTCCCGCAAAACCACTCACACACCCACTCACAGACCCATACAGCCACTTACACATCCACTCACAGACCCATATAGCCACTCACACACCTACTCTCAAGGGTTACAGGTTACAGTTAGTAAATAACATTTAAAAAATCTTGGATATTCACTAAAAAAGGCTACAGAGATGTTATAGTTAGGAACTAAGATTTAAAAAAACGTAGAAATTGAATGAAAAAACAAAGGTTACGGGGACATTATAGTTAGGAAATAGAATTTTCATTTATTTTCATTTATTACTTTATTTTGGTCATTTAGACCTAGAAAGCACAAAGGTAAAACATATCCTATACACATATACACATAATCGACAGTTGACTTTGGCACATAAGAAGGGAGATTCCAGTGACAATTCAGTAATCATGACATCAATAAGTTTGAAAAGTTGTACAATAAATAGATATTCTTAAAATGTATGCATATAAAACAGAATTAAACCAATGGCGATTGATAAAAAGAAAGGGTCAAACGGCCCTCTACCTATTTATAATAAAAACCACTAAAAAAGGGGATAGCGGACAAGCAGCACCATCATTATTGTATACAGCATCAGAGAGAGTTCATTTAACACTGCTTCTAATTTAGAACGCAGGTACAAAATATATTCGTAATATATAGAACTATTAAAACCGTATTCACAATTTCAACCCTATTTTATCTCTTATGATCATCACATTGAACAAAAACTTGGCTACACAGAAAGCCACTAGTGGTGTTGTATCCGTCCTCATTATACGCTCCGCCTCACGGCAGTGCCTGATGCTCAAGTTATTGCACAAGGGTTTATTCAATTTTTGCCTTGCGACAACGTACAGGGGACAGAAAAATAAAATGTGAGCATCATCTTCTATGGCGTTGGTTTCATCTATACAGAACATGCACTTATCGTAGTCTTTTTCAGCTCTATTGTTTGCCCATTTGGATTTGTTTAGATTCGTCTGCAATACCACATATCAATATTTTAGGTACAGAGATTTCACGATTTGTGGGCTCACCTCATCTAGCAATGGTTCGAAGCGGGCTATATCCTTGAACATAAGGAAAGAAGTTGTTAACGAGCCTTGGTAAGGATCATCAAGCAATTTATCATTTAGATAAGCCCAAAAAGCTATCTTAACTACCTTGTTGCATGTCGTGGTTAATTCCATAGGCTCCTCCCAGTAATGTACTAGCCCTATTCTCTCAAACCAAAATGCCAAATGTTTTAACCAAGATATGGTTTTGAAGCAACCAAGGGTCATTATTTCTTGTAAGCCCTTTTTATAATGTAAGAGCTTCGGTGTAGACCAGATTCTTACCCAGAATAGAAGGGGACGTAATGCAGCATAATTATTGGTACGCCTCAGATTTAGGTCCTATATTACTGGGGTCAACGGGGTCCTAGTTGGGAGGGTGAGTAGTTTTCTAACAAAATTGTTCTCGCCGATTTCAACGTTTTTTTACATTGGGTGCCCCATATCTCGGCTCCATACAGAGCTGCTGTTTGTGCTTTAAATTTGAAGACTTCAATAACAGGCGAAACAGCCTTTGAGGTGCCCTCCGTGTTGTTTAATAATAGGGGAACTGTTTTGAATCAAAATTACTTTATTTTTATTAAGTTGATGTTTCCAAGACAGTTTTGTGTCCAGTGTGATGCCGAGGTAGTTAAAATTATCTACATACTCTTTTGATGGTTAGCTCTAATCTTTTTTTGAATGACCTATTAATAGACATATATTTCATCTTGCTTGAATTTATCTGGAGGCCTTTGTCTAAACATTATAGCTGGAAGGAATTCATCAAATTTTGCAGTCTGCTTGGGGTTTGCGAAATCAAGATGGTGTCATCTGCAAAAAGTAAAGCAGGTATTACTTCGCCACACAGCTTAGGGGAATCATTTTTGCAGCCTTCCAAATATTTAGGGATATCACTTACGTAAAGGCTAAAAAGGGTGGGAGCTAGTACGCAACCTTGGCGTGCTCCCCGCCTCACAGGTATTTCCTTGGTGAGCTCACCTCCCTGTCCCCATCTAACCTTAGCATAATTTCCCTCGTGGAGCCTGATCATTTGTACAAGCAGTTCCATTGGTACCCCCTGTTCCACCAAACATCCCCATAATAGATTCCTGGGTACCAAAATCGAACGCAGCTTTTAAATCTATAAAAGCTATGTATAAACTGCCTTTCCTGAAATTTATGTATTTCCAGGCAATGCACATAAACCTAAAAACGTGGTCTATAGTGCTAATCTTCTTCCTAAATCCAGCCTGGTACTTTGACAATAGGTCGACCTCCTCAATCCATGCTGATAACCTAAATAAAATGTGTCTTGCAAAAACTTCTGTGGTATGTCGATTAAGCTGATGGGGCGGTAATTTACCGGATCATGCCGGTCAACCTTTTTAAAAATCGTCACTATTTCTGTGCCCTTCCATGTGTGGGGTATTGGCTCAAAGTCCGCTATTGGGTTTCAGAGACAATTACTATAAGGTCCCCATACATTCACATTGTGTTTTAAAAGGTCGCCCGGAATTTTATACGGCCCCGGGAACTTGCCATATTTAATTGACTTCAAAACTAATAATGTTTCCTTCATACCGAAACATAATTTAGCCGCCCTGACGCTATTCATCATCTCTTCTGTTATCACAAAGGCAGCTCCCTTAGTTTCAGCATAAAGGTCAGAGAAGTGTTGGACCCATGTATCCTCGTCGAGGAATAGGTCTCTTTGTGTTCTTCCCGACCTATTCCCTTTCGCTATCAGGTTCCAAAACCCGGCCTAGTCCTTAGCTTTGGCCACGCTAATAAGGCCCAACCAAAGCTCTTCATCCCACAATCTCTTTGTGTTTGTCTGGGACCGCTTATAGTTATTCCTCTTTATCCTTATGGTTCCCATGTCTCCACCTTTTTATTGCCTGCACTAATTCGGTCTGTGCATCTCGGCAGTTCTTATTAAACCAGGAATTATTGTTGTTAAGCCCCTCTGATTTTCCAGCTTTCCTTGGTTTAGGAATTTTACTTAACACTGGGCCTAGCGCGTTTACCAACCTACCATGTAGAACTGTAATCTTAGTAGGGTTGGAAACTTGCTCTACAAAAGGTTCCATAATATCTACAAAAGTTGAATACACGCTGTCATAGCTTTTATATTCCCAAGTATATATGGCCATTTGATAGCTTGGTTGTTATTCTTTAAGATGATACCCTCTTCTGGCAAACCAGTTTCCTTAGGGCCACTATGGACAGGAAAAAATGCGTCCAAAGATAGCGTGAGCCTCAAAGGTCGGTGGTCGCTCTCTATCCTGGGGTCAATTACTAGATAAACCAAATGGCTCCAAAGATTAAGCGTTACCATTATGTAATCTATATTTGTCCTAGATTTACCTCTCCCAATAGTGTATGCATTTGGTCTATCGGACTGCATGCGTCCGTTTCATGCTCTCTAGCTATGGCTCATTGTAAATCTTAGTAGTTGACTCACGGCAACTGTACACTTTGCCTCCTTCTCGCTGTCTATCACAGGGATATTATATGCCATATCTTCCTCCTCAGTCAGGTTGCCAAATCCTGACATGGGCTCAAAGTTCCAATTAAAGTCGCCTCCAATTATAATGTTTGGGCTATGGCCCAGTGTCTCTATAAAGGACTCCAGCTGAGTTATTATTTCTGATTCGCAATATGCGGGGCCTGGTCTATTATAAGTGTTAAACAAGAATATGACCTCCCCGTTTTTTGCGACCACTTTCAATCCCAGTATATCATTGGATGGTATTTTTAGTGGGACAATCTTGAATTCCAAGGAAACCCGTATACATACCACTAACCCCCCCCGAAGACCTACCTGTCACGGATGGGCTTGCTTCCACACTGTATGTTTTAAAGCCTACTCTGTGGGGTATTTCTGTTAACCAGGTCTCCTGTAAAAGCGTAATATCGCTAGCCTCTATGTATTCATTCCACACTAAGTCAAGTGAATTCCTCTTTGGGCCTGCAATATTCCATGACGTGAGGCAAAAATTACAGGGCACAGTCATGTCCCTATGTTGAATTAGTAGACCTCCAAAGGAACCCGTGGATGGACTTATGTTATTAGAAGCTACAGCAGTGTTTCTGTGCCCCCCTCGGTCTGCCTCCTCCACTTCTGCAGGTGTTGTTTCAATAATTTGCACTCTTAGTGGCTCAACCTGATAAGGCTTCCCTGGCATAATCCCCATAAAGATATTTTTCCTAGCTGTGGAATCCTTTCACTGTCCAATGTGAGAGCGTCCAACCCGTGATGTGGTAGCTTTAAATGTCAATCCTGGTCATCTAGAGAGGACAATACCTCAAAGCCATTAAACAATCGAAGTGTTGAATCTGCCTCATTAACCTTTCCTCTTGTAGATGGGCGATAGAAATACCCTAATGGCAGGACACTCCCATTTGTGTCCCCAGGAGCAATTGCTTCCTTATTTGCCAAGATTGACCTGGCCATCTGTGGTCTTCTAAAGTTCACCACCACGCAGTCACCCCCAATATTTTTCCTCATTCCACCCACCCATCCCACCCTCCGTACCATTAGTATATCATCTACTCTAGCAGGATTAAATTGCCTGTGTTTTACTAGCCAGTCTGCAGTCTTGTTCCTCAGATTCACCCAATCCTCTTTTTGGTCCCTCCTGAATACTGGTACCTCTGTTAGGACTATTACATGTGGGCAAGCGTCTGGGGGTAGGTCTAACATATCATTACATGGAACTAAATCAGTGCCTTTTGGACTGTAGAGTATTGGCCTATTAGAGCTGTTACCTAGTCTTGGATATGGTGGTTCTCTGTTGAGGGGACCCTCCTCGTTTCGTTGGGGTATGCCACTCTCTCCTGTAGTGTCCTCAATTATGAGCGTTGCGTTGTCCCTTAGTCAATTGGGATTTTGACTGGTGCCATCTATAGGTGCAGAGGACCTTGAGCTATGTTCTGCCCCAACCATTGTTTGCCTGTGATCTTCCTTAGTTGTAGGCAAAAGTGGAGCACCCTGTACTCTATGATCCCCTAACTTTTGTAAGCTTACACTACATTGTTTGCTACCATTTCCCCTCAGTTCCATTAAATTTTGTAGTCGGTGTAATTTTTCTGCCACAGGTTTTAGGGACATGCTGAGCAAGGCCTCGACCTCCAGTAATATGGCTTCCTTAGCAGAGTCCAAGGATTTTTTAACCATAGACTCAAAGTACCCATAGTAATTGCCCAGTTCGAGATGTACACGATCTTCTATAGATTCCGTCTGGGTACATACACTCTTAGCGAGAGCCTTTGGGGGGGCAGTAGCTGGTTTGGGCTTAGCTACCTGTAAACATCCCCCCACCCCCTTAGCCCTTGTTTTCCTTGTCACAGGAATATCCCTTTTTTTCAAACATTTATCATTCCACATTTTCCCAGATCTAGTGTTTTGTTATCTTAGTTCTGGCTCAGGTGTTGGGCTGGGTGGAGGAGGTATATCATTTAGCCCTGACAATGTTGAAGAGGCAACAGAGGAATTTGCCAGATCCCCCTCCTCCCCACCCACCAATGGCGAAAGATGAGGTGTACATGAGAGCCTAGGTGAGCTCAGGTGGGTATGGATCGGTTCGAGCGATAGCCGCCTTTCTGCAATTTGAATCTCATGATTGAGTAAAGATTCTGCCCTTATGATGAAGGCATCGAGGGTGGCGGCAGGGCCCTTTCGTTTACTCATAATTGGGAGAATGCCTCGTCAAAGCTCAGAAGGAAAACAGTATTGCGCACACTTTTAAGATCAAACGCTAAAGTAGACTAGCTTACCCCTAAAGCAACAGGTGCCCAGAAGTCAGAGGGGTGGCCCAGTCCAGTCTATGCCAGTCTATGGCGGGCAAGGACGGGCCCGGGCTATGCCCGGAGCGCGCCCGCAAGCGCCCCGCCGGGCGGAAGCTGCCCTCTGCTGCCTGCTTGCGTGGGCGGAGAGCGCCTCTGCCGGAATGATGGGACTTGTAGTCCTTAGCCTCAGAGCTGGTGGCGAATACCCCCGCAGGGCGGCGGGACAACAGCGGGTCAGTGGCGCTTTGCGGTCTCCCTGGCTCCAGTCGCGCTTTGCAGTCTCCCTGGCGCTGGTGTCAAAATCGGCATCACAAAGTCACGGCAACCCGCTCAACTCCAGCCGCCCTCAGCCTTTCAAGCGCCTCCTGGCGCTTGCTGCTTGCGTGGGCGGAGAGCGCCTCTGGAGGAATGGTGGGACTTGTAGTCCTTAGCCTCAGAGCTGGTGGCGAATACCCCCGCAGGGCGGCGGGACAACAGCGGGTCAGTGGCGCTTTGCAGTCTCCCTGGCTCCGGTGGTGCTTTGCAGTCTCCCTGGCGCTGGTGTCAAAATCGGTGTCACAAGGTCCCGGCAACCCGCCCAACTCCAGCCGCCCTCAGCCTTTCAAGCGCCTCCTGGCGCTTGCTGCTTGCGTGGGCGGAGAGCGCCTCTGGAGGAATGGTGGGACTTGTAGTCCTTAGCCTCAGAGCTGGTGGCGAATACCCCCGCAGGGCGGCGGGACAACAGCGGGTCAGTGGCGCTTTGCGGTCTCCCTGGCTCCGGTGGCGCTTTTCAGTCTCCCTGGCACTGGTGTCAAAATCAGTGTCACAAGGTCACAGCAACCCCTGGCTCCGGTGGCGCTTTGCAGTCTCCCTTAGAAATTCACAGAAAAAACAAAGGTTACAGGGACTTTACACTTAGGAAATCGAAGTTAAAAAAATCTTAGAAATGTACTAAAATACAGCACAGTGGTTAAAGGGATGTTATAGTTAGTTTCAGATTTGACATGCACAAAACCATAGAAATTCAGCAGTTATAGTTAAATGAGCTAACTATAACTTAAACGCTCGCAATGCTTTGCTTATGACCTGACATATTACATTACTGATGACATGGCCAGAGACTCCACTAATTACATCTCAAATGGCATCACTGATGGCATCACTGATGACATCAGCCACAGAACCACTCACACACCCACAACACAACTCGTATACCCACTCACATACCTATCGAACTACTAATACACCCGGTTTAACCTCTCTCCTTCTATGGTATGCTGTGCATCCTACTGTGCATTCTGATATGAACTCACAGTTTTCTCCAATCTCCCTTGATATTTCTCTCTCTGTTTAACATATGCTGCATGCATCCAGGCATCTAACGCTTCAAACTGTGTTGGTCTAGGCAAAGGTCATAATGCAAACATTGCTCCTCTTAACTGATGCAATATATTTAGCCGAAATTAACCAAAGCGTGGAAGTGACAATTCACCCTCCTTTCAGTAATCTTGTGCCAAGTTTGAAGCCAAATTATAGTATGAAGCCCAACTTGTGTCACTAAATAATGTGCTGGGGTATCCTCGGGTAGCGCCTCTTCGTCTACTAGAGTACCAACCCCTGCATCACCACTGAACAGATTGTGCAACACCCAAAAATATCGTATGATTTCAATAGCAATTTTTTGTTCAGAATATTACGATGTAACAGTCTCTTCAACCACAACTTTCTGATGTCTACCAGCCAATCCCAGCGCGGCATTACAGCAACCGACCTATCGCAGTGCAACACTTTCTAACGTCACCATCACTCCTCGCAGCAGTTCACCCCTTCATAATTTCTCCGTACGCATTCACTCACACAATCGTCTTAAACTCCATAATTGTCTGCCAACTAAAAGATTGATAGAATTCGGTCACTCAAAGAATGCACATCCGCTGTGCAACCTTGACTAGCGGGGAATCATCTGAACCAGTGCAGTTTTCCCTTTGCGTTCAGGGTTTACTACACAGTAAGCACTCGTTCCATTCACACAAGTTCCCTGCCTTAGGTGGAGCTTCCCATGACGTCTCACGACAAATCCTCAATTCTTCGGTCAGATAATCTCAATCTCATTGTCTTCTACACCCTTAATATATCCCGGGATCTAAGGCCACTTCAAGACCTGAAATTCAAATCTCAATCCATGGACCACATTCTGCCCAAAATCACATTCACTCACCTCTCACTCCTACTCTGCAAGACATCACACAATCAAATCATTCCTGCAATATAACACACGACATACACCTTATTAATACTCACTCCTCCATTCACCGCTGATCTCACCGTACCATCAAACTGTGTCGGTCTCTGCCGGATTCTGTAGCCTTCTGTTCTCAGGTACTTGGCTCTAGTTCGGGTCTATGGGGTTCTAGGTTGTACTTATCCTGAACTAATTCTGGATTCTCTCCTCGCCTCATGTACAAACCATGCTGCACTGCTACCAACTGAAAGGACTGTCCCATAAGCTCTGGACATATGCTAGAGTCACAACCTGATGGTTCTTTTTCACAGCATGAAAGTGTAAAGGAGAGATAGGTATTTTAGCCAATCAATTGAACAATAATCCACGGGAACACTTAGTAACCTCAAACATCTATGTAAGATCTTTTTTTTTTCCATTTTCAAAGAGACCTTTATTGACATTTTGCAGAACTGACACAGCAAAGTGCCTACATCCCAGCGGGTTGGCATTGCAATACATTTCATTCTTAGCCGAAAGGGGTAAGCGAAGGAACACACCAAGTCGCCTACAACCCCATTGGGCCGGGTGCATCAGGTGGGCATGCATAATTTTCAGCCAGTAATTCAGGTCTCGAACAAACCTAAGTAAACTTTAAATTCAAATAGCCACATTACTCATGCCACTAATCGCCTATCATGTTCAACTGTTGCTAACTCAGTTGTTGGTCATATTCCTCCACCCAGTCCCTCCCTCTCATCCTGTGCACGCAGACAACCCATATCAACTCACGGCAGTCTGCTCACTTCAAAACTCCCTCTCAGTGTTCTTACCCCTCCCGTACGCCGTCCCCTCCTGATCGGGGGTCTGGGTCCATGTCGTCGGTGTCAGTGTGTTTCAAGAGGTATGTGTGAAGAGGAGCCCAAATGTCTCGTGGGCGTGAGGAGGGTGGCATAAGTTTGGCATAGGTATGTAGCTGTTCCTGGAAATATACAAGGTCGTTTCGCTAGGAGGAGGGCCAAAGAGGTGTATTTCCGTAGCTTGGCGGGGAGCTGTTCTGTGTATCCCAGGAGAGCGGTGAGGGGAGTGTCAGGCACCTGCGTACCCGTAATTTCATCTATCCGTTAAGGACCTCCCCCCAGTATTCCCGGACCGGTGGGCAGTCCCAGGCCAAATGTCCGAACTCCACGCCCCCTGCTTCCCATCTGTCACAGCGGTCGGTGTCTCGCAAATGTAGGCGGTGTAAGCGAGCCGGTGTGTAGTATAGTCGATGTAAGTATCTGTAAACTTTGTACAATTACTTTGATTTATTACAAAGCGAAAAGCAACTGTACATAAAGACACCTCAACATGAGAGTATAAAAATACATCGGAATTAGCATAAAGTCAAATCTGCTTATCCAAATATGATGATGTACCATAAGTAAAACAATTAGTTCAAGAAACAAAATGCTGAGGATCAAAAATCATGAGTCCAAATTTCCCTGCACCGAGGGTTGATAAATGAAAAGCATTAACCTGTACTAACACTTAAGTGACATCCCTACTTAAGCATCCTCAGGAAGAAGCTTAAAAGGTTTCAGCATGTGGAGTATTCCTAAGAAGTCTCTCCGCTATCAATGGGTCATGTAGCACAAAGCTACCAAGAGAGAGCTTGCTCTACAATGCTCCCTCTGAAGGCAAGGAAGAAGTGGGTGCTCTCCCTAATCCCATCCTCACATTATTGTAGGTAGCTCGCCCAAGATTAATTGAAAATCATGCCATCTTCTCTGGGTACAATCTGAAAGGAAGTTTTACATTGGATAACAGTGTTTCTCTCTAGCAACAATTTGTTCGTGGTTCCCAGGCCTTCTCCTTAGTGAAGCACAACGACTTTCCTTTATCGACTCAGGCCACACAATTGTAACTTCATCTCTCCTTGCCTTATTAGTAAAACAAAGACATTATTCGAGTAACAAGAGCGCTTCTTTGACCTGCAGCACAAAACATGAGAAAGAACAAATTCCACAGCACACATGAAATTTGACTTGCTAATTCTAAAGCGAAAGTTTCCAGGGAACTTCAATTCTCCATGTTACTTTTTCAATGGCCTAAGCAGATCACGTTTCATATTAATACGTTTCAAAATTCTTAACACTTCATGGTAATACAACAAAAGATTATATGCGGGTGCACTCCACACATGTGATTATGCACCCCTACAAGTAAAATGGAATTCCTTCTACATCAAAGGCAACTTTGAATAAAATGAACCTAAATTGACATAGTCACTACTTAACCTGTATATCTGTCATGAACATAGCTCTTTGAGACGTGTGGTGGGCGCACTATTCCAAATGACTTAGTGGCCTGTTTCTCCTATGTATTGAAATTTCAAATTGTTCATTACTTAGAATGAAATTAGCTAAGCGTGTCTATTCCCATACTAGATGCTTTAAAATTTTTACTGCACAAACACTCTGTTTTTGAGTGCTGAACAATGTTGAAGCAGAAAATATAACAAATTATTCTTCACTTAGTTCAAAACCATCTTTAAAATTTACACTAATATCACAATTTCTTATTTCTTATCTTTTTAGGAGGAGATGGGACACAAGCAAATACAGAGAACAGCCCGGAAAATCAAGAAAAGACCCGGTGTCAGACGTGTGCTACTACGTTCCTTAAGATCGTCTGGGGATTTCTCATTATTTTGTCTGTTTCATCGTCTTGGGTTGGAACCACACAAATAGTGAAAATCACTTACAAGAACTTTTATTGCCCCTTTTTCATGACTTGGTTCTCAACAAATTGGAACATTATGTTTTTCCCCATATATTACTCTGGGCACTTGGCCACAGCACAAGAGAAACAATCGCCAATAAAGAAAATCAGGTCAGTTCCATTTAATTAAGTAAGTTAATCATTAAGACTTGTCTTGTTAAATGATAGTTTGTTGTTGAATTTCTTTGGTTTTCTTATGCATATGAATATATATGCATAAAATTAACTTGTCTATATATTTGTAAATGACACCAAAAATATCTGCCTCTATTCAAGGCAAGTGGGACATAATGCAAAGGTTATTTTAGGGCCGGTTTTAGGGCACTGCACCCATTGCCGACGCACTGGCGGTTGAGCTCAGGAGGTGGGGAGATTCACTGTGTTTAAAATATCTTAGGATTTAAAAGCACCTGCTGCAGAGATCCCTGGGTGTCCAGCAATTTTCAGGCAACCATAAAAATGTGAAGTTAACCCTGGATGATTAATGTCTCAGCTGGGGAGAGATTGGAGTTTTGTCCAGGAGCAGTTTTGACCCTTCATAAAGTAGTGCAGAGTGTGACAATGCCTGCAGCAAAGAAGTGTACCATGCAGATTACAGAACTGTGTTTTATGTAAATAACTCAGCGCGTTACTGCTTTTGTCACAGAGATCCTTTTGTTACTTGCAGTTCCTAATTACCAATCATATTATAGCACAGTGAGCTATGAACTGCCGTCAAAGAGCTGCCTTCATCTATAAGGTATAGGTTATAACGTTATGTTTTTCGCCCAGTCTTTCATTATCCTAATGCTACTATAAATAATTTGTTCGGGTAGAAATAAATTATTATTAGTGAAGCCAACCCCAACCGCTGTGTTATGTTTTAAATCCTGAGTTTGTTCTTCTCCAGACCAAGCATTCTTAAAATATAAAATGTCTACCAGTACAGATGTGACTCCTACACCCTGTAATTCCTATAGTCCTATATAACGTTCCCTATGCACCGATTTACACATATATGATTCATTGACTGTGTAATGTGTGTGCCACTTAAAGTGCTCTGACTCCCTAAACTGGTTTTAGTAGCGCTATAAAACAAATGAAATGCAGGTGAGAGAGGAACTATGACGAGAGGAGGGGCAATGTTGAAGGGTGCTAGTGAGGAGGAAGGAGGTCATGAGAAGGAATCCATGCAGAAGGAGGTCATGAGGGGGGTTAACAAAGACTGTCGGACCGGGCACTACCAGCCCTTAAGTCAAGCCTGGGTTCTTCCCCCTGGTAGCATACCCTGCAAACGTTTGATGAAAGGAAGAGCTGCACTAGAAGAGAGCATAGAAGCTGAAGATATGTATGCCTTGGTAGTGCCTGCAAAGTCTAGTAATTTATTCATGTACCACTTCTTAATTAATAAAAATGCGAATTGGAAGGGATGCATCTTTAATCGTTTTGCGAACCCCAGACAATGAAAAAGTATATAAAATCAAACTTGTTATTAATATGCGCTTCATAATGCCTCATGGATTCAAAATAATGTGCTCACATTCCACCATTGGGTTATCAACCAGCTAGTTTTTCACTGACATCACTGGTATATTGACTCCTATGGTCTCATTGCAAGTTTAAAGGGTACAAATTGTAAACCCTACCCCGTGGTACCTTTTGTACTTAGTATCGATTTTTTGTATCCGATTTATTACAGTTGTGGTAGTTATAGTGGAATACAATGCAACCGATTTTTCACATGACATTACCCTACTGCACAGTTGTGCCTGTGCAATTTCTTTCATATTGGACATGGGCGAGAGTCTGCCGCTGAAAGGGTCACATACAAGGCGAGGGGATGCCCGAACAAGTTCCATAGGGTGTGGGGAAAATGGAGGAAGTTCCATGGGATGGACGGTGGGCTGTGATGTCAGCTTACTTAGCAAGGTTTCAGGAGTGGGGTTGCGCCACCCTGTGAGTCCTTGGAGGCTACATACAAAGGACTATCATACGAATACCTATTCTATACTGCTGTGTAACGAGTTGGAGATGTGGGGGGGGGGAGCGTGGGAACGGGGAAAGATGCGCTGATGATGACATGCTGTGTTGTTGAGTTCGATTAAAATGCAAATAAAAATGTTTATAAAATAATCCTGAATGAGTGAGTTTACGTCTCATCTGGTAAAAGGTGCACAGGGCAAACATTGCACTCATTTTTAAACTCTGTTCCTAATTCCTTGTCAGGCCAGCAGACGTGGCATAGCACAAAAGAATTCCCCCACCCCCTCCCATCAGAATGAGATGGGGGCCCCTTAGAATTTTTTATAATATTCCTTCTCAGGCCAGCAGCAGCAGCATACAACAAAATGATAGGTCCCCCTGCAGAATGGGATGAGGGTCCCCCTAGTCCCCCATGTCTCACAAATATGCATTGTCCTTGGGAAAAACAGGGACCCTCTGAAGGGTTGGGGGCCCCCCTTGAAGGATGGTGCTCCTCCCCTTCCCGCGCCACAGTGGTTGCAGGGGCCTTGAGCTGCGTCTCTGGCCAGCAGTATTTAGAGTCAGACTCACTGTAGTTAAGTTGGCTAGCTGTGGAAAGTTTGCTGGTATCTCAGGCTTGCTAAGTGTTAACAAGCCAGCTTCTGGGCCGGCATATTTATAGTCACCGCCCCAGCATAGACATGCGCACATCTCACTCGGCCATCTAGTGCTGACTGTGCGTGCATACGCAGTATGAAATACGCCAATCGGGGAGAAAGCAGCGCGCTAGTGTGTACTGACTCAACGGAAACTCAGTCAGCGAGAGACAGCAGGGGGGGGGGGCGACAGTCCAGTCGCCACTCACTGCCAGAAAGTGCCAGGGGTTCCTTCCATCTGTTGTGCAGACAGGCTTCTAATAAATGTTAAAACTCACCCTAAATGCTGCCTGATGCTGAAACTGTATCCAGGACGTTGTCAAAATAGGTGAACATTAACACAGTACGCAGAACTGCTACCTTACACCCACCCACTATTTATATATTTATGATTTTCATGTCCAACTACCCTTACCCTAGAGGATTTGCGTGCACGTTACAGCTAAGAAACCAAGGGGCTTATTTACAAGCAAGCCCCTTGCGCCCCCGCCACTGTTGTTCCTCCAATAATGAAGAGCGAGATGATCCAGACTTCTAAATTAAAATACCACCATAGTGGTCAATAATTCCTTATCATTATGCTTGACACCCTAGCCGAACCTGCACTTTGTATGCTGTCATTTTTAGTCCTTTCTCACAAAGCTGTAAAACAAAACAGCAAGTCCAAAATGCAATGTTCTGTTGTCTAAAACATGTGACTAATGTACATCTATGTCGATTTAGAAGATGGAGAAAAAAGGAAGGATACAAAGAGAAGATAGAGTTATGGGCTCAAGATAAGAAGAAACAATAAAATCAAAACTTTATGTAACATGTTTCCATTTTTTCTTGTTAACCCCAATTTCTGGTGCTATATGGAGGACGTTACATGCTCAGATGTTGGGGAATGAAAGAAAGTGAAAAGGGTTAAGTTATTAGATATGGTGGTGAAGGAGCGAGAAATCTTTTCTGTTTTCCCATCCATAGGTTTATTATATTCTTCTCTGAGCACAAATCTCTTTCATCGCTGTATCCAAAATCTTGACGCTGCTCATCACTTTCTTGATAATGTAAAGTAATAGGTGCACATTTATTGTTGTTTTCTAAAAGTGTATGAAGATCAATTTATCCCACATGTTCATTGATAAAGCAACAGTTCAGATTTTCCATCAGTTTTCAGCTCTTGTGTCTGTCAATTTTTGACCTGAAAGTTACAAAAGTTTCTTTTTACTGCTACATCTCACTATGCAACTGTTAACTCAAGCAACAAACAGTGATGGTAAAAAGAGTGCACCTAAAAGTATTCTAAAATGTCTGCTGAAAAGCAGAAAAAGCTGATTACATGGTGAATTAGGAGGGTGCTTATTGAATATTAAATTGAGAGGCCCAACATAGACCAACCTTTCAGGAAGAAGGATCCAACCGCACAGTTACGAATGCATAGAATGGAACATACCATTCCACCCAAAAATTCTGCAATGAACGATTAACACAGGGATAGGAGGATCCCACATAGTCCATGTAGCGCTTGGAGCTATGTAGCGAAGGAGACTAGATAATGGAGGCATTGTTCTCTTCACATTTCAGTCAGGGTAAGCAGTCCTCTAGCCCTGAAGCAGTTGCCAGCAGCACAACAAGCGAGCCACTGGGTCAAAAAAGTGAACCAATAAGAAAGATCTCTCAGCAAAGTTCTGGCTGTTGGGATTCTTGGGTAACATGAAGTTGACAGGTTTAATTCCTGTCAGGAGTTCTTCAGCCTTTCACCCTTCTGAACTGGATACACTGGGGACCATCATATAAAATATAACTGCCACCTGCTCTGTAAAACACTGAAAAAGTGAAGGTTTGCCTGATCACAAATGACCTAGTGTTCTCGCACCCAGTTGTCCTGCGTGCGGGAACACAAACCGATTTTAACTACTAGCAAAATCGCATGAGGCTTTGACTACAAAAGCAACCAGCCTTGCATTCCAGTCCCTGTCAGGATTTTTCTTTGGTAAGGGAGGGAGTGAATGTAGTGTCCTTACTCCACTCTACTCCACTCTACTCCACACTCTACTCCTGTCCTGTCCTCAAAAAAATAATGGAAAAATTCACAGTTTACAAGCATGTGTCTGTCAGACAGATAAGAATTAGTAAGTGATTAGCTGCACCAGTGCAGCTTGACTGTTCATGATAATAATAATATTAATAATAATAATCCACATTTGTAAAGTGCGAACAATCACCCGTAAGGGTCTCCAGGTGCTGGGGGCTGTCAGGAAGATTAAGCAAGCTTTTGCCCAGAGTCACATGGTGCTGGGCTAATCTGCCGCCGGCGATCAAACCGTGATCCCCAGATTCCAGGGCCAGTCACCCTGGCCGCAGCGCCCCACCTCTCCCTCTCCCATATGATATAGTGATGATCGTTTGCTGTGTTGAGAGTCAGGATAGTGTCCTTCCAGTGGGTTCTACAGCGAACAGGTACTCCTTTACATCAACAGGGGTGCCATTTTCTTTTGTCCTGGCCTGAATCCTCACTGCTAATTTCCTACATTTGTTACTCTGTTACACTTGGCTGAGTTTTAAGCCCTTTCAGAGTTATTAATGATTAAATAAATCAAATAAATAAAGCTAAAGCTCTCCAGTTCTGTTCCTGGTGACCTGGAAGAATTTAGTTGGGCGGTGGGGAGGTAGATTAGTAGTGGGGGGACATTGAAAACAAATTGCATAAGTTTTTGAATGATTACATTTCCCTTTGTTTTGTGAGCCTGTGGGCTGTGACTGCGGAGTTGTCTGGAACGTTTGACCACTGTGTTGGTAAGCATGAAAATGGTGCATAATATTGATCCATGACATAAAAATGTTTGTGCAAAGGTACATATGCATATGATTGGCATGGGCACCTGGGAAATTGGTGGTGTTTATGTTGCTGAAGTTTTCAGTATCACTTGAGTGGATTGCTGGGTGTTCATTGAACTCGCAAAAGTCATGTGTTGAGGTTTCTGTTTTGATTCACTGGGTGCTTACGCTTGTATTGACACTGATTATTCAGGCTAGAATGATGTAGGATAATTGTAGTCCTTGAAGCGAAATATGGGCTTCTCGTGATATCATACAATGGAGGAAAAGCCACCCTGGCTCTCTTCTACTTGTTGGTGATGTTCAGCAGAAGGGATCATCAAATATCCTCAGTTAACAGTCTGACAAGCGAGATGCGCAACTTGACAGCAGCCACTCACTTTTAACACAGCTTGTCACATCACATTGTTTTCTTGTCACTATTTATTTCCTGAAGTACAGACACATTTCTGATTTAAAATTCACCAGGAAATTCAAAACAAAACACTTGAAAAGCGTATAAAAATGTCTATAATAGTCACCACAAAAGGTCATAATACTATGTAAAACGTTTTATTTTACATTTATTTTGCATCCGAAAATTCCTTTGAACTTACTTTGCCAGTGGCAGTGTATTGCTGTATAGGCCAATGAATGGTTTCCTGGAACAATTTAATGGCAGCTTAATATTTGCTTGAATATTTATGCCATTTAAGGAATAGCAGATCACAACTTTTCTCCCCTTTAGTTGGCATGTTAATATTGAAAAAATATATATACTAGCGAAGCATGGTAGAAAGAGTTGAATTTGGCATGAAGTTATAGTAATAGTTATTTGATGGGTTACTGAATAATGAGTATTTCTATATGTAAAAGCATGATCTAAAATTAGAAATGCTCCTTGTTTAACATTCCTTCTGTGTTCTTCATTTTCTTTTCTTGATCTATTTCCAGTTTGTAGTCTTAAAAAATAAATTACGCACAAAATGAATATAATAAAAACGTATTTTAGCACTGTTAAGGTTTAAAAGACTTAGGGCCACATGTACGAATGCCTTTTCCCATAGACACAGAATGGGTAAAACCCTTTGATGCATCTGGCCCTTATTCTAAAAGATGCTGAATTGACGTGAACGTTTCACTCCTAATATTCAATTATTATACTCAAAGTTAAACCATTTTTCAAAAAAGTCACTGGGTGCAGGAGACTAGACCACGAGAGGCGTGTTCAATGGCATCATAATTCACACGAGCCCACTGAAGAAGCTCATCAATACAATACGACAAATATAAAACCAGGCAGCCAGAGTAGCATTCAATTTGAAAAAAATCATGACCACCAGAGACCCACCTTTAAATCATTACATTAGGTTCTGTTTGGATCCTAGATTAGATGCAACATGCTGTGCACTATATACAATTGAAGGTGGAAGAAGGAACACAAATACATATTTGATTTTCTGCTAGGCTATAGGTAGAGCACTTTGCTTTACCACAACAGACAATTCGCCAATGGATGTTCAAACATATTTAACATTATGACAGGGTTCCATGAGTACAATACCCTAACATCTATAATGCTATTATGCTTTGAGCCATGTAGCTAAAGCACATCTAAGTTATCTATGGGGAGTGTTCATAAAGCACTTTTCAAACAAATTTACTTATTAAACTGAAAGCATGTTAGTGAATTAGTAAGGCTTAATAGGTGTCCCAAAAGTGCAAGAAACTTACAGCAATTGCTTTCAATGCCTCTGGCAGTATGGGTCAGTGAAAAAGGTAAAATGACTCCCACGCCATAGGAGAAAACTCCCATGGCTAGGGGGGATTTGTTTTTTTTTTATTTTCAAAAACAAAATACCACTTTGAGATTTTTGTTTTGAAAATAAAAAAAACATTGAAAGTTTGCTGCATGGCTCCGTCATGTTGACTGAGCCATCCATCAAACTTTAAATGCCTTTACAGGAACCACTGTGACAATCGATCCTGTAAATGCAAGAGATGTCCATTGGGTTGGTGGACATCTCAACATTTGCTGGAGGGTACTCCCTCAAGCTGATGGAGAAAATACCCATCGCCCAAACTCTAAATCAGTCCCTTAATTTTTTTGCTGAGATGATGAAAGAACACATCAGTTAGTAGCTCTGTAAAGTTCATGTTTGTTTTTATTATTTTAAAGAAATCCATCCTCCAGACCAATGACGTTTGCTGGAATTGTTTATTAACATAGTATGAATTTAAAACATGTGTTTGCAGTTTACTATTTAATTGTCATTAACAAATCATCACTAGTATCTAACGTGTTTTTTTCCTATATATTTGTCATTCATTGTCTATTAGTTTATAACCATGCTAAGAAATTGTTTGATTGGTCTCCAAGCTGCTACATTGGTATACTTATTTCAAAAGATCACAAGAAGTTGTTGAGTCGCGGTAAACCCTTCTTTAGTAATCTTTATGTGCAAAAGTTCTCATTTGTAGTGTATTTTAATCTTTTAGAATTGCACTATTTCTCACATTTTAATGAGATGCTCAAAAACAGCCCTCAAATTTACATAAAGACAAAGCAAACAAAATATTTCAGCTGAGATTCACTCTCTTCGGCAGTAGTTTCTGCATCAAAGAAACAAATTGAAAAGTTGGCATCTATACATTCGTATTTGTATAGCACTTTTGCCCTATGTAATGCATTATGTGACATTTCAAGCTGTTTTTCCTACATACACCAGTCGGATTGTGCAATTTAACATGTTTTATGCATATTTTGAAAGAATGCAGCAACATTATGTAACAATATTGCATTGTGGTTAATGTAACCCATCCTGCACATGTAAGAGCCATGTTACAAGGCCAGATGAAAACAGCTGCATCCCCAGGAATACAAGTTTTCCCACTTTCTTTTTTATCCCGAAGGGTCACTACACCCCAGGTTGGAGGGCAATAGATACACTCAGCCACAAGGGAGGGTTTCGCAAACACAAGTAGTGAGCTCTGCCAGTAATATGTTGATTCCCCTCACAAATAGATTTGCACCATTAAGAGACTTGGACAGTGTGGATTGACAGCCAACACCTGCAGAGACTACATTTAGAACAAGTCATCCAGAAAGAGCGCAATCGTCTAGTCCGCCCGAATCACTATGTGACAAAGTGACGGATCCTCTGCTATGTACTTTTATGACATGGAATATTGCTGGTCTGAAGGCAAAAAAGATAATGATCAGTGGTCAGCAGTAATAAGGACGCCCCATATTGTTGCACTTCAAGAAACTTGGTATATCTCGGACTCTTTTGTAATGGATGCTTTAGCCTCTTTCTTTAAATCTGCATCCCCTTCGACTGCAGGAAGAGCGAAGGGTGGTTTGCTCACCCTAATTTAGCTCCAACTACTTTGTACCATCAAGGGTCTCCCTAGCAAAACTCCTCATCTTTTAGCTGTAGAATTGACCTTTGTAAGTGGGGTAATTTTGGTGATCGTAAACTTTTACAACTCATTTTGTAGGGATTTCGTGAGCGAACATCTGACCGGTCTTGATGTCTTTTTAGAGGAACTTGCTCAGGAGAGACATACTCGCTACAAATGAGTTATAATGGGGACTTTAATATACATAGATGTAAATCAAACTGTATATTAGATAGGGAGATTTATGAAGATCTAGGACCCATTTTGAACATTCCACCCAAGGATCCCGGCTCGATAGCCTATTAGCAAACAACAATTTGTATTGTCTAGAGCCTAGGGAGGAAGCAGTGGTGATACCATCTTTTTTTGGTAGAGGATGCAGTTCTATTCTATTGTAATTTCAGCCTCCTTATATCAACATATGCGGGAGGTCAGGGTGGTTCAAACTGGTTTTAGCGAACATAATCCTATCACAGTGAAAACGAAAGGTTTTTTGGTCTTTCGGGAAGCGGAGTTAAAAAATTTGGCAAATGGGGATTTACGGCCTATGGCCCAGGATCGAAAAATATGATGGGAGAAAATTGTGCCGGAGATCTTTTTAGCTGAGTTATATACTGACGGCAAAGAGGAAATTGAGTGTTGCCTAAATGTACACAGCGAGCAAATGGAAGTAATAGAGGCTTATGATAATTGAGTACGCTAATTGGTAAAAAGTTATCTAGCTAATACATCAAGAGAAGAAGTAATGAAGCAAAGTGGTTCAATGCCAATTGCTCCAAAGCCCATAAAGCCCTTATGGTTGCTATAAAAACCACACGAGAGATCCTGACCTGATTAAAACCTGTAGCAAAGCATATGATTTAGCTTTAAAATTAAGGAAGGCTGCTATAAGGGAGCAGGCATGGGATGATTTAATACAGGCGAATGCACAAGCCGATAGGGCAAAATTTTGGAAAGTGGTAAACAGCTCCTTTTTTAAAGATAATATCTCAACAAAAGTAGAGTCTGTAATCCCAGCTAACCGGTGGGTTAGCCACTTTGAACAAATATATTCAGAGGCTGTCACTGAAGATATAGGCCCCCCCAGTGTACCGAGTGCTTTACCACTCGATCTAACTCTGGATGTGAAAGAGGTTCAGAAGGCGATTGAGGATATGTCTGCCAGGAAAGCCCCCGGTCCCGATGGGATACCAATGGACCTCTATAAATCAGATACGAGTGTATGGGCAAACATTTTAACCAGAGTTTTAAATGTAGCCTTAAGGGTAAGTCAACCACATTCATGGTCAACCGCAGTAATAGTGGCAATTTTTTAAAACGGAGCTAGGGAAGACCCGGGATGCGATCGCCCAATTTTTTTGTTGGACTCAACAGCAAAGATAATGGGTAAAATAATTCTAGATCGCCTAGCAACCTAGTTGGAAGAAAAGGCAGTGTTGTCAGAATTGCAATTTGGTTTTCGCAAAGGCAGGGGTACAATAGAACAATGTATGAACTTACTTATGATTACCAGTAAATATACCTTTGCTAAAAAAAGGATGCATGTCATTATCTTTTACGGACCTAACGTCCGCTTTCGATAGGGTAAATTGGTCTAAGTTATGGTATTTGCTAATAGAAATAGGAATGGACAAGAATTTAGTAAGCTTTTTGCACTGGTCCCATCTTAATCTAACTGCTTCCACAGGTATAATTTGGATGGCTCCTTGTCTAATGCGTGGAAGGTAAAAAGAGGGGTGCATTCTTGCCCCAGTGTTATTTACATTGTATATAAATATTTGGGGGGCAGTGCTGTCTAACTCTTGTCTAGATATTCCTAGAGTTGTTTCTAAATCAATCCCAGCACTTTTATATGCGGATGACGCAGTTTTAGTTGCCAGGACCCCAAATGCGTTGAAATCTCTAGTTGATGCTTTTATTGATTTTATGGTAGCTCTCGACCTTTCAGTCAATTTGAATAAATCCCACATAATTTCTATTGGTTACCTAAAAGGGGGGAATAAATCCCTTCCTTGTAAAGGAGGAGTGCGAACCAGTGTGCCCATCTACCCATATTTGGTTGTATTATTTGATGATAGGGGCACTTGGGTAGCACAGCGTGCTCTAACGAAAAATACTTTGGCAAGAGCAGCTGGGGCATCATTGGATTTCGGTAGAAGATTTGGGAGTAAAGCCAAACAACCACTGTTGAGATTCTACAATGAGAAATGTGTTGCTATGACAGTGTATGGTAGTGTGGTTTGTGGCTACAAGGATTGTAGCGAACTTCAAGGGGTAGAAAATAAATATTTACGGAAACTCCTAGCTGCCCCCTGAAACATTCCAGCTTTTATTATACATGATGAACTAAGGGCAGTGCTTAATTTGTGCCGGTGCTTTCCGGTGCTAAGCACCGGCACTTAATTTTCAGGGCCGGGGCTACCCGTGATATCAGCTGCTCACTAAATTCACAGATGTCTCCTTGGTGAAGAGTTATTATTGCACGTGATTGTATTTAAAATACTGATTACAGTACAAATTGGATGCTGCAGCAGCAGCCCGCTTCATGAGGCATGTCACACTCAGATTGAAACTGCAGTGCCAGGGGGGGCCTCCTCGTAAATTACAGGTCATTCCAATCAAGGCTGGGTCTGCACGCACTGCTACTGCTGGGTAGTATTGCAGCTGAGTCACATGCTTCTATCAGGCTGACAGCGCTGCTGCTACAATGTATTCTGATGCCGGCCCCACGGCGCAGCTGAGGCGGGATGTAAAGCAAAGTCTGCCCACTATGCCACGGGGGAAGGGGGGGACGACGTCACCTCCGGTCCTGTTGCCAGAGCGGGAAGTTTGCAGAGAAGGCAGCTGGCTAATGTCGGGGCTGGAGGTGGCAATTGGAGGAGCGGAGAAACACATGATGATGCCATATATCTGGGACAGGAGGCCCCCTCCACGAGTTTTACGGTAGGGTCATTAACTGAACTCTGGCTACTGGTTCGAGGGACTCGGGTGTGCCACGCTGGCCTCGCAGTGCTGTCTGCTGCTGCTAATATATTTATTTAACTGAGCAGATGAAAATGTTATAAATGTGCGTAACAGTCACTGTATGTAACAGCCACTGTAGTCAGTGGCACTCAACTCCTCTCACCTGACCCACTCTGCTGCCAATGACGTAGGGCACACGTGCCATGGTGTTTATTGGAGCACTGTCGTGATTCAGGTGGAAATATTTGTGGCATATACACTATAAAGGCCAAATGGTACAAAAAAGGCATTGAGAAATTAGCGCGAGGGGGACACATGCCCGGTTGCACGGGTGGCGCTCTTGACACTATTGCACTGAGGCTGTTAGTGTATCAGCGTCAGGGAGGCTACTACCTAGAAACCATAGAGAATCACAACACCAGCAGCGTCTCAGCTGAGCTCAGACCTCCTGCGGCGCTGAGCACAACAGCACAGACCTCCCCTCAGTTCACGCAGGACGGTGAAGTAATCCTGACACGTTTCCAAGAACTACCCATGTGTCTTCAGAGAAACTATTCAACAAGCCCGCCTTCCCCCTTCAACCAAGATCAGAGTTTGTCCCACATTTATATTAGCGTGGCAGCAAGATCCTTCGTCGACCTCTAGTGCCCACGTTGCAATCAGAGGTCCTTAAAAATATTTCACGATTATTTTTTTATTTTGAGACTTACATTTTCATATTTTTAAAAATTTCCGTACAGCCTGTGGGCAGCAAAACAAAAAAGCCAGCTGCGTCTATTTCAAGATGCGTTTTGTGGTGCCCTGCACAAGATGTCTCCAAAAACAAAACATGATAAAAGGGCCCAACTCCTCATACCCTCCAAAAGCACTGCTAGGAGTTTTTCCAACTCGTTTAGAAAAAAGATCTAATAATTGAAGTGGCATTTTTTTTAGCACAATAGCCACTTCGCCAAAGCTGTGGTAACTGACTTAAATAGTCTGCAGATTCTAGCAATTAATCCAAATACATAACCAACTTTATCAAAGGAGCTACTGCTGCGATCAAAGACGTGCAAGATTAATTTCCAGAACTTGTTTCAAGCAAGGAAGGGAGGCAGCAATAAGCAGCAGGATACCAGCAAATAAAAATAATGCACTCCACACTCTAGAACTATTTCCTTAGAGAAACTAAATTAAGGCCCTCGTTGTGAGTTACGGTGTCTCACCAGAAGGGTTAACTCTGGGTAGGGACCCCAAACCCTGCATTACAGGTAGCCGAAGTCTCCAGAAACGATAATACCAGGTCCAGATGCACCTAGCCTGGTTTTACCATGTGCAGATCTGCACCCAGTGAAACTGCCGCAGGGACATGGGCAGGGGATGCAGGCAGGAGCACAGCTTGACCATTGCACGGCACACAAGCAAAGAAGTCAATGCTTTTCTTGCCCTACCCTAACCCTGCACTGCTCTGTCTTGACCTGATGAAACTGCTGCACGGACATGGCCAGAGGCTGTGGAAGGGGTACAACCTGGCCCTGCCTGCCCATTGCAGCACCACAGGCTGAGCAGACAATGCTATGCCTGCCACATCCAAGGTGAACCCACTGCTGGAAAAGTGAGTGGAAGTCGACCTGGAGTCGGGTGATTATCAAATTCCAGAGATTTTGAAAGGAAGCTGTGATTGTAATACAAGCTTTCACAGTGCGTGTTGGTAGCCTGTGTGCTTGTATACACTATACAAATAAATCTAAGCAGAGGCTGAAAGGCTAGGTGGAAGTGAGCAGCCTCTGAGCTGTATTCAAAAGTGATGCCAGGAGGAGGCCCCATATAATAATAATTATCCTTCCTTTTAACGCCAATAATAGAGTCCTAGAGTTTTTTGTAGCGCAAATGGGTGCAATGTCTGATGTTTATGTTTCCCTCGACGCCATTGCTTTATTTTGCTAGCAAGAAACTGTCACTCATAGTCTTTGAAATGTCACTCATAATTGCTCTGAAATTATAGAAAAGTCACACATAGCAATCTAAAACCTTGGCAGCTATAAACTGTGGGGCTCTGGCAGGCGATGTGGAGGTTTATGGCATGGGTGCTTATGTGTAACATTTCTATGTGTTTTTGCCTGAGGACATGTGTGACATTTTCACGGTTGATGGCTTGCGTGCCAGTTGAGGGTGTGGGTGTAGCCAATAGAGGAAGTGGGTGGAGATAGTGAAGGAAGTGGGTGGAGCCATGGAAAAGGGGTGTGGCCTCCGACAAACATTTGAGCACCTGCACTTCATATTTTACAAATTAAGCACTGACTAAGGGAGGGTTACAAATCAGATAATTTCGCAGCAGCACCCCTGATATGGTGGCTAAAAAGTTGGTCAAGAGAAAAGCCACATTTAAATCAGATTATTTTAGCTGACTGCATGAGTTTGGATAAAGCTGTAGAAATTCCTTGGTTAAATTATATTTCACGAAAGCTTTCAGCTCTTGGGCAACCAGAGCTTTTTAATCAACCTAGAAAGCTGCATGTAGAAACTGTGCATATTTGAAAATAAAATTTTTACAGGGGAGACAGTTGGATGGAGAATGTAATGAACTTATGAAACCTACCTGTAGTCATTTAATGATTTTAAGTCCTGGTATTTTATCTCAACCATTCTGGTCTTTTGTTAATAATCTGCATCATCGTTTTATTTTATCTAGATTTAGGTTTAATTGTATTCACTTTTCCATTACATCAGATGATCTGCTTACTGAATTAATAATAATTACTGTTTGTCTATCAAATGGGTGCAGCCTGGACTCAGATGTCATTGTATGGTTGCCTATTCATAGTTTTCCTGAGAGGGATTTCTCATATATTTTGTCCAGTTGTTTTGTGCAAATTAAATGAATGTGTTTTCCTCTTTCAAACACTTTGTTTCATCACTTTCATCCTCCTATGAAGACAATTGTGCTAACTTACTCAGTGATTAAAGTAAAACCTGCCCATGAAGATATCTTTTCCAATAACCAATATGGAAGGATGAAGACAAGGTGGAATTACAATCAGACTGTAGAATTCCCGTCCCCTAGATTGATATTCAGTAGTTTCATTCTTTGCTTATACATGAAAGCTTAACATCTATTACTACTTTTTGGCTTATTTTCAACATTGGCAACCCCTGTTGGATATTTTTCTAAGCAAGTGTTTTTAATGTGCCTCACTATGAAAAGTTTTTCACACAGACTTTGAGATTCAAACATTATTTATCAGTCATTGAGTATAAATATTCTTACCATTTCATACCGTACCATAATTGTGATCACTTGCTATAAGTAGGTAGGTGAAAGTGGTAGTGGGTTAGTTTTCTTTGTTTACTGTAACTTTTGTACCCCTTAACCATTGATTCCAACAGGCTTCCTTATCTGCGTTCTAGTTGAGAGTGTGAGTTCTGATGCTAATAGCGTCTGTGAATTACTATAGAAGGAAATGTCTTTGGACTTAAACTCTTAGGACTTCTTGTTATGATACACTAGTTCTGGAATGTCTTGCGATTTTCTGTAATGTTGGTAAATTATTTACTTTTTTGGAGCTAACCTCTGTAGTCTTTTGAATCTTTCTACCATTTCTAGATGGTGGATAAAAAGCATTTAATGTTCGAAGCCATTCCTGTATATGACAATCAGGACGTTGCAATTTGAGTTCCAAAATATCTACAGGTGCCTGCTGATTTGTGAAAACATCTAAGTGTAAATGTATTGCGATTTATATAGCGCACGTATCACCCGAAGGCATCAAGGTGCTTGCCTTGGGAACCCGTCCTGGTATTCCCCTGTGAGATAACCCCAGCAGGGTATCCGCAAGGTGAAAGCCAGGCATCCCACCGCGAGGGGCCATAGTGGAGATTAAGCAAGCTATTACCCAGAGTCGCAGAGTGTGAACCCGTGAGTCGAGTAGGCACCAGAACGAGAATTATTGAGTCCGTGGAATTTTTGAGCCCAAGACCCGCCGAGGCGGGGAATTGAACCCTGGTCCAGGACCGATCTCAGCTTCCGGGTCTGCCGCCTCTAACCCCTGAGCCACACTTCTCCACCATAAGATGTTGCACATTCACCTGTAAAAAGAAATGTATAAGATATGCAGAATACCACTACTCTTGACAGTCCTTTATATGGATTCATGCTAGTTTACAGTCATAGCACAATACACTTGTTATGCAGGCTACTAGTAATACCCCATATATGAAGTAATAGCATGACACTGTCTTCTGCTTGGGGACTATGTGGTATGCACCAGTACTGGGCAGTAACTGTGTGAAATGTTTGTTATAACACCTCTTGTGCCTTCTTCCAGCAATAGTTGACCGCTAAGTGTTTTCTGATTCCTGACAACATCTTGAAAGCAAAAATGTCTACTGTACAAATGTCTACTACAAATGTTGGTGCCAAGTGACCTCATTCAGGTAGTGCACATAATATAATTCATTCATTCATTCAAAATGTTGGTTAGCTTTAATCCCTGCATGCACTTAATATCTGCTCACTAAAAAACGTACAAGTTCCAATTTCTGATATCTTTACAGAAGGCAATTCATACCAATTCTAATACAGGGATAATTTATGCTTTTAACCCCATCATTGGGAAATGTTTTGCAGCAATAAGAAGTAGATTTAATAACTCTCCTTGCCACCGTAAACAATAATATTCCATACATAGTCATTTTCTAGTGCCTCTACTTCATCAGTAATAATTACTATGAGGACTACAGTCCTCCGCATGTAAATCAAATCTCTTCTGCTTTTGCTCTGTTCTATTTGGGATGGGGGTGTGAGCTCGATCTCACAGAAGACACTGAGAAGAGCAGGAGGTGTGGGGCCTGGCAACATGACAGCACTATAAAGTGCCCTTGACCAGCCCACTGAGGGGGGCCTCTTGTGCTGTTGCTACTGTTTTGATTGGGACAGTGAAAGCCAACTCCATTTCCCAGAAACCAATCAGAGTGGCAGGAAAATCCAGGGCCCTACAAAATCACAGTTATAAAACGCTCTCGACCAGGCAAAGATCAGGCCAGTCGGTGGCACATTAGAGGCCAGAAGAGCCTGGACTGGGGCACCCACTGTGGTTCATGTTTTTAGCAAGAAGGAGAGAGAACCCTTCCCTTTTGGTCTTAGGTCCATGGACTACCAGACTCGTGGGGGCATGGTGGTGGGAGTCTAGCTACCACCGCACCGATGGCCCGACTGCCGTATTATAAGTTTGGCGGTCAGACTATCATTTGACCACTGCTAGGTTACACCTTCACTGCACTTGCACTGTGCTTGTTAAATCTTATGTAATCAATATACATCTTAAAAGGTGCTTACAGCTTGCCCTTACTTTTCCTTCATTTGTGTGCTTGGCACTTTGTTTTCCCCGGTTTCTGTTGGTTGTAGCGTGCTATTTCCTGTTGTTCTTCATGTGTTTTTCCTATCAGTGGAGCTTGGCTCAAGTACTCTTTTTTAACTTTTCATCAGCTTTTTTCGACCTACTTTTTTCCTTGTGAGCTAGCCTGTTGACCAACTGCATTTGATTTGTGTTACTGTGCTTCTTACTAATTAAAATATTGTTCTGGAATATTTTACACTTTTAACATTTTTGGGGAGAAAGTTTTTTGTGTATTTTTAGATTGAGCGGTTAGCATAGTAAGCTGTTTTTTTATACAGTGTTGCGCTTTGTTCTTTGAGCCTCCCTCCAATTGGTAATTGCTATCTCCGACCTCCTATTGGTGCCTCAGCCACAGAACCCCACTCCCTCATGCCGTCACTGCTTTTCCCTTTGTTGTTTATCTGCCATCACTCATTGGTGTGTGTAGCAAACATTCACTTTTAAGAACACATTGCGCTTTGTATCCAGAGCCATGTCTCTTTCTAAGAGAAAAAAGCTGATAGATTGTTTGCACAGGGCTTGGTTTTATCAAATCCTTCGCTTCGTGGATGCAGTTTGAACTGGATGCCGGCCTGGGGAAGAGCTCTGGGTCTGACTTTAGAGTTAGATGTCTGTGTATATTCATTCGAGGTCCGAAATACGATTACACTGTCACTGGCTTTTAAAAATCTTCCGTTAGGCTGGTTTATTTAGGAATATAAAAAACTGCTAAAAAATATGCAGTTCTAGCTTTTCCTTTGGGTGAGTGTAAAAAATCTCTGGAAACAAAGTGCAGTTTAACTCTAAATCACACTAGGCACGTAAGGAGCGATATTTTTGGTGTTACCCTGTTTTTGTCTGCTAGGGTAAAGCTGCATCTTTGTATTTTTTTCAGCATTTACTAGATATACAGAAATGCTCAGATTTTGAGCGTGGTCTGTCGATTTATTTTCCCCCATTTCCTCTCCCATCTTAGGTCCCATCTTAGATCTGTGCTTGATGTCAGTTCATTTGTTTTTGGATAAGAACCAACCCGGAGGGAACAGGGTAGCTGCATGCAGCATTACGTTGCTGCAAAATGTTGTAGCTTGCAAAATGCTAATATTGGGTTGTTTTCTGCGGGTTGTGTCTCTGAAACGGGCTGTAGGTCCTCCTCCTCCTTAGTGTAACGTTGTAATGACCTGTAGCTGTAAAATAGCGCGTGGGCAACATTTCAGAAAGGGCAGAATGGGTAAACCTATTGAGAGAGATTATGTCATTCAGCAGTGATTTTGCAGAAGGGTAACATGCTTTTTGTAAATTATTTTTAATGTTTCCTGTCTATTCATTTAGCTTGTGTCTGGGTAGTTAAACTGCTCATGGAAAAAACATTGGCAAAGCCAATAGGTCTCGCCTATGCAAAATCTATTAGCTTTGTCAATTTGTTTTTACATGTTGGGCAGCTGTTGAGCCGCTGTGGAACATGACATATCAAAAGAAGGCATATTAATTCAGATACTCGTAAATTGTCAAACATACTTGATTATGTCAAATGACTATTGGATAATATGGCTCCCTCCGCAGGCCATTTTGGATCTGGTGAAGTGAATAGTAATGGACCACCTGGTATAACTACCCACCCAGGCCTCAAGCAATGATGAGTGTGTCATCAGGTAAAAAAAATGTGGGCTCCAGTCTACAGCTTATCAAGGGGAATAAGGATGATGTTAGTGCTTCCTACCAAAGTCCAAGCCACCTAAGTTGGCACTCTATTGTGGAGGAAAACAAAGTAAAGTATCCTTAGACGATGGCCAAATCAAGCTTAAGGAACCAGGTAATGATGCTATCCATGCTCCAGGACTGGGGTTACGCCTTTTGCGGCAGAGTCTGTCTCGTTATGTCCATTGAGCCTTATACGCTACAGGCCCTATGGTACCGTCCCTAAATACTGCCCAATTGGGTGGTTCAATAAAAGCCCACTAGACTGCCCTTCATCTGAGGTATTTGTGGCTCTTACACCCAGGTTTGGGATGACTATGACAGGCAGAAGATCTTTTTCGATCCCGGCCATAGGGCTTGGAATAGTCTTCCAGATTACCTTGGCCTTACCAGCAATGAGATGCAGATCTGAAAACTGGGATGCCCCCCAACAAAGCTAGAATAGCAAATCATGCCCCCAATCACTGTCCTGCACCTGCTCTGAGTCATGTCACCTGCAGAGATAAATTAGTAATTAATACCCAAGTCACTGTCCTGCACCTGCCTTGAATTATGTTCCGTGCAAAGTTAGAATAAAACTTCACCACACCAGACACTGTCCAGCACCTGCCCTGAGTTATGTCCCCTTCAGAGTTACATTAGTAATTTATGCCCCTGATCACTGCCCGCACCTGCCCTGAGTTATGTCCCCTGCAGAGTTAGATTAGTCATTTATGCCCCAGGCACTGTCCTGCACCGGCCCTGAGTTATGTCCCCCGTGGAGTTAGAATAGAAATTGAAGCACCTGATCACTGTCATGCACCTGCCCTGAGTTATGCCCGCTGCCT
Source organism: Lissotriton vulgaris (assembly GCF_964263255.1). Classification (NCBI taxonomy): domain Eukaryota; kingdom Metazoa; phylum Chordata; class Amphibia; order Caudata; family Salamandridae; genus Lissotriton; species Lissotriton vulgaris. Next base: position 513,566,158 of record NC_141697.1, on the reverse strand, counting down.
GGCGGGATGATTTAAATTTAATAAAATTAAGAAAAAAAACTTCAATAAGTAAACACAATTGGTCTAATATAGTTCTCTTTTTTTAAGTAAATGCACTGCAAGTTTTTTTTGTGCATGTTAATTATAAACAACTTATTACTTGACAGCACGGTCTTCTTCTATTGTGAGAAGACGTACTGTTTTACTGGAAAGCTGGTCTCTGGATGGTTTACTTGCTATGATAACTTAGGACCTGATTAAAAGTTTGGCAGTCCATGAGACGGCCAAACCCATAGTGGTGGCGCAGCAACTGCTGCACTGGCGATCCAACAGTTGTATTTTGAGCATGGCGGTCAGACCGCCACAGGACTGCCGCCAGGGATCATGGATCCTGCTGCAGTGGCGCAGCGGTCAGAGACCGCAATATGGTGAAGGTAACGATGTGCTACTTCCAAGCATTTTACGAGTTGGCCACTGAGACCCATTTCCATGACGGTGAACCCCACCATAAAAAGGTTTGCAAGGATGCAACAAGGGCCCTCTGTAGCCTCTGTGCATGGGGGTGCATGCCGCGGGACACATGTTGTGCCCACCTGCATGTTTGAAACTCCAGTTCCTGAACAGGAAGATATTATTGACATGGTGCATTTCTCCCTCTGCAGAAACGTACTGCGGCCACAGTGCTTCCTTTCTATGGCTCTCCTTTGAGCCTTAGAAAGGCACCAGCGTGGGACCTATGCCGCAGCACCACGCACCAGGATTACAACTCCCAATCCGGCTGGCAGACTGACTGTGGGTTTGCCAGTCTTGGAGCGGGGTGCTGATGGGGCGGCCCGCTCGAGGACTGCCAAACTCGTAATCAGGACTTTAGTATTTATTAAAGAATAGCACCCGCTCTAAAACATTTACATAGTGCAAATCTTATGTGATGCAAAAAGCCGCTATAGGATATATAAAACCAAGTTGACTCACTCTTGGCACATTTCGCTACAACATCTGAGATACTACGAAAGCAAACTTACATTAGTACCATACCTATAGTGGCACTCTCTGGGGGATATCCACAGCTGAAATACTTCACACATATATTTACAACAAGGGGTGGTGAGGGACAGAGTCTCTGAATTAAGCAGAAAACTCTCACCCAGTCAAGAGATCAGGGCTAGATCCAACACCGTTTTTTAGCTCACTGCACCATCCCAGTTTCAGAACCTGGCTGTATGCAAATTAGTCTGTTCCTGTCCCAGTGCATGATGGGAACAGGGCAAACCAAACTACAAAAGCCAATTCTTACACTGGGAAGGAAACAAGCTCCCGGGGACCGGTTTCTGGCATTACAGCCGTCTTCGGCCCGGTTTGCTTGAATCCTGATGGTGCAATGAGCAAGGGACTCACATCTGAGTATGCCCTTCCACGCTTAGGGTGGACAAAAATATTTACAACAAGGGGTGGTGAGGGACAGAGTCTCTGAATTAAGCAGAAAACTCTCACCCGGTCCCCGGTAGCTTGTCTCCTTTCTGGTGCAGAATTGGCTTGGTAGTTTAGTCTGCCCTGTTCCCATGATGCACTGGGCCAGGGACAGACTGATTTGCATATAGCCAGGTTCTGAGCTGGGATGGGGCAGTGAGATAAATAACGGTGATGGATCAGGCCCTGATCTTTGGACTGGGTAAGAGTGGTCTGCTCAATTCAGACACTCTGTTCATCACCACCCCCTTTTCTGAATCGATTTTGGCCACTATAGGTGTGGCAGGGTATACTCAGACATGAGTTCCTTTCTCACTGCTCCATCAGGATTCAAGCAAGCCGGGCCGAAGACGGCTGAAATGCCAGAAACCGGTCCCCGGTACCTTGTCTCCTTTCTGGTGCAGAATTGGTTTGGTAGTTTAGTCTGCCCTGTTCCCATGATGCACTGGGCCAGGGACAGACTGATTTGCATATAGCCAGGTTCTGAGCTGGGATGGGGCAGTGAGATAAATAACGGTGATAGATCAGGCCCTGATCTTTGGACTGGGTAAGAGTGGTCTGCTCAATTCAGACACTCTGTTCATCACCACCCCCTTTTCTGAATCGAAATACTTCACACAACTTGCTGCTTGTTACCACAGTATATTTAAAATTGACTTCCTCATTTGCATTTTTGGGAAAAAATGTTTACCACACAACTTTGTACACTGAATACCCAGAAGGTACAGTTATTTATTTTAAAAATATTTCCCTGTTTTATATTTAATTCAAAAGGAAAACTGGGTAGATAAGAGTTACATAAGCGATTTATCGTGCTGAAATAAATATAAACTGGAAGAGAAAACAATTCGAAATATATTTTCATTATTTATTATGTAGAAGTTAATGTTTATGTTGATATAAATATTGACCTTACTTAAGCCACTAGGTGGCACTGACAAGTAGTAGAGCTCTTTTCCTCAGGGGCTCAGGGGATGACTCAAAAACGTGTGGTGCAGTTCAGTGTCAGATAGCAACTGACAACAAAATGGTGGTCTGCTACCTTTTGTACGTTTTCATGAATCATCAGTATTTATTAAAAAGAAAACATATTTTGGAGTGCATATTTCGTTCCCAATTCGCACGTGACAGAATGTCATACTTTTAAATATGGTTTACTGTGATGTTTTCCGTTACCGGGTAACCAGCAGAGCCATTTTGCATTGGGGAGCATTGTGTAGCATTTCTAAACAGTAAGGTAGGACTGCAAGTCCATACCTATACTGCATGTGTGCGTTGGGCACGAATGTAAGAATACTGCTGTTTATCTAATTACAGCATTTCTCAAAAGCGGACATGTCTTTTGTGTGTCTGGGCCAAAATTATTTTAAAAACAGCACATTCATTTACAACGCTTCCTGTAGCTAATTACCATTTTTCGATGTAATAGTAATCAACATAAATGATGCGTTAGCATGGTGCTTGTTTGTTATATAGGAGTTCATTATCGGTATCCTATAATGGCGTGATAAACCATTGCGTACAAAAAAACTGGTGTGCTCATGCCGTCATCGTTCTAAAACATTAATTGTAAAAGACATCAGGAAAAAGACTTTCGTTCTCCCGTCATATATTCATTAATTTATACATTCATTCATTGAGCAAGTCTATCAATTGGCAGGCCAGGATACCACAATTTTAAAAACTGTGGGCTGATTTACAGAAAATGTCCCCTTGAAAAGCCTGTGTCTATGTTTTGAGTAAATGTCTGATTTTTAAGAAAAACTCAGAGAATTTGAGGTGCAGTCTTGAGAAGCTGACTGTGCCTACTGCAGAGGCTCAAGTTTTCTCACATGCATTTTTTTTATGTATGCTGGAATGAGCAGGTGTTATAAATTAAGAATTGTGATGCTACAGTGTGTGCATTTGTAGGATTCTTTCCTCTCTACCACCCTTAAATAACATGAACTCATGCCCTCTACAAAAGTATATCTAGGAACATTTTCAGTTTTGCAGGACAGAAAAATATTTTTTAAAATGTGAATACCCCCATACTTTTAATATGGTGGGGATTTATCAACTTTTGTAGGTGGGTTTATCCTAAAACACTCATACACTGCTCCAAGTGAGCAAATTTGCTAACTAGAAATTCCACCATTCTGGCAGAATAGAATGTCTGTGTGACTAAATCCCATTTACAAAAGCAATTTCCCGCATTTCATGATTCTGTGAATCTGGAAACTAGTTTTGCATTTGTAAACTGTGTTTTGTGTAGATGTAATGTGAACCCAGGTGTGCACATAGTTTGTGAATCGTACCATTGGCAGGTGGTCTCAAAATGTTCATTCTAATAAATATTAATTAGGCGGGTGGCAATTTGTGACCCCCAAGTAATTGCCTGTGAATGAAGGAATGGAGGCCTGAAAGGGACAGCAGACCTCTGCGTCTGCCTTTGCACACGCAAATGGGATTATTTTTTTTTAAACAGACCATGTCTATTAAAGAGATTAGTTCCTCTTTTTAAAACAAAAAAAATCCTGTTAGAGTTAGGCTGCCTGACATGATTTTCAAAGGGTGTGACTTCCTTTTTGTGAATCACTTACTTCCCAATTTGGGGTCTGCAACTGATCAATGGTTTGCTGTTGAGGTCACAAACCATTGTTACATAATTATGTAACTCACACATAGAGGGGTTGTCCCATTAATGCCCCCTCCTATGTGTGATTCTGAAAGTGTTGCAAAAACCTTTTTATGAGTAGAAAATACTTTTCTGATTCATAAAAGTTCTTTTCACGTTGTAAAAAGCTATTTTGCGGTCACAAATCCACTGATTTTGTGATTTGCATGGTTTCAGACTGCAAAGGGGCTATGCACATCGTGCCCTTGATCTTATTTCTCCAGGCAGACTAAATGTGTTGCCCAGCACCTCCAATACTTTCAAGGTCTTAAGAGGTTTTTGTCACCTACATTGCCAACTTCTGTGACAATTGCTTATTACTAAAATATTACACATCGCAGATCTAATTTTATTAAGTAGTAGATCTACATAAATGAGAGAGCTGTTTGGGTAGCCTGCACAGCTGCCTAATGCTAATAGTCAAATGTATACAAACACCATGCAGTGGTTCGTAACACAGACTGTTTACCAATTATACACAATTTTCATCTAATCCCACACAAGGCCCAGTTCCCTCTAAAATTTACATAATTGAAATCCTTTTCACCAATGAAGGAAAGGTTATTCAGGTTGCTTAATACTGTGGTAAGTAAGGTTTCTCCTTGTGGAAAGTCCTGTTAACCTTTATGAAGTGTCCAACCCAGACAAAACTTTATCAAATCACTTGAGACCTCTCATTTATTTAAGTACCCTGATGCAACATACAGAATTCTACACTTTTTTAGACCTCTGCTCATCTTCAAGATATTCATAAGTGAATGTTTCCAGGAGTCTGGGCTGGTTTTCTAGGTAGAGCTTTACAGTTTTTAAGAGAAAGCCATCAAGCCCAATTACCTTTCTATTTGAAGGGTTCATATTAAAGTCAGATTCTTCCTTAAAATTGCTTTTGTGTCATGTTTTCCTTCAGTGCCTGTGAGTAGTCCCTGTAGATAATGGCAATGGGAAATGGGCCAACTGTTTCAATTATAAGGAGGCAGTTTTTTACTTCCTTGTTAACTCCAGTAAAATATTAGGAATGCTTCATCTATTCTCTACATACCATTAACAGTCTAGAGTGTGCCATACCTAATCTTCCTAAATTGAAGCCTTGCCTGATTTCCCTTATATGAATTGCGATCACCTGGCCAATTTTTTTTAATGTCTATAAATTAATTCCTTAGCCATGCATCATTCTCTTTTTCATAGGTGATTTTTAGATATTTTTGCTTACAACTTAGGGACTTGCTTCATTATAAATAAATTAATGTTCCAGGTCAACTAACTTTAGATTATTCAGTGACCCATTGTTATTGTGTTTTGCATGTTTCATTGTTAAGAGGCAAATTTTATGTCCAGCCCTATGAAGTTCCATGAGCAAAGCTATCGGATTTATCCCATCCCACACAGCTTTTAAAAGGAGCTGTTAAGTTGAAATATTTCTAAAGATGTTTCAAAATCCTTCCTAATTCTTGTTTGATAGTTCAATAAACAAAAATGTCATATATTATTCACTAATGGCAGCATTTATTATGCTTTATAAATCGCTCAGGGTCTTACCTTAAGGCCTTATTTTGAGTTTGGCGGTCCATAGGACTGCCAAATCCGTGGTGGCAGTCTGAGCACGGCCATACTGTTGGACCACCTGCAGTGTTACGACTGTGGTGGTTGGACCGCCAAGAGACCGCCGGGACAAGGATCCCCCTGGACAGGTGGTCTTTCACTGGCAGAAATATGCTGGCGGTGCCGCAGCCAGCACCGGCAAGTATATTCCGATTTACCATTTCACCGTCCTTTTCAAGGCGCTGTACCCACCATGAAAAGGGTGGTGCAATGGCAACAAGAGGGGCCTTAACAGGGCCCCTTGCCGGATTTCGGCCTGGGGGTTCATGCAGCGGGCACATGGTGTGCCCCTCTGTGTGCATGCTCTGCAGTTCCTGTATGGCATGGACTGCAAAGCCCATGCATTGCAGAAACTTGCTTTGGCGTGCCTACGGTGTTGCAGTCCAAAGCCTCACATAAGAGCCTTTGAACGGCACCGCAGCAGGACCGCCGCACTGTCAGGCCACCAGATCAAGGAATGGCTGGTAATCTGGCGGGCAGTGGTCAACTTTGGCAGTGTGGGAGCTGGGCGCTTGCATGGGGGCCCTCTCCCACATCGTCAAAGTCGTAATCAAGCCCTTAGTCTCATTCATTATTCAATAAACTTTCATCATCACTTTTTAATGGAGTGCAATGCAATCTGCTTTATGTAATTCAACATCATTTCTACAAGTTTCCATAATGTTCAAATATTTTCAATAATGTTCAGAAATACTTATTACTTCTTGCTTATAAAATATTAAAATAGAACAATTTTTAGTACATAAAGTAATGAATGAATAGAAATCTGAATAAAAAAGTATTTCTAAATTGAAGTTGATATAAACTGGATAAGAATGGAAATGTGCCTAGCTCCGTACAGGTAAGTTTCCTTTCTATTAAAGACGCGGAGGCGAGGATTATGTTTTATCTTGCCTCGCTTTATTTATTAACAAATCTCATAGCAGCCCAAAGAGAAAAACTTTAATAAAAAAACATCAGCTCCCATGAACCTTGGGAAAATCTGATACAGTAGTCCTTTTATAGTGTCCAGTAACGCCATATAGTCCCTCCATTGTGTCATCTCTCCCTCTTTCTTCGCCAAAGTACACCAAGCTCACAATCACTGGTCTTGTTTCGAACCCTCATTTCCTAGCAAAAAATAAAACAACATAAGGCACCGAAGCAAAACTCGTTTTACTCTTATCAACATTTAAATCCAACAATAGACCATTGAAACCTCATGAACAAGTTATTTACCACCATACGGAGAGGGTTTGCACCGAAGGTGGTATAATCCTCACCTCTGTGTCCTTAATAGAATTGAAACGTACTGTTTTGGAGCTAGGCAAATTTCTATTCTATCTCAGGACCGGAGGCTTCGGATTATGCTAGTTTAAAGCTTACTTACCACCAACTGAGTGACCTCTACTAATGGTTTGAAGTAAAACTTCTTGAAGGTCGAGTCGGAGGACCAATCCGCTGCCCGTATCAAGTCCTCCAGACGAGCTCCCAAAGAAAAAGCTTTCAAGGCCATGGCCTCCAGTGCAGAGTGGGCTCCAAACTGCTTCGTGTCAATGCCCGCCTCTTGCATGACCCAGCGCACCCTCCTGGCTATAGATGGGGAAGAGACAGCTTTGTGAGGCTTCTTTAGAGCAATAAGTAGGTGATGTTCACCTGGAGGACTAAACTCTTGAGTCAAGTCTTCATATGCTTTAAGGCAGGGGTCTCCAAACCGGTCCTGGAGGGCCGGATCCATGCCAGATTTTTTGGATATCCCCATTGAGATACATGTAGTAATTATAAAAATCTGGCATGGATCCGGCCCTCCAGGACCGGTTTGGAGACCCCTGCTTTAAGGCAACCCCCAACACACAACTTGGGAACGCCTGGAAACGCCGGATAGGAAACATTGCAAGAGAGTGACTTGGTGTGATGTCACACCGTGAAGGTACCCCCATCCGGGGAGAAAACCCTTGCAGAAATGTCTAAGGCTCTGACATCCGAAACTCTCCTACAGGAGATCAGACACAAAAGCATAGCCAGCTTGGCTGAGAGTTCTTTCAATGAGAGATACTTGTTTGGTTGCCAGGAAAGAAACAAATTCAAGACCAGATTGACGTCCCTTGAGGAAGAGTAACGCGGTTTTTGGGACAACGAGAGGCGAATACCTCGCATTAGTCTGCAAACAAAAGGATGTTCCCCCACAGGAGCCCCATATACCGGAGCATGGGCCGCGGAAATTGCTGACCTATTCGCATTAATTGAATGATACGCCACGCTCTCAGTAGCCAAATCAGCCAAGAACTTCAAAATCTGAGCGACGTCTGCTGCCACAGGATCCAAGTGCCTCTGAAGACACCAACAAACTCATCTTGTCCAAGCGGAACAGTAAGGTTTAGTGGTACTGTCTGCCCACGCTTTGGACAAGAGGTGTTCAGCTGGTTGCGATAGGCCTGGGAGCAACCAGCATTGCCTGAAAGTCGCCAGGCCATCAACTGCAGAGAACCCTGAGGCATGAGATGGTGTGGCACTCAATCCAGGTTCAGAAGAAGATGAGGAAACCAGGGGAGTCGGATTGGAGAATCCCAAGAAAGTTTCACTAGAAACAGAAACCAGACTTGAGATCTCCAAAATGGAGTCACCATCCCCACATCTGCCTCCTAACAACGGATCTGGGCCACCGCCCTCGTGATCATTGAGAATGGTGGAAAAGCATAACCGTTCTCCAGACTCCAATCCTGGAGGAAAGCGTCCATGGCCGTGGCCAGCGGATCTGGCCTCCAACTGAAGAATCACGTCACTTGATGATCGAGACGCGATGGGAAGAGGTCTGTCACAAAAGGGCCCCAAAGGTCCACCAGCCATTGGAAGACTTGAGGCTCTAACTTCCACAGGCTGGAGTCATGCAGGTGCCTCGCTTGCCAATCCGCAACCTGGTTGACCTGGCTCGGAAGATACTCCGCTGTCACTGAGACCTGGTTGGCCAGGCAAAAATCCCAGAAATCTTTCGCCAGGTTCATTAGAGCCCAGGATCGGGGGCCCCCCAGGTGGTTGACGTATTGGACTGCGGAGATGTTGTCCATCTTGAGAAGAACACAAGATTGAACCTTGTCCTTGGTCCAACAGCAGACAGCAAAAGACCCTGCCAGGAGCTCAAGGCAATTGATATGAAGGGTTTGTTCATCTAACGACCAAATTCCGCTGGTGGAGAATTCCTCACACAGAGCGCCCCATCCCGATCTGCTGGAGTCGGACTCTATGATGAGGTCTGGTACGGAACCGAAAATCGCCCGGCCGTTCCATGCCTCCATGTGAGTTAGCCTCCATGCTATTTCCTCTCTTGCTTCCGAAGTAAGCGGGAATGACTGGGCATAAGACCGCCCCTGTCACAAATGGTATGCCTTAAGATGCTGCAATGCCTGATAATGCAGGGGCCCCAGGAAGATTGCCTAGATGGAGGAAGAAAGGAGCCCCACCAGCCTAGCAATCTGCCTGAGGGACGTGCATGGTCTGGCCATAGTCTGATGTAACTCGCAGCGAATTTTGGCCATTTTTTAGGATGGAAGGCTCAAAGAGGCGTGAACCGAGTCCACTACGAAGCCCAAAAAAATCCCCTTCTGAGGGGGAATGAGGACCGACTTTAGTTCATTCATGAAGAAACCCAGTCCCTGCAAAATGTTCACTGCTTGATTAAGATGGGTGTTCAAGGTCCTGGGACATTGTGAAAATGAGGATTATGTTGTCTAAATATACGATCATTCGAATGCCCTGTCCACTGAGGAATTCCACCGCCGGGTCGAGCACCTTGGTAAAGCACCATGGCACTGAGGAAAGACCGAACAGAAGAGAGGTGAATTCGTAGATCAAATCCCTCCAATGGAACTGTAGAAAACGCAGATGAGGAGTGTGTGTCGGGACCACCAGTTAGGCATACTTTAAATCTACTCCGATGGGAGAAGGACATCCTGAAGGAGGTGAATCCCCTCCATTTTGAAGTGGAGATATACCACCCACCCATTGAAGTTCCGGAAGTTGATGACCGGACGACAGCCGCCGTCTGGCTTGTCCACTAGAAATATGTTGCTCAGGAAACCGTCGCAATGCAGAACCGACCGGCCAATGGCCCCTTTGATCAGGAGTGCAGAGATTCCTCGTCAATCATTTCTGCATTGCGGGCCTTGAAGCAAATAGGCCCAGGTTGGATCTCCTGCCGAGGATGGTCGCAGAACTCCATGTGGAAACCTTGCACGGTTTGAAGGACCCAGGCGTCTGAAGGTATAGTCAGCTATGCGTCCAGAAAGTCTGCTAACCGACCCCCAATGCGGACTGCGGAAGAAAGTATAACTCTTACCAGTTGAATTTCCACCTCCGGTGTTATTCTTTAAGCCTCCACGGCCCCTGAATCGCTGGCCCCCGGAGGGGAAGAAGTTGGTATAGTTGGCCCTGGTGTTGTACTGACCGTGACTGGAGCCTTGCCCCTTGGGAGGATTCTGTTGGAAGCCACTGCCGGCCGAGTGGCCCCTGCCTCGGCTGGCCCCATGGAAAACCCGCTGGTTGAACACTCGTTTTACATTTGATTGCACCTTATCTAATGAGGTAAAGGTCGCTACAAATTTCTTGAGCCCCTTAACAAAAGGATCTCCAAAAAGACCACCTGGGGCAACTGCGCCCGCCTCCGAGGAGGCCAAGTCTCTGAGCTTAGGGTCGAGCTTGATCAACAACGAGTGGCGACGCTCCATTGACAAGGCAAAGTTAGCATTTCCCATGAATATTATGGCCTGCTGGACCCAGTTAGAGAGTACCTCGGGAGAAATAAGGGATCCAGACGCCTTGGCTTCTTCAGCCATATCTAAACATTTTGTCATAGGGCCGATGGCGTCAAGAAGCTTATCTTGACATGAACGCCAAGATCTGTTGATGCCTTTGCGTGGGTCCTTCATATATTAAGCCAAAAAGGAGGCCATCTTAGAAACTAGCTCTGGGGTAAAAGCCACTTTACCTTCCAAGGTGGGTCTCGGGCCCTCCACTTTTAGACAGCCCCTGGCCTCCTTCTCAAGAGGCTTGTGGAGGCGGCTGCAACAAACTTTGCCACCTTCTCCCCAGGTGTCCAAGCAGAGGACCGAGGATGTACAACCTCATCCGGGTCCAGCATGCCGCAATCCTCTCCTTGCGCAGAGGGGGTGGTGACCAAAGCGTGCCAAGGGCATGAAGGACCTGCGTCATCCTCTGAGTCTCCTGGGGAATCTTCATCACGATCGGGAGAAGCTGGTTCAGGAGTCTCGGGGGCTCTGGAGACACTAAGGGAGTTGGAGGGGTGGAATTCCCTTGCACCAGAAGAGCACTCTCAAGATGCACAAAAGCGTCCTTGTCAACCCTTTCTGCACGTTTTGTCTTAGGCAAAGGGGCCTCTTATTCCGCAGAGGGGTGAGGAGGGGGAGTAGGGAACCTGTGTGGGCCTGTGTCAACCTCGCACACTCCTGTACAATTCCACCTGACAGGTGCTGCTCCATGGGACCAACCACCTCATGGACCACCCTATAAATAGAGGAGTCAACTGCCTCAAAAAATCATCCTCCCATTGTGTGTAAGCTTGGGACTCTTCCTTCTCGTAAACACAATCTTGAGCCTCTATTATCCTGACTGCACGTAAGTCAGATAAAATATATATGTCCCCACAAAAGGTTGTGCCTCACAAAAAGGCTTTGGAAGGATTAAAGCGTATGTACGCTTAGAGGAGGATATCAGGTCGCTGGGGAACCCAGAACAGTACTAAGGGCAGACCCAAGCCCTGCAATAGAGCTTTCTCCACCCTTCGCACAGAATATATATGGATATATATATATATATATATACAGCCCTCAGGTAAACCTGACCGGGCTCCGCTGTCCTGCTGTGCGTGGTAACCGAGTTTAAAATCTCCACTTAATGCGCGCACTTGGTGCAGAGAAAATTAAATTTACACTGTGCAAATCAATACGCCCTCAGGAGTCAACGCGGACATAGCTACAATACGGAACCCAGCCGGGGGGTTCAAATAAGCAGAAATGTGGGGAATACATACCTGATAAAACGGGCCTGAGCAGTGACAGCGGTGGACAATGTCTGCCGCAGCGCGGTCTCCTTGATTTGAGGAGACGCGCCGCGGGAGCAACGAGATGAAACGAGACGAAACAGTCCACCTAGCGGGCTTTCCAAGTGCCGCAATGTTAATGGTGCGGCCGCGTGAGGAGCGCAAACGCGTTCCCGCAGCCAAGAATCTGAAAATTAAAAGCATACTTCAAAACAACAAGGCAATTTCAAGCATTCCTCAAAGGGCGTTTTAAATACGCGCCTCTGGTAAAGGCAAATAACTTTAAATAGAAAGCTGAAGACGGTCAAATACAATTATTCCCAAGTGGAGAAACAAAGAAAGCACACTTAACTGGCTGTGAAGAAAGAGGGAGAGTTGACACAATGGAAGGACTATATGGCTTTACTGGACACTATAAAAGGACTACTGTATGGGATCTCCCAATGGTTCATGAGAGTTGATATTTGAGATTAAAGTTTTTCTCTTTGGTCTGCTATGAGATTTGGTAATAAATAATGCGAAGAGAGATAAACCCTAATCCGAAGCCTACGGTCCCGACATAGAATTGTAACTACTTTAGTCATAAGAGACAGACTAAAATAGGCTTTTGATGGGTTATGAATAACAAGTGTTGTACAAGACTACAACACTTCAGTGGAGTGAAGCGGCAGTAATCAATCAGCCGCGACGAACCTGGAGATCGGTGGAAGGGGAGCGGAGGAAATATGTAGTAACTGATCCCAGGAACAGCAGAGATTGCGGTATCAGGGTTCTGCACGATAACCGGAGAGGCGACATTAAATTGCAGCAGTCCCAATCTTGTTTGCCGGGGCACATAGAAAAACATAGCCCACGGCGGGAGTGAAAACACCAAATATCTCCCCTTCTAAGATGGCGGCGCCAGGAGTGGAACCGGGAGATCCGTGATCAACATAACCGATGGTGTGACAGAGGAGCCCAGCCCCAATACTGGACAACTGACCCGATACTGGCAGCGGAAATACAATCAACCACCCCAAGGTGAGCACAGGGTTCTGAATCAGTGGTGGGCAGGCCCATACAGAATCTCAGCAAGGGCAAGCAAATCCAGAGCTGGGGACGCTGAGCAGACGTTAGGCCCCGTAGGGGCAGCAAAACACTCACACCCAAGCCGCATATATCACTGTGCAGCAGCCCCAGATTCTCCCTGGTCTTGGCCTTTTCAGGAGCCTGAGCCGCAAGAAATATATATTTTTTTCAAGTCCTGCTTGGGAATTGTCACTGTGTGACAGCGCATAATTAGATGGTGGAGACTATAAGTCTCAATTCTAATAACGATATCTTTGATGTGTCTGGGAACTGAGGGCGCAAAATGGTGGATCGCTAACGGAGCCACCATTTTGTTGTTTCTTGTCCTCTCCCTTGGTCTGTTGGGCTTCATCCTGCTGACGCTCAGACATTGCTCCTCGGTTGGACGGCCTTATCTCTTTCTCCCCCCCCCTAGGCCCCCATCTCTGCTTTCACCTATATCATCTCCTTCCCCTCCCTCTCTCTACCCCCTTGGATGTCTTATTTCTCCGTTCACTTTGTTGAAAAGTAACATACAATCGTTTTTGGCCTAATCATTGTGAAAATGGAACCCTGAGTGAATTTTATATTTTGCATAGTTGCAACTCTAACTACTAGTATATGTAGTAGTTCTTTGTACTTAATATCACTATTTTGTGATTCTGAGCTTTCCCTTTTGCATCTCTCTCCTGAGTGACTCTCCAACGTATACATTTCCCTTTCCGCTATCCATATCTCTTCCTTGTGGGACTCTTCAACTCGCTGACTCCCTCCCTTAGTCCTCCCTGACCCTTGCCTTTCGTGGATCCTGTCTTTGTTTGGATCACTAATTCACCCCGGTATTGAATGTGTGATCTTTCTGTAATTAATGCGATTTTCTTTTGCCGTTTGTTCCCCCTCTGTTGACCTGCCAGTTCTGACCCGCCTCCTAGCCCACTGTCCCTTGTTGCTCTTTGACTAAACACTCTTTTTCCCCTTGTTGAGGAAAGATCCAGTATTCTTACTCTGGAGTCTCAGTGACCCCTCTGAGAGAGTCCCTTACCAAAGCACTCCTTCTCCCCTTGTTGGGGAGGGATCCAGTAGGTAGGCCTTGGAGTCTCAGAGACCCCTCTGAGAGAGTCCACTGCGTAAAGGGAGCCTCACGCAGCGGAGATGTGGGAATTATACCACTTCCCCTGGGATCACAGCTTACCGACCCTGGACGCGGTTTTTACCCGTTTACCGGTTTGTGCCCCCTTCACCCTCCCCTCTTTCATGCGCTCTCTCACCCTCCCCTACTGCTTTCCCTCTTTCTTTCTTTGTCTACTTCCTCTGCTCCTATCCCCTCCCCCCTTAATCTCTCCCCTTGCCTACTACGCCGCCTAGCCCCCTGTGCCCTTTAACTAAGCACTCCTTCTCCCCTTGTTGGGGAAAGATCCAATTACTTATACTCTGGAGTCTCAGTGATCCCTCTGAGAGAGTCCACAGCACCAAGGGAACCACTCACATTTGAGGTATGGTATGGCGCCCCTTGCCAAAGCACTCCCTCTCCCCTTTTTGGGGAAGGATCCAGTAGGTAGGCCTTGGAGTCTCAGAGACCCATCTGAGAGAGTCCACTGCGTAAAGGGAGCCTCTTGCAACAGAGTTGAGGGAATGATACCACTTTCCCTGGGATCACAGCTTACTTGCCTTTGGACGCAACTATTACTCTTCTACCGGTTTGTGCCACGTCCCCCTCCCCCTCTTCTTTCATGCTGTGTCTCTCCCCCTCCTCATTCCCTCCTTCATTCGCTGTCTACTTCCCCTGCTCCTACCCCCTCTCCCCTGAATTTCTCCCCTTGCCTGCTTTTTCCCTTACGCATATGTCCTTATTGTTTGTCTTGACCTAACATGTAAATATGTAGCTATGCTCTAATAACTGTGTAACCTTTGTAACGATGTAACCTGCAACTATGGTCTGATACTCATGTAAAGTGCTCTGATACCTCCGGGTCTAGCCAGCGCTATATAAAACCTTTCAAATAAATAAAATAAAATAAAGAGAAGTTAATTAGGTAGTTGGGGAAATATATGAGAACTATGGACAGGTGCACACGTTTAATGGTGAAAATACATAGAACATTGGTATAACCATGCACAAGGCACAGAAAAAAGAAAGTTTGTGAGCATGACAGTGGAAGCCATCCTCCTCTGTACTATGATCCTCTTGGGTTTAAATATGAAGGCTGTTTCTGGCAAATTGAGCGCTTATACTGGCCCCAGTCTAATGTGTCATAGGTTCAAGGTGCTTGCAGTGGTATCCTGCACTCCTACCATCCATCAGTCCAGGACGGATCTTACTTGCATCTAGGAGTCCAAGCCATTGAAACAGAGGAGGTACATTTCATCTCAATCAAAAATGGCCAATACTATGCCACATGTGCATGAAAGCTTCCCAACTTAGCATAACTCTAATCATTTTTGTAGATCACTTCCAGTTCTTACTACACGTGCACTTGTTTCTTTCTACTTTAAGGGCTGAGATAGCATGGATACTGCATGACAGCGCAGCCAGAATTAGTTTTGATAAGATCCTTGCCTCTTTCCGTCTCTATTTTTTCCCTGCCTATTGGCCTGCTCTGGTTCAGCCTTGTTTCAATGCTGGTTAGTGCCTGGCTTATCACCTCACCTGCTTTCCACCCATTTCTACTCTTGCCTTGGAGTTTTTTTTAATTTATTTATATCTTTTATGCTCCATCTTTACTATGTAATCTTTCTAAAGAGATACCTGCCACTCCAATGTATATTCGTTTTCAGAGACTTGGTTGCTATAGAAAGGAATTTTGTCTTTGCCTCTTGCAAGCCAAAAGGAAGCAATTGTTACTTCCAGCTCCTACGATCTGGATTAAAGGACAATACAAGTTCCTATATACTGAGCCCATTCAAAGCATACTTGCTTAAATACAAAACATTGCTTCACATTTGTCACCTCTTCCGTTCACGTCATTGGGATGTTTTTATTTCTTACATCTAGATTTCTCTCCTAATTAAGATAACTCCCTCTGGCACAGAAAGCTTGGGATGATGCATCAAAGTAGTGATTGGTCCCACTTGTTTGAGAAAAGGCATTTGTCATTTGATAGGACTTTGATACTATCACCAGACTTCACTGTGGTTTTTCTCAGTTTTAAGCTCAGCCCAATTTCCACAGCAGTTTTCTGCATCTCTCTATACTTTTATGTATTATTTATTCAATTTTCCTTATTATTCTGTTACCCATAAATGATAAAGCTCTACTTTTTTAAGTGACAGTTAATTTTCCTCAGATGTTCACCTATAAACATGTAAGCTTTTCACATACCCCAGTAAACGTAATCAATTCAAATGAAAGTAAAAAAAGGAAATTGAGAAACTCGAAAGGGAATATTCAGGTCATTTAGACACTAGAAGACGGACTGCCACTCTGCCAGGTTCATAGAGGCCCTGGTTGCAATGCTCTGATGGAGGCGTTCCGATTTTTGAGAGATTTACACTGACCTTGCAGTGATCTTACTGTAGGGGATGCATTTAAGGCAGAGCTGAATGCTGAGTACTGCCATGTTTTTTTGCCCACTTTGCATTTATTTTGTGTAGTTCTAAAACAAACTGTAGTACTTTGTGGAAGACAAACATCAAACGCCCTGATGAGCAAGGAGTTGTGTCCCCTTGCACCAGAACGTTTACTTGATTTTCCAGCCAAGGGTTACGTCATATTATGGCAATCCAGTGTCGTTCGGCACCCCTTAAATTAGAGCAATGATCTAGCAATCTTGTGTTGGATGGACTTTTAAGTCAAGGGTTTCCATTGGTGGAACCTGCTGAGGCTCCACCAGAAGAAATCTTGCAGACCTTCACCTCTGAATGGGAAACTGCATCCACAAACCTCAGTTTCGCCCACTATGTCATTTACCTCAAATTTATGGAATATGAGTCATTAAGCTAGGGTTCTCAGCTCTCATTTTGAGAAAACAAAGTTTATTTTAGAAAACAAAAGTTTACATTTAGGAGGATATTTTACAAAGCTTGTTGTTTTGGTTGTTTTACAAACAAACAGTGATATATATATATTCTATTTCATATTATATAGAGACATCATGTATGTAAATTAATCTACCTGGATCTCGCTTTGAATGCTGTGATATATATTTCAATGTTTATTTTACCTTAAGGTTTTCCTCTGGGCTTCAACCTATGTGTTCATTGCTTCTAAATTCATACCCCATTTCTTGTCATCAAACAACATAGTGTATGAGTAAAGTGTTTACCAAAATAGCTGTCAACAAGTCCAGTGAAGTAGTCATTTGGCATTCCACTGATCCATGGATTAACCTACTTTATGTTAATTCCAAAACTGTCTATTCAGAGATCCTTGCTCATTTTTTCCTGCATGGTAACCCTTCTAATTTTAAACAATATATCCGATCTTTTTATTATTTAGAGAAATATTTATTCTGATCATATATGCAAATTGATCTACCTGGATCTCGCATTGTATACTGTGATATTTATTTTAAGGGGTTTTTACCTTTAATTTTTCTTTTGTACTGCAACCTTTGTGTATATTGCTTCTAAATCCATACCCTATTTCTTGTTGTCAAATAATAAAGTGTAAATGTAAGTTAACTGTTAACCTATTCAATATAACTTCCTTCTGGCATTCCACTGACCCATGGATTAACCTATTTCATGTTAATTCTGAACCTGGTGATTCACTGACCTATAATCCTTTTTCCCTGAATGGTAACCCTTTTATTGTTCTGTAGGTTTGCGATTAAGGTTTATCGTTCTGTTACATATTCCTCTCGCTTTGTTTTCCCTTTCAACAGTTCTATTTAGATTCCCCAAGCCCTCTGCTCAGCCTTAGCTGAAAAGTCCTTCATGTGTTTGTCAGAATTCTTAATAAGTCATACTTCTTCTAAGTTAGCTTGATAAGAAGCTTCATCTCCTATTTTTCCCTTGTTGTGTAAACGTTCCTCTTCAAACTCTCAATCTGATTCAGAGCTGAAAGTAGCTGGAGAGTCAACTTCTTAAAAGTATCTTGCAGTTTTTAACCTGGAATAGTTTTACAAATGTCAGGTAGAATGTATGTTATATCTACAATATTTTGATGTTACAGAAATGGGGCTTTTAATAGCCTCTTTGTTATATTTATGCTCACTTAATCCTTAGATCCATTAATACATTTTAGAAGGATGGTTCCATTTTCAATTTGGCTCATCTCACTGGATTTAGATTTGGCATGAGTATCCCTCAAAGATAACTCAACAAGTTGTTTCTCTCCACATCGTAGAACTCAGTGAGTACAGACCCCTCTCCTTTTGGTGTACATTTGAATTTCTTCATGCGGAATTGCAACCACTGCTTCACAATGTTACACAGATCAAACTAAACTAAAGCATTCTAAAGGAAGCTTAATTGCCAGTTTGTTCATCAGGTTTCCCAGGAGGGATGTTTCACTCAAAGGAGGCGTTGATTCCCTTTCCAATTAACTTGCTTGAATCTGTGCTATTGACTACTGAATTCATTGCATTTTGAAAATGGGGTTGAGACTGGCTTGTTTTTCACTGGATTCTGCTTCGATCCTTATTGAGTATGTTCCTTTAGAAGTCTACTTATTAGGGAGACTCTCAGAAGTTAATCACACATTCTGGTATCCAGGTACCATGGCAAGCTCCTCTGATGAAGCCGTGGCAGTGGCGTCAATCAGATGCTATGGAATGGAGATCCGCTATCCAATCTAGTCACAGAGAAATAGAACGTTTTTAGAGCTTACAGGCGGAATAGAAAGCCAGGAAGCATGTGGGTTTCAGTGCAGACCCCAAACAACCGGCAAGAGACTGCAATATAGAAGTCTGCAACAAGTGCAAGGTAATGGATGTTACATTTAATCGCAGTACCAGTACCAGGGTTTTTGTGGCATTTAGTCTGGGAAACATGCTTCTAAGATCTAAAGTGATTAAAGTAGGTGACATGAGAAGGCCTGTAATTGTAAGGAACACTGCTTTACTTTCTGAGAAGTCGTCAAAATCATTCTGAACAATATTTAAAGTGTGCATCGCTAATGCTATGGAGATTGTAGTGGCATGAGGAGCAATTCACTGTGTTCTTCATCTTCCTTTGACAATGTTATAATGTTTGTGATCATTCCTATCTTGTTTATAAAGTTGTATTTTGGTTAATATGGTTTTGCGCTTTTTGAAAATCTTTAAAAGTCTTTTTCTCTTTATTTATGATAGTGTGTATAGTGATGATTTTTGGTAAAGGACAGGGTTTTTGCCATGGGTCCGTGCACCAGAGACTATTTAAAGGGATGCATTATGTCTCTCCTGTTCCTTTTGGTGCGAAGCTGTTCTTAATGTTGAGTGTTGGATTAGCCATTAGGGCAGCTTTGTTGCCTGTATTAATAATTTTGTAGCTTCTAATCTACTATGTGCTTTGCTTTATGGAGGTTTGTGAATTGCAAATTTAATTAGGTTACTAATATAATATCTATGCACATTCTTCAAATGCTATACTTGTTAAATGATAAGTGGTTTTACAGTTTCTTCATGAAATAAATACATTTGACATTTCCCAGTCATTTGAGGTCCATTAGATGCAATTGCTGTGATATTTTATTAGAGGTGGCTCATATTCCCCATGACTTAAAAGCATATTTATAATTTCAAATGTTGTCTATTTGTAGTTCAATGCAAAACGTTATTTTGAATGTTTTTTATAATTTACATTGGTACTACATTTTAATCCATAATTGTTTTTAGCAGGGAGCATTATAGGTTGTGTGGTGAGGATTTGGCACCCACTGTAAACATGTAGGGAAGGTGATGCACTATCCTAGACTCCGCTTTTAATTAATAGGGTGCATTTTTGTGTATGGTACATGGTACAATAAGAGTACTCTGTTATGTACTCTTACTTGCTTTTGTGAATTTACTTAGAAATATCCAACTTCATATTAGTAAAAGTTCAAAGAGGGCATAGGTCTTTCTATTTGGACTAAGCATATAGGGCTATTCCCCAAATATTTCCATTTTAGATGTTTTGTGGCCAAATCACAAAAACCATGTAAGAGTATGTTAAAGAGTACCACCGAATACAACTATATTGCACACTCTAAGATACCTTTGTGAATTGAGCCCATCATGTTGTGGAGCGCTCCCTATCTTATAATAGTGGACTGGTCTTGTTCGTGTTCCAGCCACAGTAGGCAAGGCTGTTGCACAGTTGTTCTTGTTATCTTTTGTTTGGCTACGACAAATATGGTCTCACATTTATTTTGTAATGTGTACCAGTAATGTAACCAGTAATGTGGTCCAAGCAACATGCCAATTTTCTCCAACTAAATGTTATCTTGTAAATTTCCTAGAGATATTGGTTCTTGTCAGGGCATTCCTGAAAATTCCTTATTGTGTCTGGCGATAGTCTCCTTAAAACAATATGTAATGCTTAGAAAGAAAAATGATGAATGGTAAATTGCTATTGTATATGGCACCATGTAAATCGGGTTTCCCCTATGTTACTTATACTATTTTGCCTGTATCTGTAGTGAAACTTTTTCTCAGAAATGGGATTGTGAAAGACCATCAATTTTAAAGCTTACTCTCCTGTGTAAAAATTTCAAAACATGTACACTCTAAACATCAGTAGCAAAGCAGGACTATTCTGGCCTTTAATCCTTAGTAGATTATATGTCATGAAAGTAATGTGCGGTTGTGTCCTATTTGAAGGCACAGAGCCAGATTAGCAGGTAAGCACAATGCCAAGGTAGGATTATAGATGTTGTAAACCATAATAAAAGTTCTTGGTCAGAAACCTGCCTTTTGCAAGGCATTTTTATTTTTTTTATGAGGTGCATACTTTGTTCTTTACTAAGGATTGTAATACTTTGCTATTTATTGAGCCTGATTGGTTATATCTTTGGATTTTAGTGAGGTTACCTCAAGGGACAGATTAGAAAAAGCATGCCAAAGGTTCACCCCTGAGGCATAAAAAGAGTCTTAGAGATAATTGTGTTGACCTCATTTCAAGACTAGGGTTTGAATGTGCTTGCCTTGCGTGGGCATGTTAATAGATTAAGGGGGTGGTGACATCCATTAGGAGGAAATAGGTATGGAAGACCAAATCATCAGGAATTTGTTTGTAAAGAACTTCTTCACTACTTCACAGTTAGTGTTCATTGTGCCATATCTTACTTTCAGAATGTCTTGCTTTATAAAGTCTTCCAAGTTTATTTCATCAATAAAGTACATGTGTTTGCCCTTATTTCATTTTCAAAGTGCCAGGAAAATTTGAGTTATAGCAACGAAGCAACAAAGGGATAAGAATCTTCAGACTTCTTTGCCTGTTTCTACGGCCCATATCATGTTGTGTAGGTGATAGTGAACCATCCGTTGCCTGCATAATGTAGTTACCACGAGTGTGCTTTTCTCATTTTGCAGGTCTGCAAGTCCCATAATGCATTTGGAAGGGAAAGTGAAAAGCAGTGCTGGACCACAATCCCAGACATATGAATGGGTAACTTAACAGCTACATTTTAATTCACTTGTGGTTTTCAAACTCAAATTCTAATGCATTCTGTTAATTGCAGACCAGCTTTTTCCATAAAAGTAAGACCTGGCCTGAAAATCCACTTGGGAGTGAATATAGGTCTTTAGTGCTGATTTTACAAATTCAGGGTAGAGTGAGTTGGCCATTGCTGGTGCCATCTAGTTTGTTCGAGGCTAGGGTAGATTTGAGGTAGCCTAAGCTGAACCACTGGAGATTTTCCATTAGTTTGGGAGGCACAGTCTTTTTGAAGAAATTGAGAAAATATGCTTCTTTGTAAGTTAGAATGATCAATACAGCTGCAAAGAAACACTTTTTACAGTTATAATGTAATGCATTCTGATAATTGTAATGCTGTTTTGGAAGATATTTGCAGGGCTGCAACTCCCAGAATGCATTTAGAAGGCAATGTGAAAATTATTACTAGACTATTATCTTGTGATTTACTAATTCTGTTACAGCATAAAATGGTTTGGACATGGCATAGGTTTACAGATAAGAGAAAACAACATATTATTATTATAATTGGATTGCATTAGCAAAACCCCACATCAATTAAGCAGTGTGAAAGGGCTGAAAAATACCCAGGGGCTCATTTGTTTAATCATGCTCTGTGTGTAACAGATTTTCCTTTTTAATTGATTGCTGTTTGCTACTGACCTGAGATTTTGGTTTGTTTAGGGATGGGCTAACAGACTGCCATCTGATAGTAATCTTTATAAGTTACAATGGCTGTAATTGAGTTGAATAACTCAAGTCATTTGAAGTCTGAAATCAAAATCGTTTACAAGAGGCAAAACTCGAAAAGATGGGTATTTGATTACCTTCGCTGGCTCAAAATAGAGGATTTAACTGATTTTAAAAAATCGCTGGTAACACAATATTCTGGGAAAATGGTTAAGGAAATTATATTAAAAGAGCAGCAATACCTGCTGCCTTTCATTCAAGATAGACAATGGTTGCTTCAGAGAATAAGGGTCCATGTTACTACACTGTGTCTACCCTTGGTGCCAAAGAAACCAATCTGCAAATATGCATATAATATGTTTTCAAAAATTGGCTTTCAGGACTCTGAAATAATCCATAAAATGAATTGGCAAAGGGTGCTACAGTAAAGAGTAGTGCACCGGTGCAATGGGCATCATACAGGTGTGCTATTAAATTAGAAAATATTTTCATGTCTGCACTTAGCAATGATATGCTAATAAAAGTTACCTCAACTCCATGTTTGTAAGGCTCTATACTGCCTGACGTAGTGCTGGATAATCACTAAGCATGGGCGAATTTTGCGAATCTCGTGTTCGCGAATTTTGCGGATTTGCGAACTCGCAATCCGCAAAATCCGCGAATTCTCGCGAAGTTGCGGATTTATTTTTTTGTGTTTGCGCGGGTTTCTGCCAGTTCGCGAGGGTTTTGTACAATGTCGCAAATTGCGAACTTACCTGTCAGGTCGCAAGTTTCGCGAACTTGTTGTTTCTACGTGTCCAGCCTGTTTGGGACACTCTTCTTCATCACTGCCACTCTCTGTCACCACTGCCACTCTCTGACTACTCATGCCACCCTCTGGCCCACCCATGCCACCCTCTGTTTCATCACAGCACCCTCTGGTTGTCCAGTCAGTGTACATTATTATGGCAACGCAAGCACACCTTCCCTGCCTCAAGTGACCTGAATTAATTTGGGGCTGATTAATGTGTCACAGAATATTTTTTTAGCTGGCACCTGCTTCCTTAGTGCTTCCTGATTAGTGATCTTTTGCACTTGCTAAGTGCTTTCATTGTTGCAATATTAGTTACAACACCTGCCCTGCCCCAACTGACAATAATGAATTAGGGGCTGATTAATGGATTTGAACTTCCAGCCTGGCTCCTGCTTGTCTCCCTTAGCTGTAATTCAGGACCTTTGTGGCATATGTGTAACTATTCTGAGGTTCAGAGCAGGGTCACATAATAGTTGCAACTGGCAACTGAACTCTGGAGGGGCCCCTCAGGAAGCACTACAGGAAATGGCTACTAATGATGAGCCTGAACTTTTGAACCTGGTAAGTAGTTTCAGTTTTGCTAAGATCGTATTTCTGCAATTTTGCACTTATTCGCGGGGCGCGAACTCACGCGAACAGTGCGAACAGTGCGAGCAAAATCCGCTGCTCGCGGATTTGCGGATTTTGCGGGAGATTCGCAAATCTCGCGGATTGCGAATTTACCGAAAATCCGCAAAATCCGCGAGCGAAACGGATTTTCCGCCCATGCTTAATAATCACTCGAACGAAATGAATAAGCTAGCTGAAGAAATTCAATTGCTATTCCATTCCATTTTGAATCTAAATGGTTGGGGGTTTGCATGATAATACTTTTTAGTTCCTCAAAATTCTCTAATATGGTGACCCCACTTGCCTAAAGCGTACTCCACATCCCTTTACTATCCTGAGTTACTCTTTTTGCCATTCCTGTAGCAGCTGTTTCGCCATTTTAAATTGTGTCATAGCAAGGCCCTCTAACATTATGACTGAACTGAACTGCCACAAACTTTCCAAATGTTCTTGAATTTTCTTGAAATTGTTATAGTTTGACATGGGATTTGGACAGGTTCTTACAATATGAAAGAATGGCAAAGACACACAAATTTGCCCGAACTGCACACATGAGTTTGTAAATACTCAGACAGTACTCAGAAGACAATCATTAATTACTCATGCATTACGTATAATTACATCAATGATTGAAATTAGTTAACAACCCACTACATCATCAATTGTTCTTACAGTCTGCCTTTCAGTGGAAATCAACCATGTTAAATTTCCAGCACCTCTTGAAGCATCAGTAATCCCTAATGCTCTATAACAAAAAACGTTAGGAATTTGCACTCCTTCAATGAGGTGCATGGTTGACTAATTTGCACAACACTCCTGCCTACTGATTAGGCATTCTTTGATGTAGTTGTGGAGCCTTTATAGCTGATTCCCTTACTGAAGAATGCATCAAGCAGCATAGTACAGAAAAGTGAAAACTGAGAAGCAAACCCGGTCAATTTATAGGTACAAGAGATACTGATGGGATTAGCAGTACGTTTGTGGACAACCCCAAACATGATGTCCATAAACTGAGAGGGCTGGTAGGTCATTGTTTGCAACCACACTTTTAAAACATTATGTGGCAGTACATTACATAACAATTGACACTATTCTGGAGTCATAAGACCAGGCACATCACATGCTAATACATGTTGTAGTGTGACTTGAAGTTTACTGTCAGAAAAGTTAATCACTGTGCCAGAGACACGTTCACAAGAAGCAATATTTTGCCATGAATGACAATTTAATGTCATTGCGTAGTCAGCCAAAGCGTGGTATTGCAAGTGTAAGGTTTGGTCGCAGTAGCTAAATATCTGTGGACTCACTCTGTGTGTCTGCCTTGAAGGTGAGGCTCCTCAACTGCAGATGTAGTTAGAAGAAGAGTAGGCGAGACATGAAGGTCGCAAACCTCAGGAATACATAGTTGGTATGCAGCACTCATAACACTCTGCTATACTGGATGTAAGTATTGATCTCAATATGAATGCTCATTCTCAGCTGCATTTCAGCTATTATCTTTTAATAATGAACAATATTTTAGAAAACAAGAAGATATTCCCTAATCCAGATCCTAGACTGGTATGGTGCTTTCCCTAACATGGAGAAAGTCTTCACCCCTTATTTGTGAGTGCTGCTGACACAGCTGGTTAATATGATTAGTGGCACTGCTATCTCAGTGTATTTTTATAGTGGTTGTAGAGGTTCAATTCACTGATAGAATAATTGAAGGTATTTCTGCATACCTTCTCTCTCCTATTTTAGCCATAAGACTTGTTGAGGTTATCTACTAGATTCTAAAACAGGTAGGACTTCTTGTTGACCTTCAGGGTGTCCTTTCAGCAAATTAGTCAAGGCCGTCCTTGGCAAGGTTGATTTTCTCACTGTAAGAGGCTAGACATTACAACTGCAAGAGTTGTGCTTCTCCCTTTAAGCTTGTAAACCATTTTGACAAACTAATTGTCAGATTTGACTTTCCATAGATTCATTGTAACTATTCATTAACTGCACAGGTGTTGTAAAAGTCAAACACATGATGTAAGCCACATAAAGCTTTTGGCATGTATGTGTGGGACCCAAACCCATGCGCCGAAAAGGAGCCATGGCAAATTGCTGGAATGTCCAATAAACAGATTTGACGATCAAATGCTGACTTTGGGCTTGTCAGCTCGCACAGTTCCATGTGAAATCAAGGACCAGTTTCATATTGTTCAGATTCAACACATGTGACCTAAGCCCACTTGAATGTAGATAAAGTAACAAAGGCTCAAACTCTCTGCTGCCAGAGAGGCTACACGAGTTTGCATGTTGATAACTTGCACAATACTTAAAAGCATGACTCTTGTAATAATTTCATGCTTCTCAAGAACAAACCCCCATTTTGTGTAAAGCTGTTTTAGGTGCTTTCCAGCCCGTAGAAGTTTGTGATTCAGGGTAGTTCACTTCTCCCTTCATTATTCTAAAGGTTAATTGCTATGAAGTGTATGTGTAGCCGACGATAAAAGCCTGCCTTTGTGTGTAAATCAGAGATAGATGACTATTTATGTTTTTAAACTCACCTTCCAATACTTTGTACAGATTTATTTTTCCCAATTAAGATGAGATTCCATTTGCTGCTGTTTTAGACTATGGGGGGGGATGGATGTGCACAGACTTATGGACCATACATTTTTTGCAACATGTTGCCTATTTGAATATTTTCTGAAAAAATAAAAATATCTCTAAAATAATAAACCATTGTAATCCATTGCTGCTTTTATACTTGAACTGCAATTCTCCCTATAGTGCTATTTTTTCTTTGTTTTGTGTGGCTTAAAATCCAAAAACACTATTATAGTTCAAATTGACTACTTTGCAGTTTTCTGTCTGCATTGATGAAAATAATATACAGTGATGTCTGTGTCAGGTAACTTGCTGAATTTGGATTGCATTTCATTTTGTCCAAACCAGTGTTTGTGGCCTCGGTTCTGTGTATTTTAGCTTTCAGTCAATTATTTGGGAATTTTTATCTTCTCCAACTTGATGGCTAATAAAAATGTACACTTGAATTCAGTTATTGTTTAAGGCAGTGGTTCCGAACCTGTGGTCCATGGGGCTTCTCAGGGGTTCACAACTGTTTAGAAAATTAAGTACTATTAAGAAATGAATACAGTATATATAAACAAAGAAGAAAAATAAAAAATTGAACATTTTAAAACATTCTCTAAGTGTGAAGAAATTTGAAATTGTAGACTAATAATTAAGTTGGTATCCTCAGAATGGTTAATGGGAGCCTTGCGAGTACATCAAATAGAATATAGTGTGGATGACGAATGTCCTCAAAAGAATTTACAAAAGCTTCAGCCTTTCCATTAAAATGATATAGTCTTTTATACATGTGAATTAAATAAAATATTTCAGCATTTGTTTATTTGTTTGATGAATGCTTTGTGCTAGTTTCCACATTTTGGGGCCGAATCCGATGTCAGACAGACTCAGGTCCGTCTGACATCAGTCAGGAGCGGTACCCACTGACCTGCTGTCGTGGGTTACGGCCCTGCTAATACGATGCGACCGAACTCATATACTTCACAATGCAGGCATGCATTCCGAGCAGAATGCATGCCTGCATTGAGAAAATCAGGGGTGCTGTTCATCCCTGCACCCTGTGCCTGCACCCGCCCTGCACCCTGGGCCTGCCACCGGGTGCAGGGATCCACAGACCAGGCTGCCATGCGGCAGCCTTGCACCCATGGGGGCCCTGCTGGGGGCCCCCAAAGACAGTTTCCGACTGCCTTTTCGTGCCAGACAGACCGGCACGAAAAGGCAGTGAAAAACTGCAATCGTACTCCCTCTGTCGTAAAGAGGCGACCGGGGGAGTACTGAAAGATTTCCGGATGGCAGACGGGCTCTCCGAGCCCCTTGTAGGCCATCCGGAAATTTGAGTTGGATTCCATTCCGACCGAGCCCATCGGAATGGCTCAGTCAGAATGGAATCTGGCCGGCACTGACTGATTCGGTCGGAAGGGCTCAGAACATGGTTCGGAGCCCTTCCGACCGAATCGGAATCGCCCCCTTTGTGTATAGTTGAAAGTTCAAATCATCAAAATTGCTTAGGCCGTAGATCCCTATCTCTTGTTATTTCTCAGAAGGGTTTCCAACAATGATGTAAGAACCATCATGTGTCTTTTAATTGTCTAGGGGATTCGCTATTTCACAGTACACGGTAGAACTGATTTTGGTTGCGAATCTGCATTCTGAATGTTACTCACACACAACTTTAGCAAGCTACTTTTATGGCTTGATACAGTAGCACATAGCATTCTAAGCAAGGTGCTTCTATTTCATGATTCCAAAAGCTAATATTTTCCGGAGGTTTAAATGTTTTTACATTTTCAGGTCTTTCAGTGCATTTGCATATTAAAAATGAACAGGAATGCATGTAAAATACTATGCTTAAATTTACTGTTACAGGGGACATATTTATATAAGCAGAAGCTGTGTTTCAGGTATTCATCAGCATAAGGTATTCATCAGCATAAGATTTATAAATGAAATGCACATCTTCTGATACATATTTCAGCATCGTGTATTTCCAACACTTTCCTGATAAAGTAAAATTAGAATATTTGTAGCCCAGGTAATGTCATTTGAATATCAAATGTTTGAAATGGTGTTAGTGATCCCTTATTCAATCCATATTTTACAGCGTATGCTGTAACTTTGTTATACTACATGAGAAACAGATTTAAAAACCTGTCTTTAATTTCCTTATAATAGGCAACTTGTGATGCACCTATTCATTATTATAAACTAATAATGTAGCCGCTCAACTGTATTAACTTATTACAGTTGTGTTCTGACGTCACAATGCCTGCTGCCAGAACCAGAAGCAAGGAAAAAGCAGGTCAGGTCATGAAGCATAATTGAAGCTGCAGTTTAAAGAAAGAAAAATGAAACATGGCTTTTCTTTCTCCTGGACGGTTTTTGAGCAGAAATGAGATATTTATGGTAACAGGTTTACTTTTACACTCTTCAGGTGATTATGGAACAGCTAGAATCTTTTTAACACTTCTACACTTTCCGAGTTATTGTGCGTATTTGTAAATAAACGGACTAGTATAATATTGATTCTAATATTTTTTACAACAAATATCCAACAGCTTTTTTGATGTAATTATCTTGGTACTAGAGATTCTGTTTTTATTCATGTTTACAGTTCATATGAAAGAGCTATGCACCAAGGATTTTAGTGGTTTGTTGGAAAGTTGATGGTGTGATCATTTATCATAAGGAATAAAGTAACCCAGTGGTACATGATATGGATATTGCATGTGACCTCAGAGGTCCATAATCTTCAAAAGGAGCTAGGCCTTCTGCCTCGTTTCTCCATTTGGTCATGGAACACTGAGGTATCTTCCAATATCCCTATAATGTATGTCAGGGGGTACTTTAGACAATCTATTATTCATTTTAATTGAGGGATATTTTTGTTATCAATATTTTCAGTCAGATGATATTCAGGCCTTGACATTCTGGTAAAATAATACCAACAATGGCATCCATGACTTTCAGTGCTTTAGCTCCAGCAAATACACCTTTCAGACTTGGATATGCACCATGAACCTAGAGCTCAGATCAACCAAAATGGAATTTGTGGTCATCAATGAAGGCACAATAAGCCAAACATGTTAGTGTGACTATTCAACATAAACGTAATGGCGTATTTCCTTCCTTTTCCTCTAAGAATAGGGCCTAGGCTTCTTCAAAGACTCACACTTACCCTATGTGTGAATACCAAAGTACAGAGAATATGGTACAAAAAGGGCCTTCTCTACAGATTCAGTCCTTTCTTACCTCCCAGAAGCATTTGCTCTGCTGCTCATATTGTGTCTAACATTAATGGAGGGAAGTGCCCGGAAAGCTAAACTCTGGTTCTATGTTCTGCATGCAGCTGCCCTTTTCATTGCTAATCAAAAGAAATGTAACCAAATCACCCCAACACTAAAGCAACTACACTAACTCCTCAAATTGTATTTATTTTATTTTGTATTTCCTTTCAAACTGTGCCTTATAAATTCAGTAGCCCGGCACACTTAAAAGAACTATAGACAGATGTAAAAGAAACTTTCACCCTTAATGGAGAGTTGAAGTTGATATATATCCAGTGTACCTAAGGCCATTATTGAAACATTTGTGAGTTACTTGCTTATTGTTTGTTTGTGTATTAATTTCATATTTTGTTGTCATACTCTGCATTTGTATGTATCATAAGTGAGTGTTGTATGCACTAGAAACCATGGTTAGGGTCACTAGCCTTTCTTCTCATGTAAACAAATATTGAAATGTATCAGTATTTTTGGGGGAAAGGGAGCACTCTGCTGAGATGCTAGTACCAGTATTCCCAAGTGCATTCAAGTATATATCAGCGGTGGGTGAAGAATTCTGCTTGTAAAGTTTAGCCCACTCAGCGTCCATTCTGAGTTCTGAAAAATTCAGTGAAGTGACGCAGAGCGGAGTTTTTCTTCTTGAGCGGCTCGCCAATGGTAAGTTTGCGAGAAAAAATAACAAGCTTGACCTCCTGGCGATATTTCTCATTGTGGGCACTTGCGTTGAGAAATATGCCATTCATGTTGAGGAAACTGCCAGTGGAGTAGAATGTCTACAGGAGCAGCAAATGAGGAAGCAGTGACATTCACGTTGATTTTACAGCACAGGACAAATGCCGTGCCAGCAACACAACTTAACAGACTCTGCCACTGGTGGAACTCTGTGGTGTGCTGCTGAGTTTTTCCTGGCAATTCGCGGAGTTCTGCAGATTAAAACTCTGCGAACTCTGCCTAAGCTTAGTATATATTTAAAATACATTGAGAAATTCAAATATTGTAAATAATTTCAAGCAAATAGCATTTCTTTTAACAACCAAGAGACACAGCTGCCTCAATGTCCATGAAAGTACATTATATAAAGGTATTTTCAATCAGTGTGATAGGAACAGAAACTGATCTACAGCCACTTTAGCTTTATTCCTGTAAGCTATTCCTTCCTGGAAAGTACTTACATAGAGATATATTACCCATTTCCCTTGGGACTACACAGTATCCCGACCCTACACCCTCTACGATGTAAAAAATATGTTTATTATTTTCTTTTCAGGGAAGAATCTTTTTTGAATACTGCAACATTGATATAATTATGCAAAGATTCATCAACTTGGTTTGACCCTTAGATACATACACATAGTTCAGTCCCAGCCTGAAATATCTAAAAATTCAACAGAAAATATTATAAGAACATGCTGTCACTGTGCAAGCTAACATTCTTGTTCTTGCCAAAAGGATTATCCTACAAATCTAGAAATTGTCAAAACATCTATTTATAGACTACTGTATAATCATTTCACTACTTAAGAAAGAAACTTCTTTCCTTTCATAAGTGATGACATTACCCCCAACACCATATGGTCTAACTATTTACATACTTATGGCTAAAAGTGCATAATACATTTGGCTTGGCCTTTGGCATGCTTGGCAACTTAATTTCTACTTATATGACATCTTTAAAAATTAAAATGAAATGAAAATTGTCTTCTTTTATACCTCATTCATTCACCTGTTGAGACTAGAATACGTTAGAGTTTTATATTGTTAACTATCATAATATGTATTCCTCCATTGGTCCATGCATATGCCATATGCTTAGATCCTATACTGTATAATCGTTTTTTTGTATTTTTAATAAGTGGTATGTTGCTACTAAAAAATGAAAACATCTTTGCTAAATCATTCCATTACAACTATAAAATCTCGAAAATCATCCACATGTACTTTTCTAAGTCATGTCAAATATTACAACAATTTCTGTGAACTGAACTTTTAAGTATGTAAATAATTATTTTATATAATGGAAGATTTCAAACTTTGTTTAATTGGTGAGGCACTATAAATCTCAAAATAAACCAAGGTATGACTCATTGTTAGGAAAACTAACCTCCAAGAGAAATATTTCTTTACAGCAGTAAATTATGAATTTTAGCTTGAGACAGATTTACAAGAATTTTATTTCCTATTTAATCTGCTCTTTCCTGGTTTAAAGACACACATTTATGCTTGGGAATGACCTTTTTAAAACATGACCTATGTTCTATTCTGAACATAGTGTGCTATTCTAGTTTCTAACAGAATTGGAAGAGGCAAAGATATCACAGCTCATTCAGCTATGCAATCAGTCCATTGCACCCTGCATAATGGGCAGGGGGTGCATTTCGCTGTGCACAAAACTATACTGTGTTTAATATAGGAACTTTTCCTGTGCAAAAGAATACTGTGTTTATTATTGGAATTTTATATTTCTACTCGGAAAAATGCCATTGTAATTCGATTAATTAAAAAGAGAGAAAGGGATGTCAGTGAGCACATTACATTTTTTCATAATACAGTGAAGTAATGATACAGCGATGTATTTGCATAATGTAATCATTACCAATATATGTAATATATAAGGCAGTGTGAACTCATTACATTCTGTAAGTATGCATTTTAATAATTGCCGAAATCAGAAATGAATGTTTAAACTATTTTATTTTCTTAGGGAATGCAGTCGTATTTTTGGTGAAGAAGGTCTGACGTTGAAACTATTTCTAAAACGAAGTGCTCCTTTTTCCATTCTTTGGACATTGACTAATTACCTATATTTGCTGGCTTTAAAGAAGTTGACAGCAACTGATGCTTCTGCTCTATTTTGTTGTAACAAAGCCTTTGTCTTCTTACTTTCTTGGATTGTGCTGAAAGACAAGTTCATGGGAGTAAGGGTAATGTACAACATTTCTTTTACAGTTCAAATGTATTTGTCATTTCATAATTATTGTTGTGTAAAATTATGTTAAAGTTCTCTTTTGTAAAGTGTAACCGCATTTGTATCAGCGTGGTTGAGAGTTCTTTTATCAACTTCAAAGTAAAGCTAGAGATGTAGTTGTGTTGCATATTGTTATCCTCTTTAAATAGATAACATTGGGTTCTTGTCCTTACACTTAAAGTCATATTATAATGTTAACAACTGTGTAATGCAGTTTGTTTAAATATATTCTGAAGTAATAGTTCTTAATTCATTATGTATACTGTATGGTGGGTAAGTGGGACATATGGCTGTTTGGCTATATATTACAATGTATCTTTTAAAGCCCTACACCTCAAGATCTCTCTAACAGCATTTGACGCTAAATATCTGCTGGGATGAAACATTTCAACAATAAGAGTACAGAGTTAGGGAAAGCTATACTGGAACACCCTATTTTATCTGAATGCCATAATTATATAATTTAGTATTATTGTTTTAATTACATTGGGTTTTCGCCTTTTAATCATTTGCATATGTCATGTAAAATATGCTCATGTTTGATTTAGCCAATCTGAAAAATATAGCTACTTGTCAATCCCCAATAGCCAAAATTACATCATTATGTATGCATTTTAGAATCACACTGATGCCATGATTACATGCTGGGAGTTAAAGTTTGATCTGTGTTTGAATTTCTAGCAGGGCGCCAATAAATCACTGTCACACTGCGTTCCCACTTATCAATTTTGTCAAAACTTTTCTGGGCAAAATATATAGCAAAAAAGCAAAATATGTGGAATATAGTTTGTTAAATACAGATGGGTTTTCCATGTTCTGCCTTATTTCTATTGTTAAAACTCTGAATAGTTGGTATTCACCACATGCCGTAATTGTATTCCTCCAGGGTAGTGGCATTTACTGGATGTGGTAAAGTCCCCACCCTATTCTGTACAATTTGTAATCAGCACCGATTTTGAAAAATAGACTACATGGCAGTGAGGTGATTTGAATTATCCAGTTTCATCATATATAGTTTGTTGGCATACTGACCTGCCATTCAATATCTGTTTTTGTTTGCTTTATATTTTTTTTATAGAGCTGTAGTCATCCATCATAATATTGTTCAATATTGAATCCTTCTTAAAAAGCCCAGATAATTAATATTACCGGTTCTTGACCAATAAACTAGAAACTTTCATGTTTTACTTATTACAAATATTCTGTAAAGAAGGACAAACAAATAAGAATGTAATAATTTAATAAGGCAAAAAAAGCCTCTACCATGCTAATTGGACCCATATATCTTATTGATGTGGAGGGTAGGGAGTTTCCCATTTCTTGGAAGTACATGGTACCTTTTCGCTCAGGAACATCTTAATCTAATATTTCCCAGAGTAGCATTCACATTTTTGCAATTTTAAAAGTATCAGAGGTATCAGACCAGGAGCTTATCAACATTTCAAAAAGTGAGCTAGGGTCTGTGGGGAAAATAATTTTTTTGAGCCAGTCATAGTCAATTATGTGGCTGTGAACAAAAAAGGTGTTTCCCTAAATACATCAACATTTTTCATTTCTACCTGGATCACTTAGGGTTCCACTAATTGTACGTTGACCACTTAGGATTTTAACTGTTGGCCCATGGCAAAGTCAAAAATGTAGTTGAAATTTGAGTATAATTCATTTTTCATTACATTTGATGGCAGAGAATTACGTATACACATAGCCAAAAAATTAACACTTAGATGGGGGTGGTCAGGAATCTCAAAGATGAAGTCCAGATATTGGCCAACTCTGCTCTTGGGCTTTGCTAATGAAAATAAATGTTTTCTTCCTTTTGAAAAAGTCCAATCGAAAACACTTTACAAACAAACCCTGACTATTCAAATCTGACTAAAAACGATGCGCCTATGTTATTGTTATGTGTGTAATGTCATGTTTGTTGTGTTATGTGATAGAGATTTGTAAGGCCCATTAGTCACCCTGTAGGGTATCCAGGCACCCTAGAAAGTGCAAACTGAGTTGGCCGAGTGGAGCCTAGTTGAACAGCCAAGTTGTTAGTTTCCTTCATAATTCTAGGAGGGAGATGCCTGCTCTGAAGGGGAGATGGAGTTCGTTTCAGGTCTTGGGGGCGATGTGAGATAAAGGGTGCCATCCCATTTTATCAATCAAGCAATCAAAAGTCATTTGTAGAGTGCACAACTACCTCACTAGAGATGTCCCGGTGCTGGAGGCAAGACTGAAGAAAAGGACGTCCAGTTAGACTAAGCCTGACTAAAGAGCCAAGTTTTAAAGTCTTTCTTAAAACCCTGTTCTGTCTCTGTCAGGTGAAGATGGGTAGGCTGAGCATTCCAGAGCTTAGCCGTCCTAACCGGGAAGGCCACATTGTCGAGTTTTGACATATTTTGCAGTGTGGAGGAGTCTCAAATAATTAGAACTCAGGGTCCGCTCCTGTTGGTATAAGCTGAGCCCCAGATTGAGATAACATGGTCCTGTGCCACTTAAGGCTCTAAAGGCAAAAGTCAGAGTCTCAAACTCTATCCTTTTGGCTACAGGGAGCCAGGGAGGCTGCCCCAGATGAGGAGAAATATGGTGATGGAAGGGCACCCGACGAATGATCCTTGCCGCCGCATTCTGAATTATCTGCAATCTGTGAATAAGATAAGATAGAAGCCCCAAGTATAGACTACTGGCATACTCCAAATGGGAGGTCACCAGAGCATGGACAATGATCTTGAGGCTCTCCTCCAGAAGAAAACGTAGTAGCTTCCTGATAGATCTTAACTTCATAAAGCAGGATGAATAAATCTGCCGGATTAACGCCGTAAAAGAGAGATCAGTATCCAACCTGATTCCAAGATTTCTCACTGCGGTGACCAGAATTGGAGCAGTTCAACTCTGCAAGCCACCAAAGAGATGAGATGAGAGAAGCGACGCCTGATTAAAGAACAGAACCTCAGTCTCATCTGCATTAAGTTTCAGATAATTACCATTCATCCAGTTAGAAATATCTTTCAGGTACTTCTGGAACTAATGGAAGGCTGTGGCAAATAGCTCTCTAAAAGAAAACACCAGCTGTGTGTCATCAGCATAAGACACCACCTTCCCACCCCATAAGTAAATGAGAGTGGCCAAAGGGGCAAGATAAAGATTGAACAGCAGCGGGCTTCGGGTCGAGCCTTGTCGGACTCCGCACACCGGTGGTCTGGATGCAGATGAGAAAGGTCGAAGAAACAATCATTGAGAATGGTCTTCTAGGTAAGACAGCAGCAAGGATAGCCCCATCCCCTGAAAGCTTAGGTGACTTAACCTCTTCAGCTGAGTCAGATATGCTACTGTATCGAACTCTGCTGACATGTCTAAAAGTAATATTATGGCAGATGCGTTGCAGTGCAGCAATGCTCTCACTGTTTTCAGAAACATCCAGTAATGCGGTCTCTGAGCTGTATCCAGCTCATAAGTCTGGTTGAGAGTCATGGAGCAAGCCATTGGCTTCAACAGACTCAGCCACCTGTCACTGTGCCAGCTTCTCTAAAATTGTAGTGGGAGCTGACAGCAAAGAAATAGGTCTAAAATCGCTGAGCGCTCCTGGGTCAGTGTTGGGCTTTTCAAGCAATAGCAGCAGAAACACCCGTTTCCAAGCTGCCGGAAATATGCCAGTTTTCAAAGAAGAGTTCCAAATCTGATTTAAAATTAGGTTTAACCAAGAGGTCATCAATCTAAAAAATTGAGATGGACAAGGATTCCCTTGTGAACCAGAAAAATCCGGCAGGCTCGTGCAGAGAGCAGGAGAGGAGTGAAAAGTACTGTCCAATGCTGCAAGAATGGTAAAATATTTTACAATATTTCTTTAGGGGAGTTCCCTGCACTCTCAATACGTCTTGTGAAATATTCCCTCATCTTAATCTGCATCAATTTGCAGAATTTTTTCAGAGCCTCCTTATAAACACCTTTTGCTACAGTAAGACTTTCTCCAGCAGCCCCCCCCCCGCTTACGAGGCCCTTCTCTGATCTTTGTTCTGCCGAGAACCAAGGGTCTGAAGGTTTAGTACTGTTAGCTGTGATTGTCTTTAAAGGGGTGATTGTATCTAAAGTATTCATGATCCATGTATTGAATCTAGATGAGTCTCTATCTGGGTTGCCTGTCAGAAGTAGCAACGCTGCTTCAAGGGCTGGCCCTAAGGTATCTTTTGTAACTTTTCTCCAGTTCCTCCTTAATTCTGCAGATGTTCTG
This sequence comes from Lissotriton vulgaris, assembly GCF_964263255.1. Lineage (NCBI taxonomy): Eukaryota > Metazoa > Chordata > Amphibia > Caudata > Salamandridae > Lissotriton > Lissotriton vulgaris. The sequence goes on along the minus strand of NC_141697.1, from coordinate 513,529,725 downwards.
CAAATTGATATGTGAGCCTCAAAACTAAAACTGAAAGGGACAAGGAAGTGGTCAGTCCATATCAGGTGGATAGGGTCCTCAGTTCTCAAACATTGAATATTTCAGAAAATTAAGTCCAGTGGGTGGCCCGCACTATGAGTTGGTGAGGTTACAGACTGAGGGCCATATTATCACGAACAGCGATATTATGATTGCCGCTTTAGTGGCAGGAAACTGCTGCTAAAGCGGAGATAATGGGCTTGATATTATGCCCTTGTGAATTCCCATAGAAGCCCAGGTTTGATGTCCTTCACACCAGAACCTGGGCTTTTATGGGAATTCACAAGGGCATATTATCAAGCGCCTTATAGCCGCTGTAGCCTCAGTTTCCTGCCGCTAAAGCTGCAATAACGTTATCGCCGTTCTTGATAATATGGCCCTGAGTGAGGTTAAGGCCACCGAAGGTCAAAGTTAGCTGAGAAGCCTAAAAGCAATTTGGGACATCAGCATGCAAATTAAAATCTCCCAGTACTGTAAAATTGGCGTACTGTAACGTCAACTGGGCAATTGCATAACATAGTTCAGCCGTGCAGATGTTAGGGCAATCCAGAGGCCTGTAGAGCAACAAACCAGCAAAGGAGAATGACGGTGAGAGTTTTACACAAAAGTTCAAGCCCTCAATATTACCAATTTGGTCCAACTTAGAGGTAGAAACCTCCCAAGTGTTTTTTAGAATAATGGCAACACCTCCCCCCACCCTATCTCCACCTCGGCTAGCGCACACCAATTGAACTTTTAGAGTACTGAATTTGGGGCATCAGGGAGAGGAATAGACTAGCTGATCTGAAGTACCTAGATGGGATGTAAAAGTGTATGCAGATGTTGCAGTAGGCTTTGCCAGGTTGAGGGGTTTGAAGGTAGTGCATTTCCGGATTGGGACCCAGTGGAGGTCTCTAAGGTGTTTGGAGATGTGAGCTTGTGGAGGAAGATGTTGAGTATGAATCTGCAAGCTGCATTTTAAACTACTTAGATTCTGTAGGAGTAGTTGGTGGAGATGCCCATGTGAATGGCATTGCCATAGTCTAGTATACTGGTGATGAGTGTGTGGGTTACCATCTTCCCGATCTTGAAGGTGTGGATGCACATTGCTGTTACTAAGTTGACTTGGGTAAAAATGGATATTTGGCAGTCTACTATGATGCCCAGTTTCTAAGGATGTTTGTGGGGATGGGTGCCAGTCGTAGGTCTACGGACCACCAGGTCAGTAACCATAGAGAGGTGTATTTGCCAACAGTAAGTGTGAGAGGCTGGCTCAGTATATGATGTACACTTATGTAAGTGGACACCATGCACTGATCCAGAAAACCCTTATGGTGATTTTAATGTGCTTAGACAACCTTAGAAAGCTCACTAAGTGGTAGCTGTGTAGAGCAGCCTTCAGGCATAGTCCAGAAGGAGTGTAAAGCAGCTTGTTTCACTAGAACATAATCTTAAAGGTATAGATTAAATGAAAAACAACCACACAAGGTATTTATAAAAATGTGTATTTATTATAAGACACTCGCTAACACATACAGATATCTCCTACCCAGATAAGTACACAATGCACACAACATTTTGTAAAAGAAACACGTAAGTAGCACAGAATACACAGTGGTTCTCATGGGGAGAACAAACCATATACTAAAATAGTGGTATGCGAACCACAACTCAAGCCAAGGAAATACCCAGAGGACGTATACGTGCTGGGGACCCAAGGAACCACCCAAGGTGAGTATCTAGGAGCCCCATGGAAGTTGCATGCAGTGTTGGAACATGACCGTACCAATCAACATGTTAGTGGCGGTTGCCATTTTAAAGAAAGATAACCATTCCCAGTGGACCCTGAAGAAATCCTGTGGAAGTTGGAAGGCCACCCAACCCATGGACACCTTAGGAACCAGGATACCTGCACTAGGGAAGCCGGGTGCATAGGTTTGAAGTGGCATCGGAACCTGCTGTCGAACCCAATGGAGGACTTCAGAAAGATGCGGTTGCTGGAGAAGGTGGAAGTGTCCGATGGAACCCAAAGGTGGATTCAAGATGCGAAGAACCTGCAAGTAGAGGGGACAGAGTCTATGTCACTCAGGAGTGACCAGGAGGCCAGTAGCAGAATGCCCACTGATGTTGGGTACTGCAGGAGAGTTGACGGTGACCTTGAAACTGCAGCATGTGGACCAGGCAACACTGTGGAAGTCCAAGAGCCATACACAAGTTGTCCCATGTCAGATGTCGAGAGTTGAGGTGTCGGTGTCCAGTGGGAGCACTAACAAGCCTCGGCTGCAGCCAACGTGTAAGTTCAAGAAGGTGCAATGTCGGGACCAGCAAGGTTCAGGAGACTCACCACAATCAGGGGAGTCAGGGCAGGCCCTGAGCAATCAGAGGAACCCCAAAGAATCCAAATGTGACCCTCGACAGGACCCACAGGCTGGAGGCACTGGAGTCACAAGAGGATCTTGAGCAGCTTACCAAAGAAGCACTCCCACAGTGCAAGCGATGTGGTGTGGTTGAAGATTCTGGTCACTGAAGATGCTTGAGGTTGGGGCTACTTGGAGCCTGTAGATTTTGATAGAAGGATGCCAACAAGCCTTTGCAACTGCAAGTTGACAAGATGCACAGGGGTTCGGTTCCTGTGGCTCTGATGAGGGATACTGGTCTCAAACTTGGTGAGAGGACAGGGCAGGCCTCGAGGAATGCGAAGAATCACCACCTGTGTTGCTGAGCCTTTCGGAGTCTGTGGAAGCCCAGGATCAGCAGACTGGTCAGCTTAGTTGTGGTGCCCGCAGATGCAGGAAGTGACTCCTTCATGTCAAGGAAGATTCCTTCAGATGTCTTGGATGCCCACAGGCCCCGCAAGGTTCCCTGTATGGAGCACAGGCACAGACATTGCAGTAGATGAGCAGGGCGTAGAGATTAGGGGCAGCAGGAGTCTTCCTGGTTGCAGCCTTGACACAGTGCCCCTCTATATGTTATATAGCTGTCTCACTTACACAGGAGAATGGACTCTGAAGGCTTTAGGGGTATCCTACTCATGCAGGGGCACCCTCATACTTAGAACCTGGTGCTCTGCCTTCAGGACTGAAAAGCCCAGTAGTTACAAATTGAATGTTTTCCCATGGGTGGCACAATACATGCTTTAGCCCATGGGGGACCCCTGGGGTACTTATGCCCTGGGTACCTAAATACCATATACTAGGGACTTATAAGGGTACCCCAAGTATCCAACTTGGGATGTACCTAAGTACTTACCATAACAATTATGGGGAGAAAGCAAGGAGACTGGGCTCCTGATTAGCAGGATCCCCATTAGACTAGTTAGAAACAGCATAGCACCAGGCAAAAAGTGGGGGTAACCATAAAAGCAGAGAACCAGGTGCCCAGACAAGGGACACACTCCTTGTAAGGAACTAAAGAGGGGGAGGCATGACAGGAATGCTTGTGTGAGAGGTAGAACAGTGCAGAAATAAAGCTCCTAGAAGGTATGAACTTAGAAGCCAGTAAGCCTATCGTTTAATGACTACACGCATTATGCTACGTTCAGTATATGTTTGGGTGGTACTGTGGCTTTGGGGTTTGGGGCTTGGTGGTGTGCAAACTGCCAGAGATGCCTGCAGTTTAGAGGTTACATTTAAGAGGCTAGCTATGGTATGTACCCTTTCTAGAATGGGTGCCCCTGTTGATTGTGAGGTTCCTTAGAGGGTGTCGCCAAAGGCATTTTCACCTATTATCTTGCATATGTTTAATATTAAATAATATTTGTAATAAAGCACTTTCCTTTTTATAAGGAAGCCACTTTCTAGACAATGGTTTATTAATGGCTTATTGCGAGTTTGGCGGTCCTCCTGCAGCATCACCACTGCTGTGCTGGCAGGAGGACAACCAAGCCTGTGGTGCGCCTGCCCACCAGATTCTAAGTTGAATCCAAGGCATACTGGCTTTTCTGCGGTCGTCTCACCGCGGCGGCTGTGTTAGGCTTATAGGAGAGCCTTAACAGCAGAACACTGACATGACAGTACCTGCAGCACATTCCTGCACAATATGGAATGCACCATGTCATGCAGGCCACACCGTGTAGGAAAGGGGATGCAATTCCAGAGGGGTCACAACATGTGCTCCGTCATGCACTTCCAGGCCTAGAAGTGGTAGGGGGCCCTGTCAAGGCCCCCTTGTTGCAGCTAAGCCATTAAATTAGTGGTGGAAATGCAACTCTGAATATGTACGGTGGTAGTGCAGCTGCGCCACCAGCATATTCCTGCCCCTTTCTGCTACACCACCGTCATAGGATCCTGGATACCGGCAGACGTGGCAGTCCTGTGGCAGTCTGACTGCCACACTCAAAATATGGTGTGCGGACCCGCAGTGGTGGTGGTGGTCAGACTGCCACTGCCAGTACGGCTGTCCTAGGACCACTAATCTCTTAATAAGGCACTGAGTGTTGTTTTTCACATTCCTCAAAGCTGCACCGCGAGCACATATCACCTCTGCTGATTAGGCCTTGGAACTCTGAGAGAGTCAAGTGCTACAAAGGAGTAAAAGAAAGATTTGGGCGTTACAGAATGGGTCACATCCTTCCCAACTATTATCCTAATTTCTTACATCTAATATATGTATGGTTAGAATGCGTAATAATACCCTAACTTTAAAAAAATAACCTGAGAAAAAATGTACATAAAAAAACCATTGTTCATTCAATTAAAACCAAGAAAACCAATGAAATTTACAACTTATAATGAACTCTACAATAAATAACTGTCACAACAGGGGAAGGAGCCAAGCAAATGACCAAGATGGTTGTGTATTATGCTTTAAAATGACACCTCCGGACCGATGCTGGTAAGAGACGACTACAACTCCTCTCCTGATCCCTCTACACGCCCGGAATCTGAAGTTATTTCGCCCTGAAGATTGGGGCCTGGTCGAGATTGAAGCCGGGACCTCGCGTAAATGTGGTGACGGGACCCAAAGTGAACAACATCGGGGTCGAGTGGGGTGATGTCCCGGTCCGGGGCTCAAATTTGACTGTCGACGTATGCTGATGAACTTGGTGCTTCCGAGGATAAGTGTGCCTCGCATATGGTGACGAGTGTGGAAATTCGCTTAATTTTCCTCCTGGAGGTCATGTACGCGTTCTACATTGAATGCTCCGGCCTGTGTGCAAACCAGCTGGTGGAGCCACACTAACTTATCGTCATTCACGGACGCTCCAAGCACGAAGTGGTGGAGGATCTAGTGTGGGTTTCGTCTCCACTCCAGACCGAGTGTGGAGGTGTCATGAAGGCACGACTGGAACAGGAAAAGCCCGCCTCACGGTCCTCCAGGGGGTCCAAGACCGTACAAGTCAATAAACTGGAAGAATCCCCCGGAGAGACTAAAAAGACACCGTCAGTGAGACAAGAAGACCCAACTGAACCCACACTAGCGGATTTAATGGCGGCCATTACTGGCATACGAACATCCCTTGGCCAGAAGATGGAGGCACTGGATCCTACATTGAACACGTCACCATTGAAATAGGGCTGATTCGCACGGACCTTTCCAAGACTAACAAGAAGGTCAAATTGCTTGAAATCAAAACGAACCCCCTAACTGATGATGTCAGCCAGTTACAGCAAGAGGTGAAGACACTCGAAAAATCAAGAACTCTTATGAACCGTAAGCTGGATGAATATGAAGGAAGAGTCCGGCGAAATAATATCCGTATTCTTGAACTTCCTGAAAACTCAGAGGGGCAGACACCGGATTTGTTTATTGAGACTCTTGTTCTTATTCATCTTGCCCCTAAAGGTATTAGCAACTTGTTCATAGTTGAGCGTGCACACAGAGTCCCGGGGGGAAGGCCGAAACCGGGTGCACCCCCTCGCCCCATGATTGCACGTGTGCTAAACTTTCGAGACCGTGATGTAATCCTACAAGCTGCACGTAATGGTCCCCTATTGAAATATGAAAATGTGTCCCTCTCCTTTTTTCCAGACTTCACTCAGTTGGTTTAGAGACAACGTCAGAGTTTTCTTGCCATGAAAAGTAGATTGAGAGACAAAGGGTTAAAATATGCAATGCTGTTCCCGGCCCGGCTACGAATTGAACTTAATGGAAAGACCTGTTTTTTTTTATAACCCTGAGATGGCGTCAGACTGGTTGGACAGTGTGATAGCCTCTGAGGCGGTGGACCGGAACCGGGGAGAGGTGGAGGACCAGGAGTAATGTATATTGATTGTGTTTGGCCTCGATGACGCTGGGGTGTGGTTCCAGGGGGGGGAAGAAGGAGAAATGCAAATAATCCTTCGTTGATTCGTCATGTCCCAATATATGTTGTATATATTTATTTGAAATCGGGACGGAGGGCTGGTGTTCGTGGGCGTGGTGAAGCAGTGGGCGGGTCTGTGCCCTCCTTCGAATTTCTACCTCTATTTAGTTGTATATTAGTAAAGATTGTTTGGGGCGACAGGCACACTGCTAGTTGGGGATGCGCGAAAGCGATATGCAGGGGTGAAGGGTGGGGGGTGAGAAGAGGGGGCAGAAGGCTATCCTGAAATGTGGAATGACAATCTTTCAGTTTTTTGTTTCATTTTTGTGTCATCGATTGTCATACTATTGGCGATTCATTCTTGTACTTTTTGGTTTGAGTTTATGGTTAATGGCATCAATGTAATGTATCTGATAAGCATGCAGTGGACACAAGAGGAACATTTGTCTTTTTTTTATGACGATGGGGTAGTGAACTCAAGGTTTTAAGGTGGAACGTGAATGGGTTGGGGATAAAATAAAACGCAGTGTGGTGCTTCAATATCTTAAACGTCGGGCATCGGACGTGGTCTTGCTGCAAGAAACACACTTAGTCGGAAACTCCTGTATGACAATGCATAGAACGGGCTATAAGATGGTAGCTCATGCAGGATTCACATCTGGCTCTAGGGGGGTTGATATCCTGGTCCGGTGGGCACTCCCATTGGTCATAGATACTGTGTGGGAGGACGACAAGGGCAGATACATTGGGATTTCAGGTCGCTGGGAGGGGTGTGTGCTCACTCTGGTTTCGGCCTATATCCCCCCTGGTTTGCAGTCTACTTCTTCTTTTGATCTGGGGAAAATGCTGTTGGAATTGCCGGATGGGCACTTGATCCTGGGAGGTGATTTCAATGCTGTTGTTTCGGGGCTCTTAGATAGATATCCCCCACGAGAGACGGGACGTGCCCAGAGGTGGATGCCAGATTTCCTTGATGCCATGGGTTTTGTAGATGGTTGGCGATTGTACCACCCAGAGAGGAAACAGTATACATTTCATTGGGGTGCACACAGCAGCCTTTCCAGGCTGGACTATTGCTTGGTTTCCCCGGCTCAGGCATCTTATATAATTGAAGCAGTACACCTTGCTAGGGGTATCTCCGATCACTCCCCGCTATGGATCAGGTTTTCTTTTGCCCCGAATTCTGCTGGTAGGATAGCGCCTATTAACCCCTGGTATATGCGAAATCCCAAACTACGAAAAGATCTCATAAAAGCATTGGATGATTACTTTACAGACAATGAGGGATCAGTGTCTTTATCGCTATCTCTCTGGGAAGCCTTTAAAACGGTTATTAGGGGGCAAGCCTTATCATTGATAGATGGAGTTAAAAAGGAGCGTAATAAGGAAATTGTGGAAGCTGAAATGGAGATTAGTAATTATGAAGAGGAGTTGGAACAGAGGGTGACGCAGGCTAACTTACATATCCTGAGCCTTAAGCAACGTGACTATAAATAATTGGTCACTGATATGGCTAAGACACTTGGTAGGGAACAGCAAGGGAGGATCTACGATCTAGGGGATAAGGCTGGGAAACTTATTGCTTGGCTAGACAAAAGGGAAGGTGCTGGACGCATTGTTACGGAACTTATTTCAGAGGGAGGAGAACCTATTACTGACCCACAGAATATAGTTGACATTTGCAGAATATTTTCAAGCGGTCTACTCCTCGGTCTCAGATTGACCTGAGGAGGACTCCTGTCTATTGCTCCGAGATATACGACTCCCCTTTCTGTCCAAAGAGGACGGGGATTTTATGAATAGTGAGCTCACTGTGGATGAGATTGCCCAAGCCATCCGTACTTTGAACTCGGGTAAGACGTTAGGACATAATGGACTCCCGATCGAACTTTACAAACTCAGGCCGGACAAATTAGCTAAACACCTAAAAACGATGTTTGAGGAAGCCCGTGAAGAGGGAGTTTTGCCTATAGACCAGAGAGTGGCATCGATAGTGGTGATACATAAAGAGGGTAAACCGAAAAATAGATGTGCTTCGTACCGGCCTATTTCCTTACTGAATGCAGAACCTAAAATATTGGCTAAGCTTCTTGCAAATAGGTTAGTAAAAGTCATTGGTGGACTCGTTCACCTAGAACAATCAGGTTTTATCCCCCATAGGAATACGGCCCTGAACCTACGCAGATTGCACGGCGTTATAGCTGGAGCGCATACTTTGCGGGAACCGGCTGTGGTCGCCTCGCTCGACGCGACCATGGCCTTTCATACCATTGAATGGTCCTACCTGTAGGCGTTCTTAGCTAAATTTAGATTTGGTTCTGATTTTATTGGATGGGTGCGTTTGTTATATTCTGAGCCGCTTGCCCAGGTCGTGGTTAATGGTAGGGTTTCTGCATTGTTTTGTTTGAGTCGGGGCACTCGGCAGGGTTGCCCCCTCTCCCCTCTTCTTTTTTCATTGTCACTGGAGCCCCTAGATGCTTGGATTCGATGGGAACCATCGATCCGAGGTATAAGGTGAACCCCTGACTGGGAAGACAGGATTTCCTTGTATGCAGATGATATTTTGCTTTATCTGACTGCTCCTCGGAAACCCCTCATGGTGGTGTGTGACGCTTTAGCCTCCTTTGGTAAAAATTCTGGTCTTTCCATTATCCTACCCCCATTGCAAAGACTTAGGAGTGACTCGGCACAGTGGCGTAAACTCCTGCCCTCCTTATTGGGACGAGCGGCTCTCTTTAAAATGATGGCTTTGCCCCGTTTCCTCTATGCTCTCCAAAATACCCTAGATGTCGTGCCTGCCAGCTATTTTCGGGAAATAGAAGGATTACAGCGTAGTCTTTTGTGGGAAGGAAGATACCGTATTGCATTGGCAAAGCTGACACTTCGTTGGTACGATGGCGGTATTGCTCTGCTGGATATCAAAAGGTACTATTGGTCTTCCCAACTCGCTGTCATTAACCACGCAACATGTGGGTCCGTTACGGATCCTGGGTATGCGATGGATAGATGGCTTCTTCCAGGGGGCAGTTACAATAGAGCGCTGTACTTGAGGCCAGCAAGGCTGAATTTGACGGGTCCCCCCAAACATGCAGTGAAAATCTGGCATGATGCAACGAGTTCCTTTGAAGAAATGCAGAAAGAATTTGAGTTATCCACTTCCAAATATTTTAGATATGTACAGATCCGTCACTCGTTACAGGCGGCCATTGTTGTGGATGTGGAGTTGCCGGAGGCATCTCCCCTAGAGGATAGAATATTAGATGGTCACCTCCCCGACAAAACAATTTCCCTGATTTACAAAAAAATTATTAACAATAGAGCGGATCTGCTAGGTGATTTGAGAGAGAAATGGATAGGAGATGGAATAGAATTAGATGACGAAGACTGGCAGGCAGCTGTCTCTTCCCCGAAGGTGGTCGCTATTCCTGCCTGGTTACGACTCTTTCAATTGAAGATCCTGCATATGGTTTATATCACAGGCTCCTGGCTGGTTCAGATGGGGTTGACATTGGAGGGATTGTGTAGACGTAAATGTGGCCTCTTAGGTACCTGCTTCCACATTATCTGGGCATGTCGAGAGGTTGCCCGATATTGGAAGGAGATCCACACCATTATACATGAGGTCACGGGGATATCCCTGCAACCGGAGGCATGTAGATGTCTCCTAAACATATGGGAACTCACTGATTTTACGACTGCAAAGACACGGTGGGTCACATTGGGCAACATGATAGCCAAAATAAATATTGCCCAGAAATGGGGCTTAGACACGCCGCCCACCCTTGGAGAGTGGGAAAGAGACATGGACTGGTGCATGTTTCGTGAAAAAACAGTGTATGTTGCGAGAGGACGTCCCCGGAAATGGGCCTTTATCTGGAGCCAGTGGAATGACCATAGGGGCAGGATTAGTACACCACCTAGAGATGTTGTTATTGATGTTCCTTCATCCCCATGAAGTGTTTTCCTGACTATGTACTTTTGTTTTCACCTCCCCCCTATCTCTTAATGTACTGCTAAATGCTATGTAACTTTCTGTAAATATTACTTTTATTGATGCCTTGTTTTAATAAAAAGATTTATTTTAAAAAAAATAACTGGCACAACAGCTGTGCAAGCCATAACTTAAACACCAAATGCAGTGCTCATGATCTTACCCAGAATTTGACAGATTCAATCAAAAATATTGTAAATAATCTTACAGGTTAGATTACTATCACATTAGCCCTAACAATATGAAAGAAATAGCTTCCTATGGCCGGGCACTATGGCTAACCCCCTAAGTATGCCTTTTGGCTGTTCTCAGTGAAGGTTGACTACAATGCCTTAACCCAGTCCCCATGCCCAGCCCACCAGGGCCATCACACCCTTCTGTGCATGGCAGTACACCACAGAACTAGGCAGTGGGTTTTGTGACATGAGCCAAGGTTTATGAACCTGTGAGATGGTCCAACATGGACTTGGGCTCTTGGACCTTGCAAGCCTTCCATCTTCATGCGGATGACACCTAGATCCACCTAATGGACAAGTTCACGAGTCCGAAATAGAACAATGGGTTTGCATGAAGGATTGCCTGCTCTACGACAGGCCCGCATAAACCGCAGTGAAATCTGAGATCTTACAACCAGTCCAAGTTGCAGCCACAACATTACCATTTGACTAGTCAGCATCTGTACATCTTCAAGTCCATTTCGTCCTGTCATAGAAAGTGTGAAAATTCAGGGTCCTCCCTAACTGAAAGAAAAAAAATGGTGCAGAACCCTTCAATACATGCATTGTCTAAGAGGGAATAGAAGAAGTTAAAAATAAAGATCTCTATGACTATCGGTATTATAAGTAGTGCTAAAGTATCATAATTTGTCATCACAGAAATTTTACTACGTTTTCAGGAAGAATTTGTGCAGGAAATAAAATGCAGTATTCAGAGTTTCGCCACTCCTAAAGGGGTAAAAACGTTGTGGTGTGGTACCCCATTTAAAGGTACCAAATTTGAATTTGAAGGTGGTGTTAAACCCAGCAAATAGCAGAACTTGCAGTATCAGTATTTATTGGGCTTAGGAGAAATTTCCGTTACACACAAATGTCACATTATGCTTATTATGCAATGTGACTTAATTCTGCAGCAACACGTTAATGCAGGAGCACAGGACCAATGCAATCTACCAAAACGTGAATGGCTATTATTCACTGTACTTGTGTTTTTGTACTATTTTTTAAGTTGAAATGTGCTAACATGTACAGTTAAATACCAGTTTGCCATTTCACATAATTTTGTATAATTTTTAGGAATCTACGTGTAATTATGAAAAACAAATTTATGCAAATTAATTACTGGGTGCGTATAACCTCCTGAAATATTAGGGCACTGGGAATGACGCCCCTGGTGTTTTTAAATAAAAAGTCACTATCCACTTGTGATATTTTTATTTTTTTGCATGCAATTTGTTTTATTTATTTTTATTTATTTATTTAAGAGGTTTGTAGAGCACGCAGCTACCCAACAGGGTCTCCCGACGCTAGAGGCAGACAGTAGCAAGAGGCATAGCAACATTGGCAGGTGGCAGAATCAGACAGAGCAGTTAAAGAGTATGGTTTTTAAGTTCTTACTAAAAGTAAGCAATGAGTCCCAGTTTCTAAAAGCTACCAGAAGAGAGTTCCAGAGTTTAGGACCCAAAACAGAGAAAGAGCGCCCTTTAATACGAGCTGTGCAAAACCTAGGCGTGTAAACAGTGCAAGGTTGGCGGATCTCAGCGATTGGGAAGGGACATACGGAGACCCCAGATCTTGGATATAAGAAAGGGCGAGGCTGTGTCTAGCTTTAAACATGTAGCATAAGGCCTTGAATTTAATCCGTTTCTCAACCTTCAGCCAGTGCAATTTGTTTAGCAAGGGAGAGATGGAAGCATGTCTCGGCTACCGGAAAAGAAGGCGGGCGGAAGCATTCTGGATACCCTGTAAGCGATGAATCAAGGCCTTATCAGAGCCCATAACAGTGCATTTGAGATATGAAAATGAACAAATGCTGCAGTTGTGCTACCCTAGTGGGTTCACTAAGCCACCTGCTTCAGAGGCCTATTAACTGTGTTTGTTATATTGCTGTCTTGAATTAATCATGACAATGAAACTCAGAATAGTTGGTCTTTGCAACAAAGCATTTATGGAGACTGAAAATATGTTAACATCAGAGAGTGGTGGTATCTTCCAGAGTATCTGTTCATTTTTTACCTGAAGCATTTAATTCACTTTCCTTCACTGAATCCAACAATGGTAAAAGGTAATGATATTTTAGTGTGGCATAAGATTGGGTAAAATCCATAATAACGTTTTACCTTTTAATTGCATCAGCAGTATTTTACTCCAGAGACCTTTTGACAAATGGCAAATGTTATTAAGTCCCTGGCTAGTAGAATGATGCAGTTAATAAACCATAACAAAGTAAAAAAAATATCCACTTTATAGCTATTATGGTATTGATGTTAAACCCTTGTATTTTTTCAGAGTTTCCGAAGCGTTGCCTGTCATTCAGACTCTGGCACCCATTTTAGACAAATGCTGTAATATTATACATATGTATTTTGTTTCTGACAGCCTAATATTGATGTTTTGTTTTCCCTTGAATGTGTGTTTGAGCAATAGTCGTTGAATTATAGGATAATAAAAGTTGATCTGGGACCTAAATTCTTATGTAGATGATGTCTTACCCACTTGCTTCATTAAAGCTTTTTCTGGGGATGCGCTCTCGCCCCTTTTCACCTTTGTCTATGTATCCTCACGCAAGGCATCTTCCCAGAAGCACCCAAAACAGGCTGATTCTCCCACTCCTATTATTATTATTTATTGAATTTTTAGGGCACACAGCTACCGGAGGTTTCCCGGTGCAAAAACGAACACATGTGTAAGAAGGAGCTGCTCTATTGGTTGAATAGCCAAGTTTTACTAAATTTGCAGTGGATAGGTTTGTGCCGGAGTTGAAGGGGGAGGGAGTTCCACAGTGAGGGAGCAAAACACACAAAGGATTTACCACCCATGCGAGCTTGTTTGATCCAGGGGACATTAAACTTAGCCTAGGACGAGGATCGAAGGAGGCAAGTAGGAAGGTAAGGGTGGACCAGGGCCCTGAGGTACTGAGACGTTGTCCCAGATTTAATCCTGTGCATATAGCAAAGGGCTTTAAATTTTGTGCGATTTCTACTCTGAGCCAGTGTAAGTCACGGAGGGTTCCTGAAATGTGTGCCATTCTAGGTAATTGGCACAGTAACCTAGTCGCAGAATTCTGGATGACCTGCAGCTTATGCACTACGTCTTTGTTAGCCCCCAGGTAAAGTACGTTGCCATAGTCCAGTCGGGATACTATTAGGGCCTGGATGATCCTTCTTTGTGTGGTCAAGGGCTGCTTCCATAGTATTTTTTTTCAGCCATTTAAGAATGGTAAAGCAGGTTGAGGCGACCTTGACTGCCTGCTGCCTCATAGAAAGTTTGTCATCTATGATAATTCCTAGATTGCGGACTGATAACAAGGGTTTAGGAAGATCACCCATTTGAAGCGGCCAATGTTGGGGGCCCCAAAGATCTTTATTTCCGCCGAGGATGAGGACCTCAGTTTTCCCACCGTTGAGCTTCAACCGATTGGAAAGCATCCAGCCAGCTATCTTTTGTAGCCCTACCTGGAGCGATGACACATTAGATGTCTCCTTGGAGGACAAGGAGAAGGTAAGCTGGGTATCATCTACATAAGAGAAAATTGTTAGCCCCGCTTCCTCAGCAATTGCGGCCAGAGGGCTAACATAGATGTTAAAGAGTAGCGGGCTCAGGATGGATCCCTGTGGTACTCCATAAGGGATAGCCTGGACCTTGGAACTAGCCGAAGGAGAGAAGACTTGGAAAGTCTTATCCAATAGGAAACTAGCCAACCATTTGAGTGCTGTTCTGACAATACACCAAGACTGTAAAGTTTGTAGAAGGATTGTATGAGATACAGTGTCGAAAGCAGCACTCAAATCAAGCAGTATGAGTGCCATTGTTTCTCCCATGTCCAGACGCTTGCGGAGGGTTTCAGTAATACCCAAGAGTGTGGATTCCGTGGAGTAGCCAGTTCTAAAACCTGATTGAGAAGCACTCCTAAAGAATCCTTCACTAGCTCCTGATGACTTTCCCAAATATCGACCCATCACTCACCTACCATTTATCAGCAAGATCATTAAAAATACAACTCCAAGGTCATATCACTGCTAACCAGCTCCAGCACCACTATACGTCCAGCTTCAGATCATACTGCAGCATAGAGACCTCTACCTTATAATTCGTACATAGTGCCTTCTTGACCATAGATGAACATGACCTCTGCCTCTTGACTTCTGGACCTCTCAACTGCCTTTGACAGTGAACCGTCCCAGCTGTACACACACCATGGAGTCTTGATAGGAATTATCCAGCAATGTCCTTCACTGGGTCTTCTTCTACCTTTCCAACAAACACCAATTTGTTTATATGGGCACCTTCACATCCCCAAAGATTCCTATCACTTGAGGAGTCCCCCAGGGTTCTATACTGTCTCCTATCATCTTCAACCTCTAGATAGAGCTGTTTGATGCTGTAATCACAAATAGCAATAGGACCAATTGATGGACAAAATGCCCACAAATATCATACATTCACCCAGTACAGAGATCCGGGCCTAAATCCATCGTTTTTTTGCTCCCCATGCCATTTAAGTTTAGACCCAGCCATGTCCAAATCAGTCTTGACCCTGTTCCCCATGGGTACCGTCCAGCCCGAACTGCCAAGCCATGTCCTCTCTGGACTGGAAGCAAGCATCCTAGGACCGGTACTCACAGATAGCAGCAGCAAGGTTCATCAATATTCTGATGATACACAACTCTACTTCAAACACTTCTCTTTCTTCAGAACATCAGATGCCTCAAACACTGCCTGCACATCATCCAGACCTAGATGTTCAGCACCCATCTGAAGCTCAACCCAACCAAGACAGAAGTTTCGTTATTTGCCAAGAACAACAAACAAGAAATAGTACAAACCTGATTCAATGACATGAGCCATGACAGCTTCAAACCCCATCTTTCACTGAAGGTCAAGTTACTTATATTCACACTGGACACCAACCTCACACTCAAGGAACAGGCTGCAGTAAAAAACAAAGATGGTTTGGCACCAGCTCTCTCTTTTAAAGATGGTGAAACCATTTCTTCTAGAAAGAACTGCTGTTGAAGCCCTCATAATCTCTCATTTTTTTTTTTTGTTTTTTTTTTTAACATCATTTTTATTGCATCACCAAT
This sequence comes from Lissotriton vulgaris, assembly GCF_964263255.1. NCBI lineage: Eukaryota > Metazoa > Chordata > Amphibia > Caudata > Salamandridae > Lissotriton > Lissotriton vulgaris. Next base: position 513,514,173 of record NC_141697.1, on the reverse strand, counting down.
ATAATTGTACAGACAAGATAATCAAAATTATAATTTCTCTGTGCACAAGGAATGTTATTGTCCATTGCGTTCTTGTCCGGGAGGTCCGCCTCTTCCTCAGGTACTGGTGACCTCTGTCCATGAGTATTTCTCGTATCACCTTACATTGTCTGACACTAGTGGTACTAAAGTATTGCTGGGTTGCTTTTGTGATTTTCACCCCTCCCCCGCCCCATAATTTCGTTCCCCAACAGCCCGCCAATTCCCGCTTCCTTCCCTCCCCCCCCGTGGTCGCGCTGCGCTGATTCATCATTGTAAGAACATCTGTTGTGATGTAGGAAGTACATACATTCGCTAAGGTGTGCCCCCCGGTATGGTGACAGGGTCTGCTACATCCAGCTCCTCCTCGCCCTCCTGCTCCTCATCATCTAAGTCACGGAGCGCCTGCACCATCATTTCCCACGCAGTTGCCCTCTCCAAAGCCTTCTCGTCATTTGTTCTCCAGGCCATCTGGTACCTCAGGGTGCTCTCACATGCCGCCCACCTCAGGCATTCCCCATACCACCTTTTATACGCGGGCCCCACTCTCGATTTCCAATTCCTCGTTATCTCCCGCTTAGCTAGAATGAGCCCCAAGTCTATAAATTTGCTGGTAGTCTTGTTTCTAGGCGTGTGTGGGAACCAATGGAGGATGCCCACCGCTTTCGTGTACTGGATGTCCCTGTCTGTTGCACTGTTGAGGGCCCGCCCAACTTCCTGCCAGTAGTCTCCCAGAGATGGGCAATCCCATAACATGTGACCCAGGTCCGCCCCAACCGTATTGCATCTGGGGCAAGCAGCGTTTTCTATCCCAAAATATTGTTGTATTTTCCCCGGTGTGAGGTATGCCCTGTGAATGATGTAGAAGTGGATTAACTGAAACCTGGCATTTCTCGAGCTCTTCCGTGCCCGCCTCAGTAGCTGGCCCCAGGTCGTGTCAGGGATCTCTAATTGGAGGTCCAGCTCCCACTTGGCCTTTAGAGCCGTCAGTGGCTGTAAGGCCTCCCTCTGTATCCTGGAGTACAAGCAGGTGACAGCCTTAAAGGTCCCCGCAGCCATCATCGTGTATTGACATGCCATGGAGGTGCCCGGCTCCTGCAATCCTTCCCCCCAGTGGGCCTGCATAGCGCCCGTGACCGCTGCGTGCAACAAGTAGTCGCCCCTCGGCAGGTCGAACCGCTCCTGCAAGTCCTGAAACGGCAGCAGTACCCCATCCTCATACAGATCGCCCAACATTTGTATCCCCGCCTCCTCCCAACCCAGCAAGCGCGACCAGTCACCTCCATGTGGGAGGGCCGTAACCATCCCCAACGGGATTTCAGGGGCATACATAAGGCGGACTCCCGCCCGCTTACGGGCCCGGTCCCAGCAGAGTCGGAACGTCTGCTCCTCGACCGTCAAATCTCCTACCCGGAGTTTCTGGTGTAATGTGATGTACGCCAGCACATGTCGCGGGGTGCCTTCTACTCTCGCGTCCTCAGGGCCTCTATACACTCTCGCGACCTCCTGAGTAAAAATCTGCAGCTGCGCGGCCAGATAATATCCCTCAAAATCAGGCACAGCCAATCCTCCTTCATCCTTGGGGCGTAGCAGAGTATCGAGCGCTATGCGCCTCCTTCCCGTGCCCCATAAGAACGCTATGACCAGAGATCTCAGGCGCTTAAAAATAGAACTCGGGACCCACACCGGGAGCGTCCTAAAATAATACAAGAGCCTGGGCAGGGCCACCATTTTGAGCAGGGAGATCCTACCAGCCAGGGATAGCGGCAGGGTAGACCAGAAGTCCATGTTCCCCCGTAGGGCATTAATGCAACGGGTGATGTTACCTTCCAGCAAATCAGCCGGGGTATGATAGACATAGACTCCCAGATAGTGCAGACAGCGCGGTTCCCACCGAAGTTCTTGCGCGGTGAGTGGACACGGTTCTCCTGACCTTAGGGGGAATAAGCAGGACTTAGGCCAGTTGACCCTCAGGCCCGATAGCCGGCCAAACCGCCCTAGTAACCGCCGTGCCCCTTCTAGCTCGGGGCCCGCGTTAGCCAAAAACATCAGCAGATCATCTGCGTATAAAGAAATGAAATGTGGCCTGCCCCTAAATGATAAACCAGCGTAGTGGCGGCCCAGTCTGGCCTCTACAGCGAAGGGTTCCATCGCCAGGGCAAAAAGAAGCGGAGATAGGGAACACCCCTGTCTGGTGCCACGCCTAACCGGGTATTGCCTCGAGATCAGAGCACCCACTCGGACTCTCGCTACCGCATCAGTGTACAGGACCTTGGTCCAGTTTATGTAGCCGTCCCCCAGCCCGAAGCGTCGCATCACCTCATACAAGTACCCCCATTCAAGGCTGTCGAAGGCCTTCTCTATGTCAATAGAAAGGACAAATGGAGAGACGGCGCCCGGCCAGTCCGCCCCCATCAGTCTCGTAAGTCTGCGAATATTGTGGGTAGTGTTGCGCGTCAGGATAAAACCGCATTGGTCCTTATGAACAAGGCCAGTCATATGCACCAGCAGTCTGTTGGCAAGAATCTTACTCAGGATCTTGTAGTCCGTCGTCAACATGGACAACGGACGGTACGAGGATAAAGCCGCTCCCTCTCTGCCCGGTTTTAAAAGCGGGATCATGAGGGCTTCACACATGGAGCCCGGGAGCCGACCCCTCGCTTTCGCTTCATTGTAGACCTCTCGCAGCCGGGGAGCAAGGTACTCCAGATATTTACTATAAAACTCTATCGGGAGTCCGTCGAGTCCCGGGGTCTTATTTCTAGCCATTTGTTTTACTGCACACCCTATCTCTCCGAGCGTAATGGGCCGACCCAGCTCCTCTGCCTCCGAATCTTCCACCCTCGGTAGTTGTAAGCCGTCCAAGAACTCTCCTAGCTCATCTGTCCCCCCTGTTTCACCACTTTCATAGAGACCCTCATAAAAAGTCCGAAACTTATTCAGGATCCCGGGTTGGGTATGGCAGGGCTCCTCCCCTGTCTCTTGGATCATCATGATCGGCATACCCCTCCTGACTGGGTTAGCGAGCCACGCCAACATAGACCCCGCCTTATCGCCTTCCGTGTGCGCCCTCGTCATGTACGCCTTATGATCAAAGCTGCGCAGCCGTTCTAGTTCCACAGCCAGCCCCTCCCTGGCCCCACTAAGCCCCTCCTGCAACTCAGGGTGATTCGGGCGACCCTTCTCCAGTTCTCTCACCCGCGTTTCGGCCTTATCTAAATCATCTAACAAAGTCTTGCGAGCCCCAGCCGTGTGTCCAATACAGTGCCCTCACACCACCACCTTAAACGCGTCCCACTCTACCGCCCTCGTGGAGGCCGTGCCGTTGTTCTCCTCAAAGTAGCACTCAATGCGTTCTCCCAGGGCCTCCCTGAACAACAAGTCATCCAGGGTGTCGGGTTGCAGGCGCCATGTTGGTACGCAGTTAGCAGTCACCATCCAGTTCAGGGATAGCAACAAAGGGTTGTGGTCCGATATCGTCCGGGCCAAATATTCCGCCCCTCCCACCGCAGAAAGTACACATGATGAACACAGAAACGCGTCCAGCCTGACGTGTAGATCATGCAGGTGTGAGTGAAAGGAGTAGTCCCTAGTAGTGGGGTGTAACGCCCTCCATGCATCTGTGAGGGCCCAGCTCTCCTGCCACTCCAGCCTGCGCTTGGCTACTCTATGCACTGGGGACGCATGCAGTGGGGGATGGGACCTATCCAATATCACATCCTCAACCGAGTTGAAATCCCCCCCCCAGGAGTACCGGCCCGCCAAATAACCCGCCAGTTTACCCGAGAGTGTAGACAAAAATGCGGGCAGATCCACATTGGGAGCGTACACACTGCAGAGAGATACCACCCTGCCTTTCAGCCTCCCCTCCACTGCCACATACCTGCCCTCAGATTCCACCAATGTTTTTGTAACCTGGAAGGGAACCCCCGCCCGTATCCAAATCAGTGCCCCCCTCGCAAAAGCTGAGAACGTCGTATTAAACAGCTGCCCCCTCCAACGCCTCTGCAGTGCAATCCCTTCTTGTTTATTGAGATGTGTTTCTTGCAGGAACGCTCTGTGAACTCCCCTGCTCTTGAGGTATGCCTGAACTTTATGCCTGCGTGTCATGGACTGCATACCCCGCACATTCCAGGACACACATTTCAACGCCCCGGTACTAGCCATTTCCCTTCACACAACCAGACCGAACAATAAAGATCATTGACCTCGCTCTCTCCGCGACCACGGACCAACCCACCCTCCCTCTCCAAACAGGAAGCCAAACCCCCCCAACAACAACTACCCCCCGAGCAACCCCAACTGCTCTCAACACCCACCCCCCCAGGACAGGCCCCCCCGCAACTGGAAGTACCCCCATCCAAACCAACACTCCCAACCACCCCTCAAAGAAAGGCAGTAATGGTCGCAGTCTCCACTGCGATGACCTTAAGGGCCAGTAGGGCGTGGTACGATGCGAAAGGTTCGTGAAAGCAAATCAACCCCGCACACTCCACCCCACAATCCCCACATCATAGCGCCCCGAAACCTCAAGTAGCAGTGCTCCACTGCCACGGGCCCAGCGCCCCGGTGTCCAACCAGCGAGTCCACTCCACTAGTCCAGATTAACACGCCTCAAGTATCTCCTCCGAAGTCTGTGGCGTCACGATAGGGCCCCGGGTTCCACCAAATTCCGAAAGTCCCGTCTCCGAGCCCGTGCCCGGGTCCTCCGAGTACGTGCCCTTCCCGGACTGACTTCTGGTAGACTTGGATAAGTCCGCCACTGCCTGTAGGGCCGCTTGCCTCTCCGTCTCCGTCTGTGACACCGAAGGTTTGCCGGTCCTCCTGCGGTTCTTCCTGATCCGTTGAGATTTCCTGATCGGTTGTGTCACCTTAGCCTCCTCCTCCCTGGCCTTGGCACCATCCGTTCCCGCTTTATAAGTGTCCCACCAGGCCCAAGCGTCCGCCGAGGACGTTAAGAAGAGTGTCTGTTCATCTACCACCACTCTCAGCTTCGCTGGGAATAACAGGGAGTACTTGATGCCTTCATCACGGAGCTCCCGCTTAAGGGACAGGAAGTTCGCCCTGAGCCTCTGTGTCTCAAACGTATAGTCCGGGAACATAGTGACCCTGCTGTTGTCCACCTGAAAGGGCCCTGCTTCCCTCGCCCTTTGCAAAAGCCAGTCTCTGTCCCGGTAATGGAGCAACTTGAACACCACTGGGCGAGGCGGGAGGCCCTGGGCCGGCGGGCGCGCCGGAACCCTATGCGCTCGCTCAAGGGAGAAGAAGGGGGACAGTCCCTCCGGCGCCACCTCCGTTCGCAACCAATTATCGAGATAGCCCACCATATCGTCACCTTCAATTTTTTCCGGCAAGCCTACGAGGCGTACGTTGTTGCGCCTATTCCGGTTTTCCGCGTCCTCGGCCCTCCGTTCCAGCACCTTCAAACGATCCATCACCTCCGTCATCTGCGCCTTCACCGCTGCATGGCTCGGGGCCAATTCCTGAACCGTGATCTCCACGGATTTCACTCTGTCCTTGAGCTTATCGTGGTCAGCTTTTAGGAGGCCCAAGCCCGTCGCCACCTGGGCTATGTCCTGCTGCAAGGCGTCTTTTGTGGTGGCGATGGCCTCCAGGATCCGGTCCTGCATCCGTTGTAGCGCCGACTGGTCTCGATCCGCTCGATCCGCTCCTTCCGCGGTTTCTGTATCGGTCGCACCATCTCCCTTCCCTTTCGGCTTCCCCATCTGGGCCGGCACGAGCGGTGGCCTTCAAAGCTGTCTCTGCCCCCGCTCCGAACGTCGCCGGGCTTCGCCCTCAGGAAGGTCCTCTTGCAGCAGTAGCGGAAAAGGCCCGCCGCGTTTCGCGCCTGGGGCACCGCTCTAGTCTCCGGATCCAAGGCTGCCTCTAGGGAGCAGGGTTTTCGATCGCCCGCTAGTCCGGCTGGCGCCAGTCGTGCTCAGAGGCCCGGGGCCATCGTCACTGGGTCGTTGCCATGTTGTCGCCGCCACCACCAAGGGTTCGGATCCCATCCACCGCCGGTGGCGCTCTAGAGGTCCACTCCAACACCCCGAGAGGGGCGCGATGCAGCCGCGAACACCTCCTATCTGTGGAAGTAGCAGCCCTTAATGTGGCTCCGGGCCAGCGACTCCGTCGTCCCTGTGCCTCATGCCTCCGGCGCCATTTTAGGTCGATGACTTCACGCCTGAGTTCAGCTTTCAGAGTCAGATATCGGGCTTGGGATGGCCCCGAGTCGTCCGCCGTCGGCGCCGGACCCTCCGTGGTACCTTCCAGTGTCGGAGTATACCGATTTCGTCGGGGTTCGATCAGATATTCAGGATATTTTTCGGGATCGGGCACGGAGCTCCGAGCTCACGCTGCCTACCTCCTCGGCATCCAAGCCACGCCCCCCTCATAATCTCTCATGTGGAAGGAGGTAAGGCCCTCCTCTGGGGATTCCAAAAGTCAATAATGTCATTCCTTTAGGGTAACCTACACACCACAGCATGTCTCATTCAAGACCTGGGCAAATATAATCACATTACACCCATCCTGATGTTAATCCATTGCCTCACCATGCTGGTCTGCACGATCTTCAAAACCAGCGGCATCATTTACTAAGCCATCACAACCAGCACCATGTTTTTCTGGCAGACAAACTCACCATGCCTGCAGACTAACACATGTAAAAAGAAAAACAAAGTAGCAGTTCTCCTCCATCTATGCACCCAGGGTCTTTAATAACATCCCTTTATCCCTGTATCCATCAGGACCATTCCAACACTGATGCAGAATAATTACAGATTACATCATTGCAGTAACCCCCATTATGGCAACCACTTCCCCCCATATGTATATGTGCTACTGGGGCAGCATTTTGATAAGTAGACAGTTTATTCATGTTTAGCGCAATAGTCCATCGCCCACTCCTGCGTCCCAAGTCAGGGGTTAGATATCACCCTTCAGCCCTTGGCAATCTCTAGTTCAGCCAGCACATTTCCTATCCACAGCAGGGTTTCATCTCCTGCTGAATCGCAAACCCCATCCAAGACTCCCAGTAATGCCACCAATGGAGAAAAGTCCATGGGCTTCCTGAGCACTCTGGATAACATGGCAACTATTAACCGTCAGTACTGGGAGATCTGGGGGTACTTCCACACCAAGTGACAAACGTGCACCCTTAGTTCTGAGCAGCACTAGCACCATGGCATTGCCAGTATGCCCGCATGCCTGAGCCTCAGCTGTGTTATATAGGTTGTAAATACTGGGACATGAGGATTTGGGTGTGGAAAGCTTCAAAATCCATCTTTTGCCATTTCATTGGTCAAATTAACAAACGAAGGGAGTAAGGTTATCAGTGATTGGGATAAGGATAATGATTACACAAAATCATAATTATAAAAAATGATGTGATAGGATTACATTTACAGTTTTAAGTAAATAATGGCTTAAGGAAATTAACAATAATTAATTAAAATAATAGTAATTAAAAGTCGTTGAGGTAGTTGTGGAATTGGGGTTAGGGGCAGGGCTTTTTGGGCCATGAAAGTAGTAGTAAGATACTTACCTAGGTGATGTGGTGACTACTGATGGAGTTCATTGCGCCTCAAACTGTTGGTGCTCAAGATTGTAATATACAACTATGGGCATTATTACGCACGTCCGCCCAACACCGTTGTGGTCTCGGGACCGACCGACCTCTAGTCAGCAGTCCCGACACCGCAATTACAATGCGACCACACATGGTGCGGGCGCAAGCTCCCATTTCTCTATAGGAGCTTGTGCTTCGGTCGGAAACCAGCCACAGCATAAGCTCCCATGGAGAAATGGGAGCTTCTCTTAATCCCTGTTAACAGGAAAGCACCATAGGTGCCTTCACGGCCCCGAATTGGAGGCCATTGAGGGATAGGGCCTTGCCAGGGGCCCCCAAAAATACTTTCCAACAGGCTTTTAATGTTGGAAAGCCCGACATGAAAAGCCTGTCGGAAACCTGCATCATAATCTCGACTGTAGAAATGTCATCCTTGGGGATCATGAAAGGTTTCTGATTGGCCGACGGGCTCCTTGAGCGCGCCAGAAGCCAGAATGAAAGACAGGCCGGTTTACACTTCAACCGTCTACATCATAATTGGGTGGTGGAACTGTGAACCTACCATGTCGCTCTGTAAGGCTTACCGGTCGAAATTGCAATCAACCCCTATATTTTAGTGGCGCAGTGTATTCGCTTAGAATAGCCAGATCTCTGCCTCTGTTCACAAAGACTATAATAATAATGAAATTGCATGCTCCACACAGATGACCCCCAAATTGTAATGGTTTGCACGCCATCTTTCAGTGCTTTATAAAACTCACTGTCAATGCCATCAGGAAATACAGGTTTAATTTGTCTACCATTCTTTCATAATCCAATCTTATATTTTTCCAAGACTGCTTCCTACCTCTTCCAATAAGTAAGAGGTATTTATTACAGCAAAGACATTGTTATTCACATCTGGCACACTTTCTGCATACATAATACTACGGAAAGGCAAGCACTCTCCCATCAAAGATCAACAGAAAAATAGGGCAGAAATGACTGCACCAGTATAAGAATTGTGGGCAACCACTTATGTTGTACTTACTTAGAAGGCTGCTGGTAAAATTGAGGAAGAGCTGGCAGAAACATGGTTTCTGCAGGTCATTTGTACAAGAAGAAGGTTGCAAAATTGCCAGGGGGTGTACGGTATTATTGTCACATCTCCACTGGTAACTTTCTGCCAGATTACCAGACATTAATCCAATTCTCTAGCATTACCAATATGTTCTAAATCATGAGCCTAGTGTCACATAGGGTCTTAGCCATATATGGCTGTAAACATAGACTTATGCCCATAAATGCCTCTGTGAATTTGGTCCTATATGCTTCAGTTTCGATTTATATATATATATATATATATATATATATATATATATATATATATATATATATATATATATATATATATATATATATATATATAACCTACTGGCGGTCGCCAGTAGGTAGTTATAGTTAGGATTTTTTTCAATGTTAAATCTCAAAATTCTAAAAATTCTATTTGGAATAACATTGGCTTCGGTTGACGAATCTGCCTGACAATTTCCTCAAAATGGCCTCGCGGCGCCCCGGTCCTTCCCTGAAAGTTTGGGGGGTATTCGTCAAGCGGGGGCCGAGATAAAAGGGGGGTCCCAAAACACGTTTTCCCCATGTTAATTTCCATAGGGCGGTCGATTTCACTTTTAGCCCGAACGGCTGAATGGATTTACACCAAACTTGGCAAAATTGTAGGGACTGGTAGCCCGATGTGCCTTTGCTATGTCTCGAGATATGTGCTCCAGTGGATTTTGAGTAATTTAGGTTCAAAAAAATAGATATATCTAGAGCCGCGCCCCGGTACGCGCACCGGGGAGCGCAGCGGGCGCGCCACGCGACTTGCGCACGGAAAGCTGATTGGCTGTCGGTTGTCTGTAAACATTCTAAACAGTCCGGAGCGGCTGCCATCTTGTGTCTCGGTAGGATCGAGACATGAGAGGTGGCCAAAACAAAGGGGTAAAAGACCATAAGGGGGCAGAGTAGACACCCCCTGTCCCCCTAGGTTTGATGTGGGGGCCATTAAAGGGCCCCGCGGGGTCTCAAAAATTTTGGGGTTTTTTTTTCGATTTTCGCGGGGGAAGCGCCCGGTACGCGCACCGGGGAGCGTACTATGGGAAAAAAATCACTTTAAAAATTTGTATGTATTAATTGTTTTTTTTGTTTTTTTTATTTTATGTAAGTACCTACATGTAGGTACCAATGCAGAGACTTTAATTTAATGTACACCATCTCCTCTGTAGATATCTTGCATGTTGTTATTGAAGTTTTTGTGGTATATGAAATCCATAACATAGTCTGTCAGGAAAGCAGAAACAGATCTTTTAAGCACTCCCTGAGAATTTCTAGGAGATCATGGGTAGTCTATCCTGATCCCTTATGATGAAAAAGAGGTGTAAAATATACATAGGAGATAATATAGTGGGAGAAAGGTAGTAGCTATGAGTAAACTTACTATGTAACAGAAAAAAAGTTGCACAGTATACTATAAGTCTCATTTTATAATATAATTATTTTGGTAATACTTCATGAATTACATATAAAAATGAATATTGTCTCAAACAATTTAAAATTATTAAGTACAAATTGATTCCTCTGATTCTTTTTCATAATATAATAAAACTTGTAACATAATATTGTCCGGTATTTCCTCATAATTATAAGTACATGATTCCATTTGTTCCAAACATTCTATAAACTGTTGATCCAAAGAGTCATCCATGAAATCAACTTTATCTTTTTGCTCTTCTGGATTTTCCACCTTTACTTCGATAGAAGTAACATTTGCTTGTTTTTCTCCTTCCATTTTCTTTCTGAAAATTGCATAAAAATTAACTATATTAGTAGAGTTAGGGTACTGTTGGGTTTAAGTTTAGACAGGTACTTTTGAGTTTTTAACAGTCAAGTAATTTTTGGGCAGTGTATGGTTTCAGGCAGGAAGTAGAGTTATTAAAAAGTGCATGTGATTAAGCCTAAGTAAATTCATAATTATACCAGAGAAGCCTAACTCAATCCATAACTATTACAGAGAAGTCTATCTCAATCTATAACTATTACAGAGGGATAGTATATAACTAACAGAATATTTTTTCTCAAATTAACTTAAAGTGCACAACATACTTCACTTTCCAAAATAACAACTTACCTTGGAGAAATCAGTTGAAGTTGTCAGTGTTAATTGTTTTCAAATGTACTTCTGGAAGCAGTAGTCAAAATGGCTGTGTTTCCCTCTCTTCTTTTATATATATTTTTGTACATAACCAATCGAATGTCAGGAAATAATCGTAGAAAATGAAAGAAACTTTTTAATTGGTTGTAAATTCTAACATTTCATATGTGTTTTTGTCATGTAATTTACCTCAGGATATTTAGACAGGCCTGTAGCTTAAATGTCTCAATGGAATTCCACCAGATTTGGGCAAATGGTAGGGACTGCTATGTAGTAGGGCCTATTCTATATTTGATGAAAGTGTCTCCAGTAGTTTTTCTGAAAATTACTTTCCCACCTTTTTTTATGGAGCGCTTACCGGTGCGCGCTCCGGTACGCGCACCGGCAGCGTAACGGGAGTCCTCCATTTTGTGTTTTGGTACAATCGAGACACACGATGGAGGGCAAACAATGTTCGGTATGGCTAGAAGGGGGCACAGTAGAGACTTCTTGACCCTCTAGGTTTTCTGAGGGGGGCTTAGGAGGCTCATAAAGGTTAAAAAAAAAAAAAATTGAATTTTCCGCAGGGGAAGCGCCCGGTACGCGCACCGGTGCACGTACCGGGAAGCGTACTTTGGTGAAAAATAGTGAAAAAAGTTAGAAAAAGATAAACGTTTTGAATGATCAGAGGTAGGGTAGCTCTGAAAAGAGCTTTTGGGTTCTGTGGTTGAGTTAGGTACCTACAAGTAGGTTCCAATGCACAGTCTTAAATTCAGGAGGAATATTCTATTTCCCTCATCTGAGAAGTGCACACCATCTCCTCTGTAGATGTCTTGCATGTTGTAACGGAAGTTGTTATTGTATATTGAACCCATTCCACAGTCTCTCATGTAAGCAGAAACAGATTTATTCACATGTTTCCGTGCTTTCTCAAATTGTGGACAAAATTGGTTGGACCAGTTCCATTTCTGTCTTTGGCATATATTTGAATATACCAAGGCAGTTTGTGGAAAAAGTGTCATCAATTGATCAAAGGTGTCCTTTTAGAGCATTTGCAGACCAACCCCAGTCATAGTGCCCAAATCATTTCCACCACAGTGCACTATTAAGAGGTCAAGGCTTGGCAGATGCAAAAAGGTTTTCACCAATGGTATCAATTGATGACATCTCAATCCTCTCTGGCCAATCTACTTGATTTCCAGATTTGATAAATCAAGGTTGTGATAATTTCTGCTTGCTGCATACCTTTGAGCCCAGTGGATGTAGCTATGTCCAATAATCCATACAGAATACATGGTGAGAGAAGGTTCTGGTGCAGTCAGATAAAGTGTAGGAATGAAATGGCAGTTGGAACAGTAGGAGTTTACAAAAAAATAATTGTGGTGTTTCACTGCTCTTGAATCACAAGCAATGATTGGTGGATTCAGATAGTTGAAAACTGAAAGTTAGGGTGCATGGTTGTGTTGTGTGAAAGAAGCAATTTGAATGGTTAAAAGAAAGTCACTAAAAGCAAAAATACCCTGGATAAGCTGGTGTATATATATATATATATATATATATATATATATATATATATATATATATATATATATATATATATATATATATATATATATATATATATATATATATATATATATACATATATATATTCACAGAAAAAAACATAGGTTTCACATCAGTTATAGTTAGAAATTAGCATTTAAAAAACCTATGAAATTCACTGAAAAAACCATTGGTTTCACACCAGTTATAGTTAGGAATTAGCATTTAAAAAACCTATTAAATTCACTGAAAAAACCATAGGTTTCACACCAGTTATAGTTAGCTGGAAATTTTACTGACATAAAACCATTGAAATTCCACGTTATATTGGACTCACTATAAATTGCTCGTGTAATGCACTGCTGATGACGTCACATATTACATCACTCATGACATGGTCAGTGACATCACTCATGACATCACTCATGACATCATCCTTGTGACAGAGTGACAGACCTCCTTTCACTGTAATGTAACCCATGAAACACATATTGAAAAATATAAATTACATTTTTTTTAAAAATGGAGATACCCATACCAGTTACAACAACCAATTCAATAATTCCACCATCTATATACACATTCACTCATTCACCAACAGTTCTATATAGTCACTCATACATATATACACTCATCATATGTAGTGATACACCTATACATCCTGTTACACACCGGCAGTCATCCAAAAGTTACTCACACACATACTCACACATGCAAATAAACTATTGAACATCCATTTATTTGCAAATACAGCTATACACACACTACCACCTTACTTCTAAGGAAACTTACACATACTTACTCTCTTAAACAATCACTTATAGAAACACATACTTATTTAAACAGGAACTCTTACAATCTCTCACTCTCACATATACTCACTCATATACATCAATACTCACATATACTAGATTAAAACATATGTAGTTACTGATAAAGACACTAGTGAGACAGTCATTCACTCAGTAACACACACATATTCACACTCATCCACCCATACAGTCCTGCACATATGCTGTCTTCAAAACACATACAAATAGTGAGTTAGTCACCAACCCATGCAGCCACTTATACACAAAGTGAAACACTGATACATATATTTAAATATTTAAACATTAATCGTTAATATATGTATTCACTAAGATACACTTAATAAGCCAGTTAATCAATCATTTTTTTAAAAAAAAAACATCCATTTACACACTTATTTAAACATTTATTGTTCCATCGACCTTTACATATACATATATAAAATATATTTATTTTTCAGAAAGCCACACATTCACTGGATGGTGTCATCAGTGATGTCATGAGTGATGTCACTGACCATGTCATGAGTGATGTAATATGTGACGTCATCAGCAGTGCATTACACGCGCAAGTTATAGTGAGTCCAACTAACTATAACGTGGAATTTCAATGGTTTTATGTCAGTAAAATTTCCAGCTAACTATAACTGGTGTGAAACCTATGGTTTTTTCAGTGAATATATATATATATATATATGTATATATATATATATATATATATATATATATATACATATCCAAACCAGACCTTCTCTCACAAGACAAAAGGGGCCGACACATGCTCGGTGCTTGACAGGAGACTATAATTTGCCAAATTCATCTGCTTGCAGCAACATCGTTTGGTGCGGGGACCTCCCTCCCCAACAGTAGTGAAGATCGCAGTCGATGTGTGTGCCTGTTGGGGGGGACGTTGCGCTGTATTTTCAATACCACACAAAACTTTTCACAAGCTGGCGCGAAGCTCCAGAACGAGAGGGGGTGTCGGTAACTCAGGGCTTGCAACCCGAGAGATACATCCAAACCAGACCTTCTCTCACAAGACAAAAGGGGCCGACACATGCTCGGTGCTTGACAGGAGACTTTAATTTGCCAAATTCATCTGCTTGCAGCAAACATCGTTACATCAGTGAAACGCTGGGCAGACGCGTTTCAGGCCTTCGCCTTTCTTCAGTGCCGGTTTCACTTCTGCGCTGACATCGCACCTGGGGGCCAGATTAAATACACGGCAGTCCACTCCTACAGGAGTTAGTTGTTACACCCATTGCCCTTGATTGCAGAAGACGCAGGTCCCAAACCTTGTCCACTCTGGGTTTTGTAATAGCCGCTTCAGGGTCCTCAATGCAGTGATTAGGTCCCCTAACACCTTGTGGTGCCCCACTTTACTAGCCACGGAAACAAACCCTTCGGACAGTCTTTGTGGGAGGCATTGATGGTAAGTCTCTTTAAGTACACACCTTTCCCCATTTGGTGCGGGACCTCTCTCCCCAACAGTAGTGAATATCGCAGTCGATGTTTGTGCCTGTTGGGGGGGCGTCGTGCTGTATTTTACTGATGTATATATATATGTACACATACATATTTATACATCATATAATATTTTATTTTTAACAGTTAGGTTATCACTAAATAAGTCTACTTGTGACAACATTGCAAGTTGTGCAAATGTAAACTGTGTGATCTACAATTATAGCATGCATTATTTAATTTGGCTACGTTTTAAAGATAACTGTCTTATATTGCACAGATAGTTGCAGCAATAATGGCAATAACAGGAATTGTTATGATGGCTTATGCAGATGGTTTCCATGGTGATTCAATTATTGGTGTGGCATTCGCTGTTGGGTCGGCTTCTACGTCAGCAATGTACAAGGTAAGGACCTCATATGTTCTTGAATGTTACTATATGAAGATGCGGATTGACTTAAACTGACCTATAAATGCCATGTGGATGCACAGTGAAATTATTACATAGCTGCTTATTTACAGTTGAGATTTGAAAGGCATTGGCAAACAAAATCGGCAAGTAGTACGAGTTATCTTTTGAAGGAGCGTCCTGGGTTGCCCAGTTCACGCATGAATTCTGGCACTATACATTGGGTAACTGAGGCAGTAACAGCTTCTCTAGAACACTCCTGGAAACTTTAAGCATTCTGGAAAAGTTGGAAATGTACTCTAGGCTGAGAAGTAAATCACAGGAGTGCATCGCAAGGGCCATATTTACTAAAATGTCACGCAACACAGCAACTAAATTTGTTACACTGCTCTGAGTTGCACGAATAGGAAAGAGCAGGACAGCACAATATCTACAAAGTTGTGGCAGTTTTCTGCTCTCTCCATGCGCTGGTTCACTTTTGGCAGCCATGTACTAATGCACACAACCTTGCGCCATTGTGCAAAGGTGTCTGTATAGTCTCAAGCCTAGATTTTGTGTGGGGAGGGTCTCCCATGCAGTATAAAAGCTATCCTTTAAGTCATTTTCTACTTTATATGTGTGCTATATAATGCAACACACATGCAAAGTAGGAAGAATAAGGAGAAATTAAAACAAAATTGTGCTTGCTTTGAGGAGGCATCGGAATTTTGGGCAACTCCCTGTCTATGATTCTTTGTAAATAGGGGCCTGTGTCAAATCCCATGGTTTAATTCAATTCAATATTTATTAAAGATTTGGAACTCCAACGAGGTCCATATAAAAGGATACGTACAAGTTATTACCTAAAATATAATAAAACAAGGAGAAGCGCATTAGTGGCAACTGCTACATATACACATTGTTCAATACATAGCAAATTCTGAAAATAGAGTTTGAAATTAGCAGAAGGATGATTGAAGTGCCAAGACATATCCCAAATTGTGCAAAAACAATTTAAGTAGCAGCCAATTCATGTGCAAAATACATTTAAAAATACATTTAAAAAACATATCCTAGCATGTGCTACAAAAGCAATTGAGTTACATCAGATTCATATGCAAAATACAATCCGAAATCCAGTTTTAATAGAGCATCGAGCTTTAAAGTTAGCAACAAAAAAAGGGTAGAAAGCAAGACATACCCCAGTTGTGCAAAGAGCAATTAGATAGTAGCCAAAACATGTGCAAAATATTATCTGAAAAAGGAAAGACTATTAGGACTCCATAATAGGGCAACAGACACAGGATAGACAGCCCGATTAAAAGAATATATATAAGAGATGAAAATATATACATAAACTCCTTTAAAAAGTTGAATAATTTTACATAGACTACTTCATTTCCCGTGGTTGGTTGCATGGAAACACCCATGACCGCCCATAGAATGCCCCTCGAAGCAAAGCAATGCAAAACAGCGCATAGAAAATCCATCATAACCGTAAGACTTTGCATCAGCATTGTACTGCAAAAGTAACACAAACTCGATGCAAAGCATTGGTGAATCTGTACCTGAGTGTTGTGAATCAGAACGCACGTGATTGGCCTTTCACAACTAAAAAAATATTTGATCAACTCAAAGGGAGGTCTCCAGTGCTTTGAAAACCCCAAAATATCTTTTGAAATGGTTTCCTATATTATTTAATCTGTTTCGTTTTGTGTTACGGTTCAGCACCAGAACATGGGCTTCTATGGGAATTCACAAGGGCGTATTATCAAGCCCATTATCGCTGCTTTAGTGGCAGTTTTCTCCCTTTAAAGCGGCGAAAATGTTAACTCTGTTTCTTGAAAATATGCCCCTAAGTTCCTTAATGCTGACACATTCACCTGATAGAGATATCTCATTGGTCACTGCACTGACCTCATGTCTCCGAAGACAGAATCTGACTCTGGTCTGCGTGTAGACCTCGGAACGTCATGGAAATGCACTTCCATATTATCGAAAAGCACTGCAATCCCATATATCAATGACAGATTGAGCATTCTATGCAAATAATTCTATACTGATTTACATTTTTATTGCTGAAGCGAAGGCATGAATGTCATACATTAATGCCTTCTAGCGTTGCACTCCTGTGTTCATTCAGTAGGCACATCTAGTGCAAAACACTACAATATAACAATGTTGTCGGAGTGACACAACATACAATTATTTTCGAGGCTTGCTTTTTTGCTGTATTTCTTGTGGATATTTGGGAAATGTCAAATATATGTTACAATCTAAAAAAAAGAAGATGTCCACTTGCTTTTGTTGCAAGAGCAAGCTAGACCCTTTGGCTTTACCAATGCTTGCTTGAGTAGGGTCCATAAACTATGTAGCCCTCAAATGTCAGGGCTTTAGGGTGCCTTTTATTGTGTAACACTGCTAGACATTTTGGGCCACATTTATCAAGGGTTGTGTCACTTTTGCACCAAATAACGGTGTGCAAAAGCGATTGAGATACAATTAATCAAGACACTCAAGGCAACCTTGCATGGCCCTAAGTAGCTTGATAAATC
This sequence comes from Lissotriton vulgaris, assembly GCF_964263255.1. NCBI lineage: Eukaryota > Metazoa > Chordata > Amphibia > Caudata > Salamandridae > Lissotriton > Lissotriton vulgaris. The sequence continues at coordinate 513,496,658 of NC_141697.1, read as the reverse complement.
AAGAGTAACAAAACGCAGTACAAACGGCTAAGTTGATTACTCTGCCAGTAAGCTACTCAATGTGGCTTAGCGCTGCCTTCTAATAAGGCACCCTTTCACGCTACACTTAGCGTGAAAGGGGAGGACATTGGGCGTTTCACCGCAACACCCATTGATTTTGACACTGCCCCATATTTACAAGGGTGGCGTAAATATGAGGCAGCGACAAAATTAAGACCAGGGAAAACCTGGTCTTACCCTGGTGAAATGAGGAGAAATGTTTGATTTTTCCCTGTTTCGCTGTTTCTAGTGTGCTGCATTGTGCAGCACACATAGAAACAGCAAAACGCCATTGATTGTTAATGCGCAGGAAGGTGTCTCTTCCTGCACATAAAAAATCATTAAAACAAAAATTATGTTTTGCAACTTCTATGTGTCCTGCTTTAAACAGCACACATAGAAGTTACAAAACACCTTTTAAATATTGTTTATGTGCAGGAAGGGACACCTTCCTGCACCTAAACAAACTTCCCCTGCAACGCAGACACCCTTGCAGTATGTTGCAAGGGTACCTGCGTTGGCACTAGGCTGCTAAATTTAGCACCACCGCAGGGGGAAACACAGGGCTGCACCATATTGTTGTAAATATGATGCAGCACTGTGTTTCAGAAGTGGCGAAGCACAGCGTTAAGCCAAGAAGGCTAATGCTGTGCTCCATCACTTCCATTGTAAATGTGCCCGCAGTATCAAATCTGAATTTAACAAACACCCTTTTGTCATATAGAGCATGGTTTTCATGTATTTTAGACATGAGAGAGTAGCCTAACAGGGGACTCCTTCATACGTTTTAAGGGTTCATAAGAGTGTTCAAACTTCAAGTCCACCAGAAATGCACCCTAAAAACTAGGGACTTTAGGTGCAGAAGCAAAGTGATGTCATTTTGGTCTATGTCTGACAAGAGGGGGACCAGCTGTACTAGTAAAGAGATTTCGCATTTTCCCTAAAAATATATATTTTATGCAACTGTTAAAAGCAGGAAATTCGGCTCTCATCTTCCTTGTCCAGGATGGAAGACAAGGAGGGCGAGAGAGCATGCGCTCTAAATTAACAGTACTCTCTATTTTTTTATGACGCTAAGCATTGCTCCTCACCCTCTTCGAAAGTGACATTTCACTCTGGGTACAGGTTTAGCCAACTAAACTCGTCCAAAATGAACTAGGTAATTAAACAAGCCAACCTTATCCAGTTTGATTGCCCAATGTTAAAAACTAAAGTAGCACTGCACCAATGGTTAATAGTCACAACCTTTGTTTTATGCTCAGTAGCAGAGAGAGGCCTCATCAGGCTACAAAAAAATCCTACATATTTACAAGGTTAGAGCTTGTCAGAGCATGCTATCTGACGACCTCTACTAAGAGTGAAACACAGGTGTCATGGGTTGCTTTTATTCATTTCAGATTGACTTGGGTAGTATTTTACCAATCCAAAGCTGTAATTCTGTGCCTGGAGTGGTAAAAGGCATTTGCCATTGTTCAGCTTGGGAGGATAGCACTAGCTAATCCTATGCTTAAAGATTCTGCTGCAAAAAAGGGGAAAGATCTAAGGGGCATATCAACAAGCGGCAGCGATAGTTATTGCTGGCCACTCTTAGCTTCAGATTGCATCTCGCCAGCTATAGCTGAAAATTATCGCCATGCTAGCGCTGTATCAACAACGCACAGCGCAATGGCAATAATGATTCCAGTGATAGCGGTGTTTCCATGGAACATCACTGGTTTCCTGCGATGTTCCAAGGAAAACTGTGATATCCTTGGTGATAGGTCCTGCGGTCTTAGCCACACAATCCACCCCTCATGTAAGGTATGCCTTAGTCAGGAATTTAACAGACGTTAAATTCTTGCCTTAAGGCATACTTAACTTGATTTCAAATATCGCTAACCCTCGTTGTTAATTTCACGAAGCTGGGTTAGCGATATTTACCCATGGTGTTTTGTCAGGCACGCCTCCTTTGCATCTCATTAGCAACACGATGGGAGGCGTGCTGACAAGGGGCGCTACTGCAAGGAAACACACGCTAATATTATTGTTGATAATGCGATAATATTATCGCCGCTTTTCACCGAAAACGGGCTCTAAAGCGGCAATAATATTATCACTGCTGCTTGTTGATATGCCCCTCAATATTTTTACTAAAGTTTTTTTGGGAAGAAAAAAGCCTCATAAAACATGTACAAAATATCAAATACAATGCAACATTCCATAAGATACAATCCACCATTCCATACAACAATAAAAGCGTACATTTCAAAATACTTATTTCATCTGTAATTCTAAAATCTTAAAGTACTTTTTTAATCTGCTTCTTTTCCGTCAGGTATACAGTAAATGTCTGGAAACCGCAAAAACAATCTGCTCTCCATGTTGTCAGTTCTAAAATTGCGAATGGCCTCTAAATTGCATCTTACACCCAACATGCCACATATAGGAATTAACCAAGTCTTCCTTAGATGGTAATAAGTGGGGCAAAAAAACAAAAAATGCTCTTTAGATTCAGGACTCAGTTTACACAAAGGACAAGTAAGTGAAATATCAGATCCTCGCAATCTACTACATAGTGCATTAACCGGTAAAATCCCAAACTTGAATTTCAGAAATAGGGATCTTCCCTGGTATGGTTCCATGCGGTCCATAAATATTTCAAATTCCAAGCTTTGGTTAAGATTAAGAAAACTCTCTGTCAGAATGCCGGCTGATATCTCCACTATCCTTCCTTCATGTACCTGTAACCAATTATCTTGTTTTTAGCATTTCCTTGGTTACCTGTTCTGGGTTATCCCATGTCCAACTTATACATCCAGGACTTTATGTAATTAAACCAAGTTATGGGTCCATGCTTATCTAGCATTTTTTTATTGGCAAATGATTGTTTAATAGGAGCCAATGACTTACTACTCCAGAGTCTTATCCAATAGGTTAGAGGCTTGAGTTTAGCTACATCCACCAGATTCCTTAGAGCCAAGTATTGGCACATAGCTGCTAGTGGGGTATTTTAGGGCATCCTAAGGTTTGATCTATAAACCTATTCTCAGTTTTCATCAAACCCTTGATTTCATAAGGGCCCAATATCTCTGCAGGATACAATTTTGCACCAAGACCTTTTGCACAGCAGATCTTCAAAGCAGGAGATATCAGTGGGAAGTTATACACAATCGCTTACCCCGTATGCTGCAGTGACATTTCACTCTTCATTATTTGAGGAACCCATGACAATGTGTTCGCAATCCAGACTCCTAGATAGTCAAACTCCCTAACATGCACTAAGCAAGAAATCCCATCTTAACCTTCCCTCTAAAAGACCTATGCAAAAGGAAGTCATAAATTTAGTTTTAGAAACCATGATTTCAAAACCATACTATTTGCAGGTGATAGAGAATCTGTTCATTAAGTTCTGCAGCCCATATGATTTTTCGGACTCAATAACTTATCATCTGCAAACAGTAGGGCGGGCATTTTCAGGTCGGCCAATTTGGGGGCGATCATTCTTGTTGACATATAGGGCCCGATGTAGGTAAATGCCATTTACCGATTTTAAAATACCGAATCCTACCGATTCGGTATTTCAAAATCGGTAAATGGTATGTAGGTCCCAACATCTGCATTCGTTACCGAATCCTTAACAATTCTTTAATTACCGATTCGGTAAATACCGAATCGGTAATGCCCATTCATTCCTATGGGCTTTGAAGCCCATAGGAATGATTAGGCATTACTGATTCGGTATTTACCGAATCGGTAATTAAAGAATTCACAAGGGTGCAGGGGGTGTCACTTTGACACCCTCTGGCACCCCCAAAACAGGCACAGGTCTGCCTGTCACATGACATAGGTGTGCATGCACACATGTGCATGCACACCGGAATCGGTATTTTACCATGGATTTGTATTCCATGGTAAAATACCGATTCTGTAAGCCATGTGCAGAAGGTACATTCAGCCTGATTCATCAAGCTTTTTTGCGCTCGCAAAGGGCCAGATTCTGAGAATCTGGCCCTTTGCGAGAGCGATTTTTGCATTTGGGATTCAGCATCCCAAATGTAAAAATCGCTAATTGCGATCTCGCAATTTTGCGAGGAATTACATTTAAGGAATCTCTATTTGAGATTCCTTAAATGCAATTCATCATCCTATTTTTTTTTGCGAATTCACAATTTCTAGGCGCAATTTACCGCGAGGTCAGACCTCGTGGTAAATTGCGAAAACTCAGAAAAATGCATTTAAATGCATTTTTCTGAGTTGCATGTTAAACACACACATGTCCTTTGGACATGTGTGTGTGCAACACATGTGTTAAATTTCATTTGAGGGGTGCTACAGGGTGTCCTGTGGACACCCCTGGCACCCTTCAAATCGCTATCTTATTTGCGATTAGCAAATTGCTAATCGCAAATAAGGAATACTCCCCATTCATTCCTATGGGCCTTTTGGCCCATAGGAATGAATGGGGAGTTATTCCTTATTTGCGATTAGCAATTTGCTAATCGCAAATAAAGAATTGTAAGGAATCGCAATTTTTTTGCATATTCCTACATGAAGACCGTTTTGCGAGTCCTTAATAGCGATTCGCTATGAATCGCTATTAGGGCCTCGCAAAACGGGAGCATGATGAATCAGGCGGTTAGCCTACCTACATTGCATTTTCGGTAATTTTACCGAATCTGTAAATATTACCGAATCGGTAATTATTTTACCGATTCGGTACATATTACCGAATCGGTAAATTTACCGATTCGGTAATGATACCGATTCGGTAAAATTACCGAAAATGTGCCCCTACATCTCGGTAGCCCTTTACCGATCGGAAACAGCCGGAAATCGGTATTTTCGGCCGATTCGGATCGGTAAAGGGCTACCTACATCGGGCCCTTAGGGCCCGATGTAGGTAAATGCCATTTACCGATTTTAAAATACCGAATCCTACCGATTCGGTATTTCAAAATCGGTAAATGGTATGTAGGTCCCAACATCTGGATTCGTTACCGAATCCTTAACAATTCTTTAATTACCGATTCGGTAAATACCGAATCGGTAATGCCCATTCATTCCTATGGGCTTTGAAGCCCATAGGAATGATTAGGCATTACCGATTCGGTATTTACCGAATCGGTAATTAAAGAATTCACAAGGGTGCAGGGGGTGTCACTTTGACACCCTCTGGCACCCCCAAAACAGGCACAGGTGCCATGTGGCAGGCAGACCTGCCCTAAGGGCAGGTCTGCCTGTCACATGACATAGGTGTGCATGCACACATGTGCATGCACACCGGAATCGGTATTTTACCATGGATTTGTATTCCATGGTAAAATACCGATTCTGTAAGCCATGTGCAGAAGGTACATTGCCTACCTACATTGCATTTTCGGTAATTTTACCGAATCGGTAAATATTACCGAATCGGTAATTATTTTACCGATTCGGTACATATTACCGAATCGGTAAATTTACTGATTCGGTAATGATACCGATTCGGTAAAATTACCGAAAATGTGCCCCTACATCTCGGTAGCCCTTTACCGATCGGAAACGGCCGAAAATCGGTATTTTCGGCCGATTCGGATCGGTAAAGGGCTACCTACATCGGGCCCTATGTGTGTTAATTACCAAGTTAATGTAAAGTGTGAACAGATTCAAGGTGAGCCTGTAACCCTCTCACAACACTAATACAGCCTAATAAGTCAGTTCACCACCCCACCCCATCTCACTTGTGCAAAATTGGCACTATACAAGCAAATTACTAGGTCAAGCAGATTAGCTGGCATCTCCATATCTCTGATTCCAACCAATAGTTTCACCTGAGGTATAAAATCAAAGGCTGCTCAAAGGCCCACAAACACTACATACCAGTGGCCTTTGTTTAAATGAATGGTCTTCCAAAAAATCTAAATAAAGTGAAACACTTAATCAATAGTGCTCATATGGAACCAAACGTCTGCCTAAAGGTGTGACAACTCTTGATTTTCCTCCATCCATATTTGAATTTGAATCAATAATTATCTTATAAATAGTTTTGGGCATTGTCTATCAGGCTAAACAGTCTGTAATTAGCTGGGTTGTCAACAGTCCCCTTCTTATAAATGGGATGATCTCTGCTCCTCTCCAGGATTTCAGTATCTCGGCTCCCCTAGCTCTAGCATTCGATAAAACATTCAATATGAAACCCAATACAACCGGTTCTGACCAGTAACAAACCCCAGGAATCTGGTCCATTTCTGGGGCTTTCCTAGTTTTCATACTATCTATGGCTGCTAAAGTATCTTCCATGGAAAAATAGACTGTAGGGATATTCTCTGAGGCACACAACATGTTCACCTGCTCTCCTTTCATGTACAGACACTCTCTCTTGCTCTGAGCAGTATAAAGATGACTAAAATAATAAGCCCAGATCTAAGGCTGGATGTTAATGTCTTCATTTTTAGTTGATATTGGTTGGTAGTTCCATATGCAAGAATATGACCCAAAAATATTCCATCTCTCTTATTGGCAGCTATAACCATTTCCCACCAATTTTGTTCCTTCCTTCTCTTCTCTGCTGTTTCCTTCCCACAGCTATTAACTCTCTAGCTCTGCTTTTTAAAGGAACCATTAATTTTCGTTTGGCCAATCTACATTATTTGTCAAACCAGAGCATTTCTTTCCATCTGAACGGTAGAGCCTTCATTGTTTTATGAAGAAAAAAAAACTCTGAGGGAATCAATTCGATGAATAAAAATATTCATTATGAGGACCTTTTCTTCGATAGAATCCTTAAATATACATGGGGCATTGGAAAGTAACGAATAGATGTGTGCAAGTGTATCTGAGTTGGTCATAATAGTGAGCCATTTAATCCTTCTTTTATTGTTAGAATGGAAGATTGGTGCTTCAGCTGATGAACTCGAGTGTGAACCCATATCTAAAGGGATATTCTTCAATGAGAGAGACAAAACATTATGGTCACTATCATTTCTTTTGACTTTCACTATATCTTCGTTATTCGGCCACAGAATTAGGTACAATAAAACATTGGGCCTTATTTAGATTTCTGCGGATGGGTTATTCCATCACAATAATGATGGATATTGTGTCTGCTGAAATCTAAATCCCAGAGGAAATGACGGGATTTCAATTTCTGGGGATGGGATATCCGTTTTTGTGGTGACAAAGTAATCCATCTACTGATATCTAAATCAATCCCATAGTCTATTCTTCTTCTAGACAATGCTGTTTTAAAAGTTTAATTCAGCTTCCTTGTCAGATGTTGAATGCCCATTGATAGCACGAAGACCACAGGATAATGTAAGAGATGTGATTTGTACTGATACCTTGGACTACTTCTCTGAGAGAGAGAATACACTAATCTCGATATGCCCCTTTCCTCATCTTCGTCACCTGTAAGAGCTTGAATAAAATCTAGTGGCTCAAAGTTGAATTGAAATCCCCCGCTAAGATGAGATGACTATTGATATTTGCTTGTTGCAGATATTTAGAGAATGTAAGGTAGGGGACTCTTAATAATAATGATTATACACATTAAATAACCTTATTGCAAACATCCCTACAGGTGAAGTAATATGGGGCCTCAGTATATCAGCAGTTTTGAGATTCAATCTTTTGAGCTTACAAGCAAGTGACATCTTTAGCCAAATTGCTAATCCACCCGAAGGTTGGCCTGCTGCTGAAGTTCTACTTTCTATACTACAGATAATGTAACCTGATCTATTGATAGGATCTAAAGCTTATGTTTCTTGCGACACACATACATGATGATTATCAATAAAGCCTCTCAATTCGGGATCACCCAATTTAGATCTTAAACCAGCCACATTTCAGTAGAGCAATTTGATTTGAGGCAAGTACTATATCATATTTATAACTCAGCGTGGATGGCGCTATGCTAATCCTATGCTTAAAAACTCTGTTATAAAAACATACATTTGAGATAAGCAGTTTTAGAGTGTTTGTGGTGTTGATGAGGATTCCATATAAAGGAGAGTAGTGTTTTTATATGTATATGTGTGTGTAAATTGATATGATATATATTTATATAATGTCAATTTAAAAATTCAAATTTCTAAATATTGTAAGTAATGTAGCATTCGTTTATATGATAGATTATTTTATTTCCCTGCTCTCATATTTTTATGGGAGTATTTTGCCGTACATCGGTTGTCCATGTGCAATGCTTGACTTAAGTAGAGGCTTGGCTGGACTAAATTTGAGCCTGCTTTGACTCATTTAGGGTGTAGTAACTTTACAAGTGTAGTTTATGAATAGCAATGGTCCTACTATTTTGGGGCTGTTTGTCTTGCCATATCTCTCCCTAAACCCCCCCTTTCAATTTCAGTAAACCTCTCCCATTTAGTATAGATATTCCCCCTTTTTGAGCTACTCATCCTTGCCTCTACCATATTTACACACAGTTATACCCACATGTACAAAGATTACCCAAATAGAAAAGATAGAGGAGATGAAGCCTGAGGTCTCCTGCTACAGGTTTCTAAATAGCATTTTGAAGTATACCCCTGTACTAGTACTTTACATACAACAAAATACAGTAAATAGGCCCCTTTGTTTTTTGCACCTTAGATAGTGATCTAAGGCAGAAGTATTGACTTCTAATTGTAAAGGCGAATGGTACTAGACAACAAAGATCATCTTTTATTGGCATTGGTATTATTATTATTCTTACAATCTCAATTTGAATATTTAGATCTGGCCAGATTTTTACTAGCCATTATGTATACTGGAAGGATATAACTCTTATGACAATTTAATCTGTATTTGTTCTATTTGTTGTGTTTTTTAATCTAACTATGAAATGTTGAACTGATTTACACTAGTCCATCTAGGTGAAATCCTGTTACATCTATAGGGTCCCTCTATCGGGCATTTATTTTTAATGGTGTTGTTTTTCTTCCTTAATAATGTGTTTGTTTATGATTTTATTTTAATATTGTGTCATTCTTTTTTATTATCAGAAAATAGATTTTTGAACAAGATACACAAGTGATTAGTTGCACAGTCTCTAAATTAATTATTTAAACAATCAGGGTGCACATCTCACAGCTTTAACTGTTGAGCCTAATGTACAAAAGATATTTCCAGCCTCTTTAAAGAACTATGCTATCAGAATACGAAGTTGTTTTTGAATCCCTCTCCTGGGATGTGGATCTTTTATGCACCCATAGTATCTGAGAACTACTACCATATGAACCACTTTCTGGCAACAACGGATATCGTATCCTTATATCCTAACATATTCCAAGAAGAAGCCTTGAGCACTGTTTAAAAACCCTTGAGATTCTTGTCCTTTTACTGTACCCATAGAGTTTACAATACCCTTGGCTCACCTACTTTTCTCAAAAACCTCTTCCTGTACAAAAATGACTTTTTTGCATACTAGAGAAATGGCCATAGCCTCCTCCTTGTTGGACTGCCGACAAAATGAAACACAAATACTCTGCTATGAAGAAAGTAGTGGACAGTGATAGGTTGATCCACATCTTGGTTTATATCAAACAATATGAAAACTTTATTTTTATTACATTTTATGTCAGATTAAGCATCGATCTGGGGGAGTGGGGCATTACACATGGTAAGGGGGCTAAGAGAAATGGGGTAAGCATAGATCACTTATAGAGGCTCACGTAGCTTTAATGGGGTGCTATATTACCTGGATTTAGATTTTAATTCATCATAATCATAATAAGCGGCATTATATATCTTATAACAGGCCACATGGTTTTACCATGCTTGCAGGATTCCCGTTTTAGTTATGCTGTGATCAGTTTTTTACCTGTGCGTAAAGGTGTTTCCTCTTCCACTTTGTGAAGTTGTTTTTTAGCTTTGGTGTCTTCATAGCCTTCATGCAGTTTCAGAGAAAAGTAGCAGGAGAGCATTTCAGTCCCAAACCACAAAATACAATTTTTTGGGGGGAAAATCATCCTTCCCAATGGATTTTTTCATGAAAATTCATCTATAAAAACTCCTCCTGGGCCTGCCTCAGGTCTTTCTTTCAAATCAATTTGATCATATAGGACTTTTTTCTCTGGAAATTGTAAAAAAGTATTAACCTTAGAACCAGATTTCAGTGGAAGATATTCATGTTATGATACAAACAGCCTTGTATTGCTTATCGGGAACCCTACTGCTCCCAGACATTATTGCTTGAAAATAGTAGTGGATACAATAGGATTTCTTCAGTTTATTGGAAAACGGCTGCACCAGGGACACAGGTGATGTGGCCTATTGAACAATGTTTTTTTCAGTGACTATTGGTCGAAATAAAAACCGTGGTTTAGGTGTCAATCTTATAAGAGGACATCACCACTGTTTTGCTTTCATGAGAACATCAGGTCAAGAGTAAAACTATAAATAGGCAAGGATTAATACAAAGTTGGAATGAAATGTAAGACTCTGAAAAAGTAAAGGGGGAATGTGACACTTATGTTGCATTGTCATCTAAGAAGGTCAGATCATGCTCACTAGCCAAGATTCTATGCAGAGAACAATTAGAGAATGTAGCAGAGAAATAATTTTTTCTGTTCAGTGACATTTCAAGTGTTGCAATAAAAGCAACTAGTTTATATCTAAGGGTAAGTTGGGACATTTGGGCAAAGTTTCAAGCAACAAGACAAATCTAGCAGGAATTAGAAGCCGTAGGGGCAAGAAGAACAATTTTTCATACTTCACTGTTTTACTGTATGGCTTTAAATTGGAGTGATTTTAACCGTATTTTTAACATGCACCTGAGTGCTGGATTTTATATTGTACCACCAGATCCTTGAGTTTTAATAAGCAGGATTTTAATTATTTATTTATGCGTACTATGTGATGAACTGTGTTTATTGGCTGTTGTCACTATTTTTTATGGGTGTGAATCCTGATTATGTTCACAAAAAAGCAGGAAGAACTCTGCAATAAATCAAAATCTGAAAAATTTTAATTATTAATTGAAGTGAATGAAATAACAAATTTCATTTTCATTTTCATAATCTTTATTTCGATGATTGTTCATCATAAAAGATACAAAAAACAGTACATTGATACAATATTAAAATGATATTACAATATTAAAATTCCCACAGTTAAAAATATAAAACTATTTCAATCAAATGCTCAAGTTGGCCACATTCTTAGTAAAATACTTCCTAGTTTCGAAGGGCTAGATTCAAACAATAACGCCTCCTATTCCAGACAGTGCCCAAGTATTTTGCCACAGCAAACACGATGTTTTCAGCAAGGTCGGTTTTAAGTACCCTGTAAGCCACCAGACACTCAGAGAAGCCTAAGTTTTTGCACAGTGGGACTATCCATTTCTTTCTAGCTCCACTGTACGCTGGGCAGAAGAAGAGGATGTGCATGTCTGTCTCTCTATCCACTTCACACCCAGGGCAGCTACTCTCAGTGGGCTTACTCCATTTGCTTGTAAGGTCACAAATAACAAATAAAAACAAGTGTAGGCAGGTATGAGGAAATGATCTTAAGGGCATGGGGACAGAAAGAGAGGAGACAGAATCAAAGAAACTAAAGTGGGACTCTAAGAGTCAGAGACGGGTAGGAGTACATAGACAGTTGTGAACACAGGTACCCTCAATGAGCAAGATAAGCACCAGGATTAATGGCCCAATTCACAAAAGGGAAGCTGAAAAAGTCATAAATGTGCATCTACAGGAATATAATTATGTGTGGAATGAATTACAGACTTTTTTGGTGATTCACATAGTTTTCTAGGAGTACTAAAATGTGTACCCTTATACATACAAACATTTCCACCATCTGAACGTATATGCCAGAAGAGATGTAACGCAAATGGCACTGACCAATGTAACTTTTTTGTTTCCACATATTCCCCATACCCACTTTAAATATTAGAATGTTCCTATCGAATTTTTTCCCCCTAAACTGTAGCTTTCAGCCTGGCAATCACAAAGTAACAGACATGAGCACAGAGACAGAGAGGAACATAAGAAACGATAAGGACTTAGAGATATATATGACCAAATGGCGACAGTTCAAAAGGGCTGACTCCTTTATACATGCATTGGAGTGTAGTATTTCTGGACTGATAACCTTGTTTTGTGAAATCTAGGATATTTGTAATGTAATCCTTCCTTTTGATTATTTAAGCGAGCAGTGTGATGCCCAACACCATTTGCTTAAGAAATATCTCCTGAGAAGTAGAAATTGCACTCTTAAAAGTGGTAATAAAATGTTTTGTCTTTTAAAAGAAGTGGTCAATGGTGACCTCTGATCCAGCAGTTCTGGGCCCACGGTAGGAGTTTAGGTTTTCTCCTTTGTTGGATCAATAAATCCCTTATTTACTTTTTATCTTGGTCCTCCAATGAGTCTTTATAAGCCACACTGAGAGGAAAGAGAGTTAGAATTACTTGTCCAATTAATGCTTAATTTCAATTAGCAGTGCAAATTGCAACCAATTTGGCTACACAATGAGGACCACGAATCGGTAGCCAAGTTCAAGGGTGTTCATTACAAATTAGTAGTTAAGTTCAAACAAATCTCTCAGAAGACCATTTCTACATAAGTTCAAAGTTACAACAGGGAGACCAATTATCCTGAGGAAGTTAATGCGAACTAGAATTAGACATACAAATAGCTCAGTGAAAGTGATACAGGTTAACAACATCAATTTCTGGTGTTTGTAAAACGATCTCAAGTTATCCTTTCTATACATTAGCAATCTAAATAACACAATCACAGTCCAAAAGGATAAAAGGCTCAGCAATCAAAGAGTTCTATTTCAGAACAATGAACAAAGCAAAGAGGTCTAAGTAAATCAATAATGAGCATCTCAGAAGCTCGGTCAAGAGTCTTCAATAGGTTGGAAGCAAGTGTCAGCCCGAGCTATGCTCGTAGCAAAGTCCAAGGGAATATTGAGAAACAGATCTCCTGCAATCTGCTCAAGAAGATAGGGGTATCATGGAAGGGGTTCAGATTAGAGTCCAAGGGAAACTCTGCATAGGGTCTACATAAAGGGCTTCAGCAAAGAAGTTCACAAAGAATAAGCAAGGGAAGGTTCAGCAGCGTTCCAAGAGAGTTCTGAAGAGGGTTCACTGTTGTCAATAGGTTATAGTCCACAAGTTCTTGGGTGACACCTTTTTTGTTGCATCATCAATAAAAGTCCATTGTTTTTGTTTCAATGATGAGGTGGATTCTCATATTGCATACTCTAAAAGTAGAGAAAAATCCCCCAATGGACATGGGAGCACTGTCATGGTCACACACTTAGGCTAGAGCATGATAGTCGTTAGTTTGTCTACAGGTTTCACATGTGCTCGTAGTCAAATTCCTTTCCGAGACATATATCTATTGCTGTATTGCATTAAAACAATTAAATAAAATCCTTTTGAGTAAATGCTAACTTAAGACATTAAATTAATGTCTCCCATTTAATATTGGTGTGCAAATTAAAAAATATACTCATATAATATTTCTTTAGTAGTTTTAGCTCAGCTCATATTGCATGGATCACACAATAAGCAATCAAACTGCACAATAGTAGGTTTAGATGAGAGCTACTTTGAAAGTACACGCATGTAGCATTAATGCATACATTTAATTTGTATTGTTTAACCTGTACTGAGATAGCAGACATATAAGGATCCTTGAGAGATAAGAACGATATCTCTAGCAATTACACAGACAATATAATACCCATATAGGAATCAGGCTTAATGTTTAGGCAATTAAGTAAATAGGATTGTTTTTGGAACAATTACACATTCCAAATGTTAATCTTTGCATTGTGGCATATGCTTTCACTGTATATCCATGTAGTTGGAATGTATCATGTATGTTTTATTAATGCATGTCAGTCACTTTAGCTATCAACATCAAATAATTATTTCTAGATTATTTTATTAAATGCATCTCCTATTTAGTAAAAACAGGTCCTAAGTTAAACGTTCAACAATATTTCTTTCGACATTAGTAAACATTCCATACGAGAACTTTAAATTCTACAATAATGATTCTCCTGCAATAGCAGCATCAAACACAGCATGTGTATAAATCATTATTATATGTATATCTCATGTGACCAGTGCATGTTCAATTGGAGTGTCAAGCACAACTTGCATTTAGGTTTTAGTGATGTGTAAAGAATGGGCAGTTTTGTGTTGCACCACATCTTTTTGATTATAAAATAAAATGGGAAAGAACAGCTGAGTACAGTGGTTTAAGTGCAAGGAATAACTTGAAGGTAGAATGTAACATAAAGGAAGGGTTAAGGAAAACAAAATAGAAAGGGCATACTTAAAGATTATAGGAGGGGCTACAGCTTCCACCCATAATTAATAAGTAAATAGAAGCTATTTAAAAAAGTATTAATTGTATTAACAGCAATGGCATTAAAAAGTTAAAGGAAGGGTGATATGGGGGTGGTGGTTTGCGTCCCCGTAAATGAAAGCCATAAGGAATTCAGAATGTATATCGGATTTCCTGAAATTAATTGAAAAAATTATATAAAAAATAGGATCCTGAGATTAAGCAACCCATGATTAATCTCAAAGTGATTAATCCATCAGAAAATAATACATGGAACATGGGTGAGTAGATTATGTGATCCCCACACCACTTGCTTAAGTAATCTTATGTCAAGCATTTTTCCTGAGAAGTGGAAATCACAATCTTAAAACTGTTAATTCCAGGACATTGCAGAATGTCCCACCAATGCTGGAAGTCTCTGCTGGATATTTTGCTCATCGAATCTGGTTTTAGGAGCACAAACGTATTTGAGAGTTGGTCCTTTAAGAAGCTGTAGAAGCAAGTTAGCCATTCCATGCTCTCGTAGTGTAGTGCATAAAAGTAGCACAAGGGAAGAAGGATGATAGGAATATTCTTAAAAATGTTAGAACTTTTTTATTGTAATCTCTTTGTTGGCAACATGCACAAGTGCTATTTTAATTGTATTCTGTGTGGTCATTATTCATGTACTAACAACAAAAGAAGACTGTTGAAATAAACTCTTTAAAATATACAGAGGTATTCTTAATGCAATGCTTGAGTGTGCTATTTTAAGAAGGACATTGAGTTTGGATTATGACTGTGTCACTGAACTCTTTATGAGACTGTTAGTAACCCAGACAACACAACCACTACCTTCCCATGAATGCTCAGTGGGTTGTTTGAGACTGCACTTAAACTGGTCTTCCTACCTCAGTGTTTGTGCACTGAACTAAGTCCCTGGACCCATAGGTTAAGAGCCCAGTCCCTGCAGACCTGGGGTGCAGAAAACAGGACTCATAACACCATTGAAAAACACTCTCTCAGTTGTCAACTGGTCATCTTGAAGATGACCGTGGGCCAGTCCCTGTTTTCAACTGACATCATTAAGCAATCTGGGAATTTAATGCCCATGCTTATAATCAGAAAGGTGAAATTAAAAATAGGGGCATCCTGGTCCTAGTATGTGTAGTGCTGTTGGCAGAAAAGCTGTGGTAGGGCGAATGTTCACACCTTTCACAGTGGTTTTCTGTGTGGGCCTTCCTGTTGTAGAGCAAAATGACTGAATAGCATCTGTTTCAGTCAATAACTTCATCCCAAATAGTCAAAGGATGCGGATCTCTTGTGACATACCATTAACATGGGTAATAGTTAGCACCAAAGAAACTGTACACACATAGCGGTCATGTCTGAGGTCTGAGCAAGCCAGTATTGATTGCAGATTGCCATACTGCATACCACGCGGCCATTAGCGGGGGGCTTGGTGGAGGTGCAACACTGTCACTCATTTGTTAATTATGTGTTCCATGTGTTCGGTTCTGTCTTTGAAGTTGTAAGGTTTTGTGAAACAAATACACTAGGTTAAGTCTATATTGGCAATAAAAGATCTTTGCTACTTTTCTAAATTTCACATTGTCTTGTATACTTTCTATCAATCTTGACAGAGTCCAAAAGCTTTGTCATCTGCACAAATAACACTGTTTAGACCTACAAATGTCGTTTTAGAATTAGAGCAACGTGTATGATAAAAGATATCTGTCATAGACCTTGTTTTTCTTATTAAATGATTGAACAAACATATATGCACAATAGAAGGATGAATGCAGAGGTACGAGTGGTTAACTAGGCTTGATGTATTTACGCTTTTGACGGCAGAATGAACTGGTTTTATATAAATATTTACAAAAATGAAAATGATTGCTTCTTTGAATTATGTATTTATCTAAAGTATAGTTACTATGTGTACAAATTCTTAGTCTTTTTCATTCCAAAATATGTAATTTCCTATTACACTTTGATCTGGGTTCTGTAATTGTTAATATGTACGCTTGCCCAAGTTTTCATTAGTTGTCTAAGTAATCTTTAAATACAGTTGTTGTTCAGACCCTGACTTAGGAACATATCCAATAACAGGGGAACCCCTTTTTTGTACAATAGACCAACAAATTCTACTTTACTGAATGCAATGTGAAAAGGCAGGTGAGAGAACATTAAAAAAGAAATAAGTGGAGACATAGTCAATGCTATTCCTTTATTTTCTCTGCCCCTAGTGTTTTTGCAGTGTATCAATTATACTCCTGGTGAGCTGACTCAATTGAGTGAGCTACAATATAAAACCCTAATGAAAGATGGTGGCTTCTCATGTGACTCACCTGGAACGAATCGTACTTAAAATGTCAGGTCGTTTATCAGAACCCGTTCCATGATTAGGCTGCTGTATCTAGACATCAATCTAACAGCAGAAGGCGAGGTAGATTTTTTACGATTTTGTTAATTTAATTCTTATTTTATTTTATGCGATTTTATATAGCGCAAATGTTACCTGAAGGTGGATTACATGAGTTACATAAGAGATACAAACAGAATTTTTTTTGCAAATCTACAAGGTGTAGAGTCACTCAAGGGAGAGATAAAAACAGGAAAAAATGCACATGTACAAGTTGAAAGTCACTCAAGGAAGAGATACAAACAGATAAACTCTAAAATCACATAGGAATGGTAGTAAGTACACAAGTCTACTACATATACTAGTGGTTAGAGTTCTATATATACAAATAGTAAATTCACACAGGATTACATTTTAACAGCAATTAGGCTTGGATAATTATATAATACATATTTGCATATATATTTAAAGCCACCCAGCAAAAAGAGAAAAACGATCAAGGGTCATCAGGAGGAGTCCTGAGGGAAGAAGGAACGGAACAAAGGTCAGACAAAATGGCGGGTCGTGGGTATAGACAGAGACCATCTTAGACGGGAAGCACAAAAGTCAGGAAAGTCAAGAATCCAGAAGAAGAACACAGAGAGCAGGATTCCATGGAGTAGAGTCGGAGGGGGGACGCAGCATAGGACAGGATTCCTTGGCGAGGGAGACTAGCTGTTGAGATGGTCCGGAGTTATCGGGTGGCATTATGTCCTCCGCAGGCTCCCTTTTGGAGTCAGGCAGGACCCCGTAATCCTGTTATTATCCGCTAAAAAGAAGTGATCCTGGAAGGCACCCTGATAGTGAAAGTAGGGACCCAGCAGATCCCGGTGCGGAGAACGGTGGGAACACAAAGGAATTGGGCCCTGCGGTCTGCTTCGGAGGTGTCACATTCCCCATTGCCTGTGGCCCCGAGGGCATAGGAACACAAGCTGCCATCACGAAAAGCAAACAGCAATCCGGACACCCACCTGGGAGAAGCCCTTGAGGGAAGACAGCATCGATAGCAGCAGATGGTGTGGTGACTGACTCGGCCCGGCTCGGCTGATTAGGCGGGGCCGACATCGGAGACCTGTCTTTCGGAGGCCCAGAATGGCATCTGCGGCAGGCCGCGGTCCCCAGCAGGCGGGCGAGGGAGTGATCTGGGAACTCTCTCCCCAGATAAAATCCTGCATCTGGGAAGCAGGCGGCCCTAAACTTACTCGTTCTTCTTGCAGTTGGGGGGTTGCAGGGGTCCTGTTACAGAGCACACTGTGATCCTGCAGGGCTCCATGCTAAAGAGTTCATAGTGGACAGTCAGTTTCAAGGGACATGCAATGTCTGACTTAACTTAAAAAGATTAGCAGAAATTTCACAGTGGGACCAAGCTGATGTATTCTACATGTGGACGGCATTCCTGTGGTGAGATACAGTGTTGTACATAAGTCCTGCTCACCTCCTGAATTAACCTGTGTATATTTTGTTCATGATTACAATCCTTCTTGGTAAAGCATCTACTCTTTTTTGTTATTGGTGGAACAACTTTTATTTTATTTTTATGCGGATGCCCCATGTTCCTTCTAGATTTTGTTTTTTACACAGGTGGGGTATTCTTCTCCATACCCCTGGGCCTTCCCTTTTGCCCTTTGTTTTTTTTTGGTCATGTACACGGTGCAGTCCATGCAGTGAAGTGCACTGTGTCCGGAGGGTCGCATACCCTCGAAAAAGATTAACAATGCAGCATTTGCATTTGTGCGAGTTACAACAGTAAAAAAAGTAATTCCTTTGCCTGATGTTTAATGAGGCTGGTTGTTGCTCTGTCATTTCAGCCACTGGAATTTACAAGGGAATACAAGTTGCATGCAAAGTTTAGTTTGAGCCGGTGGTTGCAGGTGGGGCCCACCAGCTCTTCTTTTTGGTGACCGGGACCTACTTTTCCTTGTCAGAGTATGACCCAGAGTAAGAGAGAGGAAAAATCATAAGAGGAGAAAAAGAAAGACTGAAAACTGTGACAAAACGAGAAAACAGGGAGGGAAAAAAATCTGCAAAAGTGAAATTAATTGACAGGGAGTGTATGCTG
This sequence comes from Lissotriton vulgaris, assembly GCF_964263255.1. Classification (NCBI taxonomy): domain Eukaryota; kingdom Metazoa; phylum Chordata; class Amphibia; order Caudata; family Salamandridae; genus Lissotriton; species Lissotriton vulgaris. The sequence goes on along the minus strand of NC_141697.1, from coordinate 513,477,915 downwards.
GTGGAAGAAATAGGTATGAGGTCGAATCAAGACTGTATAACTTGGTATTCAGCAATCCTTACATTAGTCAGCGCTAGATGCGGGCTTTGAGAAATTCCCACTCATCACCACTTCTTTTTTTACAAAGATGTATGATGCTCGTCACCAGAAAAAATAATTAAATTGTAGGAGTGAGGAGTGGAATGGACTGTTGATCAGCGGGTACTAATTTCTTTTTTCTGATAATCGTTACTCAATACTTTGATAAATTACAAAGGCTAACACTTTAAACAGTTTATAAATATTGTTAAGAATGAGTGCAGTTGCTAACAACATAAGTATAATTTCTTGATGTATTTATATCAAATAGGTTGACTAGCTATGATTCACTCATTAAATATGTTATCTGGAAGTGGTTAGGGCTGGCTTTAGCCACTGTGGCATTGTACTATCTTAAACATGTTCTGTTAAGGGGTCTGGTTACTATAGTTCATAAATTGACTATAAATGTATTACTATCTACTTGAAATATGCCTTGAGTAAGTCAAAAGAAATGCACACCTGCTTACAGAAAGTCCTTTGTGTACCAGGCCCAAGATGATTATATACTGTACTATACACTGATACAGTGCAGCCCTGAAACAGGGTATGCTCTTTTGGGCTGCACTTTTTGTTTAGTTCATTGCTTTTAACCTCCTGTAGCAATATTACCGGCGTGCCTTGGGGGCGTAACAGGCTTTTGCACCTGCTTTGCCCCCCCCCCCACCCCCCCGGGCACTTTGGTATTACAGAAGGGCCACAGATGCTTTTGCGTCCCTTTCTGTCATATCGATAGGGCTGGTACACATAAAGCACCAGCGCTATTATCAAAGGGCGTTCCCCTTGTTTGAATGGGGGCATGTCTCCATGGAAATGAGGAAATCAGTGTGCCTATGTGCCCGCTCTATATTACAGACGTGGGAACAGAGGCAAAGAAGCTGTCAGGAGGCACACTGACTGTCAGTGTGCCCCCTGACAGCTGACCTCTGCAGGGGTGAACGTGGGTTCCAGGGACCCCCCAGACATCCCCTTGCCGGTGTGTGCAGACACTCAATGCACTCGCGTGCAAAAGGATCTGGCTTTCAAATTAGCTATCGTACTAAAGAGGAACGCACGCAGAAAGAACAATTGGCAGAGCTTGAAGCGCATCAGGTGTCTTTGACGACACAACTCAATCTGGCCCCTAGCCCGTCTCTCCAGTGCAATTTGCTATAAATGCAACAAGAAATACAACAATATCAAATGGGGGAGGCCAAAGAGATCTGGGAAGCATCACAGCACTGGATATATCAGTGGGGCGATAAGTCGAGTAAAATGTTCCATAGGCTATGCCAACCCGACAAAGTCCCCCGCTATAGTGCCTACCGTACGAAATCCCGACGGGGGCCTCTGCTCCTCGCTGGACCAAGTGACCCGGTAATTCGCCCAGCATTTTACCTCCCTATATGAGCATCGTGAGCACCTATCATACGGCTAAATAGCGGAATTTATTAAAGATATAACACTACGTAAACTCACGGACCACGTGCAAGACAAACTTAAGGTTCCTATTACATTAGACGAGCTGACCGCGGCTCTGCATGCTATTTGTCCGGGGCGGGCCCCTGATCCTCCTAACAGGTTCCCAATGGAATTCTTTTAGCCGAACATGTATATTTTAGGCCCCCATCTACTTGCCGCCATACACTACGACATGAACAGGGTATTTTACCACAGGACTGGAGACATTTAGAGATAGTTTTATTCCACAAACCAGGGTGCCCTCCAGAAGACCCATCATCGTACCGCTCCATTTCCCTCATTAATTTTTTGCCTAATTTGTTAGGAAAGGTTCTAGTGGATCACCTCCGGTCGTGTGTGATGGATTTTATTCACCCAGACCAGTCGGCCTTCATGCCACAAAGGGCTACTCGCCACAGCATACGTAGATTACATAATGCCATGGTGATGGCCCCTACTTTGGGGCACCCAGCAGCCCTATTATTAACAGACATGGATAAAGCTTTTGATTCACTCAGCTTGGTCTATCTGTTCCCATTACTTGAGGAGGTCAATTTTGGCCCTCGCTTTATCGCATAATTCCAGCTCCTCTACACTAATCTAACAGCCTCTGTCCGAATAGCTGAGTATCACTCAGATCCCTTCCATATCCACAGAGGCACAAGGCAGGGCTGCCCGTTATCCCCGCTGCTGTTCCCCCTAGCGGTGGAACTCTTAGCAGCCTGGGTTCATGGTGACCCAGTGCTTCGAGGGTTTGAATGGTCCCAAACTCACTTAGACTGCATTTCACTCTATGCGGACGACGTCCTCTTTTTTATGACTGATCTGTGGTTTTCGGGACCGCGTATCCTACAAATCCCTACATTTTTGGGGGAAAATACTGGTCTGCACACTAACCCCACTAAGTGCGTGCTCTTTCCAGTATTCGGCAACTAGGGACGAGGTACCTGGGTGACACAGCTGTCACATGCAACAGAGAGATTCAAATATTTGGGAATCTTCATATCGCCATGCCCTACGGTTTCATTGGCCAACAATATCAGCCAGCTGCTAGCTAGTCTCAATAATGAAACAACAATATGGTCCTCCCTCCCACTATTGTTGTATGGCTGATCGGCCATTTTCAAGATGGTCTCGTTACCCAGAATTGTTTATAGAATGCAAAACTTCCCTTACAAGATTCCACGATCCTGGTTTGCACAAGTGAATGCTATACTTAATACATTTCTCTGGAATGGGGGAGCGATCAGAGTGGTGCTACACACTTGTACACAGTCCACGTACTGTGGGGGAATTGCAGCGGCAGACGTCTATGCCTATTATGTAGTGTCCGACATCTTGATAATTAATGAATGGTGATATAACTATCCACTCGAGCATGCTGCAATGGAAAAGACCCATCTTCTCCAGCTCCTCCACCCTGGAGAAGTGGTGATCCAGCTTTGGCAGACTACAGTCCGACAGATAGGATGGTACAGGACTCTAACACAAACGACCCCCCTATGGTATGGTACATATCTCTGTCCTGTGGCTGCCATACAGGGTTTCTGTGCGTGGGACTCGGTGGAGATCCCGACCCGAGGAGATGTAATGGGGGTACCACATTGAAATCATTCCAGCAACTTCAGGGAGACTTTCAATTACATAAGATCCAGTTATATAAATATCTTCAATTCCATCACGCTTTGACCCCACTGATCCAGGCCCTAGAATCCCTACCGGAATTCCACCCTCTTAAAGACGCCTTTTAATGTGGGGCCTGGGCCTACATAAAATCAGACAAACATATCAAACATTGACAACTCACACCCAGACCACCCTAGACAAGACCAGACGAGCGTGACAGGAGGTCATTCGCGACCTGACAGACGACGACTGGACAGAGGCCATTGACAGCCCTCGGGGCTCGGCGGTGTCTACACGGTATCGTCTTACACAATTCAAATATTTACACCGAGCATATTGTACCCGAAACAGACTGTGGGCAATGGGCGCTATCCTATCCCCTACATGCTTGAGATGTGAAAGGGAATACTGGACTTTTTTTCATAATTAATTAATTAATTAATTAAAGGTTTATATAGTGCTAGGATCGACTCCCGGAGGAGTATCTCCGCGCTTCAACCGCTGCTAAACCCTTCCTGGCTTCCCTGAGAGATGGTCCCTTAGTGGGTATCTCCAGGGTGAGACCAGGCATCCCCGGCGGTCTGGTGGGGCCGTTAGTGAAGATGAGGCAAGCTAATGCCCAGAGTTGCAGAGTGTGATCGCTGATCAGAGTGGGCACCGAGGCGAGAGAATTATCGAGTCCGCTGACCCTGGTCCAGAAACCTGCCGCGTCGGGAATCGAACCCTGGTCCCGGGCCGTCCTCTGCTCTCAGGTCTGCCGCCTCTAACCAGTGAGCCACACTGCTTCACATAGCGTCTGGGAGTGTTCCACATTGCAACCCTTCTGGCGCAGGGTATCCTCTTGCCTCAGTAATATATTATCATGGGAACACCCACACGATCCACACCTCTTTCTTTTGCATAGAACAGATGAGATTGGGACAATAAGTATAAGCAGTATTTACTTTTTTAGCCCTCTCTATTGTCAAACGCGATATTGCACAGCTATGGAAAGGGACTTCCCCCGACTCTTGGCAATTCGAAGACAGAACTGGATAGATGTATGAGTGCGGAAATTGCAGTATTTTTGGCACATGGCTGCCCCAAAAAACACCTACGAATCTGGGCCCTTTGGCAACGTACTGTGGGAATGAGCTCCTCCCTCTACCATCAACGGACCCCTAAACTGAAGTCACTACATAGGTGCATTTCTCTGGACTTATTTCTCTTCACATTAGGCTTGTCTGTCTATCTGCAACCATATGCTGGGTTTGTCTACTTGAATCTGGAACTGTCTGCATATTGTTTTTGTTGGGATTCCCTGCATGTTGGCAGGTTTTGCAAATATTCTGTAATGATGGTATTCCTGTCCATCCATGCTCTCTTACAAGTACTTGTAGGCCTTATGCCCAAATATCACCGGACTAACCAAATAAAATCTGTTTAAAAAAAAAAAATCTCTCTTTTGTTGTCTTTAGAATTCTCCTTTCCAGTACATCAGTAATATTGAATTAACAGTTTACACCCCTTTGCTAAAAGTAGCAATTATGACAACGCTGTATGTTTTTGTTTCTGTTATAGGTTTTATTCAAAATGTTTCTTGGGACTGCCAACTTTGGTGAAGCAGCGCACTTTTTTTCAACTTTGGGTTTCTTTAATTTAATTTTCATTTCTTGCACACCAATAATTCTGTATTTTACCAAAGTGGAGTACTGGTCTTCATTCTCAACACTGCCTTGGGGCTACCTCTGTGGAATGGCTGGACTATGGTTAGGTATGTAGTGCAAGTTTTGATTTGAAGTGTATTTGAAAATCCTGTAATCACCAAATAAGGTTTTTACACATTCTGTTAGATATATGTGGTACAATGTGTGCATTGAAATGGTAGTTTAAAATTTTCAGATGGATGTATGTTCCTTACAGCACTTTTCTCAATGTGTCCATTGAAATTTTGGGACAGTTCCAACAAGATATGCAAAAGTAATGTTCTGACCAGGCTCTGAAAGTACTCGTCAAATAGGGAATACCCAAATGGCCTCACAATTAACGCAGTTTGGGAAAAAATTGTGATAAAGGTCAAAGCATTCAATGAGCTAACATTGATATGAAGTAAAGACTGCATGATCCATGAAAAAGAGAACTTGAAAAATATCCGGCAACAAAGAAACATTCATTACAAATTGGGGGCCCACCATGGAGCTTTGAAAGATCATTGAGCCTGCTTCACAGATAGGAAATCGCTATGCCTGTGAGTATGACCGATGGGTAGAGGTCACCTCAGTGAACACCATACAGATTGTCACTACGGATGCTGGATCAGATGCCACAGGATGACAATCCAGATGCCGTAAAAGCCACCTGACGAGATAATTGCCTTGATGAAAGTTCAGATGTTCATGGTAGTGTCTGTCCTAGATAAAGTAAAGGGTGCATCATAAACTCCAATCACTAATCTTACCTCACTTATCGCAGAGTTAAATATTGTCTTAGTAAATTCATGCACTGTATCCAGGAATGTTGAACTTCATGGGTTTATTGTTATTCCTATAGTAAAAATAAGAGACAAGAGAGGGTAGGTATATGTTCAGTTCAGTCCTCAGAAGAATGCATTCAGCATGATGCTTGAATCATGCCAGGGGTACCTGCTGCATTGAATCCTGCAACATTTGAGAGAAGTTTGGAAAATTACCAGTGGCCAAATTATCAGAGATCTTGTTCAGAATGTACTGGATCATTCAAATGAAGGTATAGTACCACAGGAACTTTCAGATGTGGACGGATTCGAAAGAACTATTGAGGATGTAGTTGTCTAATTTAGCTTGGAAGAGCAAGAGAAGTTGAGAAGGTGTATATATCGCGGGTACCAATATCTCCAGGTGTACGGACTTCTCAAAGATAAGAAGGAGAACACATTTGGCCCGAGTCACAAAGGTATGTACATGTAGTAAAGTTACGACTACTGAGTCTCTGCACTTGGGGCGGAATCTCCACACTGAGAGCTATAATGTGGAGATTCCACCCCTAGTGCGGAGTCTCTGCAGTCTCACCTTTACTACACGTTCATACCATTGTGAATCGAAGCCTTATGTTCCAGTCAGAAAGGAGGAATTAATGAATGAATCTGTTATACCGTCCCCGAATCCGCTTGTAATTCCTCATTCTCCTCGTTTCACTCATATATTTCGACTGCTTTCACCCAGCGGCTCCCGGTGAACTTGATTTAGTCAATTTTCATGAACCCTAAATGTGTTGCCTTGAATGCTATGTGAGAGATAATTTTATAAAGTGTACGCTATTAACATATAACTGATGGGGCCTCGAAATCCATTACCGGCCCCATCAGAGACACATAATGGGGTCCTTCAGCAGTCCTTTCATGTTGCATGAATTAGTGCATGTTGGGATAAGTATTGATTGCCTCACTGTATCGGCTGAAAACTGTGCTCTACCAATGCTGGCGTCATGAAAGAGACTGAATTTGGAACAGCAGCTTCCAGTACTCAATAGAAGCAAGCATGGGGCACCATTGATTAGTGCAACTGCAATTACACAACAGCAGAGAAATACAGATACCTTGAACATACTAAGCAGTTCTTCTCTTGCTTCCTCATGCTTGTACTCTGTACTTGCCTCTGCTAATGAGGTGGAAAGTAAATCTGCCTGTGATGGACCAGTCCACAAATTAGCTGTTACCAGACATTTGTTTGTTCAGTAAAGAGGTGGCGCTGTTTCTCTCCAGATATGTAATTCTGATGACATCTGTGCTTTCATGTTTAGCCACCAGTCTCATTACTGTCTCATTTTGTGAGGATAGTCAATCCCTATATAGTATTACTTACTTTAACATATTTAATTAGCACAGGCATATGTTGGACTATCAAGGGCTGGCCAAATAAGGTGTTTTGTGATAAGGACATTTATGCTGTTCGTTAGAGAAGAAAAGGTTTCTATTTTCCCGGTTTTATTGTTAGGAAGACAGTTTTAAAGGTTCACCTAAGTGTTTCAATTAAAAAAATAACATTCTTACTTTATAGTGTACACAACTGGAACTTAAAGTAATAAAACTGCGTTTGTTGTTTCCAAAGGTGCGTGAAAATGTATCTTTGCGATTAAAAAACAACCATAATGCAAAGATACCTAACCACCCTTTCCAAAGAACGATTTCCAACAATACAGAACTATTGGGATATACGTATTGCTATTACTCATGTAAGTATTTGGATGTATGACGGTACAACACGTACCGTCACAACGCATACCTTTACCACGCGGCCGTGACAACGCAAGTCGTTACCACGACTTGCGTTGGGGGCACGGATTTCGAATAGTATAATTTACTATTCTAACACCAGTCCCCGTGGACCCTAGGGAAGGGGTTGGGATAGTAAATTAACTATTTGTAATCCTTTAGCGCCCTCCAGCGCAAGTCGTGGTAACGACTTGCGTTGTCACGGCCGCGTGGTAAAGGTACCGCGTTGTAAAAACATCGTGGTAAACGATGTTTACCAAGTATTTTCAACTGGTTCCATTCTCAAACTAAATTTAAAGAATCATTTGGCATTTGGATACAATGTTAGGGAGGGTGCACCACCACGTGAAATATCTTATCCAGGCTGTAGACAAGAGTCCACCTCTGAGGTGTCAGAAGCAGGGCCTACTTTGCAGCACTCCAAGGGGCAGATTTACAAAGAAGTCACACAGCTCAACACAGCAAGACAACTTACTGGGTGAGAGGGAAAGCGCACAAATGTACCATTCTAAGATATAATGCATTCCTGCTCCCTCTCTGCTTCGGCTCACTGAGTGCTGCCTAGCCCCAACACAGGCTCCTTGCTCAATGGTCTAAGGGTGCCTTTGTTACAGACAGGATTTTGTTTTGTGCAGGAAAGGTACACCTGCCTGTATATTCTGGCACAAAACCAATATTTGAGGCAGTTTTCTCTTTCTGCTTGTTTTGCAGAATGCAGCACCCGTAGAAAGAGGAAATAATGAAATTAAGTAATCATTACGTTTCTGTTGGGAAGCTGTTAATTTTGTTGCATTCCCAGCATTACGTCTTTGTATATCTGGGAAAACGTCAAAATACATGGGTGGATGCACGGGAATGCCCGTGCTCCACCCGTGGATCGCCTTCTCAGAGCAAGGCAGCAATTTGACCGACTCTGGCTACTTAGGAATTACTAGGCCATGTTGAGCCACGCAAGGTGGCTTTGCATGGCTTAGTAAATCTCCTTTCATAAAGCAAAGGCAACACAAGGTCTCAGTAAATCTGTCCCCAAATGTCCACTGCTTGGAATACTTATGTGTACTGCATTATAGGCTGTATAGGCGGGAGCAGGTGAATGAATGAAGGAATGAACGAAGCGGCATTTGTAGAGCGCGTGGCTAACCGGAGGCCTCCCAGCACTATAGGTGGTGTTGGGAATGAGAATAGGTGCCAAGGTCTGAGTGAATAGGCAGTGTCACTTACATAAAACACATTTGTTACAGGAAATTAGAAACAAATTTCAACTCACCAAGCAACCAGTTCCTTCCTTATTACAAGTTCTTCATGACTCCAAAAACACTTCTACTTTGTAGTAAAAAAAATTCTTTATGTGCTGATGCCGGACAATTGATGCTCAAATGAAGACTTCAGGCTTATTTTCTTTAATAGCGCCAACAGGTATTAGAGCGCTTCACAACGGAACCGGACTCTGTTACACTATTTTTCCTTTTTAGACACAGGACGATAATGTGGTTTGCACAGAAACACAAGCTGTTGAGCGAAGCTAGGATTCGAACCTGTTCCCCCATGTTCAAAAGTCGAAAGCTCTAGACAGTAGTCACATTGCCTCCACAGTGCAACTCTTTTGTGCATTGGTGGAGTACACTTTTTCCTATTTCGCGCATCTGAACATATATGAGGTGAGAAGAGGCAAACATGTGTAGACTGTAGCTCCCACAGCTATAAAATGCACTTTTTACAGTGGCGAGTTCAGCCAATTTGTATGGGAAGTAATAAACGGTGGAGCATGCCTCAGCTTTGCATTCAAAGCGTCATATAGAGTGACCTAGAAAGCTGGCTATGAAACACCTGCAGTCATGGCAACAGATCCAGGAAGCGAGCTCGTGACAGCAAAATGAAGCACTGCCAAAAACGTCACAATGGTAGGAATTACAGTTCTTATAGTACATATTGGCTCCAGATAACATATACATGTACGGACTACATGTAACATTTACAGGATTGAATCTCCATCAAAACAAAATGCCTTTAAATTGAGTTTTCAGACATTGCACAACAAGTCCCCCTGCATCCCATAAAACCTATAATTGTTTTCGCTATCTGGCCTGTGTATCCAGCAGTGAACTCACACCTTTGCTTCCATTTGACCTGTACATTTGCTAAACAACTTAATGACTCAGTCACATTTCTGCTGCTCTTGCTGGCAATTGAAAAATATGAAGAACATTCTTAAATATTTTGGAATGAGTTTAAATTTGCCAAATATATAAAATTATAGTAAAATCCGCATCTGCTCAAAGCTGGCAGTTGTATGCCTTGGGATGATACGAATAACGGCATGCAACTTGCCGAGTACCTTTACTGCAAAAATACTTAACAGAGTTTGATGATATCCCTCATCGAAATAAGCGTGCATAACCACAAAACAGTGTATGTAATGGAACACAATTTCTTGTACTGAACCAACCTTTTCCCACACAACCCATAACAAGTCAAAACCACTAGCAAATATGGAATCTAGAGCAAAGACCAGACCACACATGATGATCACAGCACTAAGATGGTATGGGAGATATATTTTTCGAAAGTGTACCTCCTTTACATTCTGAAAGGAATTTGGTATCTGTAGTATTATTATATTTTGGTCCCAAAGAGCAAATAAGGATTGGGCAAAGTTGTGATATCAAGAGGCCAGACATTGTCGCAAAAGCCATAGCGAGAAATTGAGTTTTAAATCTATCAAAAGGAAAGAAGTCTTTCACAACTCTAAAGAGAGCTCAGATAATAAAAGAAAAATACACTTACATAACCAGAACCACTGCAGAAAATGAGGACGACAATCGAGCAACCCAAAAAGGTCACATCAACAACAAAAACCTGCTCCCAATCAATACAATGACCTTCACTCATGAACAATCTAAATCACATAACATATGTTTCACTAACTCACATACTAAAAATCAATACCCATATGCGATTTACAGCCGAAAAGTGAGCCAGAGGAGTATGTGAGAAGAAAAATATTTAATATGAGCAAATCACATATAGAAAACAATACAAAGAACAGATCAGCATTGTAAACAAGGGAGAAACCATAAATCAAGGATGCAATACTGCCTTAAGTAGATTCACTAGCAAAACTACAACCAGCAGTTGTTTCTACAGTGGTCATGTCTCTAAGGTCTACATTGCCCGCTGGGTTCACTTGTCAGTCCTACTTTCGATGCGATCAAACTGTTTCCTTAAGGGAATTGAGACCGATCTAACATATCATGAACATCATGTATTTCTGGGCATAAATGACATTCAGAAATATCACTAGCAGTACTAGGCCCAACCGTGTTAAAATGACATCAGTAATGAGAACACTTTGGAAAGATCCCATGTTACCTCCCCAGCATCTTTATGAGGTGCGAAACACTGTCAGAACAAAGCCCAGCTTAACAATTCGTATAATTCAATACCACACAGTTATAGGATGCTCCCCAGATCACAACAATATCAGAAATGTGTGCACACAGATAATTACAACACTTTTAAACAGCACAGTGGGCCAAGGCCGCACGGGTTAAAACCAATGTCAAATGTAGTATATTTTGGCAGTGAATTAACGTGTACAGCAACACTGTTGTGCAGTGTAATTAATAACAGGCAGCCATTCTCACACACCCACTCAGGGTCCCAGGGAAGAGGGTGGGGGTAGGTAGCAAGGCTTATTATGTGGCAGTTGACAAATGGAGGTTTGTCCACTACTTGGGAAGTTCAAAGACGGTATGCGGAGCAGAAGCGGGTTGAGGGTGATAGTCGTTTAATCATGGGATTCCACACTGTGCCTTTTGGCACCAGCTCAGTTCTGTGAAGCACAGGGGTAGACATGCAGTCTCATGACCCACTTCTGATCACTCTCAGAAGCGTTCCTTAGCCCAGTCAATTACTCTCACCACCCATGCCCAGTCCTAGCAATAATACCCGGCAACACAAAGTCGTTGAGCAGGAGAGGGCAGTTGTTCTGTCACACTGAGGTCACAAAAGGAAAAATCAATGAATGGGGGAAAGAGCAGGGAAGACTATCGTAAGAAGGAGGCACCCCATCAAACACATGTTGATCAAAGCAGCACTCAGGCAATCCAGGAACCACTAAACACAAAATTGCTCCTCTGCACCTCCCTGGAAATGAGGCACAACATCTGGTGCACGTTGATCTGAGTCGCAGAAGACAATTCCAGTCACACACAATGAAGAGTTGCCAATTCCGTACCTCCCTGAAAATGAGGCACAGCGTCTGGTTAGCATTGATACGGGTCACACAACACATTTCAGGTCACTCACAATGAAGTGTTGCAAATTCTGTACCTCCCTGGAAATGAGGACAGCGTCTGATGTGCATTGATATGGGTGACACCAGACATTTCTGTTCAAACACAACAAAGAGGTAAAAATTCTGTACCTTCCTGGAAATGAGGCACAATTTCTGGTGCACTTTGATATGGAAAGATCAATGGGGGAAGGGATCACTTGTCCTGAGTAACCAGGGTTTTGTAATCTAATCGTTTCCGGTTCCGATAAAACATCCTCATTCACGCCCCAAGACTCGGATGGCGGTGTATCTTAGTTCTTGCTGAAGCTGTAGTTAGGGGGCTTCCGCACTAGCAAATGTTCATTTATGTACATTTGCTAGTGCGGAAGCCCCCTAACTAAAGCTTCCTACGCACGCCTAATTCCTTTAACTAGGCCTCTTTTCCAGCACTCATTAAATTTACTTTACCTAGTCATATAAGCCTTTTTATTATCTCTTTTCAACATCACTAATCACTACTGCACTAACCAGTGGTTGACCTCTGGGTGGAGGAAGCATACAACTAAACCCAATGATGCTGTCACGTCACTAACATTAAGGCGGAGAACCAAGATACACTGCCATTCGAGTCTTGGGTCGTGAATGAGGGTTTTTAATCGGAAATGCAAACAATTAGATTACAAAAACCCTGGTTACTCAGGACAAGTGATCCCTTCCCCCATTGATCTTTTGATATTGAAACCAAGGAAGCTGAAAGGGTCACAAACTATTTCCTTCTCCCTCCTTTGTGATACAAAACAGCACTTTGATATGGGTCGCACCAGACAATTCCAGGCACTCACACAGGCGCCAATTCAGCACGGTACACAAGGTTGAATGAGGCACTAGTACGGGTACGCCCTCACCTCCGAAGGTCGCAACCTGTCAATTGGAACCGCTCACAATGAGCATGCAGGCGGCGTGTCACACGAGAGGGATGCTGCACAATCGACGAAGCGTGCCACGTGGGGTCACGCAACCAGTGAATCTGCTCACCTCCAACAAGACACTTATGCGTGTAAAGGCCCCCAGATGCAGGAGCCACACTCTTTAGATGCGGGCAGTACTTCCTGGACAAGGCTATCCTGTCTCCAGGCACAATACTTAGTGCCATGCTCACACTGTACTACCAGCTAGGATCCAGCAGACAATGTGGGTACTTAAAAGGGCTCCACTCTCCAAGTGTCACAAATAGATGGTGTGGGTCCCTCTCAGGAGGTCTTTGATGTCCCTGAGGCCTCCTCAAGAGAAAAGGGGGCAAGCGAACAAGACCTTGAAGAGCAAGCTTCAGGGTGCCACACAGAAGCAGGTAGTCAGTCCAGGCCAGCCACTATTCAGGAAGGGTGCACGGCCCCTCCCAAAGGCAGTAATCCTCCTTGTACACAACAGATTCCTCTGGAATTGTGCACCATGCAGTTCCTGGATTTCTAGTCCCACACACCCACAAGTGTATCTCTACCCTGCTGAAGTATGGCACCAGTAGTTATACTGTAGTGTGCCTTTGAAGTTGGGAGTGGTTCAGAAGGTTTCCCTTTGAGCCACAAATGTCTCCCCTACATTTCTGTCCTGTCTGCCATGGGGCCGTGGAATGCAGATCTTAATCTTTAGTGAGGCCATGATCTGGCTTCCCAGAGGACAAGTGTCAAAACCTCTTCCTCCAATCCATCCAGCCAGGCCCTCAAATGGCAGGAGTCTGTCATTCCAGTTGTATGACCAGTGTTTTATAGCTGTCACGGGGGAATGCCCAGATGTGCTACCCAGCCTCCAGTGTGGACTGGAGTCAAACTAAAAGGCACACAAAGAGTTTTAAAGCAGAGAAATGGCCACTTTCTAGAAGTGGCATTTCTACGCTATTAATGTCACCCCTCTTTACTACAGGAGAGGGTTTGTCATTGTGAATCCAATGATAGGAAACATTATGAGGCTGCTCCACTGCAAGCCGTTATTGCAGCTTGAAGTAATTTTAATCATTCCCCATTGATAACCTATAGGAAGAACACACCTAATAGGTAGTGAAAATACACATGGGTATTTCTTACTACCTGGGCAGGGAACACACATGTGTACCTGCCATGCCTTTCCCCTACCACTTGCTTAACCCCTTAAGACTTACCCCCGGGGTGACATAGTGGTACTGAAAGGTGCCTCAAGATTGGCCAGTGGATTGGAAAGGCCAACCTGCGTATAAGTGCAATGGCAGGCTTGAGATATGTTTAAAACATCAGGAAAGCGTCGCTTCCTAACTGCATTTATAGTGGGAAAGTGCCCAGAGCCCTAAGAACACTAAAAGAGAATCAGCAAAACCCAGGAGAAAAAAAGCGAAAAGTTTTCGGAAACACTACTTCAAGATGTCAGGTCTAAGAGTCACAAATCAGGCAGTTTCTGCGTAATTTTTTAGCATTACCACAATTAGGGAGGTGTGTAAGTTGGCCATAAAGACAACTCGCCATACCTATTTTAAGCACTTGTCCCTAATGTGTGCTCCAGAGCTTGTGCTTCATTTGACCTTTCTGCGCTTTACAATCTCTTTTCCTAAGGCATGGTCAGTGTTGTGCTCTTTATAACATCATCAGTTCTCCTCGTTTACAATTTCTTGCTATAACACAATAAATTCAACCGAAATTGGCTGTAAGGAGTGGGCGAATTATCTGAGAAGCACATTCTCCTAATATCATTGAATTACCATCTATGCTATACTCAAATTATTTACCCTGTTTTGGAAGTAGCATGTCTAGGAACAGTTACCGAAGATCATGGGGAGAGCTAAATACTTTTGAGCTTTGTGATGGAGAATAAGGGTTGATGCTTAGAGTTACTTGTCTTTCTGTGGGGGTCTTATATTTTGCTGCCAGTCTTCTGTCACCATAGTAGGAGATCTTCCCTTCTGCCGTGCCAGCAGGCTGGCAGGATGGCCACCAAAAGATAAATAAGTCTGTTGGTCACCTTTTTGGACCTAAAATGTACATTTTATTATGTTAATAGTAGTTGTACTGTATCCCCCAGATGCATCAAGAACCCATTTTGCTATTCCTTAATAGCGAAAAATAACGATTCGCTATTAAGGAATAGCAAAATGCAATGCATGAAGAAATTACTAAAAAAATATTGATTTCTTAAAATTCCTTAATTGCTACTCGCAAATTGCGAGTCGCAATTAAGGAATACCTCCCCATTCATTCCTATGGGCCTAGAGGCCCATAGGAATGAATGGGAAGACATTCTCAATTTGCGAATCGCAATTAGCGAATCGCAAATTGAGAATGCGAATTCAAGGGTGCAGGGGTGTCCAAAGGACACCCTGTTGCACCCCTGAAATTGATCTGTGCACATATGTTGCGCACACACATGCCCTTAGTGCATGTGTGTGCGCAACATGAAACTTCAAAGTTTTAGCAAATTACCATGAAGTTCAACTTCATGGTAATTTGCGAGCCCTATTAGTGAAATCGCTATTTTTTTTAACTTTAATGTATTGCATTTAAGGAATCTCAATTTGAGATTCCTTAAATGCAAGTAATCACAATTTTGCGATTTCTTAATTTGCGATTTTTGCATTTGGGATGATGCATCCCAAATGCAAAAATACCGGTCGCAAAGGGGCAGATTCTGAGACTCTGCCCCTTTGCGAGCGGATTTTACCTTGATGAATCTATGCCTATGTTTGTTATTACTTATTTAGTGATATAATCACTGCTCAATCGGTTCTTTGTATTGTCTGCACTGGCAATACTTGTTTCAGTCATTATGATGTTCTTTTCAATTGCTTCAAGAGGTTTCATGGCATTTGAGATGGGAAATAACACCAAAGATGATTTGTAAAATAGAAATAACTTCCCAAATTTGCATCTGTCCTTACTTTTGCCCATTATGATTGATCATAGCAGTGTCTGTCCTTGTTTTTCTTTGCAGCCTTTAATGTATTGATAAATGTCGGCGTGATGCTTACCTATCCAATACTGATTTCGATCGGCACGGTTCTGAGTGTTCCTGGTAACGCAGGTAACTACTAATTAATTTAGAAAGCATGTCACAATATTTTTTTATCACTATCTTTTTCAGATAATGTCCGTGTACTGCTTACAATCAGTATTGTTCGTTGTTTTTCTTATAATAAATTTATTTTACTGTGTGCTTATCAAGATAATGTACTGAAATGTGCTTAGAATAGAGGGTTTTAGCCATTTATCAGGCAATTAACGAAAGCCCATTTAAAGGTTATATTGAGCATGGTCTGGATTTGCTCATAGAAGACAACTTTGTCAGAATTTCAAAATGTTGGTCTGTTTTAAGTTACTGACCAGAGTTCCATTTGTCCCTATATTTGCGAAATCATGGATGTATTTTCCAAAATCCAGCTTAACCCCTTGCATGCTGATGACGACCCCCAGCCGTCATGCACTACGGCGCTTGTGTGCTGATGACGGCTGGGGGCCGTCATAAACCCGCCCACTTGCGATTTTGCCGCACAGTCGCAGAATCGCGGCCGCATGCAAGGGCTTAAGTTACACTGCGACTTTTTAAATGGTCTCCTATATTCCAGGGACATGCCTTCATTTATTTAAGTCATTTTAAAATGACGAGATAAGACCAACATTTGACAGGAGAGCATTTGTCCGACAGGATGGGTCCTTTCATTGTCTTCTGCAGAAGTGCACAACTTCCACTGATTGCACTCAGTGGTAGAAATATGAAGAAGTTACAGAGTGCTTTGTGGGCACAGACAGACCTCTTTAAATAAACTAAATCTTACCTTAGTTGCTGCATCTTTGTTATCAGGCTTGGGGCTCCATCCCTCACTTTTCCCTTAGCTTGTCTGTTTCAACAGTGTTCTATTCCCTGTTCTATTCCCATATCCTAGAACCTTGCGGTGCTATGAACGCGTATCATGTTTACTTATAAACAAGACAGCTGTGGGCTATCACTTCCAGTGAATATGCTCTTTCCTCAACTTTTTCATGCACTCCCACTGGGTAGGACTTACACCCCTCATCCCTCTAATGCTCAACATCATACCACAGAAGGCTTTGTGTCATCCATGCACCATGCAAGGGGACACAGGGTGGCGCAAAACCTAGAATGAGATTGACCAAGCCATGCAAGGCACATTGCATGGCCCTGCGTGACTTGGTAAATCTGGAGTAACACAAGGCAGTGCAAGTCACTGCCCCAGCGCAATCTGTGTTTGAGCGCATCTGACAGAAGCGTCCGCTACGTGCGTTAGACTCTGTTGGTTCTTTTCATCACCGTAGGGTCGAACTGAGAGATACGAATCGCACAGACTGTTTAAACTACGCATTTTAACAAGAACTCTACTGCTACTAGTATTGTGGTATATTTTGACGTTATTTGGTCTTGTGCTAAGACTTCAACAACCTTGAGAAGAGCTGCTGAGAACGCCGTTTTCCCCGTAGCGCTGAAGCAGGGAGCCGTGGGCTCCTCGTGAAGATCACAGTGTACACTGGGAAGCCCGTGGTCCATGGGTTGTGCGACACACCCACCCATAGATTTTGGCACATTCTCAGATTTACCATGAGTGGTAGACCTGGGAATGCTTCAAAATGCCTTGCCTTCCCAGGAGAGGTATAAAAAGGAGAACATTTAGATTTTTCCTCGCTTGTTTCTCTTTTTTCATATGTGCTGCATTCTGCAGTACACAAAGAAAGAGGAAAAGGCCTTAAAGGACTGTTTTTTGTAGGAAAGTGGCCCTTACTGCACATAAACAATCTTGCCTGCAACGCAGGCACATTTGCACCATGTTGAAAGGATGCCTGCGTTGGTACGAGGCAGCCAAGAGTAGGCCAGCTCAAGGAAAGGGCAGGAATGTTCCATATCTTGGTAGATATGGCCCATTTCTACCCTTGCACGCAGCGCAGCAAGGCGTGAGTAAATGATAAATAAGGCGCACAGGCCAGATGCCATAGTAGGAGTGATGTGTGGTTTTTCAAATTCAAAGACTAACGAGTGGACTTACTGGGGCTCAGGGCAGACTAGTCCTGAGAACTGAATTTGTTTTAGAGCCTGAGATTTTTGAAACATTCACTAAATTTTGTGTATTCCATAGAGAGCCAGATCTACAGGAGATTCCTCCACCGATTATGCGGTGGCGTAGTGACAGTGTGAACTGGGAGAACTACGGTTAAAAAAGAAATTAAATCTGTATTTGTAAAGCGCAAACTACTCACCCTTACGGGTCTCAAGGCACTGTCATGGAAATTAAGTGAGCTATTGCCCAGAGTCACATGGTGCTGAGCTGAGCTGCTACCGGAGCTGGGGATTAAAACGTGAACCCTGTGCTCCGAAGTCAGCTGCCCTGGCCACTGCACCACAACTCTCTTCTTACGGTGTAAGATGGACTGAGACAGAATGGTATCGCATTGCTCTGTAGATACCAGTCCACTACATGATCACAGCTCCTACAAATGTTAGCTACAAAACTGCGCTGATTGTTAGAAGTGCACATCAGAGAACGTAGGTGCAACAGCTAAGCTGTGGACTACAAACACCATAAAGCTTATGGAAGCTAGCGCCAAAGGGCCAGAGAAAAGAAGAAATGTTATTCTCCTACAATAACCATCTTTCCCTCAACCATCCAAGTGGATACACATGATCCCCACCTGGCCAGTCTAACCCAAAGTGAGTCACTGTGTTTTGAAATGCATACTGATCTAAATAGCAGCACTAACAATACTGAGCAAAAAGTGTCCTCGGTGGAGGACATCCTGGAAGAGACAAAAACTATGTTTACTCATACTCTTTCTGAATTGTCTACTCATCCTTCTAATCTTCCACAGCCTCTAAATTCTTTTTGGCATGTACAGTCGAATCTCTTATCAAATGTGCCATTCTTAAAGTCTGTTTGGTGGCATATTAATGTCCTTTTACCACGATCTAGGAATTTGTCTTTCTTTTCCTTGTGATACATGGACTATCTCCTACTAGACACCATCTTTTCAACATATTAACCCTCCAGGAAATCTTCTCAAGTATGTGGAGAGTCATAAAGGAACAGCTTGGGGATTTCCATTATTCATATATTCTTCCTGAGTAACGCTAACCAGATATTCAATATTAAACTCTGAAGCACTGTTCTTAAAAATGGACCTGTCCCTGACTCCTTTCCTGATTTTCATTAATTATAGGCCAGATCAGTCAATATATTTTTTTCTTTGGGATATAAACAGTTTTCTTTACTCAGTAAAATCCTACCCCACACACAAATTCTTCAATGTCACCCTAACACACGATCTCACTACTCTAAACACCTCACCATCGACAGAGGAAATACACTGTCTTGATGACATACTCGTTGGGCACATCTTAATTTACTTTTTTGATTATTATCCCGCTATCCTGTAGAGACCATTTTCTTACAGGATTTCACATCCCTTGACCAGAAGCAAACAACTTCCAAAACATCCCCACAAACTAAAACTCTCTTGAGGCCCGAGGTCTTTCCCTGTATTCAATTATTTTTCAAAGTGCAACCTTCTGTGACCTATCTGCGGATTGCTAGTATAAATTCTCTATGTTATAATTGCATACTATCTTACTGAACATCTGGAATTGCATGACTTCCAAGAGTCTACTAAATGTCAGTGCCTCAATCTGAACATGTTTACCCGAAACCTAACAGCTACTAAACAAAGCTTTCATCACTTGGGTTGTAGTCTGGAATATCAAGTGTAGAACAGTGACCAAAATATCAACAACAACAAAATATCAAAGAGGTAAATGCATTTAGATTTGATAATGGAAACCAGCAGCAGACAGGCATTCTTCACTTGTCCTTTCAGATCCATTATCTACAATGTTATCAGTGCGTGACGAGCGATGAGCCATATTTCTCATAATGAACTTCCAAGGATGTTGGGCAGTCACTATGTCTCCTTTGCAGATCACAACATGAAATAGTTCAGCATCGAAAGGAGCATCAGACTTTCATTTCTATGCTGATGAACAAGAACTCAATCTCTTCTAGTGAGAGTCGTGACATCTTCACATGTCAACTCTTGTCTACATAGGCTTGTATGTTCCTTTCATGATACAAGTCTTTCATGCATATTTCTTCCTCAATATTTGCTCCTCTGTTGATCCATTGAGGTAACTTGATCGTCATGGCTCTCCCAAACATCAAGGTTGCCAGGCTTTCATCTGTGGTTGAGTGAGCGGTTGAGCGGTAAATTCAAAGGGTATATTTTTAGACAGCTGTAATGTCAAGCTTCTCTAGTACAGAATGCTGGACAATTTTCTTTAGAGTACTCATGAAACACTCGACAAGGCAAAAAAGGGGTGCTCTTCTGATGCTTCACATAAAGATAACGGTGAAAGTCTCTGAATTCTCGACTGTTTAAAGGTGGGTCAGTCTAAGACTTTAAGATTGCAGGAACACCCCAGGTCACAAAGATGCTGTCTAATCTCTCTATGACATGTGCTTGAGTGATAGATGAGAGATCTTCACTCAATGGAAAGCTGGAATATTCATCAACGATCACCTTCAGGTGATGTCTGTTGTCAAGAGTACCAATGAAGAACACTGCAATTCTTTCCCATGCATGCATTGGCAACTCTGACATATTTATCGGGTGTTGAGTCGTTTTTAATTACTGGGAGTTGTATAAATATCAGGCCTTTAATTCTCTTTCAACTCTCTCATCGAGATGTGGGAACTAGACTCAGGCTTGCTGAGCTTGTGTGGTGGCAACAATTCCATGATGTCCTTTATAGGCACTTCAATTATCTGTTGTCACAGAAACTTCAAAATACCAATCTCCGAACCATTCAGGATAATCCCTTCCTTAGTAACGGACAGTTCATCTTTGACATCCTTAACATTTTCATATTCACTGGTGAGAGGTCGAGGGTGCTGGTACCAAGACTTATGTGTAATAATGTCTTTCAGTTTCAGCATTTGGCTTGACTTGTGGCAGTGACAATTTGTTCCAATTAAATTTTAGCTGGGGTGTTCAAATTTACTATGAATTTTTTGTACGCTTCAGCCATCTTAGAATGGATGCCAGAGCATTGTAGAGGCCCTCTTGTAAAGTAGTCAGCAGGGTTCTGATCTTTCCCTGGATGATGCATGATGATGCAATTGTATTCTTGCAATTGCAGTCAACAATTTTCAAAGCGAGGAGGCATTTTTGCTTTTGGATTTCCAAATATAGTGAACAATGCTTGATGATCGGTCACAAGCACAAAGGGCTTCCTATACAAGAATAGGTGGAAATGTTCACAGGCCCACACCACTGCTAAGTATTCTTTCTCAGGTTAGGAACAATCATGTTTGAATTGCAAAAGCCACAATACATCTTCGAGAATTTGGGTGTCCGCCTTGCAAGGATGGCACCCAACCCTATAGGGCTAGAGTCAACAACAACCTCAGTTTTAAGCATTGGATCAAAGTATGCTCTTTCAGTGGTGTTCTCAATACCTTGTTATTTTCTGGAAGCTTTGCCGGCATTCATGTGACCAAAGAAAAGAAGCATTCTTTTTCGTCAAGTCTCCTAATGACGCACAGCCAATGGCAAAGTCTTGAAGATATCTAGAGCAATAGCTGGCCATACCAAGGAATAAACGTAACTTGTAAATGTCTTGTGGGGTGTTGGCAGTTGACAGCACTTTCACTTTTGCTGGATCGGGTGTTATGCCCCCATCAGAAAAGATACAGACAAAGAGTTTCAATTTTGTCTTATGTAACTCATATTTCTCAGCATTAAAAGTTAAACGGGCATCAGCGAGCAACTGACACACTTGTGTTAGAGCTTTGTCATGCTCCTTCTGTGTAGCTCTGAAATCCAATAATCTGTAATTGAAAGCATTCATGACAGGTTGTGTGATACGTCGAATTGCATCTTGGAATAGCTCTGCAGCTGATGGCTCACCAAAACTTCTTGTAACGGAACAAATCAACATTGTAGAAAAGGTTGTAATGTACCTGCAATACTCCTCGAGTTAAAACTGATGATATCTTTTATTCAGATCCAGGCCAAAGCATACCTTTGCACCATTCAATTGTGTTATCATGTCGCCAATGTGCCAAACTGGAGGCCTTTTTTGCGTGATACATATCCACGCAGAAGCGTTCAGCTCCTCCACTGTCCTTTTTGGGTACTACCACTTTGGGAGAAATCCATCTAGTTGGACCAGTGGAATGCTCAATGATATTGTGTTCAAGTAGAGATTCAAGTTATTTTTCAACAGCTTCCTGTAAGTGAAAATCTATTTGTCTGCATCTTTGAGCAATAGGACGGATGTCCTCATTAATGTGTAATTGGACTTTCATAGTCTTGAGTTTTCCCAACCCATGAAACAACGAAGGGAATTGACTTACTATTTCAGGATGAACATTCATGTTATAGTTCATGGACATTAGTCCCATATCAGCAGTAGAGCTGAAGCTGAGTAAACAGGTGCTTGACGCCGTACCTTGAAGTACACTGAATGGGTGCCTATACTTTTGTTTTCTTATGCTTCATCGTTGCTACAAATTAACCTTTACTTTTGAGTGTTGTCGTGGGGTAGGTGTAAACTTAAATTTTTGATGGTGTAAGTTGGGGCAGTGGGTACAGTTCATTATATTTCTCCTCAGGAATTATATTTAGTGACGCACCACCATCGATAATGAAAGGTATTAGTGTGATCTTCGGAAAATGTTAAATGACTTTGGTGCTTTGTCGTGTCGATTTCTCTAGGACCGGTGTTTTTCCTCACAGGCAGCCAGTCTAACATGCATATGCTTCTTTGAGGTAAACATTGATGTAACACAACAATCTTCTTTACTTTCACTTGATATTGATACGGAAGAACTGTTTGACAAAGATTTGGATATCGATCAACTTCGCTTGGTGTCGGTTTGCCTCTGCTGATGTGGTCGCTGGGCCTTTTGGGAGCATGTCAAATGTCGCTTCTGGAAAATTCAGGGGCCATTTTGTCTTTGCACCATGATGCACTTACTTTTTCTTTTGCATTGCACACCATCACAAAATGGGTCTCCTGTTCACAGCTTCAGTAGGTGGGACAATGGCGGGACATTTACCTTCGTGTGGAAACAGAAATCCACATCTGAAACACAAATTATTTTTCTGTGTAGAATTCACTGAGTACCCCTCGACCTTGTGCTTCCACTTATTTCTCACATTCATGACTTACTCTGGGTACCTCCGGCATCCATGTCAGCAACTTGTCGAACAGCAAGCTCTTCAGCGAGTGTTCACTGGTAAGCCTTTTGAGGTAGGACTAAGTTCAGTTGCCATTAGATAATCAAAAAATGTCTGGCCAGACTCACTACCTCGTTATCACATCAAAATAATCCCACACACACTTAATAAAAATATACTCTTCTCCTCTCCTCATCTGTTCCCCCTCAAGATTCATAAAAAGAGGAGACCAGTTCTCCTAGTGATTGACACTGTGGTATCAGCATTTTCTTTTGTTAAGAACTCTTTCCTCTTTACTGGTTTTCATAAAAGTCATGCCATTTTTTTCTAATAGTAATCCCTGTGATTTACCTGTGTCCATCATGGTCTGAGCCCAGGGGTGTAGCTACCACTGGTGCAGCAGGTGCGGTGGCACCATGGCCTGAGCCTTCTGGGGCCTATTGAACTCTAACAATACTATACTCTACTACCTCAACAGCAAAGGGCCAATGTTCTTATTTTGCACAGGGTCAGTGGCGGTTCCTCTGCAATGGTGGACAAGCATCACCCCACTGGCTCAGAGCCAGCAGCTGAAAAACAAAATTATATTTTATCATCATTTTATTTTTCAGCTACTGACTGAGCCAGTGTGTGTAAGGAGGGGCGGGGCAGGGTAATGGGAGGGAGGAATTAGGTGACATATGCACTTCTAAGTGCACATGTCTGTTTGGCCGGCCAGCTTAGGCTGGCCAAACCGACATGTGCAGGTAAATTTCTCCAACCCAGCAGAATTGCACAGCCGGGTTGGAGAAACAGCTCTGACTCCCTGTGCCTGAGCAAGCCTTAAACCAGCCCGCTCATGCCAATCCCCAAGCTGCTCTCTTGATATTGGTAATAGCATGAAAGAAGGGTGGGGATTGCACAGGGAGTCTCTGATACTGCCCCGGTGTCTGCTGAGGCCAGGAAGAAGCAAACCACTGAGGCGCGAGGTGGCCAGCAGCTTCAGGTAAGTCTTACTTTTTTATTTTCTCTCGCTGCTCCTCCTCTCGCACTCCCCACACCCCACACCCCACGCCCCCTCCACCTGCCTCCTCACTGTGTGTTTGTGTCGGCCACCGCTGACCAGGGTCCTTGGCATCCTTGCTATGGTACAATCTTTTTCCAAGGATAATTTGATATGTATATGCATTTAATGAGTTCGGCAAATAAAGCACTGGAATAAATAAAAATGCACAATTATTCCAACTTTTTGGGAGTAAATCTATGTGTGTATTTTAAGCAGGTAAAAGACATGAGAACATTTGTAAATACTCATGAAGTTTCGACTTTTGGATGTTCCAAAATTTCCTCTTGGCCACCCTTTGGCCTTTCCCTTGGAACATGCATGTTCTCAGTGTTTTCTCAAATGTACAGTGAAACCCAATAAATGTCTCACGTTTGCTAAAACTTTTGCTCTCAAGCGTACCCAATGTTAATCTTCGGAAATATCAACTTCCTACATTTCATCTCAGTGTAAGACTCTTCGATATGAAGCTGAAAGCATGCAGTTCTGTCATTACCCAGTGTGTACAGCCTATCATTAGATTGCAAAGAGTTTATCATGTAAATAATGGTCACATTATTTTCCAGAAATAGCTGGATGTTCTTTTTTCAAATGTACTAGTCAACGTTTGCACAAGGCAGATTTCAATTGTTAACCTGAAGGAGAAGTGCACTTCCTAGAAGTCAATCAAAATGGCTTCCCTTTTAAAATGTCCCCCATGGAGGAAATTTAATTTGTCTAGTTTGTCATGTTCTAGTCTTTTTGTTCGTGATGACGTATATATTTCGTAATGGGAATAAACAAAATGTGCCACAAAAAGCTTTGTTGGAATTGCAAGTAATATGGGTTTGCCACGCATGCATATCCAGAATAATGATTCATTCTATTTTTTCATGCCTTCTAGCGATCGATCTTCTGAAACATGAAGTGATATTTAGCGTGGTTAGACTGGGTGCTACCATCATCATATGCGTTGGGTTTCTTCTGATGCTTCTTCCGGAAGAGTGGGACGAGATCACGCTAAGATTCATCAACAGCTTGAAGGAAAAGAAAGCCGAAGAACACCCAGAGGACATCGTAGACTCCAGTGTGCATCCAAGGAGCAGGAGCAGAGCCAACGGGACAGTGTCCATTCCGCTGGCTTAAAACTGCCGACATTTTGAATGCACGTGAATGTATATTCTGTGAATATAATTTACTTTTCTCACTACTTGTATGCTTAAATGACAGTATTAATATGAGATGAACTATTACTTAAATGAACAAATAAATGTTAAGATTTATACAGTTATAAAGGAACAGGTGTAAATGACCACAATAAAAGTTTTTATACCTAACGTTTTCCAACTGTCAGTTATTTGACTGATTATTTCTCTGTTGATCGTTTTATTCTCAATGTTATTGTCATTTTCAAAGTTACATACACTGTCGCATTAATGCTATAGAAATTGAAAAAAATAGCATGTCAGCGCTTTGTGCTTTTCTTTAAAACATATGTGTGTCCCACATTAATGCTCTGAATAGCGAGTCCATACCAGTGGTAATCCATTGAGAAGGGGCTGAGTTCCTAGTCCTCATACCTCCTGTGGAAGTTATCATTTTACTTTAATATTAAAGTGTGTCATCCTGGGCCTCCATGTTTTGCTGTACCTCTGAGCACAACCTCCATCACGATGGCTGAGGGTACATTATCATACACCTATCATACCACAAAGCCACGCCCCAACTCTCTCTCTCTCTCTCTCTCTCTTCAGTTCTTTAATACTCTGCAGTATCTTGCAATTCCCATATATAATTATGAATATGATTCAGTCTCTTACCTCTTGTATTCCACAAATTGGTCATCATTCAAACATGTGGAGATTAGGTTCCAGATATCTGTTTCTGTTCCACCCATATAGCGAATGTGGAGCTGCACAGAGGAGTGATCTAAAAACAACCATTGGCTAAGATCTGGGCTCCATATATCTAAATGGGCCATATGTTCTTTTCATTAAAAAGTACTGAGTGTAGAAGAGTGGTGTATGGGAGAACATATGCGATTGCACAGACTGACAGAGCCAACTAGGAAATTGCTCTGCCTTAGCAATATTACAAACACAGACAAATAAAATCTCTATCTAGATTCTGCTTTCCTTGTCACTTTTCTAACTAGATCAATTTTCATGACTACATTAAGCATCACCCAATCATGGTGCCCCTCTCAAATGAACGAGTTTCAGTTTGAGTGCCATATATCATACATGATATTAAGTCCAGTTTTCGTGTAGACTTTAAGTAATGTTTAGGTCTGCCCATTGATTACCTTCACTACCATGATATATCTCCTTGCTTATCTGTCCATGTGCAGTGGATCTCAAAATAGAAAAATATTTCTCAAATAGTATTGCTGCTCCCCCTTGAGCCTTTAGTAAATGCTGCAAATACCTTTAGAAATCAATCTTTAGGGAGCTCACTAAGGGGGTTCCACAGGGCTCATGCCTAAGCCCTACACTTTTCAACGTTTATGTGGCCCCCCTGGCGGATATTGTAAGAGAATATGGGTTCACTCCAATATCGTACGCTGACGATACTCAGCTTTTGTTCCCCTTCCATACCCTGACACCGGCAATCAAACAGGCATTTGCCACCGGTATGAGAGCAGTATCTGACTGGATGGCCTCCAATTGCTTGCAATGCAATGTAAGCAAGACGGAGGTCGTGCTTTTTGGAAAAGCCCCTCTCTTGTGGTCACCTGAGTGGTGGCCCCCGGATTTAGGATCTGCTACTCTTCCTAAGCAGACAGTAAAAAATCTGGGGGTGCGATTAGATCAGGCGCTACTGCTAAAAGAACATGCGAGTCTGGTGGCGGGAACATGTTTCAGGACCATTGGGCTCCTGAGACGTGTGTTCCCGCTCCTGGATGACTGTTACAGGAAAACACTGGTCCAGACACTGGTCGTCAGTAGATTGGACTACTGCAACGGTTTACTGCTCTCTATCAGCGAGGAGCAGTTGAGTCGTCTGCAGGTGGTCCAGAATACTGCGGCCAGATTAATTCTGGGCACCCCTCCTAGGTCTTCTTCACACCCTCTTTTGTGTAAACTCCACTGGCTGCCCATTCGCCAGCGAATCGAGTTCAAAGTGTGCTGTATAATCCTTAGATGCCTTCAGGGATTTGGCCCTAAATATCTGGCTGAACTTTTTCAGCTGTATACTCCTACTCGTTCATTGCGCTCTAGTAACCTATTATGTTACAAGTCCCTCGGATCAAGAAGGCAAGACAAGGGGGCCGTGCCCTGTCCTTTAAGGGTCCCACTTTATGGAACAAATTGCCCCTTGCCCTAAGACAAATTACTAACATACAGGCCTTCAAGAAAGCCCTAAAAACTCATCTGTTTCCAGCCATATAATATCTTGGCCTCCCTACGATTATGTTTCTGATCTGGCATCTTGGAAGACCATAAGCCCGGAGATACCCTATGGGTCGATTCTTGCGCTATAGAAGAACACAAATAAATACATAAATAAATACATACATACACAAGAAACAGCATTTGGTTACCAACATATGGGTCTCTAATAACATCAAGACATAACGGAACTAACTCCTTGCAGATTGCAACAAAACCTCCCATTTCATCTTATCAATGAGGATGTTTCTGTTCCACGAATGGACTCGAAATTGACCTTATCCATTCCCTGTCATCACATCTGTCATTTCACACTTACATCATATTTCTCAACATTATGAGTGACCATTCCACATGACAAAAATGACTTAACTTTGTCCATCTAGCATAACTCGTTTATAATAGTCCTCCAACTGAAATGCTTCCAACCTTACACTTCTATGCTAGAAGCACCTTGCACACCTATAGAACCCTTTCTCCCAAACAGAGTCGACCTGGGACAGAACAGTCTCAGGCGCCAAAATAAATGAGACCCCATAAGTAAATTAGACAGCTGAAAAGTGGCCCATGTTTGCCAATTGGGGTACTTTTGATCTTGTAAAGACAGATTGTATTAGTGTTCAGTAAGGTATGGAAGAACGCATGGATTTGACCATGCTGCAGGCAATGTTTGTTCTAATATCAGGAAATCAACAGTAAACACTGGTCCAGCAGAACATTAAACAAGCCCACAAACAACCAAAGAATGGACCACGCACTGACCTGTCAGACCAGCCCTTCGAGCAGTGCCTGGTCACACTCATTAATACGTTTCCTGTTATATCTTACACCATTATGTAGAAGTGTATAAATATAACCCTTACAGTATCAGTTAAGCTAAGTAGTTGACAACATGTTTATAGTTTTCTGTCTTTGTCCCAATACCCACGTTCGAGGCCCAAGCTCACGTCACTATCATTTTGAAGTTGGGAACTAGTCTAAGTAAGTTTAAAATATCAGATCCCACATTCTCTTCTCATCCAAGATTACCCCTCCACCTCAGCTTCCAGGATAGAACTGTGGAGCATATCTACTAAGGCATTATCATCATCATCATTTAATCATTTAATCTTTAGTTTGATTTATAAAATCATAAGAGATGCATAGTACAATTTATACATATTTGTTAATAAAACACAGTTTAAAATACGAGACACTGCTTTGGCGATACCTTAGATGAATGCAAATGCTAAAAAGTTTTGTATTAGAAATATTAAAATGACACTGGCATACAGTTTGGAATGCAATAAGAATGCTTAGCTTCTAATCCTATGAGGTTAAAACATGAGGAGAATTAATTCCAGGTTGGGAAAATAAACACAATGTCAAAGCATGCTTTTACAAAAAGATGTTTTAAAATAGAATCAGCAACCAAAGTGCGGGTGCTTTAAAAGTGTTTGTGAGCGAGCTGGAACTAAACGTAGCAGGGACAGCAATTTGTTCATTCAAGCCTTTACGCAGTTTCAAAGTGCAAGTGCCAAAGAGGAAGAAAAGTGCATATTAGAAATGATAACTTCAAATTGCTCTTCCTCTCTCTAATCATTAAAATTTCAGGCCTTTTTTATCACTTAATATACCCACAGCGAATAAATATCTACTTACACTAAAAACTATTTTCTGCGAGGTATCGGTTATTAGTATTCTAAAAGCTTCAGAACAAGACCAGGGGCCTCATTTATGAAAAGTAACACATCGCTGCGTGAAAACAGCGATGCGTCACTTTTCACTGCGCACTCCTTACGACATTCCTGATGCGTCATATTTATTGTATGACGCATCATGTCGCAAGGAGTTACAGATACGTCAGTATTTCTGACGTATCTGTAAGCGCAAAAGTGACGCATTGCTGGAGTGTGTCACAAAAGTGACGCAACTCCAGCAATGCGTCCTTTCACATGGGGAAAGCCCCATGTGAAAGGGCTTGCGTCAGTCTTACGCCTGCTGTGAGGCAGGCGCAAGATTTTGACGCAACAGCGTCCTAAAAGTGACGCAGTGAATTCTCATAGATTTTACTGCGTCATTATTACGAGGCTTTTTGCGGGGGAACGCCCCCTCTGCATACATTATACCTGACGCAGGTATAATGTGGCGCAGGGGTTTAAAAAGTGACGCATCTACCTAGATGCGCCACTTTTTAAATATGGCGCAACGAGGCGCATTTTTTACACTGCTGATGCGTCACAAAAAGTGACGCACCGGCGGCGAAAAACTGACGCAAGGTCTTCATAAATAAGGGCCCTAGTACCCAGGTTTCGGCAGATGGGTTTAATCCATTTTTGTCTTGTCGTGGCATATGCGGGGCAAAAGAATAACATATGTGTTTCATTTTTTTTGTGAATTGAGTTAGCATAAGACACAACAGTCGTCATTATTGTTCGCACCTGTCCTTTGACCCCATTTTACTGTGTTTGATAAAATTTGCAGTATACTATAGCGACATTTAATAAACAGTGTTTTTGCCAACTGGGGCTGTACTTCATCTAGATATTGTTCAAAAATTGGGATGGATCTTATAAGCAGGAACTGAGACGTTAGTCTGCCTATGTCTAGGTTGTGGGAAAAACTGTTCTGTATATATGCCCAGAAAGCAGTTTTCGATATCTTTTTGTCTGTATATGTCAATAGAGATGGAGTTTCCCAATAGTGCCTTAGCCCTACTTTACCAAACCATGTATGCACATGCCTAACCCATGGAAGAGTGTTACTTTTATCGATCCCTAAAATCTCCTCTAGCCCTTCTCTATAACTAGCTAGTTCTGTTGTGGTCCATACTCGTACTCAAAACAGCTCCGGTCCCAATATGGCTTGATGGTCAATACATTTTATTTTTAGGTCCATAACAATGGGAATGATAGGTGTTCGCACAGGAAGGCGTAGCAGCGATCTGAAGAACTTATTTTCATATCTCGCAAATGTGTTCCTACGGGTAACCACCCATATTTCTGCCCCGTAGAGGGTTGCTGCTTGTGCCCTATATTTCTACACTTCGAATGCAGGGGATACTCCCCTTGTAGTACTATTCCCATGTTTTTTAAGTGTTGGGAAGGAAATTTGGCTCAGGCTGATTTTGCTTTTTTCCAAGTGTAGGTACCAGGTCATTTTATTGTCTAGTGTTATGCCAAGATAATTAAAATCCATCACATATTCTAGCTTCTGTTTTTGGACAGTTATATTATTCTTGAATAATCTATGTGGATTAACTGCCTTATATTTTGTTATGCTAGAATTAATTTCTAAGCCCTTGGAATCACAATAGACACTAAAAGAGTCTAATAGACCTTGAAGGCCCTTTGGAGTCTGTGACATGAAGATAGTGTTGTCCGCAAATGAAAGAGTGGGTACTAAGGTATCGCACAGCGCAGCAAGCGACCTTGCTGCTCTGCACTGTGTAAGATGGAGAGGGCGGGAATGCGCCATACTTAACAATTTATGGCACATTCCTGTCCTTTCTACCGAGCTGACGCACAATTGGCTGCATAGCGCTAAGGCAGGCACCCTAGTGCAAGAGTGCCTGCGTTATAAGTAGGCATTTTCCTCTTGTGTGCTGCAGAATGCCAGTATTGGTAAATCTAGGAATGCTTCACCCACACCTACGCCCCAACCAAGGAATTCCTTACCATGGCAGAGTAATGCAACGCAGCGATTCGCACTGCGTAGCATTACTCTGGAAATATCAAGCCACTCAGGGCCACGCGAGGTGGCCTTTCGTGGCTTGAAAAATCCTATATAGGTTTTTAATCACCCTTGAACCCCCTTTCCTGGTGCAAGGACGACGCAAAACCTACATAAATATGCCCCTGTAAGTATAAGTCCATGATGGGGAACGTCGTTTATGACGCAACTTTTAGCACGCAGTGCTATTACAACGCGGTTTTTAAATCGCATTCTATTACAACGCATGACTCTGGGGGCGCTCAAGGATAGGGAATACTTTTAATTTACTATCCAACACCTTCCCTAGTGTCAACGGGGACTGGTGTTGGAATAGTAAATTAAAATATTCACTATCCAACACCCCTTTGTATTATGCATTGTAAAAGAATGCGTTATAAAAACCGCGTTGTTACAGCATGCATTCTAATAGCATGCGTTGTAACAACGT
Source organism: Lissotriton vulgaris (assembly GCF_964263255.1). NCBI lineage: Eukaryota > Metazoa > Chordata > Amphibia > Caudata > Salamandridae > Lissotriton > Lissotriton vulgaris. The sequence continues at coordinate 513,446,518 of NC_141697.1, read as the reverse complement.
ACATCCGTCCATGATGGGTACTTCCTCACCAGAATGTCTGACAAGGGCACCTTTTTCAGTGTCTTGCATCCCCAACTCATTGCTCCAGCATCTTCTCTTTTTAGATCTTGAATGCAAACCCACCACACACCCCACTACTATGTTCTTTGGGGGCTTCACAGATCAGACATGTTTGGCTTTCCAATCCCAAATTGCTTCAGGAGTCTATGAGAATCCATTTTTTTGTTTAAAGAACACTATAATCATTGCGAGGTACAGGAGGTGCAACATCACCACTCTGCTTTTTCTTCCCTTCCTTGAATGACTTCTGTTTCTCTGGAACATGTTTGGTATAGACAGAGGGCACCATCACTTCTTATGACTAATGCATTACGAGGTCCTACTTTCGTCTAGCCTTCAGGACACTATCTCTGTCCATACATTAGATACCATAAGTCGCACAATTGATTCCAAGGTCTTTGGAATCCTACAGCAAGGCAGGAAGTGGGAATTGCTCCTGAAGACTACATGTGCCACAGGCAAACCCTCTACTTTCATGACCATGCTGGAGAGGCCATTCTGGCCCCAAAATGCAACAACAAACCTGCATTGAAGCATCTACTCATCTATTATCATTTATGGCTGAAAGACACCTTTGGCAGAGGATCTAGTGGCACATGGACCTGGGAAACTTGGCAGGACTGTCACATCCCTGTTCGCCTCGTCAGCCCTCCATGTAAGTACGCCATTGGCATTGTCATTGTTCGTAATTTATGAAGTCGAAAGAGTTGTACTTCACCAACTACGTAACGTTTTTAAAACCAGCATTTGCAATGCAATAGGTATCGCATTTCCAAGAGTTTAAGCTATTGGCATTGTAAATGACATGCCAATGCCTTTTATTTATCTGTTTTGATATTTAACACATAAATAAAAGGCATTGTCATTTATAATGCCAATAGCTCAAATTCCTGTAAATGCGAGGACTATTTCATTTCAAAGAAGTGCTGACATTGTCCTGGGCTGCTTGGAAAGTGAAAGCGCACTTGGCGCGATGAATGTTGAATGAAAGCATGTCGTGCTTGCAGTAGGAGAAACTCATTAAAGAAAATAGTGACAAATAAATAAGACAGACCGCGTAACAACAAAAGTAAAAGAGCCAGTCCTCATGGGAGGTTACAAATGAAGACAAGGCGGTACTAAGGAGGGACTAAGAAGCCTATCAACGAAATATTATTTTGAGATTCCTTAATATTCCTTAATTGCGAATTGCAAATTTCGATTCACAATCTAGGAATACCTTCCTATTAATTCCTATGGTCCTAGAGGCCCATAGGAATGAATAGGAATTGTGCACGCAATTTGCGAGTACCCAGTAGGTACTCGCAAATTGCTTGCGCAATTTCAAGGGTGCAAGTGTTCCAGAGGGACACCCTGTTGCACCCCTGAAAGGTGCATGTGTGCACATGTGGCACATATACATACCCTAATGGCATGAATGTGTGCCACATGCCCCTTTTAAAAAAGCAAAAAGTGCTTTTTTTAAGGAAATCGCTAATTACCACCAACTTGAAGTTGGTGGTAATTTGCGATTCCTTAAGGCCAAATCGCACTTTCTTTTGTGCTTCTTACATTGCATTTAAGGAATTGCAATTTGTGATTCCTAAATGCAATTGCAAAATAGGGAATCGCAAAATTTGTGATTCCTTATTTTGCAAGGGGGTTAAGTGTGCTACATTGCACACTGCTAATTTGCGATAGCAAACTCTGAAATTTTGCGATTGCAAATTGGCTTCCTACCCCTGGCCCTTATTCTTTAACAAACTAGGCACTGTTTTTAGCACACTTTCTTTTGCTGAATTATTTTGTGAATGTGATGAATCATTATTAGAAGCCTTTCCTGCTCTGGGATTAGATAGGTGGGTGGCACCAATCTGCCAAAACAGAGATGAATGGGATAGTGAAGCGCAATTCTGCCACCATCTAAGAGCATTTCACATGTCTGGCAAATGGTTACCTTTTTATTGCTGGTTATTCATTTCAAAGATCAGATGCAAATCTTTGTCCACAACACTTCTTTTTAATGTTACATTGGCTGGGAAATCACTGGATATGCCAAGTAAGACCTATATTAGCACTTTCCTTCTTATCTACTTCTATTGTTTTTAGATGTGTCTATTTTATATAATGTATATGATATAAATTCCAATGTAATTTTACAATCAATTTTTTACTGTTGCACTAGTCCCTTTGTGAATGTGCTGACATATGCATTTGCTCGTTGCTTTTAGCAATCTTGCTGATGTTGTGTTTCAATAAGAGAAGCAATAAAGTGACTTTAAATGCTTCAAAGAGGCTGAGTTCCTTTGGGAAACTGCACCTTTGATTGGTATGAATCCTGTACCTATTGAGGCACAATACTTTGACAGATTAGAGTCCCATTCCTGTAAGACACAATATATTGATAGTTCTGAATTTGATACCTGTGAGACATGGTACTTTGACCACTTTAAATGCTACAGCTGTCAGACATGATACTACATTGACAGTTGTGTATACCGTGCCTATGTGCCATTATACTTTGACAGTTGTGAATTACAAATCTGTAATGTGGTATTGGGTTCTCCAGGCCTACATACTCCACAGAATACCCGCTACACCATAAGAACTGTTGGCACGGAAACTAGAAAATGTAAAAGACAAGTTTATTAAGACCCCATGGGGTGGTGGTACATTCCTACAGCACCCTTCGGTAATGCAAGAAGTATCACACCGAACATCGGTGCAAGTCCTTCTTTTATACAGTTTTACAGACATTAAAAGTTGGGAGGTACATGGTTACAGAGTTTTCGGTACATATATGGTCATTTTTGGAACACAGCCAACTCATGGGAGGGGTTACAACACCACTGGTCAGTTTGGCGGAACATTCCTAAGGGGTGACGGGTCAATCAGAACTGCGCATGTGCGGGCTTGACCGTTACTAAAAATAGCCTGTTGCTGGGCAAACTCAGGTGGTCAGTGGTACGGACAAAGGACTAAAGGGCACACTGACCACGAGGCAGCTTATTCTCTAAAATGGCCGCCGTAACATACAAGATGGCGTTTTCAAGTAAGGCCAAGATAAGGAAAATACGTGTAGCAGAAGCTTAACGCTAACCCAGTCATTGTCAAATTACGACAGACGACCCTTTTAGCGTTTAGCTGAAGCTACCTCATAATGGACATAATCAGGATACTCATCTTCTATATCGATGGACATAATCTGGGCCACTTCTTTATGAAGCATTAATTCATTTTGGGCAAGAGCTCGCCTAGCTGGAATACAAGCTGATAAACACATAGAACATAATGCAGGGCCACATTGTATACATAAGCATAGAAAGAACAATATCCCAACTATGATACATAAGATTGTCAGTAACTTCCAGCCCCATGTACTAAGCATTGACCAGAACCACCCCGAAAAGGTCCATGTACCATTGTCTGGATGTATTTCAGCAGCAATTTTGTGTAATTTGGATATAGCATTGTATACAGATGGTGAATTATAGGGCACGTAAACGCAGCAACTACTTCCGATAATGCGGCATGCCCCCCCCCGATCGGCTAGTACAACATCTAAAACCATCCGATTCTGACGCGTTGCAATTCTAGATATTTGAAGCTCTTCAGTTATATTCCCCAATGCAAAAGCAGTATCATTAGCAACAGCTTCAACAACACGAGTTAGTCGTCGTATCTTCCGACTGTTTAGAGCAGCTCCCACAAATGAAAACAAACCTAAGTTAAAATCTACATATTGTTGCAGTGCAGTATCAGTTTGATCAATATCTTCAAGAACTACTGCTCTTTTGACTCTGTTTAACACAAAGTCATGATACAAAACATAATCATTATGGTACATTGGTGGGGCAATGAATACAGGGGGCAATACAAAAGAAATGTAGCATGTGCCTAACCATCCTAACGGAAGACGATGATAACCTTTATTGCCACATATGAAGTATGTATTTCGGGAAGCTACAAATGAAATGCCATTCGGGCTATCAAAAGTAAGTGTGGTGTTACATTCACTTCTGCCAACCGGGATTGTACCTTTATTACGTATACAGAGATCGGCTTTCGTATCAATGACATTAATAACATGAGAATTAGACATGTTAATGTTCCGTTGGTTGCTGTAAATTCGTGGTGCAGATACATTATCGGGGCGGTACTCCTCCCATTCGAACCGAGTACCCTCAGCTTGTGGATAGCCGTCCCGATCATGGTAGCATATCTTATTTAAACGGAAAAGCAACCCTCCTTTTGTTGGCCAGCGCAAAGTGAACAGGAGAGTGTACCAGGCATTGCAAGATCCATTGTGGGAAAACGGGAGTGGGATAAGCGGTGTGCCTCCTTTTTTCTGATGACCAGGCAACATCCCACATACCCAACAGTTAGAAGTGTTCGTCATATTGTGAGTATGATGCAAGATTTGAATGAAGCTATTGTTCAAGTAAGTCTGTTGGTGCCGTTCTTCATGATACGGTAAGGTGAAATGAAAATGTTCAGATGGAGCCGGGGTAGTCGGCAGCAAATGTTCTCGCACAGGTACCACAAGTTCTACTACCCAGGCTATCACAGCTATCACCACAATTGTCAACACATACAATACAGCACCAAGGATTCTTTTGTCTTGTGCTGCAGAAGACGCCATAGTTCAAAAAGAGTTCACAATGTCTCAAATATACACCTAAAAATAAAAATATGAGTGCTGAGCTCCGAGGTAGCCGTTGTTTTCTTCTCCGGGATCAAGACGGGTGTCGCTACTCTTGGCAGAACTGATCCCCCCCCCCTTGAGATTCCCGGCTTCCGTTTCACAAACCTGGAGTGGTAACTCAACCAGTCTCGTACAAAAAAAAAATCTTCCTCTTATCGTGGTCGCAGATTATATCTGTGTCGTCCAGAAACAGTGTGGTCCGGGAAGGCTCCCTCCAATTCGGCCGACGTCACAGCTGGGCTCTTTTCCTCATCCAAGATATCTCTGTAGTCAGATAGCACGGTAGGATTCACCAGGTCCGGAGAGACACGACGGCAGTGAGTAGAGTGCACCCACCGCTTCCTGTTTGTCACTCGCACAGCCGTTCGAGTTGCAAGCAGTACCTGCTCGGGGCCACACCACCTCGGTTCCAAGCTGTTTGCTCTCTCGAAGGATTTAACCATCACATAATCCCCAGGACGAAGATCGTGAGCCTCTCCAATGGAGTTGTCAGGGAGCGCTTCTCGAACCTGTTGGTGAATAGAGAGTAAATCATTTGTTAATTGTGCCAAATAATCGTTCATCATTATACAAGGCACATCATGTAACAATCGAGGCTTAGGAACTCCCCATATATTCATCGGCCTTCCAAACACCACTTCATAAGGTGCGAGGCCAGTTCGAGAGTGGGGCACTCATCTGATAGAGAGTAATGCTAACGGCAAGGCATCCGGCCACTTCAAAGACATGGATGCCACAATCTTAGCCAACTTTAGTTTCAAGGTAGCATTGTACCGTTCAACAAGACCTGCTGACTGAGGATGGAACACAGCATGGAACTTTTGCTGAATCCCCAATCCCTTCAACACATATTCCACAATTTTCCCAACAAAATGGGGACCATTATCGCTCCACAAAAATTTGCAAACGCCATATCGAGGGAAGTACTCTTTGAGCAAAACATTAACTGTTGTCAAAGCTGTATTATCCTTCGTGGGGAAGGCCTCAACCCATTTACTAAAGGCACACACCACCACTAAGACATACTTAAGGTTATTGCAATGCTCAAGCTGGATGTAATCCATTTGTAATACCTCGAATGGTGCAGAAGGTGGAACGAACCCTCCTTTCGGAGTATGCGTCCCTTTTGCAGGATTGTGCTGTAAACATATCAAACAGGTCTGCACTACTCTCTTGGCCATGTTAGCAATCTCAGGATGCTCCCAAACTCGTGTTAACAATCGAGTAATTGCGAGAGCTCCAACATGTGCCAACCCATGTGTCATCTGGACCATCGCTTGCAAGTAAGCTGCAGGCAATTTCCATCGTTCCATATCTTTACTCCTCCAACAACCCTCATCATCCAGCACTCCCTCTGCTGCCCATGTTGCAAGTTCTGCTTCAGTCGCTGATTTCTGAATGTCTAATATCTCCGCTCTAGCATCATGCCATCGCTCGGCCTGCGACTTCACTACATACATGGGGGAGTCATTTCGTGACATAGCCGTTTGTCTTGCTATACTGTCTGCAAAAGCATTACCTTGTCCCACTTTGTCAGTGACCTTTTTATGTGCACTGCATTTGATTATCGCCACTTTCTTTGGACAAAGTAACGCGTTTAGGAGATCACGCACTAGCTCTCCATGCATAATGTGTACTCCATGTGAAGTCAAAAACCCACGCTCTCTCCAAAGTAGGCCAAAGTCATGCGCTACTCCGAAGGCCTACGGCTGTCCTTGTAGATGTTCACACATAAGTCAGCACTCAGTTCGCAGGCTCTTGTCAAAGCTATCAGCTCCGCTGCTTGGGCCGATTTCTGTGGTATTCGTGCTGTTTCTACCACCGTCTTAAGTGTCGTGATCGCATATGCTGCAGAAGTTGTGCCATCTGGCAACCTCAAACACGATCCATCAACCCACAGTTCCCCATCCACATCTGGAAGTGGCGTATCCTGTAAGTCAACACGACCCTTTGTTTGTTCTTCAGTCAGGAAAACACAGTCATGGTGTTCTTCCTCTTGGCCCTCAGCAACCGGATATGGCAATAAAGTGGCAGGGTTCAGGGTAGCGCATCTTTTCAATGTGATATGTGGCGCCAGAAGTGTGAGCTCATATCCAGTTAAACGTGCGCTCGTAAGATACTGTGTTTTCGTTTGATTTAACAAAGCGTCCACTGCATGGGAAACTAACACCAACAGTTTGTGTGACAAAACTTTTCCCTCACTCTGCCGTATGGCTACTGCTGTTGCTGCAACTGCTCTGAAACACCCAGGTAACCCTCGTGCTACAGGATCAAGGATGGCTGAGAAATACGCACATGGCCTCTGCTTATCCCCGTGTGTCTGCACTAACACTGATAACGCACACCCATCTTTCTCGTGCACGTACAACGTGAAAATCTTTGTGTAGTCTGGTGTACCTAGCACGGGTGCAGAGCACAGGGCCTGTCTCAATTGTTCGAAAGCATTTTGACATTCCTCTGTCCATTCAAGAGGCATTGGTGTGGTTTTGGACAGTAACGCTAGCAAAGGTTTTATGATGTGCGAAAACCCCATTATCCACTGTCTACAAAAAGACGTCAAACCTATAAAGGCACGTACATCTCTCTGAGTGCGGGGGACTGGTGTATCTAAAATTGCCTGAATTCGATCAGATGTTAATGCACGCCCCTCCTTAGACAAAAGATGACCGAGGTAGGTCACCTTTGGTCTACAATATTGCAATTTCTTCCTAGAAACTTTGTGATTATTCTGAGCAAGAAAAGAGAGCAAAGCAAGAGTACTTTCCTCACATTGTGCATAGGTGTCCGCCGCCAATAAGAGATCATCAACGTATTGGATAAGGGCTACTCCAGATTGTAATTCAAATGAATCGAGCTGTCTTTTTAAAGCCTGGCTATAAATGCTAGGGCTCTCTGTGTAACCTTGAGGAACACGACAAAATCTATACGATTTATTATTTAACGTGAAGCCAAATAAGTATCTGCTGTCAGGATGGATGGGAATGGAAAAGAACGCATTTTTAAGGTCAATAACAGAAAAGGTCGTTGCAGTGGGGGGGACCAAGGTAAGCAATGTTGTGATGTCAGACACCACCGGGTACTGGGGAATGACAATTTTGTTAATTTCTCTCAAATCAATAATAAATCGGTAGACTTTGTCATCAGTGTCTTTCTTAAGGATCGGAAGAATAGGGCTGTTACAGACATTGTAAGGAACTTCCTCCACTACCCCTGCAATAATCAAATTCTGAACGATGTGCATCAAGGCAATTTCACCTTCTCTTGATATCTTATATTGCGGTACACGTGGCAAAGATACTCCCTCCTTAACAGTAATTCGAATAGGCGGGATGAGCATCTGTTCCACATCCGTATCTGAGGTCGCCCATAACGTGTGTGGGAGAGAGGCTAATGCTTCAATGTCTTGCATGGTACAAAATCTGCCTGAATCTGGGTAATTATCGTTCAAAAAAACCCGCACTCCTTCAGGAGCGCAGCGTATCGTTGCTCGAAAAAATTTGAGCAAATCAATGCCCATAATATTGTCTGGAGTGTGGGGTGACAACAAAAATGGACAAAAACTAAAAAATGTATCAATACAAAATGCAAGAGGTTGTGATAATGGGCTTGGAGAGGGTGTGCCATCGAACCCTATACATGTTATCGTTTCGCCAGACAGGGGAGCCCTTGGAACCAAGTTTTTAGACAAAGCACTACGAGTAGCTCCTGTGTCAACTAAAAACTGATCAGTAGCACCCAAAATGCCCGCTGATACATATGGACCTCTTTGATCTACTGGCACTTCAACCGATTCCACACCCCATCCTACGCAATCCTATGCATGCACATAATCCTGACTCTCCACGTTCTCACCCTCCGATATCTGATACTGGTTCGGCCGATCAAAAGTGTTTCGTTCATCCTGACCACGACCCCTCGCTTCAAACCTACCACGATCACCTCCACCACCCCTCGCTCCTGAATAACCATTCCGTGACCTTCCAACTCCTCGACCACGCTGATTACGTTGCTCGCGAAGCACCGGACAATCTTCAGCCCAATGCCCAAACTCTTTACAATATGCGCATTGGTCCTCAGCAATATCAGTACGACCGTACAACGCATTACCCCCTCCTCGCCTGCCTCTGTCATTCCCTCTAGATTGCACACCACGAACCTGTGCCAACATCACCTTCGTCTTCAACTCCTTCGCTTTCTTATCAACACTTTCTTTAGCCTCTAATTCCTGCCGCTCGTAATACTGAGCCATAGTTAACAAAGACGCAGGGGTCGCCGTGGTCCAGGATCTTTCACTTGTTTTCAACCGCTTTGCAATCTCCGGTAGCAGATTAGCCACATACTTGTCGACGAACAAATGCCTACCCGTATCATCTGTCAACAATTGCCCACTGTAATCATGAAACGCTGCCTCGAAACGTGTGAAAAAGTCAGAGACCGACTCATCTTGTTTCTGTTTACACGATGCTAGCATAGTCCAATCAATCTTTTTAGGGGGAACAAGCGTTTTCAATGTATTCAAAATAGCTGTTGGAAGGTCTAAAATCAACTGACAAGGTTTGCATGCAGGTTCCCTGTCTAAATCAGCCTGGCTTATATCTTTCCAAGTTGCCCCAAACATTGCTTGATCATCGAACTTACGAATCGCTCTCCACATATCAGGGGGGAGAATTAATCCAAAGAAAAGATCTATATCAACGAGCGTCATAACACAAGAAGAAATAGCCCCCTCTACTCCTTCATAGAAAGCTGCCTGATTTTTACGGGGATCAGGTAAAGCATTTTTCAACGCCATAACATCCGCTCTATTCCAAGGCGTATACACCCAATTATATATAAAATACCCTTTTGCATCTACTGACATTTTATCATCATCTGTACCTTGCCCTTTAGGGGGAACATACAAAGGTGCAGCTTCACGCATAGGCATAACATGCACTTTAGAACTCTTATCTGTTCCAAAGATAGAACACTCTTAGGTGAATTCCGTCGACCCCGGCACGGACTTCTCTGATGCTTTTCGTGCTTCCCGCAATCTGGACGCCTCATCCCGTAGCTGGACCAATCGTAGGAAAAAGGTATCCGCATCTGAAATAGCAAATAAACCTTTACGCATTTGCTCATGATGGGCTGATACATCCTTAGGTTCTAAGTCCTCTGAATTCTTACGAAATCGCTCAATAACTTCATCCGCAAAAGTACTTAAAAAACACATCTGTTCCCGTTCCGACCACTTATTCCTTTCAGCATTAAGTTCTGACATAGTAATTTTATTCAAGTTCAATTTTCTAGCAAACCCTCGTAATTCCGAAGCTCTCTCAGCTGTTAACCTCGTACTCGTCTTATCCTGACCTTCATCACCAGAATCCTCAGTCGGGCCGTAGGCTGAACATACGGAGGCGGAGACCGATCTAATTATGAAAAATCATCAACTTCATTAGTAAGGACAGGATAAAGTGGACGTTGAATAGGAAACTGACCGGACGTTTGCAAATTACATTCCTGTGCCTCCCTCTCTTTCTTCTCCTGTAACTCCTTCTCCTCCAGCTGTAAAGCTTTATCTCGAGCAGCCTTGCGCTGCTCTTTTTCCGCCAAGGCAATCTCACGCTTCATACGTTCACGCACTGCTTTCTCCCACATTCGTACACAATCAAACATATCCTGTCTAGACCTGCGTTGAAACAAACATTGCTCCACAAACTGAACCTTTCGTAAATCAAACGACCCATGTAGTGGCCATTGCAACTCGGGATCAGATTTGGTGTATTTGTTCCATAATTTACTGTACAGTATAGGGGGAAGGCCAAACTTTACATACATTTCACGTTTAGGGGTCCCCTCTGGGGGAGCCGGCTGAGATTCATTTAACCTATATGTGGTACCATTTCCAAGGCAGCACATCCCTCGGAGTGTGCTTAAAAAAGGCATGTTCAAAAAGTACCACGGAAACGTGATACTATAAAAATGGCACTTACAATACTTCACACAAATGTGCCGTTCAAAGTACAAACGAAGTTAGAGAAACATCTCTACATGCCTGCCTATGTGAAGTGCACTGCACATATGTGTTCAAATTCACAACCTCAAATGTTAGCTAACTCAAATCATAGTCACAGTCATAGAACTACAGTAAGCGTCCGCAGACTACCTCACCACTCACAATTCTTACCCAAATCTCAAATATCCAGGTTCCAACTGCCAAGGTCTTTAATCGAATCAGCCAAACCGGCACTGTACAGCAACACGGACGAGCAGGATCTCAGTCGGGGACCGGCGCCACCTGGAAGGTCAGATCAGAAGGAAGGGACGAAAACACTGTGGGTGCCAAGACTCGGGTCACTCAGTGGCAGCGTACGCGTCCATGGCGAGTTTCCAATCCTTCGCCACGACCTCTCCTTCGGGCATCCGAGTCGCCGACGAGTCCCTTCGTGGTAGCCAATTTGTGGTATTGGGTTCTCCAGGCCTACATACTCCACAGAATACCTGCTACACCATAAGAACTGTTGGCACGGAAACTAGAAAATGTAAAAGACAAGTTTATTAAGACCCCATGGGGTGGTGGTACATTCCTACAGCACCCTTCGGTAATGCAAGAAGTATCACACCGAACATCAGTGCGAGTCCTTCTTTTATACAGTTTTACAGACATTAAAAGTTGGGAGGTACATGGTTACAGAGTTTTCGGTACATATATGGTCATTTTTGGAACACAGCCAACTCATGGGAGGGGTTACAACACCACTGGTCAGTTTGGCGGAACATTCCTAAGGGGTGACGGGTCAATCAGAACTGCGCATGTGCGGGCTTGACCGTTACTAAAAATAGCCTGTTGCTGGGCAAACTCAGGTGGTCAGTGGTACGGACAAAGGACTAAAGGGCACACTGACCACGAGGCAGCTTATTCTCTAAAATGGCCGCCGTAACATACAAGATGGCATTTTCAAGTAAGGCCAAGATAAGGAAAATACGTGTAGCAGAAGCTTAACGCTAACCCAGTCATTGTCAAATTACGACAGTAAGATACATTGCTTTGCCAGCTGTCAATTCCGTACATTGGCGACATGATACTTTGAAAGTTGTGAATTCCATACTACCATACCTTTGAGGCATGTGACTTTGACTGTTGGGAATTCTGAATATCAGCAGAGACAAGTACTTGTGCTAGTTTGCATCCGTCTTCAATACAATTGGGAAATTTACTATTTGAGCCAGGTTACATCTCAAAAGTGGCACAAATCGGAGCAAACAGTTAATTTGGGATTTACTTTCCAGAGCAACATTTTATTTTCATTGGAAAGTACCCCTAAAGTCAAGCAAAGTAGCACCACCATTTATTTGCATTACATTGCATCAAGCGGATGTTCCGTGGATGGTATGGATATTCCCATGCAACCACCCTTGAGTTTTGACACAAAGCCATATCTACTACACATAGTAAACAGGGTTTTGCAACAAAAATAACACAGCTTCAAGGCAGGCATTAAATAGCAGAAATATTTTCAATTTGTTTAACATTTCCTGAATGCAGTAATGTACAGCATACAACAATTGTGGGAACAGTTTTAAACTATGTTTAAGCTTAGTATTTTGTACTGGAAGAGTTTGTGCATGATGTTTAGCATATTTGTTTTAATGGAAGGATAGTGCATGGGTCTCTGTGTGTGGAAAACAGCAAGCTCAAAGAGCTCCTCACAGGAAGACACAGAAACAGAACCATATCTTACTAGATATGGGAATATCCCATTCTCTCGCTCTTTCTTTCAACACAGCATAGAACAACAAATTTGATTGCTATGCTGCATTGCATGACATGTTAATAAGTTTGTGTCAGGATGAAAATGCATCTATTTGTTTTTCCAATGAGTTCTAAAAGTCATACAGCGGGTGAATGAAGCTATGGAACTGTGGACAGAAACTGCTGAAGTGACCTGACTTACAAAAACAAGAACATGAACTATGTTATCTGCATATAAACTCCATTTGGGACAAGAGGTCTGATCATAAGCATGACCAGCTTTAGCATTGGTGGCGTCTGGTGCGACAATTTTTTTGGTGCCCCCCCCACCATGAACTTCTTCTCCAAAAATTCCTTCACTACCTCTCTCCAACAGTGCCCCTCACCTCTCCATTGCCACTCCCTGGCATACATTTCAATTTTCAAAGCGCTACCCGTAGTTCACTCACACTCAGTTTTGTGATCTCCATGGTGCACATTCTCTACAATAGGCAAATCATCCCTCAGCGCTACTGTATGATGAACATAAACTGCCACTAAACAAAATTCCTATCTCTCACCAGCACAATATTAATCACCAAAGATATGTTGACATTTTTATAGTTGCCTGAAAACTGCTGGGCTCACAAGAAAGCTCACATGCTTTTAAACCCATAAGTTATTTTTCAACACAGTGAACCCCACCAAAGTCAACACCAGGTGCGACTGCGCCAATCGCACCACCCAAAAGCCGGCCCTACTGCAGAGTGCAGTCCAGCAGAGTGGCAGTCCTGCAGCACCGCAGACCTTCTTCCTAGTAGAGTATCCACAGATCTAGAATTGCACTGCAGTGGTGGTGTCTGAGGTAAATTATTTGTACCCAGTGGTGCATTTGAAGTGGGGGAGAGCCCTCTAGAGATTTGAAGTCCTCAGGCATCCCGCCTCCCCTGTCCTGGGATCAGAATTTCTACAAGGAGTATGCATCACTTTATGTGGAGGCAGAACATAGCCCATTCAGGTGCAAGTGGGGCTATGCCCAGCTCCTTACTGCCATCATGCCATTGATGATCCATCCAGACACACCTAAACCCCCTATTGTGATGGCGGTCTAGGAGGAATACACAAACCTCAATTGTCAGCTACACCCAGTCATGTAATCACAGTTAGGACACAGGCACTAAATGGCTAAGGCAAGAAAATGCCAACTTTCTAAAAATTGAATTTTTGGAATTACAATTTAAAGTCTCACTTCACAATAAGTTAGAATTTTAAATTATGATTTCAGAGACACCAAACATGACCTGCATACCGCTTCCCATTTGGAAATTACACTTATGAAGTGTAAAAAGGCAAATTCAGTGTTATACTATGGGAGAGATAAGCCTAACAGTAGTGAATAACGAATTTAAGGTTTTTTCACTACCAGAACATGCAAAACGTAAACGTACATGTCCTAATTTTTAAATACACTGCACCCTGCCCTCTGGGCTGTCAAGGTCCTACCCAAGGGGTGCGTTATATGTACTTACAAGGAAGGGTTAGACCTTGCAAAAGGTTTATTTTGCTAGTTTGAAATGGCAGTTTAAAACTTCACACACAGGCTCTACAATTGTAGGTCTGAGACTTGTTTAAATGGCTTTTTAAGTGGGTGGCACACTCAGTGCTGCAGGCCCACTAGTAGCATATAATTAACATGCCCTGGATACCTGTAGTACCACTTTACTTAGGACGTATAAGTAAACTAAATATGCCAATTGGGGATAAGCCAATATTGCTGTGTTTAGAGGAGAGAGCACAAGTACTTTAGTATTGGTAAAGTGCACAGAGTCCTATGGCCAGCAAAAATGAGATCAGCACAAAAATGGAGGAGGCAGGCAAAAAGTTGAAGGGAAGACCACCCTAAGGCTGACAGGTATGACACATAGGCCCTCATAATAATGGCTTGTCGGTTGCAGTCTGACCGACATCTATTGCTGAGGTCCGACCACCGCATTATCATGCCCATCGTTGTAGGAAGCATGCAGAGGGAGAGACCGACAATTTAGATGGGCTCAAGGAGCCTGTCCGACCATCGATCGGAATGTAATCCCCTACAATGGGGCATATCTGTTCAGCCACTGCTGTAGGGATTACGATGTCCCTTTCAGGCAGCCTTTCAATGGCGGTCTTCCGCAGTACACATAGAAAGAGGAAAATGCTTCTCAGGATTGTTTTTATGCAACCGTCCTGCCTACAGTGCAGGCACCCTTGCACCATGATGCAAGGATGCCTGCGTTGATGCTAGGCAGCAAAATGTGTGCCAGCACTAGGAAAGGAAAGGAATGCTCTGCACGATGGTAAATACGATGCATTTGCTGCTCTTTCCCATTCACACAGTGCAGCAATGTGACTTGCTGCATGTGCTGTGTGAATGAATTATAAATCTGCCCCTCAATACTTATGTGTGGTCTCAATGTCTTATATAACAAAGTTATATATGCAAAGTAACAACCTAGGCAATCAATTTTTTTTTTAAATATCCTATTGATAAAGGGTAATAAACAAATAGCTACAACTGACTAAAAGACATCATTTTTTATTTAATCATTAAAACAGTAAACATTTCATTCATATAACACACAATTAAAAATCACAAAGTATTGTATCATAAGTATCAACAGTAAAAACTTAGTGAACAGTAAACAATAAATTCTTTAGCCGTAGCAGGCACCGGGCGTTTCCCCAGGGTCCACCAGGGTGGGGTCCGTTTTGGGCCCCTGGGAGGCCGTTTATGTTACCAGGGGCCGGTTTTACATCATTGCTGCAACACGGGCCTCTGTAACAAAAGCTGCAGGGGTGAGACGGTAGTGGTGCAGAGTGGTGCTTCCAACTAGACCCCCGCCATAGGGGGCCAGCCGAGCTGTTTGCCAGGGCCAGTTTCGGTTCCGAGTCCGATCATGTCTGGGTTTCAGGTGTTGGAGTGGGTCACAGAAGGTCTTGGTCCATGCCAGGACTACTTTTCTATAGGCAGGGCAGGACATATTTGCGGCATACAGAATGGAAGAAGTGGTTTTAAGCAGCCGTCTGTTAAAGCAAGGTCTCCTGTCCACCTGTGGGCTGGTTAGCTCCTTGCTTTGTCCTGCTGCAACCTTTTGATTAGATGCTGCAGGTAGTGAGCACTGGAACATACAGTTGCAATTTATCTTTCTCACTTGGCAAAAGTAGGCATTGAAGAAAAGAGGCAGGAAGGAAAGCTTTCATTATCATTCGCCTTTCATCCAGAAACCCCCACCTTGCTGGCTGGATAAGAAAGGAGTAAAGGCAGAGTCTTGAACTACCAACCCCCCAGGCCTCCTATTTTCAGTGCCATCTTAAGGTTTTTGGGGGACCCAGCTAAGATCTATTTTGGGGGCCCCTGTTGTAACAGACCAGTTTGTTCCATTCTAGGATGGACACAGTAAGGATGACTTTGTGGATGCTTAGTAGATCAGTGCAATATATTGAAGCATATGCACATAGAGAATGTAGCTTTTATTGATGAATCTCTGTAATCACAAAAAAATCTCTTTTGGCCACTGGCTCTCTTGCAGCAATAGTTAAAATCAAAGCACTATGCTGAGGACTTTGTCTGTTATATTGGGTGAACTAAAATAACTTTCTGCTTGTTAGACCTGGCACCATTGGCCCGGGTTCCCCTGTATTTTTTCCAGTGCCTCCTGTGTTTTTGCTGTGCGTTGGACTTCATTTTACTCATCTAGATGCTTTGGGCACTTTGCCACTGCTGTTCACTGCCAAAGTGCAAGTGCTCCCTTTGTAAATTGTTGTTATGGATTGGTGTTTCCATAATTGGCTATTTGATTTACTAGTCAGTCCCTAGTACAGTGCACTGTATGTGCCCAGGGCCTGTAAATTAAATGCTGCTAATGGGCTTGCCTGGCAGTTCGGGATGGACTGTTCCCATTGGGCGCAGGGCCAAGACTGATTTGCATATGGCTGGGTCCAAACTGGAATGGCATAGTGAGCAAAAAAACTATGGATTTAGGCCCAGATCTCTGTACTGGAGTGAATGTATGATTGTTCTTTTTGCATTTGTCACCCCGAGTGGGACGGGTATGCCCAGACGTGGGTCCCATGCTATCCATGCCACTGGACTCAAGCTATCCTGGCTGAAGAGGGGTGAAACCCCGAAACCGGTCTTTGGATGCTTGTTTTCAATCTAGGGAGGACCTGGCTAGGCAGTTCGGGCCGGACTGTTCCCATTGGGTGCAGGGTCAAGATTGATTTGCATATGGTTGTGTCCAAACTGGAATGGCATGGTGAGCAAACAAAAGATGGATTTACGCCCAGATCTCTGTACTGGGGTGAATGTATGACATTGTTCTGCATTCTGTCCATCAATTGTTCTTTTTGCATTTGTCACCCCGAGTGGGACAGGCATGCCCAAACGTGGGTCCTGTGCTCTCCATGCCACTGGACTCAAGATATACTGCCTGAAGAGGGGTAAAACCCCAAAACCGGTCCTAGGATGCTTGTTTTCAGTCCAGGGAGGACCTGGCCTGGCAGTTCGGGCTGGACTGATCCCATTGAGTGCAGGGTCAAGACTGATTTGCATATGACTGGGTCCAAACTGGAATGGCATGGTGAGAAAAACAACAATGGATTTAGGCCCAGATCTCAGTACTGGGTTGAATGTATGACATTGTTTTGCATTCTGTCCTGAGTGGGATGGGTATGCCCAGACGTGGGTCCAATGTTCTCCGTGCCACTGGGCGCAAGCTATCGTGGCTGAAGAGGGGTGAAACCCCGAAACCGGTCCTAGAATGCTTGTTTTCAGTCCAGGGAGGACCTGGCCTGGCAGTTCGGGCTGGACTGTTCCCATTAGGCGCAGGGTCAAGACTGATCTGCATACAGCTGGGCCCAAATTGGAATGGCATGGTGAGCAAAAAAACAATGGATTTAGTCCAAGATCTCTGCACTGGGGTGAATGTATGACATTGTTCTGCATTCTGTCTATCAATTGTTCTTTTTGCTAATGGGCTTGCAGCACTGATTGTGCCACCCACATAAGCAGCCTGTAAATGTAACTCAGGCCTGCCATTACAGTGTCTGTGTGCAGTCTAGTACTGCCATGTCGCCTTGGCAAGTGCACCCACTTGCCAGGCCTTACCCTTCCATTTTCTTATATGTTAGTCACCCCTTAGGTAGGCCTAAGGTACCTCTGTGGGCAGGGTGCAGTGTATGTGAAAGGTAGGGCATGCCCTGATGTGTGTGGCACGTCCTGATAGTGAAATACTGCCAATTTCGTTTTTCACTATTGCAAGCTATATGTTCCCATAGGATAGAATGGGGAGTTTGCTTATAATATCCTATAGGCATAACTACCCCTGGGAACAAGATAGGAAAATAAAGTTTGATATGGCTGAACTCAGAATGTTAAAAATGCATCTTTTAATGAGTGTTACATTCTCTGTTTTACAATGCCACTTTTAGAAAGTAGGTGTTTTTTTGCTTAGCCATCCAGTGTACCTCTGCTAGGATGTATATTGACTGTCTGGCTTTGGAGTGACAGGGGCTGGGGAGATACAGGGGCTCCAGAGAGTCTGGATGTGTCAGCCCTGGGATGATTAGACCTGGGCTGCATTTAGAGTAGGGGGGAGAGTTAATTTCACCTGAAAGGGCCTGGTCTGCCAAGGACAATGCTGTCTCCACCTCCTGCCAGGAAGCTACAGCAGACAAAACAGAACTGGTTTTGACTGAGCACAGTGCTTCTGTGCCACCAGAGAACAAAGGATTTTATAAAATAAATATTGGGGCCCAGGCCCCAAACTTTTAGATCACTTCTGGGAATCAAGAGGAACCTTTTCCAAGGAGATGAGCCGGAGAAGCTGAGAAGGAATACTGCCCCTGTGCTGTTTGCTGTCTCGGGTTGGCCTGCAGTGGCTACTTGCTGCCAAGGACAGGAGAAAAGGACGTTGCTGTTTGCTGTGTCCCCTGCTTGAGGAAGATCTCCAAGGCCTTGAATTGAGCTTTCCTCCTCTTCCGAAGTCTCAGAGACACAAAGACTTCACCCCCAGTCTCTTCTGAACTCCTTTGCTGGGAGTTCTGACCTGCTGTGAGGTGCCTGCCAATGTTCTAGGCCTCTGGAGATTGTCTTGGGACTGGAAACTGCAAGAACTGTCAAGATCGAAACATCGGCTGTTTACAATGCAGCAGTGCTTGAGAAAATGTTGGACACATCGCCACCGCAGAAGAATCAATGCAACGCCTGCTTGCGACTAAAGTGTCTGTTGTGCAACAAATCCTGTGCATCAAATTCTGACGTCCGAGATCGCCGCATCCATTCTGACGCAGGCCCGGTTGGAGAAGAACCAGCGCATCGTACCGGATTGTCAAGCATCGCATCAAAGCACCAAGTCTCTCGCATTGTTGGGGGACGCAGTAAGAAACTGACGCATCACCTACCCGTGCAGTGAGAAACCAACGCATCACCTTCTCTCTGGTAAGGAACTGATGGATCACCTCCCCTGCACAGCAGTAAGGAACCGACGCATCACCGCCTCCGGAGCAAGGAACCAACGCGTCACCTTCCTTGAGTGTAAGGAACTGATGCACACCTTCCATGTGGCCATTTTTGCTAGCATTTTTCAATGCATCCAATATACTGTGTGTAAAAGTGTTGCATCTCACATTTTATTGGAACTGAACTGTTTCTACCTTTTAAGAATCATATTTTTAATACTGTATTGTGGATTTTTGTCGTTTGGTCTAGTTTTGGTTCAGATAAGGAATACTTTTTTTTCTAAACTGGTGTGGTGTCCATTTGTAGTGTTTTCACTGTATTAGTGTATGTGTTCACAAATGCTTTACACACTGCCTCTGAGATAAGTCTGTCTGCTCGTGCTAAGCTACCAAGGGGGGGAGCTGGGGTTATTTTAGAATTATATCCCCCTAAACCTGACTAGAAGTAAGGGACCCTATTTGGACAAAGGTACCTACTTCTGCCAACTAGAGATCCATTTTTCAAACACTGCTTCATTCACTTCCCCTGTCTAGTCCCTTCTTTCCTTCTCTGGCTCAATAGTGAGCTCCATCTCTGCTGGGTTAACATAATGGAGAGGACAGTAAGGTAATGAGAATGCCACAGTGAGATGTAAAGTAGGGAGAAAAAGGAGGGGGAGACATAAATGATGTAGAGATATAGGTGAGATACACATATATGGTAGAAATAGAATGGTGAGGAGTCCAGAAAGATAGATATGGAGAGGAGGAGGTAGATGGAAAAAGGGAACTAGAGTGATAGATAAGATTTGGAGTGAAGTACAGAGGTAGATATGGATGGAGATATGATAATGAAATGCAAATAGCGGGGAGGGGTACACAGAGGGGTGAAGTTGACAGAAATGTAGTGTAGAAGGAGGGCCGAGTAAGAGAGAGCTGGAGATGGAGAGCTCTAGAGGGATGTAAACAGACAGAAAGATGAGTCAGGAGTATACAGAAATGCAAGATACAGACAGCTGTGAGGTAGAGAGAGGATCATAATGAGACACAGGGTACAGAAAGATTAGGTAGAGTAGACAATGGGATAGAGAAAATGGTAGAGAGAGTAGATTGCGACGGGTGACTGTTACAAAAAGAGATTATTTCCACTTACTCCCATTCCTATCTCCTCTTTTAACTCTCCCCCCCATCCTGTACCACAAGTGTACTGTTTCTTCATCCAGCAGTTGTATGATACAGGCACATGGCTAAACCACGCGTGCCTCTACAACGCTGCCCTAACCACGGATGCGTCTGAACAACACATGCCTTTACCACACACTTTTGTGTTACAGGCATAACTGGTAAGGAGACATGTGTGGTAACATTCACAGATGAACCCTAGCCCCTGAGCTCTAAAAATGACCTTGCCCCCCTGAGACCTAAAATCTAACCTGAGCCCTAATAACTACAGTGACACTCCAAGCCCTAAAAAGTACCCTGACCCCAGCCCAAAACCTACCTTGCCCCCTGAACCCTAAAAACTACCAGAACCTCCCCTGAGCCTAAAAACTACCTGACCCCCCTGAGCCCTGACAACTATCAACCTGAGCCCTAAACCCACCCCCCTGAGCCCTAAAAACTAACCCAACCCCGAGCCCTAAAGAGTACCCCGATCCTCCCTAATCCACAAAGTCTACCCAACCCCCCTTATCCCTAAAAAGAACCCTGATCCATGAGCCTTAAAAGCTTCCCTAAACCCCCCTAGCCCTAAAACAACCCGACCCCCAACCCTAAAAAAACTACCCTCAACCCCCAAAACCCGGCCCCAGCTCCACTTAATTCACAGCGTCCTCTCTTGATCCTTCCTGTTCCTGGACCTGCCAATTCCAGCTTCTAGATCACACATATGCCTTAACCACACATATGCATGGTTAAGGCAAGGGGGCGTGGCTACCGGCCGAACATGGCGGACGTGAGCTGAGACTGCTCCGTCTCCAACCCTATTCATAGGCTGATTATCCTGACATTGCCCGATTCCACGGATGCCCCAATCTCACCCTGATGAAGCAGAACATGCCCAGAATGTGCACGCCTGATTTTGTGGACTGAATGGGCTCCTGAGCGGCGCGGCCGATCATCCGCTGCTATGAGGCCTTGCCTGAAAATACGGCCCCTGAAGATCTTGGCTGGCTACACCCAACGCTGCAGTGAACATCGGACAGAGGACACAAGATGGCGGCGCGAAGCCTGGAGGGACTGTCCCGGCCTTAAAAGCGAAAACCTGACCTGGAACGTAATGGTGCATCACATATAGTGGTACATGCGGATTGCTAGAAATGAGCCCCCCACCACCCACGGCAGGGAGCTCCAAATGGGCCAATCATAAAGCCTCGACAGGCGCAACTACAGAACGCTAAATGGTGGAGTGAGGCTGGACAGGGACAGCCTGACGGCGGGAGTGAAGACACCAACTAGAGAGTGCCGAGAGACACCAATTACTGCACTGTACCGCGGGGACGACCACCCGCCGGGAGAGGACGACCTCTGCGTTGTGCGACAGGGGGAAGGTCAGGGGGCACGAAGAAGCGCCAGCGACTATAATGAAACTTTAAACCAGACGCGAACTCTCCTTTGGGCATGCGGCAGCACGGCGGTGGAGCCCCTTAGACGGGTGGGACAGACATTTTGTCGGTGAAAGGAAGAGCTGCCCTACGAGACAGGGAAGCAGGTTGGGCACTGTGTCGGAGACGGACCATGGGGCGCAGAACAAAGCAACAAGAACAAATGGCGGGCGCCACGTTGCAATCCACCAGCTCTGAGGACCCTCTGGCCTCATCCAATAACGAAGTAGTACCACCAACAGGGATGGTCTCCCAGGAGGCTAAGTTGAACGTAATCCTAACTGAAATCAGGGCATCCAGGGAGGCGGTGGAGACACGGATGGACGCGATGTCCAGGGGTCTGTCTCTACTGAAGGCGGACCACAACAAGCTGGCCGAAAAAGTCACAGAGCACAAACTGGCCTTAGATGATCTAAATACCACAACAGACGGAACATTCCACAAGGCTGGAGGAGCTCGAACGCCAACTCAAAGGCTTGCGGGACAGAGTGGACTATGCGGAAGGGCATTCACGCTGCAATAATGTTCGCATCCTGGGCATTCCGGAACGCAGCGAAGGGAGGAATCCAACGCAGTTTGTGGAGGACTGGCTCAAGACGGTAGTGGCACTGGCGGGCCTCACTCCGCTCTACAGTGTGGAACGTGCACACAGAGTGCCCCCACGGCACCCAGGCATGGGGCGCCACCGCGCCCCCTGATTGCGCGTGTCCTCCATTATAAGGATACAGACACGATCCTTAAGGCTGCAAGGGAGAACGGACCGGTGAGATATGAAAACAAGACAATCTCATTATACCCAGACTTTACCCCAGCGGTCCAGAAAGCAAGATCGACCTTCTTGAGCGTGAAACGCATATTGCGAGACCGCAACGTTAAATACGCCTCCTCTTCCCGGCGCGACTGAAAATCATGCATGCATGCATGACCACAAGACTTATTTCTTTGACACCCCAGAGGAGGCGTCGGAGTGGATGGGGGTAACGTTGACACCGCCTCCGTTGCAGGCCCCCATGGAAGAGGCGTCAAGGGATCGCTCCCCCCACCGATCAGATTCACCTGTGGACCAAGCGGAACACATGACTACCGAGGTGAGCAACCGCCTGGAACAGATGCCGATCATAGAGGAGACAACCACTGAGGCGGCGCTTTAGACGACGACTGCTTTGTCCGGCCACGATGACCGAGTACAGCCGGACACGGACCTTCAGTCTGACACGCGCACAGAAGTATCGGACTCGGACACTAGCCTACAATTGTTTCCACGTATCACAGCGCAAATGGCGAACAAATTTTGAAAGACTATGATGAAGATGTCAATTGGTAACATATGTAATTGTATGTTCTGCCATGCAGCAGCGGGCACACGTGGTAAAGGGTATTAGAAATTAATAGGGTGACAGTGGAAGCTTTCAGTAGTACTTGCCAGGTGGGAGTAACCGGACCACCCCCCCCCCCCCCCCAAGCGGAGGCACTGTTAAGTTTATCTGGTACACATCCACGTTGGATGTAAGATGTTTGGTCCCCATCTGTTTTTGAGTAAGGACCTTCAGGTTGGGAAGTTAAGTACAGTTAAAGCACTTGGAAAACCCTTAAAGAAATTTAAAGCACTGGTTGTACTAAGCATGTCTTGCACCACATGCCCTCCTCACTATGACGACACCTAACACATACAAGCTCTGCACCTGGAATGTGCATGGGATGAGGTCAGTGTACAAACGGCATAGAATACTGGCGCAGTTGAGCAGAAGACAGGTAGCTTGTCTGCAAGAAATCCATCTAAATGTAGCAGAAGGCTCCAAGTTACATAGAAAATGGAAAGGTTAAATTTATGTCACTACCTATTCGGCATTCTCTCGAGGGGCCGCTATATGGATCAAAAACACAGTTCCCTTTAAACTGTTAGAACAGCGAATGGATGGAGAGGGTAGGTACGTAATCATACATGGAATATTCAATGGCTCCTTTGTAGTACTGGGTAGCATCTACGCACCCAACAATGAGCAGATGAAATTCCTTAACACATTGAGCGGAGTACTGTCAGACTGGTCGGACCACGATTGGATAATAGGAGGGGACTACAATGCGGTCTTGGATCTAGCTCTCGATAGGTCACACCCTCCACTACACTCAGCTGATAGCAAAAAACAGGCGGAAGCGCTGGCGCACTGGGCAGGGATCTGGGACATGTCAGACGTGTGGAGACTCAAGCATGCGACCCACAGGGAGTACACATTTTATTCCCCGCCACATAAATTACACACCAGGATTGACCGCTTTTTCAGCTCCAACACATTGCTAGGCTCCGTAGAATCCACTGACCACATGGGGAAGACACTTTCGGACCACAACCCGGTTGAACTGACAATGCAATGGGGAATAGTCCCAACCCCGATACCGTCTTGGCGACTATCACCAGGGGTACTAGAGGATCAGGTTTTTAGGCCCACTCTGACGGACGCCATCACTAAGTACTTTCATGGCAACGCGAATACAGCTAGCTCTAGGCAAATTGAATGGACGCCTTTAAGGTGACCATACGCGGAGTGGCAATGGGCACAAAAGTGGGTGTAAGACAGACTGTGATTGAGAAGCTTAAGGAGGTAGAGGGCAGGCTAGCGCTGCTGGAGAATGAGGCAGCGGGCACGAATAGTCAACTCACACAGCTTCAAGAAGCACATATACAGCATGCAGAATTGCTTGAGGAATTGAGGGTAGTTGATTATAAGGAATACACAACGAGGTCGGGCCTTTACGAGCGTGACTGATATGTAATGCGCCTATGTGCACCCCTATAGTGGAGGCCAATGATCAGACTGGGGCGACGGTACAGACACAATTAGATATTAATACTACCTTTAAAGACTATTACATGCAATGTTATGGGGCACACCCCCCGATGGTGGACACGCAATTTGAGTCCTTCATGGAGGGCCTACCCATCCCGCAGCTCACGGGCACACAGCGCGAAGACCTGACGCGACCTATCACGACTGCAGAGATTAGACAAGCCATCAAAGCGCTGCCTCGAAACAAAACCCCAAGGACAGACGGCCTACCAGCTGAGTTCCATGTGACATTTATTGACTTACTGACCCCGCACCTACACCTCCTGTATCAAGAATCACTTAAGTCCAATGCTTTACCACCCACGACCCTGCAGGAGCTGGTAGTCTCCCTTTTAAAGCCTGGCAGAGATGGTCTGGTTCTCGTGAACCACAGACCGCTATCACTATTGAACACGGACTATAAAGTACTAAGCAAGATATTAGCGGCTAGACTAAACCAATACATCCCGCAACTAATCCTTGTGGACCAATGTGGCTTTGTGCCTGGTCGGAGTATGGTGCTTAATCTTATTTGGCTGAGCCAGATAATGCTGAATGAGACAGTAGGGAATGGAATGGAGGGCTGTATCTCACTGGATTTAAAACAGGCGTTCGTTTCTTTGAGGTGGGATTACATGCTTGCAGCCCTAGCCGGATTTGGCATACCGCCCGAATATATAGCGTGGGTGAACCTCTTGTATCTGAACTCAACGGCACGGGTCCGCACTAATAAGTGTATATCCAACCGGTTTCGGATAGCTAGGGGCACAAGGCAGGGCTGCCATTTGTCACCCCTGCTGTTTATACTAGCCCTGGAACCCTTACTTCATAAACTCCGTGTGTTGGCCGCACCAAAGGGGTTACTAAGAAATTCGATACTGCACTTGGTGTCGGCGTATGCAGACGATATAATAGGATCACTGAAATTATATTGACCTGAAAAATATCGAGTTGCCATAATATCGTTGCTAAAATATTGATGGACAAAATATCGACTGGCTATCTTTAAACAGGTAAGTACTAAAATATTGACTCTAAAATATCGAGTTACTAAAATATAGACTGTAAAAATATCGTTTTTTTTAATGTCTTTAAATTAAGTTAAAACTAATGTAGTAATAAATATATTTATTATAAACTGACTTAAAATTATTAAATTACTGTTATATTAATAAATATTTATTGTAAATTAAAAAAATATATAAAAAAAGAATACATATATATTTATATAATTTTTTTTTATTAAATAAACATATATAATAATTTTACCGTAGCATAGCAAAATAGTTACAATTTATTGTAACAACTGTAGTGAATTCTACAATAGCTAAAGCGTTGGATAGCGTAGGGGTAAAATTTACTATTCCCACTCCAGTGGGTGCAACAGTAGGGAAAGCGTTGGATAGCGTAGGGGTAAAATTTACTATTCCCACTCCAGTGGGTGCAACAGTAGGGAAAGCGCTGGATAGCTAGGGGTAAAAATTACTATTCCCACTCCAGTGGGTGCAACAGTAGGGAAAGCGTTGGATAGCGTAGGGGTAAAAATTACTATTCCCACTCCAGTGAGTGCTACACTAGGGAAAGCGTTGGATAGCGTAGGGGTTAAAATTACTATTCCCACTCCAGTGGGTGCTACAGTAGGGAAAGCGTTGGATAGCGTAGGGGTTAAAATTACTATTCCCACTCCAGTGGGTGCAACAGTAGGGAAAGCGTTGGATAGCGTAGGGGTTAAAATTACTATTCCCACTCCAGTGGGTGCAACAGTAGGGAAAGCGCTGGATAGCGTAGGGGTAAAGATTACTATTCCCACTCCAGTGGGTGCAACAGTAGGGAAAGCGTTGGATAGCGTAGGGGTTAAAATTACTATTCCCACTCCAGTGGGTGCTACAGTAGGGAAAGCGTTGGATAGCGTAGGGGTTAAAATTACTATTTCCACTCCAGTGAGTGCAACAGTATAAAAAGGCAAAACTTCATAATTAATTATAATTTATAGAAAGATTAGTACCAAGTAAATTTAATTTCCTATACCAATAACTTTTATTTACCAAATAATTTTAATTTCATGGACAATTATTAATTAATTAAACAATGCAATTAATTAACTTAATTAATTAATTAATTATTGATTTACTTCCCACCCTATTCTCCTATAAACCCACAACCCGCTACTGAAACTAATTTACTATAAATTAATTATTTATCAATTAATCAATTATTATTAATTACCAATAATTTTTTATTTAGTTACCTATTATTAATTATTTTACAATTAATATTAATTTACATAATTAATTAATTATATTTAAATTACTTCCCACCCTATTCCCCTATAAACCCACTACCCGCTACTGAAACTAATTTACTATAAAGTAATTATTTATCAATTAATCAATTATTATTAATTACCAATTATTTTTTATTTAATTATCAATTATTAATTATTTTACAATTATTATTAATAATTACATAATTAATTAATTATATTTAAATTACTTCCCACCCTATTCCCCTATAAACCCACTACCCGCTACAGATTTATATTACACAATTATTAAAAATTAGTAAAAACGTACCTTATTTTCCATTTTCTTTTGTCTATATTCTATCTAGTCGATATTATGTCTAGTCTATATTTTTGATTCGATATTTTGGCTATTAATATCGATATAACTCGATATTTTTGTAGTCTATATTATGTCTGGTCGATATTTTGTCTAGTCTATATTTTTCCTCGATATTATGTCCAGTCTATCTTTTGGATTCGATATTATGTCTGTTTACCGATATAATATTGTATATTGGTGATCTGTCGGGATGTCTTGATCCGATACCCGAAATATTTGACACCTTCGAGGACTATCGGGCCTTTCCATAAATGACACTAAGTCGTATGGTTATCATTTTGCCGCCACCCCGGGGAATGAACAGCTAAACTTCCATCCGCACAGATTCCAGATAGCATCTACGACTTTCAAATATTTGGGAATACAAATATACCGCACCGAGCAGGATCTCTTAGACGGTAATCTGGGCAAAGCACTCGGTACCCTCAAATCACAAATACAGTTTTGGAACACCCTGCCACTGTCAGTAGCGGGAAGAGTGGCAATTTCGAAAATGGTGGTCCTCCCTCGAATGGTGTACTTTTTCACAAACCTACCGCTCCTCGTACCGACAAGCACGTTTAAGCTATTGAATACCTTAATGACTGAATTGGTATAGGGATCGGGTAGGCGGCGAATCAGCCTCGCCAAATTACAATTGCCCACCACACAGGGAGGTATGGGGGTCCCAGACATGACAGCGTATAGCTACGCTTGCCAGCTTCAATGGCTGGCCTACTGGCTGGCAGGCCGTAACCTCCATGAGGTGGATATGACTACAGCCGACAAGGACAGCGGCCTCCTACACCGATTATTACTGCCAAACGTTCAGGTACCCGGATCCACGCCGCACCTGCTGCGCCTGGCAATCAGATGCTGGAAAAAAGCAGTCAAATATACAAATGCGTCGACCTCCTATGCACCCACCATACCCCTACTGGGACTTCCCCTTGGGACAGGCACACTATCGGAACGCGGACTCCGGGTGTGGCATGACGCTGGTGTTTTTCAAATAGGGGACTTTTTTGTGGATGGAACTATCATGACACACACAGATTTCGCACGAACACGCCAGACCCCTGCAACGTTGTTTCTACTGCATACACAAGGGACTCGCTATATATCTAGGACCTAGGCGCAGACCGGCGTAGAACCTCACACGAACCCACTACTTACTATGCAATACTTAATGGGTAACGGCAGTCACTTAACGAGATGGCTCACGCATGGTATACGGGCTGGCAGGGCGATCCCTCTACAATCCACCCGGGAGCGCTGGGAACGAGATGTAGGACGGGTGCTCCACGACAAGGAATGGGAGAAGGTGCTGAAGTTCCCTGCCAAGGTGTCTAGAAACCCTAAATTTAAATGTATCCAATTAATGATAGTGCATAGAGCTTATCTCACCCCTCATCGGCTGCATGCAATGTTTCCAGAGGTGTCAGATGCATGCCCCCGATGCCTGGCTGCGGATGCTGGCCTCCTGCACATGTTGTGGGAATGCCCTAAACTAGGCTACTACTGGGAGACAATACACAAGGTGTTAGCGGTGATAGCCCCCGGAAGGCCCCACCCCTCCCTATTGTATAGTGTTCTGGGCCTGGGACCCGCCGTAAAAAAGAAAAGCATCTCCACATGTTTCACAGACCTGGCCATCCTACTAGCTAAATGAACAATAACAATGAGGTGGAAATCGAGCAGGCCGCTCGACCCTGGCGACTGGCATAGAGAGGTACTGCGATGGGGGAAGGCAAAGGGAACAGAGTTGCAGAGAGAAGAGCGCAGAGGCCTCCTTAAAACGCACATATCAATGGACTGGAACGCTATGCTCATAGCCTTCGAAGCATGTGATGTAGCTGATCAGGTGTACACTAATGTTGTTAACGTAATATGTGATGATGTCAAAGCTGAAAATGTAGGACCTCACCCATTTGCATTTCACCCTCCCCTCCATTGCCCCCCCTCACCCCCTTCCTCCCCCCCGGGCCTTCTTCCCCCACTACCTACCCCCCCACCCCCACATGTTCAAAGTGGGTGCTTACTGCGTGGCGCACCAGCCGCTGACCAACAGATCTTTGGCTAGGTACAAGAGCTTTGGACGTGGGAGAAAAAGCAGGTAATCACGCGCTAAGGTGCAGTGCACGAAACCTAAATGGGCATTACAACTTTAACAGGAGTGTCGGAAATGGGAGGAACAGCGGGTATTGCCGCAAATACTTGAATTGATTCAGTGCAACTAGAACAATATGACTGATATGTAAAAGTGCTAGGGGAATCATGGGTGGGTGGTTTAAGAGATGTTTCGGGAGCCAGTTTTAAAATTACAAAACCTGCAATGCAATTCATATTACATGATATGTATGAACAGTCAAAGATGCAATGCTATTAACAATGGGCAATCTGTTGTACATACTGAGATGAATATTGCGGACCAATAAAAATATATATTTTTTAAATGCATGGTTAAGGCAAAAGTGTGGTTAAGGCAAGTGTGGATTTGCTTGAGGCGAAATGGCACATGTGTCTTAGCTGGCATTGTAAAGGCTGTTTCACCCATCCAGCATGTTCTGTTTCTAATCTTCACTCTTCCTGCCTTTCTGTGCCTCTTTCCATTGCACTGTCTCTGTCTCTTCCCCCTCTTGTTCCTATCTATCACATAGCTCACTTGCTCTGCCTACCTCTTTCCCATCAGCCTCTCCTCTACTTTTTATTTGCCCCTTACTCGTTTACTCCTCTCTCCTTATTTCCCCTCCTTGCCTTCTCCAAAGGTATTTCCTATGTCTGTGGGCTGCAGGGACATCACTGCAGGTCCCGTGCATGTGCAGAGAGCCTGAAGGGCAGGAACCAGGGTAGTACAAAGCCGGCTCCTAAGGGGCGGTCTCCTAAGGGGTGGTCTACTATTGGGCGGTTTCCTATGGGGTGGTCTTCTATTGGGCGGTCTCCTATAGGGCAGTGAGGATGTGAAATGGCTCACCTCGCCAGAGCTTCAGGGAGGTTGTGCAGGCTCAGTGACACCCCACACCTATCACGGGCCAGCAGGAGAGATGAAAGACACTTCTGGTGGGGGGGTGAAAATGGCCTTTCACACCTGTGCTCCAGCTTGGCAGCGCCCCTTCCCTCACCCCGATCAATTTGCATTGATTGTGTGCCCATAGCCGGCTCAAGCCAGCCCCACACATTAATGGACAAGACCAGCAAGGAACGGGTAAAGACTCTGCCAACCCCGTACCCCCCAACCATCCCACCCCCGCTGGGGATATTGAGGAGACAAGAAAATGTTTACCAATCCTACCCTGGGCAAAATGTTGCTGGAAATGGTTTCTCTTAACAGGACAATTAATCAATCAATCAGGGATTTATAGAGCGCACTACTCACCCGTGAGGGTCTCAAGGCGCTAAGGGTGGGGGTACGGGCAGCTCCGTGGTCATCCGAAGAGCCAGGTCTTGAGGTCCTTTCTGAATAGGTGCAGTGTCTGGCTTTGTCCGATGTTGAGGGTAAGCAAAAATACTGCACAACACGTCTACGTGTCTAAGTGATAGTGCTACACAATTATTCTACATTATAGTTGTATATTTTTGTTATCATTCTTAAACTATTTCCCAATATGTGGTATGTCTGACAGAAAATATCCACTCTAAATCACTAAATAATCCTGCCACTACCACAGGGTTATGGATTGCTAATTCTTTTCCTCCCATATACATTTCATGTGATCTCCCTTTGGAATTCACCCCCTCCCCTCCCCCCTTTCAAGGCCGATGAAAGATTAATTTAATGTGCGTGTGTTCCCTTACTTCCCCTGCACTGATGTCTTTCTCAGGTGAATGTTTAACTGGCGTCATTGAGTAGTGCCCATGGGAACCAACACCCTGACCGCATGGTGAAGACAAGCACTGAAGGGCACTGGGGAGAGAGCTCAGCAAAAAAAACAGGAGCCCACCTTGAAAGTGACCTGGAAGACTCATGCCAAGACCGTGCAGGAGGCAAGAACTCTGGGAGCCATCTTTAAATGTCTTAGCGTCGGAAAATGGGACTGGGCTATTCGAAGACGACTCACAAGCTGACGAAAGTGGCTCCGATGCAAACCCACGGGAACCACTCGACATCGTGCATCGCGGGCAGTGGGCTCGATGGAATGTTGGAGACGAGAATCGCGCGCTCTCTTGACGTGCCGCAAATTCAATCCTCGTATGAACGACAGCTCCCGCCTCTGAGAGAAACGCTACATGGACGATGCTCAGCAGGTACTACAAAAACAAAAAATCATGTCTGCGAAAAGTATGTCCTTCTGTAACTATGCTGTAGTTTTACTGCCCCTGAACACATGGAATCATTATTAAAGGTCAGTCGCGATAGAAAGAAACCTTTGATTTTGAATAACCTTACACGTGCATAGTTTTTTTTTCTTTTTCTAATTCTAGGGGAAAGTGTGTCTGTTAATACAGATTTGTTTAATACTAAGGTTTGTGATTTTCCAAGTACAATGCAAGCAAGTAAATATATTTAACATAGTTTTAAGCACCAGGACCAATGGATATGTCTGTGGTACAGTCGTGCACGTAGCAAAAATACAAGGTATCCTTTTCCAAATGCGTCTCGCACAGCATCTTTCACACATTCAGCCTCGTTTAGCCATGATACGGTGCTAACAATTGGCTGAACCGTTTTTTGATCCCTGCACCATTTAACTTTGAGCAGGGTTGCACTGGAACAGATATTAGGCCTGGGCACTAAACTAAAACTGGCCCCCATTTGCGAATTGGATATTAAAAAAGTGCCTCACTTATGTAAA
The DNA here is from genome assembly GCF_964263255.1 of Lissotriton vulgaris. NCBI lineage: Eukaryota > Metazoa > Chordata > Amphibia > Caudata > Salamandridae > Lissotriton > Lissotriton vulgaris. Next base: position 513,414,762 of record NC_141697.1, on the reverse strand, counting down.
TCGAGCAACTACCCTTAAAGCGCTGTGGTCCATTGATGTTGCCTTTGATGCCGTATTAGCACCCACAATGCACCTTCTTCATCCTCTTAGTCTTATCTCCCTCATTTACAGAGCGGCTTAGGAAGTGCATTAGCAACCTCAGCAACATATTGGAAGCATTATACCAAGAGATGCTCGATGCACACAGATCATCAGGTGCCTTAACCCCTTCAGAAAGTGCCTTGGCCACTTAAACCAGCTTACCATTAGATACACCTACCCCTCAGATACAGCTGGTAAGATTCCTTGGTGGCCACTGTTCCTATTGTGGCCATCTCAGAGCAGCTGGGAGTTGACAGGTTCAAATCCTGTTGCTGCAAACTCATCCTTTCATTTTTTGTAGGGTGAATAAAATACCACTGAGCTAGGTAGTTCGGTGTTTGCACAAAATATCAGTAAAAAATATCGAGGCATATTATCAAGACAGGAGATAAAACTATCGCTGCTTTATCGGCAGAAAACTGCAGATAAAGCCAATCGAAGCCCATGTTAGATGTCTTCACATCTAACATGGGCTTTGATTGGAATTCCATAGAGCATATTATCAAGCCCACTATTGCCGCTTTATCAGCAGTTTTCTGCCGATAAAGCAGCGATAATTTTATCTCCTGTCTTGATAATATGCCCCATCGTGTGGACGAAATATTTCGTCAAGAATATCGAAGATCAAAATATTAGGAAGGTAAGTTTATGTGGGTAACCAGACATTAACTAAACTTAACTCCACATATTTTCCTTGACAATATATGTATATATATCTTTTCAAGTTCAGAATAGTAAATCTATACTTACCTCATTGCACTTACCTTCTCGATATTTTGGTCCTTGATATTTATGCCACAGTATTCTGGCCACACGATATTTGTTTCCTAAATATTCTCTCAGACAACCCATAGTCCCCATTAACACTGCTACTAAACGATATGGCTGTGGTAACAAGGGTAAGTAGAAACACAAGTAAACAGTAAACGTTTCACATATAAGGGTCCTGTATAGGGGCATGTCACCACTTAGGTTGCCAGAGTTTATACTCTGTGTTTACCTTGCAGCAAATCCTACCCATGGTAAAACTAACAATGACCTTGACATATTTAGAAGGTAGGGAGGACTGACACATGGGCCAGTCCTGACAAGTGTTTCTATCTCTTGAAAGAGTGGATCTTCATGATGGCTGCCATTTTAGATAATTGAAAATAGATGCAGAGGACACGGGTGCGTAGCATATCCCTTGCCCTCTTCCTTTTACATCTCCTAGAATTAGACTAGAATTCCTCTCTTACCTAATTTTTTAAAAAAGAAATGCAAGTCAGCAAGTGAGGTGGTGATTAAGAGCAGCATTCATACTAGGCCTGGGCCTATTATAATGAGGCCTAGTATGAATAATGCAAGTAAACTGGAGTAATGGAGTAATCAGAGTAATTTTGGTAATTTCGCGTTACATGACCGCTGAAAGTTACACCTGTTTGCATAATTTGGGCCAAAAATGAATACTCAAGAGCATAGGAACAGAGTGTGAACAGTTGCTGACTGCTTTTGTTTCTGTTCTGCTGCACTTAGCGCTAGGTTGTTAGTGCAAAATGCTTTCACAGGTTCATATTGGATGAGAGAGAGGGTGCATTTTGAGCTAAGAAAATAGTGTTAAATGCCAGCTTAAACTCAACGACTAATTCTGCGTGATCTCGCATACCTATAATTTTGCGTAATTACACTACTGCAAACAACGCCAGTTACACCCACCCCTAATTCATACCTGGTGTCATTTTATGAAATAATTCTTTGCACTGGCTGCATATAGCCAGATGCTGTATGGTCAATTTGGGACAGAGGGGAAAAAGCAGTGCTGTCTCTACACAGTAGCTCTGGGAAAACGTCAGGCAGATGATGCAGTCTTGAGGTGATTTCGTTCTCAGAAAATATTGTGTGGACTGCAGTGGGTACCAGAAGCAATTTCAGCTGCCTGAACCCCTCCACCACCTGGGAACTGTATGCAACTTAGGGTCTTCTGCATGTTCTACAGCCGCTGGCCCCAAAGAAAAGGGTAAACGGCAGCAGTGTGCGAGAGCCTGGCTGTGGAGCTATCTGGCACTTGACAACAGCACTGCACACAGTGATATGATTGTTATGTCTCTTCTCCTCTCTTTGGCTAGCTTATGGGGAGATGTGGGAAAGCCCCCACTGTGACTTCCCCAGTGCACCTCCCATGTGTGTGGAACTCCCCCATCAAATGTATGAGCACCCTATGCTGGCTATCCAGAAAGAGAATTGGTATTTGGGCATTTTGCCAATTTTCTCCTTCTATTTTCCTCCCTGGCTTGATGACAAATCAATTTTTCCATCCTAAATTCCAGTAAGTTAGAGAGGAGAGCAGAGGCAGGAGGCAAGGGGAAGAGAGGCAGAGGAAGAAGCAGGAAGATAACAGACCTGCCAACTTCAACAAAAACCTCACTGTGTGAGGAGGGACTGGGGCCTTGGAGGAGACGGGCCTCATGCCGAGAAGTACCTAAGAGGCACCTTTGCTATCAACCTGGCCCCAAGGACCCTCCTAAAAAAAAAAGTGAAAGCTTTCTGAGACTTTTTCTGATGTCCTGGAGTGTTTGCACACCGATTGATGGACATCAGCAGTTGAAAGCCTGTGAAAACGAACTGAAAGCCACTGTTTACAGTGGCTTTCAGCTCGTTTTCCCTTCCACCATGTGATATCGGCTCTTCACCAGGTGACCGTGTGATGGGAGTGTCGCGTGTTTATCTAGGTTCCTGATCGATACTGTGACCTTATGCCCCTATTCGGCTATAAATCCATTTATTCCCTATATTGGCATAACCGTTCAAGTGCGATTTTCTGAAAAGTCATCTCTGGCCTCACACGAACAGAGCCACATTCCAGCATAGTTCTCTCTGCCACTTCCTTTGCGACCAATTAGTGCAATGACAGAGCAGTAGTCACTATCTGATATTCCTAGATAACACTCCGAGTTCTTCAACAAGATAAAAACTCCGCAAACCTGGAAATCCCAGCTTGCTGTGTTTTGATTAGTAATGGAACTCTAATGAGCAATTGATAACTATCACTTCCGAGTGACATCTTTAATTGACGTCTTATGTCCAGCAAACTTGCATCAAACCCGGCACCTGTCAGGTATAAATATTACCAACGTTGCCTTAAGCAATGGAGAGCTACTGTTGCTGATGCCAGCTGCTTGCAAGACCCCGTGTTGGTAAATCTAGCACTCTGTCGCTGCAGCCTGCTGTCCCTTGGTGGTGAAGCTGCTGATACCATTATCGCTGCTAAAGCGCGAACGATGGTACAGTACGCTTAGGAGCTGAACAGCCGTCCCTCTGCGAAGACATCCAGCAGATTCCAGCTGCCCGCGGACGCTGTCCCCCCTCCTTCCTCGACGCGCTGAAGAGAGCCGCTGCCTTTCTCGTGCAGAGAAATCCAGCTCCGGCATTTCCGGTCTGCCCTCGCGGGTAACTGGGATATCGAAAGTGACCCCTGAAGGAGATACCAATCCTCCATCATTCTATTCAGAGGTATGGTGTTGACTAAACCCGTAGACGAGAATTCTTGAAACAAACCTTGGCAAAACCAACTTAACTTAAAGCTACTTACTTACTCCCCTTTTCACGTGTTAGGCTTAGGTCAGGCACACTGGGGTAGGCTTAGTTAGAAGCACCAGTTGAGTATGTTAGCCTAATGTATATATGACTGTATATATGTTTTATGACTTTTAAACCATTGTATGGCTAAGAAACCATATCAATGCTTTTACAGTTCTATTTCGCAATCCTTATCTTACTGTACGTACTTTTTATAATAACAAGTCTTGCAATTGTGACAATACATTTCTCTTGTACGAGAAGAAAGACTGTTCAATAAATGTTAACCCTTTATTGACAAACGCCCGTCTCTCTATTCTCTACATCTCGTGAAAGTAAACTGCACTAGACTGACTGAGTGAAATACATGTCTATTGTTTCACACGACCCTAGAGATTGACTCTTGATCTGAGGAGCAAAGTTGTCATGTTGCACGGTTGTTGGAAAGCTGAATCCCTTCTTGTCTGTGCCAAGGAAGCTGATCACTTCCTATGCAGAGAAGAAAGTTTCCAGTGACCTCTGAGCTAGTTGGTAACACAACCCAATTAAGTTTAGCATAGTCAGTGGAGGCCTGGAATATCCGCAGTTCCATGTCGATACTACTGTTTATGTTATTCCAATGCGCAGGGCCTAGTGGGAAACTAGGAACTACACTACATGGCGCCCAACGTTTGGTAAGGCGATAAACTAACGCAAGACAGTTAGAGTAACCTCAGTCGTGCATATTTCACACAGACCCCTTTCTCCCGTAAATACTCCAATAGACGTCTGGAGTGGGTGAAAGGTTAAAATCCGCCCGACCTTAGTAGGAAGAGATTCCTATGTAAAGCTCTGGTTTATTCAACGTTGAAGGATACAGTGTTCCAAAATATTGTGCACCTAATCTTTGTCTCCTTGGAGACCTACTCTGCAAACCTTGCATTTTAACAAATGTCGGTAGAAAATAACGGAACCACTGGGGCCGCAGTAAATGCGACTCAGCAGGATTCCGACGATATTGTACCGGGTGCAGTAATCATCCCGGCGCATTTAAGAAGATCTATAACTTTAAAACTTATAGATAACGGACTGACACCTCAAGGTGGTACAGTAATCTTCGTGATAGAGGCTCACGAGTATCGACAGACAGAGATATTCTATTCATGGATAAACTTTCCAGCGGTAAACGCTAGAACAAAAGAGTTTCACTATTACAAAATAGAGAAACCTCCGGAAGAGTACGCTCCTTTCGAGGAGATTGAAATTCCACTTAAATTTCAAGAGCACCTGCTCTGGTTTAATGGCGCCCTAAAACACAATGATCACATTACCAGGCTCGGTCCACTAGGTAGACCAGGAGCCACGTGGCCGGTTCTAGCCAGCTACACACCACATCCTGACATTGTAAGAATGTCAAGAGAAGAGCTGTTAGTACAGCTAAACACATTAATAAAAGTACATAGGCAATTAGTCCAATATGTAATGCGGACTGCAACAGTCCAGCCAGCTGTTAATACACCACAGCTGACCCCTCATCAGGGGAACACAAATAAAATTACACCACAGAACATACAGTCATGTCTTGGTAAAACACCGGTAAAACGGGAACAAATTCCTTTCTGGTTAGCACAGAAAATCACTCAAATAGAGGCAGTATTTCCTGATACTACCCCTATAGAGAAACACAGAATCTTGACCATCTGCCTTCCTATGGGAATCGCACCACACGTGGAGGACTGTGACACTTGGGGTACAGTCTTTGCTTCCATTTACACAAAAACACACGGTGTTCCGTCTATGGCGGTAATTCCAGAAGTGCTAAAACAGATTCAAAATGAATTCGGTCCAGAGCCCGCTTTAAATCTAGGTATGAAATTACTGAAAGACTTCAAGCAGGTCTCGGCTATATTATTAGCCAATATAAGAGGAGAAGCAGCATCTGTGGCGATTCGCCAGAAGTTGAGGGAAACAGATATAAAAGATCCTGTTGAGCTTGCAAAAATCATAGAAAAATGCTATGAAGAATTAGGTAGAGACAGCTTGGGTGGGAAACCAGTAAAGCCCCAGTTGCTCAAAAATCCTGAAAATTTATTTATTAAAAATAATTTAAACACTCCTAAAAAGAGCTGGGATGGAAATAAACAATCCACTCCCAAGGAAAAAGTTTTCCAGTCCAGAGGAAGGTCTCCTCGACGGAGGGAAAGAACTCCGACTCGAGAACGCCAGTCTCCCCAGAGGGAGCCCTCTGAGATAAGATATAACCTTAGAAATAGGGATAATCTGAAAAAACCCGATAGATATCAAAGTATTGATACACGTCCCTCTCGATCTCTTCCACAGAATTCGGAAAGAAGAGGACGGTTAGACCCAGGAGAGCACACCAAGTCCAAAGACAAGGAACCTGCTCAAAATAAGAAATCTCAATTTCAGAAAGAGAAGGTAGCCAGTATTAGAGTAATCAACCATGCCGAGAATACTGAGGACACAGTTGAAAAACGGGGAGTGGGCATTGACAATGTTGGACAGTGCAGCAGAAATCAGTATAGCGCGCAAGATCTTGATGAGTCATCTGGAGACAGTGGACACGAATGAATACATTCAGGTTGAAACTGCCGACGCCAGACTTAGCGAGCCCCATAAAATATACTAAATAACATTGCGTATAGAGGGTGATAAGACTAGGAAAGTTAAGGGTCTGTTTTGGGATAAGCTCTCAAAAGGCTATGATATTCTGTTAGCTGAAAAAGATTGCCCCCCAGAGTTTGTCAGGGAGTACCCTCGTGGCGAAGAAGTGATTATGCCTGCCTTCTCGAATCACATTCCGATTCACAAGAAATATACATATGCAAGGAAATGGGCAGTAGCCCAGGCACCTGCATTGTATAAAAATCATGTAGGATGGGATGAGGATTCTCCTCCTCACAAAATCCAGTTAAAAAGTGAACCAACTGCCCAACGGCAGTATCCCATAAAGCAAGAAGCTAAAAAACAAGTCAGGGAGATCTTAGATCAACTTGAATACCAGGGGGTGATTGAAACATGCACCTCTCAAATGAACAATCCTTTGTTTCCTGTCTCCAAGCCAGACAATTCATATCGTCTAGTTTTGGACTACAGACATCTTAATACTTGTTGTAAAACTTTTGCAGTACAAAACTCGCATAGTGCAGCCCTAATGAATAACATAGTTAGGAAAAAATACAAAACGACATTAGACATATCTAATGGTTTCTTTTGTCAAAACATTGCACCAGAAAGCAGATATTTGACCGCTTTCTCCGCATTTGGGTCGCAGAAAAAATTCTGTCGACTCCCACAGGGGTTCAAGAACAGCCCAGGACTATTCTCAGCTAGGGTAACAGAGTTACTACAAATCTATGATGATGAAGCATTATCTTACGTAGATGATATCTATCTCACAGACGACGACTTGGATACTCATTTGAAAAGAGTGAACACCATTATACTTGGGTTCGCAGCAGAGGGTTACAAATTCAACTTTAAAAAGTCTCGAATTGCCCATCTGACAGTACTGTTTTTAGGGTATGAATTATCAAGTGAAGGGAAAAGCCTAGCGGACAACTTCTTAGAGAAGTGCGCTGTACTCCAAGCTCCAAAAACACTGAAGAATTTGCAATCCATTCTAGGTTTTCTGAATTTCGGAAGAACTTACATACTAAATTACGCAGAGAGGGTTAAACCTCTCTACGAACTAATTAAACCTGATTTTAAACAAATCAATTGGACTAAAAAACATACAGAAATTTTGAGATCACTGCAAACAGACATGTTAGCAAAAACAAAATTAGATACACGTGACAACACACGTGATCTTGTAATCCGAGTCATCCCAGGAAGATGCGGATTTACATACCTAACCTCTAATGAGGGAGAAAAGGTACCTATTTCAATTAAATCACACTTGTACACACAAGCAGAAGAAACATTCAGTCCCACAGAAAGAACTGTGAAAGCAGTGCAAATCGCATTAGCAAATGAACGAGAACTAGCACACGGCAAACGGATTAATATCCTCACAGCGGAATCCGCCTTCGAGGCGCTATTCAGCCCAGTAAACCTGCCTACAGTGTCACTGGATCCGAAATGGATACAGTGTATAGATTCTCTAGGAGCGGAAGATGTGAAATACTATTTCGCCCCGCAATTCGAAGAACTGAATGATTTAGAATATGAAGAAGAATATCCTCTGCCAATCGAACTTCTGCGTCTCCCACAATACGCATGTATAATCTATACAGATAGCTTTGTACAGCATTTCAACGTAGAGAGCAAGTCCTACGATGCAGCATGTGCGATCATTAAAGGTCGTTGGCTGTGCGGTAAATTCAGACCGAAAGTAACAAAAACTGAATCTGTAAGAAACTGTTCGGTTCAGAGAACTGAAATCAGATCTTTAAAGATGGCGCTCGAAAATGCAAATGCTACTTACCAGTATGCATCTGTTCTTGGCATGTAGGGCTGCTGACATTCATATCTGTGCATAGATCGCCGCCTAGTGTTGGGTCCGGATGATTGCACATTGTTATCCTGGAAGAGTCTTCGAAGTATCACGAGATAGGTGGCTCCTCCCCTGGACTACAGTGCGCATGGGCATCGCCTCCATCCCCAGATTGTTTTTAGCCATTGGCAGAGATGGAGTGAAATATGTGAGTGATGCCCTATGCTAAGAGTATGAAAATATGTGTAAAGAAATACTGCAGCTGCTACAGGCGCCGGGGAGGAGGGCGGGCGATATGAATGTCAGCAGCCCTACATGCCAAGAACAGATGCATACTGGTAAGTTGCATTTGCAGTTCGAGGCATGTGGGCTGCTGAATTCATATCTGTGCATAGAATATATAGCAGTCCCTCCATTAGCGGCGGCCGCCCGTGCCAGCTGCAGCAGTTTGAAAAAGCGTTTTGAGAACAGCCTGGCCAACAGCTGCCTGCTGTTTAGAGTGCACATCTACACAGTAATGTTTAGTGAAAGTATGTGTGGTAGACCATGTGGCTGCTCTACAAATATCTTCTAAGGGAATGTTACCTAGGAAAGCCATAGAGGCCCCCAACTTTCTGGTGGAGTGGGCTCTTGGTGGAATTGTGAGAGTGCGTTTAGCTTTAGCGTAACAGATCTGAATGCATTTCACTATCCACCTAGCGATCCCAGCTTTGGAGATAGCATTTCCCTTGTGGTGTGAGGCAAAAGCAACAAAGAGTTGCTTGGTCTTACGAAAATCTTAGTCCTGTCAACGTAATACATCAAGGCTCTTTTAACATCAAGGGTGTGGAGCATCCGCTCCGCCAGTGATTCTGGGTTTTGAAAGAACACTGGTAACTCAATTGTTTGGTTCATGTGGAATTGAGATACAACCTTGGGTAAGAATTTAGGGTGAGTGCGGAGCACCACCCTGTTAGCGTGTACTTGGAAGAAAGGTTCCTGGATGGTGAGCGCCTGCAACTCACTAACCCTCCGTAGCGATGTAATTGCTACTAAGAAAGCCACCTTCCAAGTCAGAAACTGAAGCTCACAAGAGTGCAGTGGCTCAAAGGGAGGACCCATCAGCCTTGTAAGAACCACATTGAGGTTCCATTCTGGAGCTGGTGGTGTCCGCGGTGGAATGACTCTTTTGAGGCCTTCCAGAAAAGCCTTGATAGCAGGGACTTTAAAAAGGGATAGGTGTTGCCTATTCTGAAGGTATGCTGCCATCGCAGACAAATGAATGCGGATGGAAGAGTACGCCAAATTGCATTGGTACAGGTGGAACAGATAGCAAATAATGTTCTGAATGGAAGCGTCCAGCGGGTCAATATCGTGGTTTACACAGTACACGACAAAACGCTTCCACTTGGCCGCGTAACAAGCTCGAGTAGTGGGCTTCCTTGCCTCCCGAATGATGTCCATACAATCGGGGGGAAGATTGAGGTAGCCAAACTCTAGGACTTCAGGAGCCAGATCGCCAGGTTGAGCTGTTGCGGATCTGGGTGCTGAATGTCGCCATGGCTCTGCGTCAGAAGGCTGGGGGTGAGATGAAGCCTTTGATGCGGTACCACGGAGAGTTCCAGAAACGTGGTGTACCATGGTTGGCGAGCCCACGTTGGAGCAACCAGGATGAGAGTCATCGAGTGCTGCCTGAGTTTGCGTGCCACCAGCGGTATCAGAGGTGCTGGGGGAAAAGCGTACGCAAATTTGCCTGACCAGTTCATCCACATCGCATTGCCCTGCGATTGCGGGTGTGGGAACCTGGCGGCGAAGCTTTGGCATTTTGCGTTCTCCTTTGTGGCGAACAGGTCTATCTCTGGATGACCCCACCTTTGGAAGTACGGTTGGAGTACTGATGGGTGTATCTCCCACTCGTGCATCTGGTGGCTGTGCCTGCTGAGCAGGTCCGCCATCTGGTTGTCTTTGCCCGGGAGATGCTCCGCCATGAGGAAGATGTTCCTCTGAATGGCCCACTTCCACATGCTCTGAGCCAGATGAGACAGCTGCGGAGAGTGTGTTCCTCCCTGCTTCTGAATGTAGTACATGGCCGTCATGTTGTCCGTCCGGATCAACACGACCTTGTTGCACAGATGTACTTTGAATGCCTTTAAGGCCATGAAGATTGCCATCAGCTCCAGAACGTTGATGTGCATCTTTCTCTGCTGTAGTGTCCATAGTCCCTGCACCGTGTAATGGAGTACATGCGCTCCCCATCCCTGGAGAGAAGCGTCCGTTGTCAGGATAATCTGTGGCACAGGCTCCTGGAACGGTCGGCCCTTGCAAAGGTTTTGTGGATTCCACCAATGCAGAGAGTTGTACGCCCGACCGCTCACCAACACTAGGTCTGTCAGTTGCCCATGAGCCTGAGTCCACTGACGTGCCAAGCACTCCTGAAGCGGACGCATATGTAGTCTCGCGTGCGGGACGATGGAGATGCAGGAGGCCATCATGCCTATCAACTGCATGAACACCTTCGCTGGAAGCGAGTGCTGAGGTCTGAATCGTTGGATCAGAGTCTGGATGCTGGCGATTCTCACTGAATTTGGCTGCGCCGTGGCTGCCAGCGTGTCTATCGTCGCGTCCAGATACTGCCGTACATGGGCGGGCTGGAGATGGGATTTTGGATAGTTCAGCGAGAATCCCAGATTGTGCAGGAGATGAATAGTGCGTGACACGTGGTCTGCGCACTGCTGTTCTGTCTTTGCCTGAATGAGCCAGTCGTCCAGATAAGGATAGACGTGGACGTTTTGGCGTCGCAGATGCGCCGCCACAGTCGCCAGGCACTTTGTAAAGACTCTTGGCGCCGTGGTGACCCCGAACGGCAGAACCCTGAACTGGTAGTGCTGGTCTAGGATTGTGAATCTGAGATACTTCCTGTGGGAAGGATGCAGGGGGATATGAAAGTATGCATCCTTTAGGTCCAGTGTGGCCAGGAAGTCCCCCTGTTGAAGCAGAGGGAGAACCTGCTGTAACGTGAGCATATGGAAGTGCTCCGAGAGAATATACCAGTTGAGGGGCCTGAGGTCCAGGATGGGCCTGAGGGATCCGTCCTTTTTGGGGATTAGAAAGTACAGGGAGTAAACCCCTGTTCCCCTTTCTTGCAGTGGAACGAGCTCTATTGCCCCTTTTTGCAGCATGACTGTGACCTCCTGCTGCAACAAGTGCAAGTGCTCGCTGGACATAGGACGGCTTCTTGGAGGTATGTTTGGTGGAGTGGAAGTAAGTTCCAGACAGTAACCGTACTGGATAAGAGATCTCACCCACCTGTCCGTGGTGATGGATTTCCACGCGGGCAGGAACTGCTGGAGTCTCCCCCCGACCGGTGTTGTGTGGTCGGGGGGCAGTGACAAGACGTCACTGCTTGTTGGCGGTGGTGGACCTGGAGCTATTGTTTCCACGTCCCCTGCCCTTGACGTTGTTGCCTCTGTAGCCACCTCTACCCTTGTTGGTGTATGAGGTCTGGGTATTGCCTTTATAGTACTGAGTGGATTGCGATGCTTGACCCCTGGAGGTGCCTCTGGAATTGGAGCGGCGAAAGGAACCACCCCGAAACTGCTGAGATTGGAGGGCCCCCATAGACTTAGCAGTGTCTGTGTCTTTTTTCATTTTTTCCAGTGTCGCATCCACCTCGGGGCCAAACAGATGGTCAGGATTAACTGTTTGGTTGAGTATGGTTGTTTGTATATCAGGTTTGAAGCCTGAGATCCGAAGCCATGCATGCCTTCTCAGCAACACACTAGTGTTGATCGCCCTGGAGGCAGTGTCAGCCACATCTAGCGCACATTTGATGGAAGCGTTAGTGATTAGCTTGCCCTCCTGAATTAACATCTCCCCAGCCTCCTTTTACTGGTCAGGTAAGTGCTGCAACAGTGTTTCTAGGGTGTCATAGTGAGCCCTATCGTAGCGTGCAAGTAGGGCATGCGTGTTTGAAATACGCCAGATGTTAGCTGCCTGCGCAGCAATCCTTTTTCCCGAGGCCTCGAATATTTTCGACTCTTTGTCTGGGGGAGGAGCGTCACCAGTTGTCTGTGAATTCGCTCTCTTCCGAGCGTTGGATACAACCAAAGAGTCCAGTGGCAAGTGTCCTCTGATGTATGTTGGATCCGAGGGCGCCGCCTTATACTTTTTATCAATGCGAGGATTGATGACACGCGCCCGAGTGGGCTCCTTGAAGACCTCCGGCGCGTGCTTTAGCACCCCTTTGAGCATTGGCAATGTCTTGACTGACTTCTCTGCCACTGAGAAAGTGTCAAATAAAAAATCCACATCCACAGGATCTGAGTGGAGCTCGACATCATGGTTGGCTGCGGCCCTCTCAATCAAGGTGTTGAAGGCCGCAGAGTCCTCCGTCGGTGAGGTCTTTGCCGCAAAGAGCTGCGGTTCCTGACCCGATTGCGGGTCATCTGGGTCAGCTCCGGTCGACCAAGGTTCATGTTCCTCCTCCGGATCCGAGTACGCCGGATAGTTGTACTCGACCTCCTCCTCATCGTCACCTTCCCCCGCGTTAGAACGCGTAGGAGAACGTTCCACTTGTGTGGGAGACGAAGGCTCCATAGGGGCCGAAGCGCCCGTCGAGTCCTTCTTGTTCTTAAGAGGAATCCGAAAATGTTCTAGCACCGGTTCCGTGGTGATTTTCCGTTTGAGGAGGGACAATTTCCCAGTATTGGCGTCGATGATGACCTCTTGGCGCTCTTCATCTGCGAGTGGCTGGGGCCGAGGCTTCGACACCACCAACGCCGCTTTGGGCGTCGACACCTCCTTCGAGGGCACGCCCGCCCCCTGCTTCGGAGCGAAGGCTTTCGGCGTCGACTTTGGCGGCAGGGTGTAGCGAATAGGCGTTTGCACCTTCGCCGGCTTCGATGCGGTCTTCGGCTTCACTCCCTCCGGTTCGGGAACCGCAGCGTTCCGAATCCGTTGCAGGGATTCAGCGACCTTCTTCGTCAAGGCTGGAGAGGGCTTGACTGGCTCGAGCGATTTCCCCGAGTCGGGAGTCGAGTCTGCCGGGGGCAGCGTCTTCGGAGCCGACACCTTGCCATCCTTGGCCCCGACGGCCGGAGCCGGCACAGCCGGAGCTTTGGAATCGCTTTGCCGCTTCTTTGGAGCCTTCTTCGGGTCGTCGACCTCGACCATCTTCGGCGCCGACGCAGCCGCGTCGGCCGCCTTCGTCTTCGGCGTCGACCCCGAGGCCTTGGGGTCGGCCATTTTGGCGTGGCTCTTCAAGTCGGCCATTTTGACTTTCTTAGGTGTTGACGCTTCTAGAGCCTTCTGTCCCACCAGTGGAGCTTTCACTTTCGGTTTCGAAACCGACGGTGTGGATCCCGATGGCTTCACTTTCGTTTTCTTCAACGGGAGTGGCGCATCAGAAATGTCCGTTGCCGGGCCGAGAGGCGGGGCAGTTGGACTATTAGCAAGGTCTTGGGTAAGGCCCGAAGACGATCCCTCGACCTGGGCCGTATGTTGGGGATTGACCCCTGAGTCAGTTTGGGGGTGCTCTTCCTCCGAGCTATCCCCCACGGTGGCAATGGCCCCATCGTCGTCCCCTACCTCGTAGCCGGCTTTATCAAACTCCTCATCTTCTACGTCGTAGTCCTCTCCCTCCGACGCAGGGCTAGAGTCCGAAACCTGAAAGACGTTTTCGTCTCCTTCAAATTCTTCAAAGATGTTGTCCGGCGGGGGCGCAGGGGGTGCCGACAACTGGGCCTGGAGTCGAGCGGCCCGACGATGCTTTAGGGTCTTCTTGCACCGGAACTTTGAGCAGGCCATACACCTGGCTTCGTCATGTTCCGGTGATAAACACTTGTTGCACACAGGGTGCACGTCGAGGTGAGAATACTTAGAGGTGCACACCGGGCACCTCTTGAACGGAGTCCGTTCCATGTTCAGGAACGTGGAGCGTCGAGTAGGCCCGTCCGCGCCGAGAGCACGCGGAGGGGTAGGAAGCGTTCGGAGCTGAGAAGGAAGACAAACCCGAACGAAACAATACCGACGCCCAGCCTAAAGACCTTTTGGTCTCAAGTAGAAACGTAAACTACTATCGGTCCCGACAGAGGGAACCGAAACACATCCGAACCCAATGGCGGAAAAAAACAATCTGGGGATGGAGGCGATGCCCATGCGCACTGTAGTCCAGGGGAGGAGCCACCTATCTCGTGATACTTCGAAGACTCTTCCAGGACAACAATGTGCAATCATCCGGACCCAACACTAGGCGGCGATCTATGCACAGATATGAATTCAGCAGCCCACATGCCTCGAACTGCAGAACGCGAATTCCCGACACTTATAGTGTGCGATTCTCATTTTTGCGTCAACTCTTACAACAATAAACTGCAGAGTTGGATCGAAAACGATTACAAAGATGACACAGGTGCCACAATAAAGCATAAACTGCTCTGGGAACAGGTAGCTCTTTTACACAAAGAACTACAAAAGACTCACGTGATTCACGCACAGAGTCTTCAACGTGATGGCGTTCACGTTGCAGGGAATTCATTGGCTAATACAGCCACAGCGGAAGCAACTAAACCGGCTTCCGTAGCCACAAAAAAGCGTACAGATAAATACATAGACGGGGAAACCATGCTGGCAGTAAAAACGACCGTAAAAGGCGACTGTGCAGCACTACCCGTAAACTATCCACTCAATTATGCATACATAATCGATGCAAACTCCGTTCCTTTTGCTCGAATCCCTGGAGTGGGGGACAGAGTAATTCCAAACAGGAGCAGGAGGGGCTTCCTCTTACTGGAAGCACACATGGGGTTGGGTCTGAGACACCAAACAATCAAAGCCTCTCTGAAAGAATTACAATCAGAGTACTGGTGGCCAGGAATGAGTATAGATATTCAATGTTTTGCTCAAAATTGTGAAAACTGCAACAGAGATCGCAGTAATGAACAGGCCAGTGTAGTTTCAGGATCCCATCAGGACAGCATAAGGCGGTCTATCTGCGCAATAAAAGAAGAGAAGCGCGTCCCAGTGTACACCATTAAGACGAAAAGCACTTAAATAATGAGGCCCCAGCGCTCGGCTGACGCTAGAACGGTTATAAAAGATTTGCGAGTCTTTATTGGCACATACGCAATTACCACGTTCCATTCTGACCAGGGTCCTGCTTTCAGCTCTCGAGCCTATAAGGAGGCCATGGCCAGCATGGGAATTGGGTTGCGGTATTCTTGTCCGTCGCACCCCGAAGGGAACAGTGTGGTAGAAAGAAAAAACCGGGACATAAAGCAATCTATAACAGCGAAGGTATTAGGTTCAGGCGCTGGGTGGGTCAAACATTTAATAAGTGTCCAGACTAGTCTTAATAACATGCCAAGAAATTCTCTAAAAGGTTTCAGCCCATACGAACTATTGTTCGGAATTAGAATGCGTGTTCAGGACCTTGATAGTCAGATGTCAATGGTACAAGAAGAAACAACGCACTTTGATGTAAAGAATCGTTTGGCTGTTTTACAGGAACTGAATGAAACAAGAAAATCCTTAAGCAACATAAAGTTAAAGCAACAGCCAAGTACCACTGACGAGGCACCACCAGCAACAGCCCCAGCAAGGCCTGTCTGGATTCCAAAGATTGGGGATCTAGTCAGAGAAAAGATCGTGGTTAAGAAGGAATTTGGGCCTTCTTACAGAAAAGCAGTACCTGTCTTGGTAGTCACCGGAACAAGATCAGTTGTGCTACCGCCCCTTGCTGGTAAAAAGGAGAACAGAGTCGTGTCTATCAATCTGGTAAAACCACAAGCATGAGGCCTATAATCAACAGTAGGCCCAGTGGACTCCCAAGAAACAACAGAATACCCAAACTTGCAACAATCCAAGAGGTTCAAACTGAAAGACTCATCACATTCGATCAGCCTGCAGTGCACAATGAAGGACTATGCAATAATGCCATGGAACTCGTGCCTCTTGAAACACAGATTGAAACAGTTCGTCAAGAAACAACACCAGTCTACAATGATGTGGCATCAGAAAGTGCTACCGAAAGACAGATTGAAAGAACAATCCCATCAATTGACAGAACTGCCTCTGGTTATTTCATCAACTTCGACAACTTCTCTGAAGATCAAAACGACCTCGAAGTAATGCCAGAAACAAAAAAGTCTTTTAAAGAAAAAGCAACGGAACTCTTTCATCAACTGAAGGAAATCTACCTTATTTCCCCTTGGCTAGAGTTCTGGTTCGGTCTAGGTGTATTTTTCCTCCTGCTTTGGCTCATCATGGTACTGTGTTTGGGAAAATTCATTGAAGGAAAATATATTACAATGGACACAGCAAGTCAGAACATCAACCTAGTCCTGAAACCACACAGATCATCCCACGTAAAGAAAAGAGAACTGTCAACAGTAAATGTCACAGCAATTCCAATACCTGGTGGGGTAGTATGGGAGAAAACAGACTATGAGATCTATGGTCCGGTCGAAATCCTGAAGTATCCTCATCAACTAAAGGTTTCCTTAAGTGACTTTGTGACACCTAGTACATTCTCTGATGATTGGGACTTTAACAGTATTAATGACATGATGTCTGATTTAGTAATGTCAGCTAGATTCACAGATCATGATTATTTACAAGGTTCATCTAGTTATGAGCAATTATTCTGTTACACCCACTATGGGGATCACTACTTGCATAAATCTGCACAGCCTAGAAATGTTTTTATGTATAATCAATGGGAACATTGTGCTACACCACCTAAAAGCAGTTCTAAAGCATTTTTTGAGAAATTCAAATACTTCTCAGGGTTTAACACCAGTGATGCAGAAACGTTTTATTACAAAGTGTTAGATAAAACAGGAATGAAAACAATGCTGACAAATTCTAAATTGATATATTCAGAAGCATTTTATGACAAAATGATGACATGTGGTTTTGATTATTGGAAAAATAATATTGAAACGAAAACAATTTGGGGTACAAAAGATTGGCAGGTGCAAGGCATTGAAGCACTATTTAGAACCTGCATGATACCAGAACAAATGTTGTTTTTAAATGACACAATACACCAAACATCTTGTCTTGGCCTAGCTAAGAACAAAGACCTTAAAACACCGTCTATACCAAAGCCAATACCTGAGAATACAACTACAGATATTGAGTTAGGCGTGTCACAAATTTTACATTTCAACAGAACACATCCTGATTGGAAAAAGTGGTTAATCTGGCCTACAGACACAAATAGCTGTCAAGATAGATTCCTGAATAAAACACAGGGGTTAAAAATGACCAGATTAGACTCAAGATACTCCCAGAGACAACATCCAGGGATTATAACAACATACAGTGTAGGGAAGCTCTGCCTTGAATGGCTAACATCATCCACACTGGCTGAAATTAAGCAACACTTGTCTTTACTAAAAGATGGTGCTGATTTGCGCGATTTCATTCTTGGACCACGCAAACAGCGTCACAAGCGTTTCATAGCGACCAGTATCTATGCTGCTTACAACGAGGCTTGGAAAGTAAAGCAAATTGAAACTGCTGAAAAAATACGAGAAATTGATCGTATTAATTTGGAAAAATCGCTTTCTGTGGTAGACAATGGGTTAATGACTCTGTCTTCCAGAATATATTCGTTGGACAATATTGTATCCTCTGCCTTTGATGTGATAGACAGAGATTTGCTTATGTTACAACATGGCCAGTCTCAATTACGCTCTATTATAGAATTAGGCTGGACGCTGCAAAATCTTCGTTCAGGCTATGTGCCTTGGCGTTTAATCAACACGACGTCATTATTTTCCAGTTTTAACCTTACTGATAAACAGATCAGTTTGGCACAGAAAAGAGCAGACTATACAATCCTGAGCATCGAAAAACTCGAGAGATTACCATTGACAATGTCAGAGAGTCCTGTCATTGAATGGATAATACACGGAATTATCACTATTCCGATAACAACTTTCCGATTTAAAAAGTGCCTTGAGTACATACCTGCTGGCCAATATGAACGATTGGGTAAAGGATATGTAAAATCTGAATGGAAATTACCATACACTCATTCTTGCTATAGTGACAGCGACAAAAATGTATTTCTTAGTGGTGAGAATTGTAAACAATCACTAAGTGGTATACTTTTGTGTCAGGGTATTAATTTACACGGAGCATGCGATGGAAATTCTAACAACCTTTCATGCCACCAGCTAGTCACACCTGCAACTCAGATAGAGCCCTTCTTTATGCAACTTTTGAACGGGAGTTACATTCTTAGAACGGATCACAGATGTTGTGGCCTCGTGCCAGGGAAAAGTTATCTAGTGAAAGTAACATCCATGGTCAAATGCTGTATGCAAGCATTGTTTCCGAGTGGGCCTGCAGACACAGTGACTCCCATCTGGCCTCGTCTGAATCTCTATTCTATACGAATTGATACATTAAGCAAAATGAAATCTGTGCTTTTACAGACAACAGTGCCTATAACGTCATCTAAAGAGACGTATGATCTTCTAGTTGCAAGGACAGCTACTGAACTTCATGACCTTTTATCAACAAATTGCCCCGTGCATTTCGTAGAAATGTTCAGCCAACTCCTTAACATGTCTAGTGCAACAAGCATCCCAGGCATATTTAAGACAGTCTTTACGGGACTTCTAACACCCTTCCAGGCAATTTTGGGAATCGTTCCTAATTTTGTACACTCTGTTTTTGGCGGCATACCATTATTTTTGGGACTCGTCGCAGGGATTTTATTTTTGACCCTCCTGCTTCGTTATGGCAAGCTGAAACTCAGACATAGCTCCCATGGGAATGGAAGAGACAATCCTAGCAATGCGCTACCGGGACAGGATAACTAACGTCCTTGGATTGGCCAGGCTGAGAGATCTAAACATGACCTGGTTCCTTTCATTCAGACCTATATGGCAGAACTGTATCTTACCGGTACTAAGATGTATGCTATGCGGCGATGAATGCGTGTTGGACATCTGTCTTTCACTTCCATCAGCAGTACCAATGGACGTCGATACCTTGCTCAGTCCAATAACGGCTCACGCATTGTGTTGTCCCCAGCGGCTACCAATCCTGATGACAGCATTCGTTGAGACTCCTGTGCTACGACTAGGTGGTAACAGTGGAGCGAGTGACAAAAGCAACATCACCCAGGTACGGCCTTCTGTGAGCATTGCTGCTCCCGACTATGATGACAGCAATCATTCTCACACCTGCCAAGTTACAGCGCTATCTAATTTGGTTGAACTATCACCTGAATTTGTAGACCAATTCTTTGAGAGCCTGTCTGATACGATGTTCTCACCCGTAGAGAAACAATAACTTTTGGAGAAGCTTTCCGATACACAGCGTTCCCATGAACTCTGATTTCGGCCTTCAGTTTTGATCAACAAAAACTGCAAAAAAGCTTTGGAACTCTATGTTTCCCCGTTCAAGCATTAAAAAGTTTTTTTTTCCAATTTGGACAATTTTTCTAATATTGACTCTTTTTTTGGCACGAACAATTCTTTGCTTAACGTAAAAACTATTCTTAGAGAACAGAAGCTTCACACTTCTATTTCTAAACACATCTAGAGACATAACAATATTACATCAGCCTCTAGCACATGTTATTACAATGCATTTTTATGTGATGATTTATCTCGCTTTTCTTCTGTCAGAGATACTTCATGTGTAATTCTTTATGCATAATCGTTCATTGATTTCATATGCAATAATTTTTGAATGATTTCTATGCTTTAAATAACGTACAGCACCTAAATTTCATGTATTTCAAGTACGCCTGTTTCAAAAGCATTTATGTATTTTGGGGTGGGCAATGTTACACATGCATCTAATTGCTTTAGTTTTAGTAATTTTGATGGACATTAACCCGTGGAGTGGGTGTTGCGTGTTTATCTAGGTTCCTGATCGATACTGTGACCTTATGCCCCTATTCGGCTATAAATCCATTTATTCCCTATATTGGCATAACCGTTCAAGTGCGATTTTCTGAAAAGTCATCTCTGGCCTCACACGAACAGAGCCACATTCCAGCATAGTTCTCTCTGCCACTTCCTTTGCGACCAATTAGTGCAATGACAGAGCAGTAGTCACTATCTGATATTCCTAGATAACACTCCGAGTTCTTCAACAAGATAAAAACTCCGCAAACCTGGAAATCCCCGCTTGCTGTGTTTTGATTAGTAATGGAACTCTAATGAGCAACTGATAACTATCACTTCCTAGTGACATCTTTAATTGACGTCTTATGTCCAGCAAACTTGCGTCAAACCCGGCACCTGTCAGGTATAAATATTACCAACGTTGCCTTAAGCAATGGAGAGCTACTGTTGCTGATGCCAGCTGCCTGCAAGACCCCGTGTTGGTAAATCTAGCACTCTGTCGCTGCAGCCTGCTGTCCCTTGGTGGTGAAGCTGCTGATACCATTATCGCTGCTAAAGCGCGAACGATGGTACAGTACGCTTAAGAGCTGAACAGCCGTCCCTCTGCGAAGACATCCAGCAGATTCCAGCTGCCCGCGGACGCTGTCCCCCCTCCTTCCTCGACGCGCTGAAGAGAGCCGCTGCCTTTCTCGTGCAGAGAAATCCAGCTCCAGCGTTTCCGGTCTGCCCTCGCGGGTAACTGGGATATCGAGAGTGACCCCTGAAGGAGATACCAATCCTCCATCATTCTATTCAGAGGTATGGTGTTGACTAAACCCTTAGACGAGAATTCTTGAAACAAACCTTGACAAAACCAACTTAACTTAAAGCTACTTACTTACTCCCCTTTTCACGTGTTAGGCTTAGGTCAGGCACACTGGGGTAGGCTTAGTTAGAAGCACCAGTTGAGTATGTTAGCCTAATGTATATATGACTGTATATATGTTTTATGACTTTTAAACCATTGTATGGCTAAGAAACCATATCAATGCTTTTACAGTTCTATTTCGCAATCCTTATCTTACTGTACGTACTTTTTATAATAACAAGTCTTGCAATTGTGGCAATAAATTTCTCTTGTACGAGAAGAAAGACTGTTCAATAAATGTTAACCCTTTATTGACAAACGCCCGTCTCTCTATTCTCTACATCTCGTGAAAGTAAACTGCACTAGACTGACTGAGTGAAATACATGTCTATTGTTTCACACGACCCTAGAGATTGACTCTTGATCTGAGGAGCAAAGTTGTCATGTTGCACGGTTGTTGGAAAGCTGAATCCCTTCTTGTCTGTGCCAAGGAAGCTGATCACTTCCTATGCAGAGAAGAAAGTTTCCAGTGACCTCTGAGCTAGTTGGTAACACAACCCAATTAAGTTTAGCATAGTCAGTGGAGGCCTGGAATATCCGCAGTTCCATGTCGATACTACTGTTTATGTTATTCCAATGCGCAGGGCCTAGTGGGAAACTAGGAACTACACTACATGGCGCCCAACGTTTGGTAAGGCGATAAACTAACGCAAGACAGTTAGAGTAACTCAGTCGTGCATATTTCACACAGACCCCTTTCTCCCGTAAATACTCCAATAGACGTCTGGAGTGGGTGAAAGGTTAAAATCCGCCCGACCTTAGTAGGAAGAGATTCCTATGTAAAGCTCTGGTTTATTCAACGTTGAAGGATACAGTGTTCCAAAATATTGTGCACCTAATCTTTGTCTCCTTGGAGACCTACTCTGCAAACCTTGCATTTTAACAAATGTCGGTAGAAAATAACGGAACCACTGGGGCCGCAGTAAATGCGACTCAGCAGGATTCCGACGATATTGTACCGGGTAGGTAATCACCCCGTCACATATCATGTGAAGTAAATCAAAAGAAGACTAGCTAGAATAAAAGGAGGGGGTTTTAAACAAAAATAATTAATTTTAGATCAAAGGACTCAAGTATGCTTTGTCAGGGGGTAGTGGCACCTTGTGAGTGTGCTCATGAAGCCCTCACCCACCAACCTAGTTGGTGGCATGCTTCATCATCGGGCCCACCCAGTGACACCTAGCGTGTCCCGGGTGTGCTTCGACGCCTGATTACAGCGGAGCAGGTATGTCGCTGAGTGTGCGGTGAAGAGTGTTATGAAAATGAGATTAAAACGGCTTGGCGGTGGTCCCAGTACCCGGAGGTAAATTAGACTTTAATACCTGGGCCACTGTCAGCAGTTAAAAATAAGGCTGTGGGATGTTAGAGGCGAGTTACGACCTCCTACATCCTTGGTGGGTCAACATGTTTCAGCCAGTGCCTTATGAATATTCTGGCTTTCTTCAGGACGGATTAAAATTATGTGTGTGTAATTAAAACTAGTGGGTGTGTAATTCAGACTATGTGTTTACACGCCCTAAAGTGTTTTTCTATCTGTGAGAGGGGGATTCCCTTCTCAAAAAACACCTGTACATGTAACATGTAGAGACAAAGACAAAACATGCAGGGGGAAAGAAGAGTCACTTCAATGTATTGTATTATATACATCTGACTGCCGACTTTATAGCGGTTTGGGTGCAGGCTATAAGCGGCTATAGTGTAATGGTATTGGTGGTACCATTATGGTGAGGTTCGCACTGGAAGTTCGGGGGTGGAGTGGCTAAAACACGGTATTCACAACAAGTAGTGCATGAGTGGTAAGTAAACACAAGAAACCTTTCTTACGCTAGTTTAAGCAATATCCTGCTTCAAGGTTGTGAAGTGGCAAGGGTTGGCCCTGTGGGCGAAAAAAGGTTTTGGCCACTTAGATTGAGGAGACCTGTTAGGAGAGAAAAGCGCTTACCAGAGGTGAAGGTGGTGATCCATCATACTCACAGAATTACTGGGCAGAGCCTGCTTTAGACCTATAGTGCCTCCTTCGCAGAACCGGTAGGTAATGGCCGTTTCTGCTGGGGTTTTATACTGTGATTGATTGAATGATTGTTCGCACCTGCATGGGAGGAGAAATGGTTGAGAGACTCGAGCTGCCGAGTCATTGCGCCTGCAGGGCGTCTGGGGATCAGTGGCGAGCGTTCGCCATGCGTGGTATGGACCGCTCGCAACGCGCATGTGCCGGCGGGTGTTCTGACCGCACATGCGCGTTGGGCGATGGATCGCGCATGTGTAGTGTACACGTGCAATTGGTGGCCGATCATGGGTGCTTTTATTGCGCTACAGAATTACCATAGGGTCAGTGTCGTACTGGCTCTTATGTGATGGTGAGGTCCTCAGGTTAAAATGTCATATGACATCAGTGCGCTAGAAGTGTTTTAGCGCTGTGTGGGTGTCAGTAGTTTACAGGAGACACCGGCCTATAAGAGGACCCTTGCGGCATAATGCCTCAACGCTGTTATGGTCGCATCTATAGATAAAGTTAAGGTACCATGGCCTCAGTATTGAGTACTGCGGGGCTCTATCTCCAGGGAGATAATACAAAAGGTTCCTAGTAAGGATGGGCTGGGTTGGTAGCTTGCCCTTCAACCATTAGCATGTCAGAGAGTTCCAGGGAATGGCGTCGTTAAGACCCTCAGTGGCTGTAGAGAGGCGGTATATCCATCGCTGCTCTTTGCTAAGGAGTTTCTTATCATTATCAATTGTGCTTTCTGGGATCTGCTCAATGATTGTCCAGTTTAAATCATTAGGTGTATGGCAGTTGGTAATGAAGTGGTTAGTAAGTCTGCTCACATTTTTCATGCATCTTATTGTGCTTCGATGTTCAGTTATTCTGGTTCTGATTTTACGTGTTGTCATCCCCTCATAACGGAGGCCACACGTGCAAGTGAGAAGGTTTATCACATTGCGTGAGTTACAGTTAGTGTGGTTGCGTTGGGTCCATATTTTGTTGGGCTCAAGGTTCAGGGTTTTGGTATGAGTGGTAAGATGGCACACACTGCAATCATTGCAGGGGTAGTGACCAGTGATCTTGGGCAGTCCCCATGCATTCAGAACGGTGTTCGTAGGTTGTTTTGGTTGTGGTCTAGGTCGGGTGCTCAGCAGTTGATCTTTCAGATTATTACATCTCTTGTATGCAAATCTAGGTGTTTCCCATATTTTTGTTGCCCAGAGTTGATTATCCGCCAGTGTTTCTTAATTATTTTTGCTACTTCGTTGGACACTGTGTTGTAGGTTGTGACACAGGTGATGGGTTGTTCCTGATCCTCTTTTGTGATGGTCTCAATGAGGGCTTCGCGACTCTGATTTCTTGCACTTTTCTGGGTTTTATGAATGATGGCTTTTGGGTAGCCACGGTTTTCTAGTTTAGTGGCCAGGTCCGCTGATTGTGATTTGTAATCACTGATTTTGGTACAGTTTCTATGTATTCGTAAAAACTGACCGAATGGTAGATTTTCTTTGAGAGGGCGGGGGTGAAAACTCGTGAAGTGGAGCAGTGCATTTCTCGCGGTTGGTTTATAGTATGTTGTTGTGATCAGGGTCCCATCTTTGGCTGTTATGTCCAGGTCTAGGAAGGGAAGTTGGTGATTACTCGCTGTACTGGTGAAGTTCAAGTATGGATCCCTGGTGTTGAGCCAGGTCATGAATCTGTCAAGATCGTTCTGGGAACCCTGCCAGATTACCAGAATGTCATCAATATACCTGTGCCATTTCAGGATGTGATGACTGAATGGGTTTGTTTCAGCAGCGATGTTGGTGCATTCAAAATGGTGTACATATAATCCTGCCATGCTCGGGGCGAAAACGCTGCCCATGGATGTTCCATTGGTTTGTAAGTAAAAACTGCTTTCATATTCAAAATAATTTTCTTTGAGCGCCAGGGTTGCACATGCCAGTATAAAATCCCTCGGGGTATGGTAAGGCCATGGGGATTCCATTAGGATGTCATGTAGGACTTTCAAAGTGGCATCCTGGGGGAGACTGGTGTACAGGCTCTCCACATCTAACCCTACAAGGAGTTGCGTATCAGGGTTGAAATTCATATTGTCTATGACCTGTAGGAGGTGTTTGGTATCCTTTATGTATGTAGGTGTTTTTTGCACCAAGGGGTTCAAGAAAAAGTCACAATATCGTGACAGTGGTTCCAACAAAGAGTTTATGCCCGACACGATGGGTCTGCCAGGAGGGGGATTTTTACCCTTATGTACCTTGGGTACCGTGTAGAAATACGGGCTCCTGGTGTGTGCAGGGCATAAATAGTATGCTTCCTGTTTGGAGATGTGTTCAGCCTCTGCTGCCCTCTTGACCAGTTCATGGATAGTGGTTCGTAGTCCTTCTGTTGGATCCCGTTCTAATCTACGGTAGTTCCTGTTGTCGCTTAAGAGTCTGCGACACTCGGTGTCGTAGTCTATCTTGTCCTGCAGGACGATGCCTCCCCCCTTGTCAGCTGGTTTTATCACCAGTGTAGGGTTGTTTTGTCGGCGTTGTATGGTTTGTCTGTCTTCCCAGGATAGGTTGTTGAAGTGATTGGTCGGGTTGAGGTTCTCAATGTCATTATATACAGCCTGTTCAAACGTTGTGATTTCGGGAGGGATGGTGGAGGGAGGAGGGACAAACGTAGATTTTGTTCTGAGACCCATGGTATTGGGGTTCTCTTGGGGTTGCTCAATTTCTGGGGTTGGTTTTTCAAAAAAGGATTTCAATTTGAGTTTTCTGAAGAATTGTGCCGATTCGACGTGTAGTTTAAATTTGTCGAGCCTGGTAGTGGGCACGAAAGATAGTCCTTTTTCCAGGACTGACTGTTCCTTCTTGGATAGTGGAGTACTGGATAGATTGAATACCAGTGATGGTTGGTCAATTGGGCTCAGTGTTTGCTTGGTCCTGGCATTGCTTCTTTCGCCTTCTGGCGTGTGTTCGAGCTCACAGGGTTCTCTTCCTCGCCCAGTGGACCTGTGTGTGTTGTTGGTTTGGTCTTCGCCAGCCCGAGCTCTTCGGCCCTGTCCTAAAAAAGGAATGTGTGGGCCCTGGTTGCCTGTGAATAATGGCATTGGTCCATGGGGGTACATAGGTGGGAAGACATAGTAGGGATTCTGCATGTGACCAAAGTTCGGTGGGAAGCCATAGAAGTGGCCTTGTTGCCCTCCTTGCCAATGATTGGGCCATCGTTGTCCTCTTCGTCCTCTTCCTCCTCCTCCTCGTTTTTGTGAGCCGCCGCTGGAGTCGCTGGAGATGGAACTGTCATCACCTGAAGAATTAGACATATTGGTGTCCTTGGTTTGTGGTGTGTAATCTTCTTCCGAATATGGGTACACTTTAGCATAACTGAATTTTTTGAGATCTTTGTCAAATTTTTTTATTTTGGCTTGAGTCAGATATTCCTTGTACTCATTAATTTCTCTGTTTTGGTCATCTAACTTTTTCTTGAATGCAGTGATGGTAGCTTTAAAATGACTCTCTGTGGCTTGGATTTCAATCATAATAGCATCCGATAGTCGCTTTGCTGTCTTGATAATGAGTATCATCCAGTCCCTGGTGCAGTGCCAGGCGATCTGGGCCCAGTCCTTCCTGAAGGTGGCGTCATCAAGGAAGATTCTGGGTGCGTTACTAGGAGGCCCCTCGGAGCCGTATTGACAACACGTAAAATCAGAACCAGAATAACTGAACATCGAAGCACAATAAGATGCGAGAAAAATGTGAACAGACTTACTAACCACTTCATTACCCACTGCCATACACCTAATGATTTAAACTGGACAATCATTGAGCAGATCCCAGAAAGCACAATTGATAATGATAAGAAACTCCTGAGCAAAGAGCAGCGATGGATATACCACCTCTCTACAGCCACTGAGGGTCTCAACGACGGCATTCCCTGGAACTCTCTGACATGCTAATGGTTGAAGGGCAAGCTACCAACCCAGCCCATCCTTACTAGGAGCCAATTCAATTCAAAATTTCTTTATTCGACTGTGTGCAATACAGTCATAAAAGTGTAATAAAATACACATATATACAAATCACATGTTAAAAAGACAAGTCATCAGGAGCAAGAGGTCACAAGATAGCATGTAGTTTCACGAACAAATGTAAGTATACTATTTATCTGAGACATATTTACAGGGGTAGCATAGTTCAGATAGGAGTTAACCTTCCATGCTTTTTCTGAATTCCAGGGCTGTTTTAAAAAAATTACATGTAAAAAAAGTGCTTTCACAGTGCAGCATTTGGAGATAAAGTAGTGCTGGCCTTATTTGCAAAAAGTTCAGTTTTTTAAAAAGAGGTTTTAAAAACATTTTCCGCTGTATCGTGTAATAGGAGCATACAAATAAAAAGTGTGCCAGATCTTGCGGAGACTTATTGTCGCAGCCGCAAGTTGGCAACACTCGGCACGGCTAGCATCAAATGAAATAGATCAAAACGAAATCTAGTCAACAGGAAGCGCTCATATCTGGAAATAGACCAGGATAGGTATGGTTCGATTTGTATACATGATTTAGTTAAAACATGTCTTATCACACTACCCTTTTTCAGTTCAGTCTCTTCCCTAGCAAGCTGTCGGGTCAACATAAAAGTGTCCTTTACAAATGTTACATCATGCTTGGATACTTGCTGTGGTGTTAGAAAAAGATCCAGCCTACCCAGGTTTTGAAGGCAGTTTCTGATGTATTTTAGCCAGGGTATCTTGAGTTTCCCTTCCCAGTTGAGTGCTTCGAGGAGAATGTTTTGGGTGAATGGTATTTCATTGTTCAGCCAGCAGTTTAGCCAGCACAACAGGGGGTTTACAGCAATCTTGTCCCCTAGGTGTGGCATGCCCAGTTCCTCATAAGTGGAAAAATTAGCTGTGCTCTTCGGTAGACACAAAACTTGTTTTAGAAAGTTATTTTCAGTGGTTACAAGGTCGCCCGCTGGGACAAAGCCCCAAAGATCACTCCCATAGCAGGCGACAGCAGTACTTTTGGCTTGATATAATTTCATCAAAGCAACCACTGGTGTGTTACCCATTTTGCGCGCGAAGTCAATTATTGCAGCGTTGGTCCTTGTTATTTCTCCTTTCTTTTTTGTTAGTGCGGGACCCCATGTAAGTTTATGGTCAAACAATACACCAAGGTATGAAAAAGTTTTTATTATTGGTATTTTTTCCCCATTAACAGAGAAGGGGTAGGACTTTTTTGAACCAGATCCTACCTTCATAACAAATGATTTGGCGTTGTTGATACACAGGCCCCGTGAGTACATAAATTGGAAAAAAGAGTCTAGTAGTATCTGGAGGCCAAGTGCAGTTCTGGAGATAAGGACGGCGTCGTCTGCATAGAGCAGAACAGGAACGCCCTTTTTCCCTATATATGGGTAATCCGTATTTGTTTTTAAAAGATGCTCCTCAAGACCGTTTATCAGGGGTGGGGGAATTATATCGCCCGACGCCCGAACCATGTTGATGTTTATGTTGGGCTAGAAGATTTAATGTCTATTTTGTCCGACGGACAAGTAGACATTAAAAAGCTCAAGTAATATCCGATCTGTGGCTCACAGCCAATAAGAAATAGTGACAGAAACTTCGAGAACCTTTGGAGGCCTCTGATCAACATGAGCACTGGACAGTTCTCCCCTCCGGCGCGTCACCATCTTGTTAATAGGCACAGGAACAATCTGTGCCCCTTGCCCCTTTTAAACATTGAGCGCCGTCCGCAACTCCGCTGCACCTCCCTATTCGCCACCACTGAGGAATGAAGGGTTGAGGGTCAGCCGTGCAATGGCCCGAGCCTCCCGCCCTCCCTTCTAATAATCTGTGCTTTGAATAGAGCACAAAGACGGAGATTGGTGGTGAGTATCAAAGGCCGGTAGGGAGGCCAGGATTGTGAGGATGCATGCTCCTGAGGCATGTCGGTGTCTACTGTGAGCCTGCTTGAAATTGTTACATGGGTCTGTTCTGCCGTAAGCGTATGTGCCACTCGTCAGTGTGGGAGTCTTTGTGTGTCACTTGTTTGTATGTGAACTGTGACTCCAAATGTCCGGTATTTATAGAATGCGCCGTTGACACATTTGGCTTGTTTTTCGACGGATTTCAGGAGACTCTGGCAGGTCAACTGAAAGGTCAACTCGTTTAATCAGGATCAGATATCGCCTACGAGAAATTCAGGATGAGACAGTTTTTTCCCCGAAATGCTGTTAACATTTTTGACACTGGACTATAAGCTTGCCAGTGCAACGGAAGTCTGCATCAAAAGGATGTTTGTGGTCTTTACGGTTGTGCGGGTGAGCTGAGTTAAGTGGGTCTGTGTATGAGGAATTGGTGATGTGTAGAGAGTATTTTTATTATTAGACGGGGTTCTGGGTGATATTGATTTAAGACGATTGGTTACCTCTGTCTGGTGGTGGGTTTAGGGGCACACAGCAGAAAAAAAGGTGTGTGCATTTCCCAAGGTCATGAAATACCAGAAATCTGACTGCCCCAGAAAAGCTGCATATAAAGGAGCAGGAAAACATCGCTTTAATACTACGAACTTTCACCATTCACTAGTAAGAGTCTGCGGAGGAGGGAGATGGGGGAGAGGGCTTCCCATTCCTGTCATTTCGCCCTCTGCCCTTTGTAATTTGCTCCGGTGCCGTCCTCATTCTAGGGATGTAGGCTACTGTCTTTTTGTCTTCTCGTCCCCATAAGTCTTTGCGGCCCAGTGCTCCTAGATCTGCCCCCCCCACCCCCTCCCCCCTTGGCACTCTACATTGCTGAATGGTCAATGGATTTGCAACAAGATCCATGTTGTGCTGCAAGCATGAAAGTTAGTTTTCACAATACCTTCAATTCCCAGCTGTGTCTCTGACACGGAGGCTGAAGCAGCCAGGGCATGCATTGCAGTTTCGCTTAAACTGCCTGCCTCTGATAACCTTGTGCATCGGACACTGGCGGTATCTGAATTGTAAGTGCAGATGCACGGCCACTGTATTAATCTAGTACTGCAGCAGAGTATTGGCCCGTAAACCCAATTGCTTCTGCACCCATTAAAACAAATATGCAGCTGATGCGCACATGTACAAGGTATTTACTGCCAGTTCCTAATGATTTTGTCTTCCTCTCAACTGAAAAGAAATGCTGTGCCCTGGCCCTGGGCCCTTTCGGCATTAGAATGTAGTAGCTGATTAAGAGCTGGGCTAGTGGTGGGATGGTAAGAGCCATTCTATGGTGTGTGTGAGAAGAACACACACCAGTAAGATAGCACAGCCTGTGAGCGCACCTACGGCATAATTCTTGTGCTATGCATCTCTTAAGTATAGGTCGAAGAACCTGGTAAACCCCCTATCACTTATCCTTCACAATGCAGAACAGAGCACCTGCAGGAATCGAAATACAGGGTGCCTGAGCAAGAAAAATAGCTCAGTGAGTTCACATACCTGCTGCCACCATGAGTGTAATTGCTTAGTTCACCCCCACTCTAGCATGGTGCTCCAACATTCCGAATGTCTTCTTTCTCTGCCTTTTCCCGGAAATATGAGATGTGATCTGGTTGCAGTAGCACTCAAGCTAAAGGCTCACTCCCAAAGTGTGTTTGGCAGCTATTAAGACCTAACTGCTTCCTAGATTGCTACGAATATATATTTTAGCAATCTACCCCCAAGTCACATCTGGCTAAAGATGTAACATGTGTGAAGAAATAGTAGCACATTTGTGGGTTATTGTATTTACATTTTATCTGGAATGAAGGATGGGGCGACTTCTGGAGGGTCTTGAGCCTGCAACCACCAGCAGCAGGTACTGCATACATTGCTTTATGTTCCAGTTATTTATTACAGGGTTTTACTTTATTTGCCGTCAGTGCAAGGTGTGCGTTTCTATTTTGTCTGGAGTGGTGGGTAGGTTCATGTTGAGTGGAGTTGTAGATTTTCCTTAATTGCTAAAGTATCAAATGCACTACACATGATGGGGTCGTGTGTATTTGAAGACCTTTACACCTCTTATGGTTAGGGCTAGGAAGCAGGGAGAGATGAGCATGTGACATGTTGGCATTTGTGCAGTGCGTTGGTCTGTGCTCTATACATGGTTTGGAGTACCCCTGCTCCCTTCCTCCTACATTTTGTGGTCCTTCAGGGTAATACTAGATGTGAATCCATCTGCGGAAGGGTTTAGATGATGGCCAGAGACCACAATGAGAGAGAGAAAATGAAAACGAGTAGTGGCACTTTTGGATCTTTGTTCAGCTGAACAGTTAATATTGGATTTAGACATCCTTGTAGCTGAAGCATAAATAATCTTAATTCGTCAAATTTACCTTGAATATCTATCAGCCCAGGGAAGGGGTTACAACTCTACTGTGATTGAGCCCAGGTGTCCTTCCTAGGTGTGACATGGAATGCAGAGTCTTTCCAGTGACTCACTACCCCTACATCTTAATTATCCTGATCCCTCTGCTTCTAGATTGACTGTTTCTTTAACTTAGCTGTCCTTCCCTTTGCTGTGAGAAGGGAATGAAGTTTTATTTGCTGATATGTAAGCAGGTGTGTTATATGTTCTACATAATGTAAATTCGGAGTTAGACAAACTTGTACATCTACTCAAGAGTTGCATCTGTTCATGTCAGTGAAGCTTACGTTGCTGCTTCCGCCATTACTACACCAGTACTGTGCACGAGAACCTTGTACTGATCCTGCCAGTATTGTATATGATCCTTGTGTGGGAGAATAATGTGTAGAGGTTGCCTTGCATACACCATAATATAAGCACATAAAACCTCCCCAGGAATGTAAAAGGAGAAATTGATTTAACTTCCCCATTAAAAGTAAAGAAACCCTGACAAGAATTGTGGATACGTTCTCAGTGAACCACAGTACCTCTGCTACGTGATTTTGCTGCCCCATGAAGAGTTGATAAGCTCGGCCATGAAGTACAGTTATTTTCATACACACGTTTATCAGAACAGCTCTTGCATATTTTTGAAGCTGGAGAGCTATGAGTTGGCCCTACCAATTAGAATTCCCTTCTGTCCTACAGGTTCATATTCTGACACACTCTGCCCCAAAGACAGCAAGAAATGTAGTCAATTACCAGTTTGCACTCTGCCTTTAGGTACAATTCCTTTACGTATGAAAATCTGTCACAGACAAACTTGTTGATAGATGGGTGCCGTGCACAATGACATCTTCACACATGCTGTATAATGAGCCAGTTCAATATACGCCTATAAGTGTGCATCACCATTCACTGTACAATTGTACTGGCATTTAAAATATGAATTGCACGTATGTTGCACTAATTGCAGTGCAGGCTCACTGTGTGCAGACCTAGCGTAGTGATTTATGGAGTAGGTAGGGCAATCAGATATTTACAGAGGGGAAGTAGATTTCTGTAACATTTTGTCCCTTGGCCAAGTAGATTTTTTTAAAAATTCCACACCCTGGTTTATATATAGGTTAAAAAGAAATGGCACTAAAATACAGCCCAGCCTAACCCCCCGATTTATTTTGAAGTCTCTGGTTACTTTCAAGTCTTTAGTATAACTCCTCCTTAAGAAGCCTGGCCTGGACCCTCTAGCCACGTCCAGCTATCGTCCGATATCGTTGCTCCCGGCACTGGCGAAGGTCTGTGAAAAGGTTGTTTATAGGCAGCTGAATAATTTTATTGAGTCCTCTCAGGCCCTGCACCCGGCTCAATCGGGTTTCAGGGCGGCTTTCAGCACCGAGACGGCTCTGGTGGAAGTTTCGGAGGCCATCAGGGAGTGTCTGGACGGAGGCGGCAGAGCGGTCCTGGTTTTGCTGGACTTATCTGCCGCCTTCGATACGGTTCCCCATGCTCTGCTGCTGAATCGGTTGGCAGAGGTGGGACTGTCAGGCGCGGTTCTGGCTTGGCTGTCCTCGTTTCTGTCGGAACGGACGCAGCAAGTTTGGATGCCTCCTTACGCCTCGTCTCCCAAGAAGCTCAGCACAGGGGTCCCCCAGGGGTCGACGTTAAGCCCCCTGTTGTTTAACGTGTATATGACCCCGCTGATCTATCTGGCTGAGCAGTGGGGAGCCAAAATAATGGCGTACGCTGACGACACTCAGCTGTTGTTTACCTGGCCTAAGAATTGCCTAGATGCTAGTGTCGTCTGCTCCTGTCTATCCAATGTCTTTCGGTGGCTCCTGTCAGCCCAACTTAAATGCAACGAGGACAAGACAGAGCTGTTGTTTTATGGCAACTTTCCGGCCAATTTTAAGGATCTCATTTGGCCGCCTGATTTTGCTTGTCCCAGCTCTCTTGGAGGCCCGGCCAAAAACTTGGGGGTCTGGTTCGGACAGGATCTTAAGTTTGAAGTACATCTAAAAAAACTTACGGCGACCTGTTTTGCGACCCTCAAGTCACTAAAAAGGTTCCTTCCACTGCTCCATAGGGCAGCAAAAGAGACGGTTCTGCGTGCTCTGATTCTATCTAGGCTGGATTATTCCAATGCCCTCTTTAGCGGTCTTCCTAAATATCTCATCAACCGAATGCAGATTATTCAGAATGCGGCGGTCCGACTTTTATTCCATCTCCCGAGAAGAACTAGCGCTTCTGCTCATCTCCGAAAGCTCCATTGGCTTCCAGTGGCCCATCGTATTGTGTTCAAATCTCTGGTCCTGGCCTTTCGTGCCCTGCATCAACACGGACCACAATATTTGCACAAGAGGTTCACGTTTTATTCCCCTCGCCGTGCACTCCGATCAGCTAATCTCCTTCTGATGTCTACGCCTAAAATCAGATATGTGAGATTGGGTGGTCAATCTATTTCTGTCCAAGCAGCTCGATCCTGGAATGCCCTGCCGCTCTCTTTGCGTGCGTCAGCCACACTGGCAGAATTTAAGAAGGGGTTAAAAACTCACCTTTTTAATCTCAGTATCTAGTTGCTTCCCTTCTTCCTTGGTTCGGCTCTGTTCTAGTTCACATATCGCGCCAGGATACTCTGTAGTAGCAGAGCGCGTAATAAAATCTTTTATACATACATACATATACATACATTATACATAACGAACGTTTGCTCGTGTATCACTGTGGAGGTCGGCCAAAAAGTTAATCAGATTTTTTTCAACTCCCATTTTTAACAGGACATCCCAGAGTTTGCTTCTATCAACGCAATCGAATGCCGATGAAAGGTCCATAAAGGCCATGTTTAGTGTTCCATTTCTAGCCAGGGTGTACTTGCCACTAATTAGATATAGGTTCAGGCATTGAGTTATTGTTGAGTGCCCTGGTCTAAAGCCGTATTGAATGGGCGACATTACATTGTTGTTTTTGGCCCATGTGGTCAGCCTGTTTAAAATAATCCCTCCCACTACTTTGGCGACTGAATTTATCAAGGAAATTGGCCTATAACATGCTGCGTTGCTTCTGTCACCCTTCTTGTAAACGGGTACAATAGTTGAGGCCCCCCAGAACTTTGGAGCCCCAATTGCAGCACCAGCATTAACAACTACCATGAGGATTGGGGCCCAGAAGGGAATATTTGATTTGAATAAGTCTGGGGGAAGGCCATCCGGACCCGGGGCCTTGTTACTACGGATCCCCTTTTCAACTTCTTTAACTGTGAAAAGCAAAGGTGCTTCTTCAGGAAGTTTGGGTGCTTGTATCATCTGGGGATCGTCGCTCTTAAAGATTAGACTGAAGTGGGAAATCCATTCATTCTCTGGTATGACAGTTCCAAGGCTGGCAGCGTTAGGATCATCAAACATCGGCTTATTGATTATGCTCCAAAACTTGGAGCTATTGCCCAGGGTTGATGGGCCAAGCAAAGACTCCCAGATGTTCATCTTTATGTCCTTTTTGCGGGATGCCAAGGCAGATTTATATTCAGAGTGCAGGATTTTGATAAGTGCGAGGTCCCTTGGTTTGTTCTTAAGAGCCGTTTTCAGATTTCAACTGGCTGCTGAGCAGGCGTGATCAAACCATCTTGGCTGTTGGTCAATTGGGCCTTTTGATGGTACGGAGAGCAATTGATCAATTCTTTGAGTTAGCACAGCAAAGGCAGATAAAATAGATTCAGAAGGTGTTGTGTTGGAGGCACAGAGGTTGAGTTCTTGTTCACAGCTCATTTTAACAGACTCATGCAGAGTATCACTGTTTATCGTGGTCCATTTCAGGCGGCAGTTTCTGCTGATCAATTTTAGGACGCCCGGATCCTTGTGGTTTTTCCGAAGTTCAAAAGGACTGTCTTGTAATTCCACTGAGATTGGATTATGGTCACTATAGATGCTTTCATGTATATTAAAATTTAGAGCCGAATTTGCCAGGTCAACAGAGAGAAGTATATGGTCTATGAAGGATCCTTGCTCTGAACCTTTACAGGTTGGTGTTTCAAAAATAAAGGAATCATCTTTCAGAGACAGTGCAATACTCAAATTCAGGCCATCTATTAAATTGTTCATGTTTGTTCCTCGTGGGCAGTGCGCAAAATGAAGACCTGACCTGTTTCCACAACCCAGAGAGCCCAAGGTTGACGTAGTCGGGTTTCCACAGATATGTGCATTAAAGTCACCAACAATTATTTTATTC
Organism: Lissotriton vulgaris; assembly: GCF_964263255.1. Classification (NCBI taxonomy): domain Eukaryota; kingdom Metazoa; phylum Chordata; class Amphibia; order Caudata; family Salamandridae; genus Lissotriton; species Lissotriton vulgaris. The sequence goes on along the minus strand of NC_141697.1, from coordinate 513,379,408 downwards.
CGTGATAGTTTTGCCAGATTATCGTATAGGTAGTTTTGGAGTTTGATGATGTTACATTCTCCTGATGGTGTTACAGAGTTGTAAAAATTGACCAGGGTTAGTGCTTTTTTACCCTTCCTAAACTCCAGGATCTGGATATTCCTATTGTCCAACTGTTTATTTTTTATTTGGGAGATGAGAGAGAGGCTAATGAATGTTGCCAGGCCCCCCTTTGCCCTTCCGCTAGGCGATAGAGATGCTGGGACAAGAAAACTTTGGAACCCCTCGATAAAAACGTTATTGTCTGTGAGCCAAGTTTCCTGGAAGCACAATATGGTATAATTTCTGACAAAGGCTACCCACATCTGGTCATTTACTTTTGCGGCCAGTCCTGCGATGTTCCACGACAAGATTTTTATGGAGTTGAGGTTGTTATGATCTTTCAATAACTCTGGGGTCGTGTTAGGTGGTGGGTGCAGGTTTAAGTTAGAGTAACTTATTGTATCTGTCAGATGACTTCTAATACTGTGTGGTAAATTAAGGGCTGTAGTAGTGGAAGGACTGCTTGCTTCAGGTATGGGGGGGATAAATGCACGTTGTGAGGAGAAGCTTTCAGGACAGGATGTTATCAACTCTGTTTTAATGATATCTGGTACCACGCTTGGGAGGTCAAAAGTACTTGCTGGTTTATCAGTACTTGTTATATTGGAATGTTCTTGGGAGTTTAATCGATCAGATGAAATACTAAGGGGCAGAACAGATGGCAGTCAATCCACCTCGTCCAAATAATCGTAAGTGTACAGGGCATCATATCTGTTTGATGTGGGAATCTCATAGTGGTTATGAAATAGGTAGGGGTGTGTATGATCTCGTTTGTATGGGTGTTGGATAGGTTCTAGTCTCTCATACATTGCTTGAGGTGGGTGATTATATGCTCTACCTTCCCAAGAATGGACATGTCTTTGCGGTTCTAGGTCCAAAAACATCCCCTGATTAGGAACAGAAGGGGGAGCCCATGGTTAGAAGTAAGGTTGCGGCACCAGGGACCCCTCTTGACCATAGTGGCGTTTGGGATTTTTCCTTTGACCGTCTGGGTTATGGGGATAAAAATAACTTAAACCCATTGTGCGAATCAGACTGTTTGTCGAGGAACTCCTCCAATTTGCGATAAATTTCGCAGCGCCTCTGTCTTTAAAGCTAACCACAATACAGTCTCCCTCTGTTGATTTAAATCTTGAGCCCACCCAGTCTACTCTCTTCACGTGAGAAATGGTCCCTATTATGTGGGAGGGAAGTGGCCTGTGAGTAGTTAGCCATTGCATGACCTTATTCTTTAATTCCACATAGGTTTCCCCCCTATTGTCAGTCAGTTTAGGTACCCCAATCATAACTATTGTATAAGCATTAGACTCAGGTGGAAGATTTATGTGGGTAGGTGTTCTTACCGTCGTGGGTCTAAGCTGGTATGCCCCTGCTGCCTTAGTGGGAATTTTCGTAGTTGGTAAGGTGGGGTGCCTCGACATCTCAGCATTAGTTGTGACTGCATCTGAGGGGTGGCCCTCCGCGGCCCATTCACTGTCATCGGCATCCTCACGTGTTTGTGTAATTTGCGTGTTGTTTGTGGGTGTAGCTACTATCTTCACTGAGGTGGATGCTACTTGTGGGGTTAATAGTGGGTCAATTATGGCAGGAGGTCCCTGTTGCTGTATCATTTTCTGTTTAACAGTACTTTTCGCGGGGTCACTAGTGTTTTTTACTGTTTTTGAGTTGTTTACATTGAGGGTTGTGCTCGCTGGGACAAAGGTAGAGGTTGTGTTAGGCATTTTTAGCAATTTGAGAATGCTAGAGGATACTTCGTTCTGTGCTCTCTCAAATTTTCCTAAAGCCTTCTCAATATTAACAATCCGTTTACTAATAGGTTGTAAGAGGGATTTAACCATGATTTCAATTTCGCTCAGAGATGGTGTTTTCGTTGTGGATATCTGATCTATGTGCCCTGGCTGCTCTTTGACCTGGGTACTCTCCACATTGTTCTTATGTTTTCGGGATGTGTCCGGGTCTTGAGAGGGAATCAGTAGGGGCCCTATTATAGTAGTTTCAGCGGGTTTCCCCTGTATGACTTTCTGCCACATATCTTTTATTGAACGTTTCGGTTTGCCTAATAGGCAGTGTTTTTTTTTCATGAGGTGTTTTGTCTTTCGTTTTTTCTTGATGCGCTTGGTGTTGCTTGTTTGTTCAGGAGTTAACGCCACTGCCGATTGGGTGGCAGATATGTGGCTCTCAATTAATTGAACCTCAGAGTCTGGAGACGATGTGTGTAAGCAGTTTATATTGTTACCACGGTTAGTTAGAATCGAAGGGCTACTCTCCATTGTATTCACTGTAGGACATGTAAGCAGGGATTTTGATGTATTATCCTTGATATGCGACCTTGGCAGGTCTGTGAATGATTGCATTAATAAGGATTCCTGAGAGTGGGAGGCAGACCTGGAAGCAGAGGTCAGCCCGGGGCCAGGGTTCAATTCCCGGCTCGGCGGGGTCTTGAGTCCTAAAATGTCCATGGACTCGACAATTCTCGCTCCGGTGCCTACTCGATGCATGGGTTCACACTCTGCGACTCTGGGCAATAGCTTGCTTAATCTCCACAACGGCCCCTCGCGGTGGGATGGCTGGCTTTCACCTTGCGGATACCCTGCTGGGGTTATCTCACAGGGGAATACCAGGACGGGTTCCCTAAGCAAGCGCTTAGAGACCGGTTGGTGATTTGCGCTATATAAATTCCTGTACATTTACATTTACATTTACATCGTCCATAGTATGGGTTTTGTTAGTAGTGTGCATGGACAGGTTTGGGAAGCACATATCTGGTGTCAGAGAGAGTCGTCTCTCTGTGTCCTGGATGGCATCCCCCACTACGCTAATTGTTTTTTGTAGCATTATATCAATGGCGGTTATAGTGGGTAGTGGTGTACTCACAGTTTTTAGTCTCGTTGTTGATCTCGTTGCCATCGGAGTTTTCTGTACTTTAGTCATCCTCAGACAGTAATTGTGTATCCACACACCATGTATTGTTTGCGTTTATTACCTTGTGGCAGGGTGTCCTCACTGTAGAAATTAAGGGGGTGGCCCGTCCCGGCCACTTCAGGCCCCTGAGGGCCACAGAGGGCCCGCCCTTTGCCCGGGCTTAGCCCCGGGCGCTCCCGCGATGCGGGGGTGACGCTGCCTTTATGCGCCGCCTGGCGCGCTGGATGGGCGTCTGGCGCCGCAAAGCCTTTTGGGGGATGTAGTTTTAGTGTCCCCCTCCGCTCGGCCGCCGCGACTCTTGTTCAGTTGCAGCGGCGGGAGGGGGACGCTGCAGGCAAGCTCCAGAGGGTCCGCTACAAACACTCCTTCCGATAATGCCCCTCTAGTCGGTCTGGCTCTGGCTCCTCAGTAAGTTATTTTGAACGCGTCACCCGCTCAGCCGGGGTGACGCTGCCTTTATGCGCCGCCTGGCGCGATGGATGGGCGTCTGGCGCCGCAAAGCCTTTTGAGGGATGTAGTTTTAGTGTCCCCCTCCGCTCGGCGGCCGCGACTCTTGTTCAGTTGCGGCGGCGGGAGGGGGACGCTGCAGGCAAGCTCCAGAGGGTCCGCTACAAACACTCCTTCCGATAATGCCCCTCTAGTCGGGCTGGCTCTGGCTCCTCAGTAAGTTATTTTGAACGCGAAACTCCTGAGCAAAGAGCAGCAATGGATATACCGCCTCTCTACAGCCACTGAGGGTCTCAACGACGCCATTCCCTGGAACTCTCTGACATGCTAATGGTTGAAGGGGAAGCTACCAACCCAGCCCATCCTTGCTAGGAACCTTTTGTATTATCTCCCCGGAGATAGAGCCCCGCAGTTCTCAATACTGAGGCCATGGTACCTTAACTTTATCTATAGATGCGACCATAACAGCATTGAGGCATTATGCCACAAGGGTCCTCTTATAGGCCGGTGTCTCCTGTAAACTACTGACACCCACACAGCGCTAAAACACTTCTAGCGCACTGATGTCATATGACATTTTAACCTGAGGACCTCACCATCACATAGGAGCCAGTACGACACTGACCCTATGGTAATTCTGTTTCGCAATAAAAGCACCCATGATCCGCCACCAATTGCACGTGTACACTACACACGCGCGATCCATCGCCCAACGCGCATGTGCGGTCAGAACACCCGCCGGCACATGCGCGTTGCGAGCGGTCCATACCACACATGCGCGAACGCTCGCCACTGATCCCCAGACGCCCTGCAGGCGCAATGACTCGGCAGCTCGAGTCTCTCTACCATTTCTCCTCCCATGCAGGTGCGAACAATCATTCAATCAATCACAGTATAAAATCCCAGCAGAAACGGCCATTACCTACCGGTTCTGCGAAGGAGGCACTACAGGTCTAAAGCAGGCTCTGCCCAGTAATTCTGTGAGTATGATGGATCACCACCTTCACCTCTGGTAAGAGCTTTTCTCTCCTAACAGGTCTCCTCAATCTAAGTGGCCAAAACCTTTTTTCGCCCACAGGGCCAACCCTTGCCACTTCACAACCTTGAAGCAGAATATTGCTCAAACTAGCGTAAGAAAGGTTTCTTGCGTTTACTTACCACTCATGCACTACTTGTTGTGAATACCGTGTTTTAGCCACTCCACCCCCGAACTTCCAGTGCGAACCTCACCATAATGGTACCACCAATACCATTACACTATAGCCGCTTATAGCCTGCACCCAAACCGCTATAAAGTCGGCAGTCAGATGTATATAATACAATACATTGAAGTGACTCTTCTTTCCCCCTGTATGTTTTGTCTTTGTCTCTACATGTTACATGTACAGGTGTTTTTTGAGAAGGGAATCCCCCTCTCACACATAGAAAAACACTTTAGGGCGTGTAAACACATAGTCTGAATTACACACCCACTAGTTTTAATTACACACACATAATTTTAATCCGTCCTGAAGAAAGCCAGAATATTCATAAGGCACTGGCTGAAACATGTTGACCCACCAAGGATGTAGGAGGTCGTAACTCGCCTCTCACATCCCACAGCCTTATTTTTAACCGCTGACGTGGCCCAGGTATTAAAGTCTAATTTACCTCCGGGTACTGGGACCACCGCCAAGCCGTTTTAATCTCATTTTCATAACACTCTTCACCGCACCGCAAAGTGAAGTAGTGTGGCTCACTGGTTAGAGGCGGCAGACCCGAGAGCAGAGGACGGCCCGGGACCAGGGTTCGATTCCCGGCGCGGCAGGTTTCTGGACCAGGGTCAGCGGACTCGATAATTCTCTCGCCTCGGTGCCCACTCTGATCAGCGTTCACACTCGGCAACTCTGGGCATTAGCTTGCCTCATCTTCACTAACGGCCCCACCAGACCGCCGGGGATGCCTGGTCTCACCTTGGAGATACCCATTAAGGGACCATCTCTCAGGAAAGCCAGGAAGGGTTTCGCAGCGGTCGAAGCGCCTTGGGACCCTACGGGTAAGTAGTGCGCTATATAAATGCCTATACATTACACACTCAGCGACATACCTGCTCCGCTGTAATCAGGCGTCGAAGGACACCCGGGACACGCTAGGTGTCACTGGGTGGGCCCGATGATGAAGCATGCCACCAACTAGGTTGGTGGGTGAGGGCTTCATGAGCACACTCACAAGGTGCCACTACCCCCTGACAAAGCATACTTGAGTCCTTTGAACTAAAATAATAGTTTTTGTTTAAAACCCCCTCCTTTTATTCTAGCTAGTCTTCTTTTGATTTACTTCATATAAACTCGGGGATTTGGACTAGCTTTCTGGTCCTCTCTCTCCCTCTTGATACACTATAGCACATATCATGTGTCACAGAGTGTCATCATGTGAGTCGGCAGGTGTGAGATAAAGAGAAAACAATGGAGAGATACAAAAGGAGACATAATATCTTGTGAAGATCAAAGAAAAGGGGTGAGGCACGACATTGGGTAGGTAGGTGGCCTGTATTGTTGTTTACTCACTGGCCTATGGGGATTAATACCTTATTTTCACTAGATTTCATGGCATCCTTGCCATGCCATTGTTCATTTCATTACCAGTGAAGTGTGCCATTACAGCTGTCGACTACCATGGCATGTCCATTACTGGATGTCTTATTAAATGTCCTCCTAAACTTGTACAATTCAAAACATCATTGAAGCAGTGGGCTGCTTTGGCTTTTCCCAGCTCATCAATGGAACAGCTCACTCACAAGGACATTGACTTCACCAAATTTGAAAAGATCACTGAACTCCTTACCAACTCCTGTTCTAATTTCACACAATAACTTCACTTGACCTGAGATTTAAAGGCACTTTAAACAGTCGAACAGTATTCATCAAAAAAATTAAACAACTTGTTGAAACAAACAGCTTTCTCCGTGAATTTCAGTTGGGTTTCAGACCCCTCAGGGACACAGAGTCAGCAAGGGTAAATATCAGGGAAGAACTACTCAGTACCCAGGACCAAGGCATACTGTACAGTTTGACATTACTAGACCTCTCAGACACATTTTGACACCGTCAACCACAGGGTCCTCGTTGACAGACCGTCTCATTCGGCTGACATAAAAAAAAAATATATATATATATATATATTTTTTTTTAAGTAATGCACTACACAATCTGGTACACAGAAATAATAACATCCAAGCATCACTGAGAATGATGTTATCAACTGAAGGAATCCATCACCAACGTGCTGTGATAGAAAATGGTTAAAGCATCGGTGAAGAGTCTGAAAGATGATGGAGTGGGAATACCTTTCAGTAAATTGACGACAGGCTTGAGGAAAGAAGAATAGAGCCAGGCAAAGTGAGAGATGGCCAGAAGTCTCCTTTAACAAACCGGTTTTAGTGATCTGAATTTGAGCAAACCAGAGTTCATGTGCAGAAAGTGAGATAGGGAGCTCGCAAATATGAGCCTTACTCATGAAAAGTAATTCCTCTGAATGTCTTGTAACAAGTCAGAAAGACAGATACTAGAATAAGATTCCACGACGTTAGACATTAATGGGGAAAATAAAGGACAAACAACTGTGACATCTCAGGCATGTAAGACTTTATCGGACGACGCAGAGGAATTTTAAATGTCCTCTTTCTTTTACAGAGAGCCTAGAGAGCAGGTGTGATGTGGCCATGTTGTTTCATGACCAGGTGATGCAGGGTGCTTATGGACTCTCTGGTGTTTGGATATTGATTTGTTTTTTAGATACTCCAGTGTCAAGACTATTGCAATAGTGCAGTTAAATAATCAATTACTAAAGAGAAGGGGATTTTTTTATCTTCCTTTAAACATTAGATAATTTTTTTTATCGAAACATTTAAACACTTTGGTTTGGGAAAAAAAGAAAATGCATTTCAAACGATATCTTCTTGGTCTGTCTGGATTAGCAATTCCCCCATCACTGTGTCAGGTGTGACATACTGCACTGCATTACAGAACCTGACAGGTAGTCAGCAGCTCTCCCAGTATAACCTCGAGTTTGCACCGCACAAGCAAGTGATCACAGCCCTTTTGCTTCAAAGACCCACCCATCCAGATCCAGCCAATCAATTGCTACCTAAGCTTCAGGTGGGATTTGACCATAGGCATTGATGCATTCAGTACTCCCGCTGACAGGATAAGTTTGAGAGTAGGGATCCAGCACAGTGCTGTCTGCTACTGCCTTGTAGTCATTATATAAAGATGTTCAAGCAAAATCCCAAACACAGCCACAACAGTGGTTCATTGTCCCACAAATCTGCTGCACACACTGACCTGTTAGACCAACCCATGATGACACTTTAGCCCAGTCTGCTCCTGGATTTGTGTTCTAATAGCTGTCACTCCAGTTTTCTGCTTGGAGTGTCCATCAGCTAAGTGGTTTGTCCTTATTTTGAACATATACTGCACCTCCACTCAGGCACAGAATGCAGCTGTGCACTAGCTTTTCTCAAATTAATACTGTTTATAGAATGTATACTGATTCAGTAATATTTGTCATGTAGTTCCCGTTAATCCGTAGGGCCTGTGCGGTTGCGGACAACATAAACGTTGGGCGAGGTGCCTAGGCTGATACCAAGCACCCCCACAGGATATGTTGGCCTTGAGACCAGCTAGCTCACAGTGCCACCATAAGCCCCCCAAACCTTACCAGGGAGCAAATGGTTTCTGGCAACCACTGAAAATGACAACCTTCACTCATCATGGATCATGGAAACAGATCAGGACCTTTCGCTCAGTCACTGGTGCTCTTTTGTTCTTAGAGAAATATACAGAGAATTCACAATGGGATGTTTTCAATATATTTATTGAAACAACATTATTCTTGTATAAAATACATGTGCTGTGATAATCAGTAGACAGAAGCAGATAAAAGTGATACAAGCACTAGGAGTAAATAGTATAGTTCTACCATGGTGCTAAAACAGTGTATATATGCAGGCATATAAACAAGGTAGTAATCAGGCATACTCCTATTATGCGAACCCTACTCTCTGTGTACCTAGAATGTGTGTAGGTGTGAAGCCAAGAATCCCCCCAAGGGACAATCCAAGGGACGATCCTGACAGGAGAGAATGTATGAGCCCATCTTGGTGACGAACTGGACACCCCCTCACAGAGATGTCAGACCGCTGCACAATGAAGTCTTAGCATGCCGGGACCCTCGGTGTCAGCTAGTGCCCCCTCTGCTAATCTTTTGGAATGCTCATTATTTATAATAGAAAGCATACTTGTGATGTACGTATAGATTAGTAATGTTATGGATATGTAGGTAGCCTCGTCGCCCCGTGGATGAAGATAGAACGACATTTGTACTTTGTGCATAAAAAGGCATTGTACATGGTGGATGAGGCACCGTGATAATGTTATGCGGAGCTAGATGTGCAAACAGAAGTAGTTTCAGAGAAACTAATCCAACATTGTAACGTACGCGAATATGTGCACAAGGTCACAGCAGAAATGTTTTTGTGCAAAATCAGGACAATGTAAGAAAATGTGCATCTTCGTTACCTGGGCCTAACATTGAGGAGATTATTCATTAAGGTTTTGAGCAGACCCTTGCATGGCACAAAAAGCTGCAAAGTATTGTGTCAATTGTCTTACTGTTATAAAAGTAAAACTGCATGGTGCAGTGCAGGAACCCACACTAGCCCTGAGTAAACAACCCGGTTAAACTTAGAATATGAACTGAAGACCACACAGCTCAGAAACACAGAAACAGCCACTGCTCCCTGTTTCCCTACTGTGCTGTCTGCGACCTCTATTCCAACTCACAGTTTTAGTGAGTTAGTACATGCCTTGTAAACAGCACAGCAGAACAATTTTGTGGCAAGTGAGTGTACTGCTATGTTCTCCGTCTGTGTGCAGAATGTGTTAATGATACTGTACCGGGGCTTTACAATCAGGGCCACAGGAATTATGTGGCACGGTAGTGCCAAATTATGTGGCAGGGTTGAATAAATTGTGCAGCAAAAAAAGGCAAAATATGCAACATTTTGCAGGACATTTTGTGATAGTATTACTTTATTATTTGGTCATTTTTAAACTTGTTAACACTGTCTGGGCATTAGCTGTACTTCATTAGTACCAGTTTAATACCCAAATAGAGCAATAATCTACAGAAAAGTGACCAGTCAACCTTTGCAAAGGTCCTTCCACTGTACAGCAACACATGTCGTTGCATTTTAACTAACTTTTGAATCATTTGAGCTAAAAACATATTTTTTCGTTAAAATCTGCACATTATGCTGCAGATGATGGATTATGTGACAAATGTGGCAAATATATAATCTTGCAAAACTCAACGCACAATTGCATAATTCTACTGGCCCTAATTATAATGAACAAAGCGCACCAGAGCAGAATGGTGCTGTGCATCTGTTGCAACTGAAATTGGGCTGCCTTTATGCTTATGCATTAACTCAGTTAGATGCACTGCACCTGCAGGACATGCTGCCCCTGTCCAAGGCAGGGCGTGTCACAGTGGTGTTGCAAGCACTTCAACTGAATCATACATATCTCTAGGCCAAGGACAGAATCCTAAAGAGGGACATTATTTCTCCCTTCTCAGTGCATCTTCAGATAGTTCATCTGTTGCTTCTGGCATTGTTCTAGTAAATAAAAGTTATTTAGCATTCCAGTTTCTTTTTCCAAGCGTTGTTAATATTAGCTCATTAGCTGTGAGGTTTTACATCTGCTATTGAAATGTTGTTTTTGCCCTCGTCCCCACTGAACTGCTTAAACCTTGACTGCCTACAAGAAAAATGCTGAACAATTCTGCAAGTGCCACTGTGACATATTATAACTCCATTTATTCCTAGCATTTTAGACAACAGCATGTTGCATGGTGGGACTTATGCTTTCTGTTATGGGCTCAAAACTCCATTACGCAAGGTGCTGTTGACTAAAATGCGACGAATGGGCAAATGTTTTATACTTGGCATGGAGCCACTTGTCAGCTACATTTTTCTAATATTATTAAGTCCATTTTGGAAAACTGCTGTTACACACGCAAAACCAAAAATAACCTCTGCTCACATATTTTGTGAGGGTTCAATAGTTCATTCACAACATGCAATAAAATAAACATTGGCAATGTGAATCGATTTGTCTTTTTTGTTGTGGAATGTTTTATACTGAGCTTTACAATATCACAAACGTGAAAGAGCAGCAGCACCACAGACCTCTCTAACACAACAATTAAGTAATGGACAGGTGGCTGTAGTAGTAGGCAGATCACATGATTCTCTCACACATACAGGACAGGTACAGCACAGATGGCTAGTACACTAAAGAAGGAGTCAGAGCAGTTAAGCACCTGTTCTATTTTGTTTTAAACAGACATAAACATACAAGAGGTATAACATCCCTGGAAGAAACAGCCAAACATCTTATGAAATTAACATACATTCTTGCAAATCAACACCTACCTAGTGTTGCATGCTTCATCAATGGGTTCCACAACTAGCAATGGGAAGCATTTGAAAGTACTATTGTTCTCTTGATGTACGGTCTCCTTGATGTGGCTACAATGCGAAGAATGGCCTTTGGGTAAGGCTATGTCTCGTATGTCGAAATTTAGCATTTGTTGAGTTGGAAGATGGCTGACAGAGAGGAGCTCTCCTAGGAAGCACCAGGCTAGAGATCACTATCCATTGAAAATACCCAAGTCAGCCTGCCTTTCTACACCCTCTCAGAAAGTTATGGAACAATGATGAAGAAAGGACACTTTTGCACCAAATTAGATGCCGGCTGATGGGAATATTGCGGCAAACCTACCAGCCCTCTTTGGAGGACATTCTGCATGGGGCAGGGATGAGGAGAGCTGCCAGCCAACGCCGTACACCAGAAGGACAAGCATGAGTTAAGTTGTGCTCAGAGAGTACCGGAGAAAGTGGGCTCAGACAGCGACCTGGCTGATGCCGACTACCCTAGTTCCTTCAAACAGAAACCCGACCTCCAACCTGGACCGCACTTAGCTAAAACAAGCACAATACACTGACAATCTCAATTTCTCTGGCCACTTCATGAATATCGTTAATTCTCCCGCTACACACATCGGAACCAACACATTTCCCCCCTCTTGTGGTATGAGAACTCCCCACTGACTGACCAAACACAGCCCGCAGCCAAATAGAAAATAAACTTGATGCACTTGCTGAAGAAATTGCTTGCATAGAAAAGGATATCCTGACCCAGACCAAGTTTTTATGCAAACCCAACTCTATGCCAGGAAATATGATTTCTCATAGAGGATTTCCAAGTGACAGTAGGCACACCTTCTGGACTTCCATCCCCTTGGTCACCAATTGCATAGACCCCACCAAGACCTCAACCCTCTATCCCAGTGATCTTCAAACTTTATTTAGGCCAACCCCGCCCCCCCTAAGCAAAAAGCTTTTATGTGTTGCCCCCTCCGCCGCCCCCTGCCCCCCACCACCACCACCTGAGGAAAATTTCTGGAAGGTTAGTCTCTGCACCATCACATGCATATTACAGGCCATATCTGGCAAATAAAATTTAACATAATAAGAGTGATTAGCAAACTGAAGATATTAATTACATTCTGCTGAGAGCTGGTATTGGATTTTTGTGGTTAGAGCGTCCTGCTTATTTATGGCTGAAGTGGGGAATCAATCAGTCAATCAATTAGCATTTGAAAGCAGGTCTTGAGTTTCTTTCTGAGGTCCACCAAGGAGGGTGTCCTGAGGGGAGGGAGGGGCACTGGGTGGTGGGAGGAGGGAAGCAGAACGAATGGGTCAAGAAAGAAGCAGAAAATAGCAAAAGAGAGGCCATGAAATAAGCAGAAAAGGGAAAAAGAGGGAAAGAAACGAGCAGAAAAAGCAAATAGAGGGCAAGAAGAAAGCAGAAAAGGCAGAAACAGGGGGCACAATGAGCAGAAAAGGCAACAAGACAGTAAGAAACGACTAGAGAAAGCACAAACAGAGGGAAGAAATGAACAGAGAAGGCACAAACAGAGGGCAACAAATGAGTAAAGAAGGCACAAACAGAGGTCAAGACAAGAGCAGAAAAAGAAAAACAGAGGGCAGGAAATGAGACGAAAACGCAAAAAGAGAGCAAGAAACAAGCAGAAATTGAGGGAAAGATACAAGAAGAAAAGGCAAAGAGAGGGTAAGAAATTAGCAAAGAAGGCAGAAACAGAAGTCGAGAAACAAGCAGAAAAGGCAAAAAGAGGGCAAGAAACAATCAGATAAAAGCACAAACAGAGGGAAAGGAACTAGGAGAGTAGGCACAAACAGAAGTCGAGAAACAAACAGAAAAAAGCAAACAAGAGGCCAGGAAACAAGCAGAAAAAAGCAAATCAGAGGGCAGGAAATTAGCAGGAAAGCCAAAAAGAGGGCAAGAAAATAGTAGAGAAGGCACAAACAAAGAGAAAGAAATGAGTAGGGAAGGCACAAACAGAGGGTAGGAAATGAGCGGAAAAACGCTTAACAGAGAGCAAGAACAAAACAAAACAGATGGTAGGAAACAAGCAGAAACAAGCAAATCAGAGGGCAGGAAATGAGCAGGAAAAAGTCAAAAAAGAGGGCAAGAAACAAGCAGAAAAAGCACAAACAGGGGGCAAGAAACAAGCAGAGAAGTCACAAACAGAGGGCAAGAAATGAGCGGAAAACGCTTCACAGAGAGCAAGAACAAAACAGACAAGCCCAGTCAACCAATCCCTCTGCAGCTGACTCCAAAGCCCTCTTATATGAATGATCGGTGCATTTGCAACTTTTTCAGAAGCTGCTCAGGCTTACCTGCAATTACTTTCTATCTTTCGTCCTGAGAACCAGCAAGACAGTAAAAGACAATGGCGATGGTACTAGCAAGGACCAGGAGGTGAAGGGTAGCACCCACGAGAGAAAAGGCAGCAAGCAGAAAATAAAAGGCAACAAACAGGAGGTAAATAGCAGCAAGCAGGAATCAAAAGGCAGCAAAGAGGAGGTGAAAGACAGCAGTGGAGAACTGCCACAGACAGCAAAGTAGTTGGATTCTGGAGATTTGTGAAGCTAAAATTTGCAGCAATTCCATCTCCTTCAGTGCTGCTCTCGCTGTGATTGGTGCAGCGTCATAGCACATGGGACAGGGACACGATTGGCTGCTCTGTTGGTATCCTCCATTGAGTTAAGTGAAAAACAAAAAGAAACTAATATAATTTCGACACTGGAAAGTATACAAGGGAAAGTGAAATGCTCTGGTGAAGTGTGTGGCCCCAGAAATTATGCTGCGCCCCCCAGTTTGAAGATCCATCCTTTATCTCCTTTTAAAGTGTTTTCACTTAGCGAAATCATACTGCTCTATAGCACCCCGAAGAACCCCCAAGCCCCCATCCAGAATCCCGGTAACCATTGGTATGAACAGAATCCCTCAAACAAACAGAGTTCCCACACCCCCACTCAATACACCACTATCCAAACACTCCACTCTCTAAACAATAATCCTGACTCTCTAATCGACTTGCTCATGAACTGCAGATCAGCAGTTTAACACACAACCGAAATAGCTGAAACTATGCTAAAGATGGAATTGACATTGCACCCTTAACCAAAACTTGACTCAATGATCACTCAACCTGTTCACATGACCTGGCTATTCCATTACATGACAGGACAGAACAGGTCATATAGGATGCGGTCTAGAGATCTTTGACAAAGAAGTCGTCCATCTCAACACCTTTGAGACCAGGAACTACTCAACATTTGAATACCTAGGAGTTGAATTAATAACAAAGTGTGCAATTCCCATCAAGCTTCACACCATCTACCAACCTCCATGATCCCTTAATCTTCACAGAAGAGATTTCCTGATAATAGGGATATCTCTAACCGACTCCAACAATGTACTCTTAGGTGATTTCAGTCTTCATAGGAATGACACAGATGACTCCATATTCCATAACCAAACAAATTTACTCAAAATCAATAACTTCAAACTACTCTGTAAAGAACAGACACACAACAAATGTGATAATTGCCCGAAATGGTTATGTCGCTCTTCTATCATCATGCCCAACGACTGGTCAAATCATAACCCCATACATTTAAATCCCAAGGCCAACCCCAAATACAACAAAGCCACAGCCAATAGCCACACACTGGGCAATGAACATCCAATAAATTCCCCCTTCAGAAGTGGAAACCACGATCAAAGCCCAACACCATTTACATCTTCATCTATGTATGGTAGATGACTTCACCACCCACTATAACTCATGGGTGACAAACCTGCTTAACCAAGTGGCCCACTTAAACCAAAGAGATCCATAAAAGACCCACTTTAGATCCTGGTTCAATCTAGATCTAAACACAGAGAGGAGGCAAATAAGAATGACTTAAAGATTATGGAGATAGGACCCTTTTCTGAAACAACCATTGCGAGAATGGGGTGGCCCTTGAGGTATGGACCTGGGTAAATGGAATTATAAACAAACAATGGTCCTAGACCTATAGATTGTAATAATTTGATCAAATCAGAAAATGAATAAATGTTCAAAACAAAAGACACAATGATCAGTCTGCTATCTGTAACTCAAAGACTATCATCAAGTTAGAAAAAGTTACAAAGGACATAAAAGCCTACGACAAAAAGATCACGTACCCCTACCTCCAGGAGGGATATTTTGAGAAAGACCAACGCGGAGGTTGGACTAGTAGGGGGAGAGGTGGTTATAGGAGGTATAATACTTTCTCTGGTTCATCGGGAGGCAGTGGTTCAGACAGTGATTCTGAACGCCCGAGTACGAGTACTGGTTCAGCTACCAACCCCCCACACAACCAAAGCTACCAAGACCAACAGCCTTTTTTAGAGGAAGACCAATGGTGGGGTTCATCTACGAGAGGCCGCCCCTGGGGGAGGCCCAGGGGCTCGAGATCCCGCCCGTGGAACAGGGTAGCGGGACGAGGAAAAAAGCAAACCCACTTCCAACAGAATTCCCACGGGGAAATCAACACGAGAAGGCAACAATACAAATGGTGAGAAATGAACCAGATAATCCTATAATTAACATTTCGGACTACCAATTATCCCCCATTGAACAACAAGTTCTATCAAAGGGATTGTCCTTTGTCCGGACTAACATGCCTAATGATTTCAACCTCAGAGTTGAATTGCAACAATTTTTTCAAAAAATCCGCCTCAGGCATTACTTTCAAAAAATCCCATTAAACCCTACATTCTCAGGCAGTGGATTACGACCTCCATCGAAGTTTAATCCCCCCACACACCTGATCGACAATAAGATATTGACTTACAAACAGGTAGTGTTGAGGGATATCAATGACACCTTAACCACAAGACAGTACGTTCCATACAACATAAGCAGGGACGAAAAGACTGCATTACAATCCCTAAAAAACAACAGCAACATCGTTATAAAGCCCGCCGGTAAAGGCGGGGCTATTGTTGTACAGAATTTGGAAAGTTACAAATCAGAAATATATACACAATTGGGCATACCAGGCAATTATGTTCATTTGAGGAAGGATCCAACAAAAACCATCAGCGATTCCATTCTAAAATTAACAAAAGGAGCATTGGAACAGGGGATCATTAATAAACATGAGTATGAGTTTCTAAACAATAAGAACCCCAGAACACCGACCATATATACGCTCCCCAAGGTGCACAAAAGGCTACACGACCCTCCGGGAAGACCTATAATATCAGGGTGCGGGTCCCTTTTGGAGCCATTGTGTAAATATATCGATGTGTTTCTGAAGCCCATAGCCACAGCTACCCCAACATACGTGCGGGACACTGCACATACCATTCAATTGGTGGAAGGCTTCAATTATGATCATAACACGTGTATATTGGCTGCGATGGATATCGCATCCTTATACACAAACATCCCTCAAAATGAAGCATTGTCCTGTGTAGAGCGTGCCCTTAACATGAGATCTGCCCCTCATAGAGTACCGACCGACTTCATTGTTAAACTTTTGGAAATTGCAATGACTAAAAACTTTTTTGTTTTCCAAAATGAATACTACATCCAAACAAGTGGAGTGGCGATGGGGACAAGTTTTGCTCCGAATCTTGCCATCATTTATATGAGCGAATATGAAAGCAGATTCGTCCAAACTCAATATAATCCTTACCTCAATAATATCTTATTGTGGGTAAGGTATATTGATGACGTTCTGTTGATCTGGCACGGTGGTGACTCTAATCTTAGGGATTTCCACAATTGGATTAACACCTGCTCCAACAATATCCAATTCACTTTGTAATGTGATCCAATGTCCATCAATTTTCTAGATTTAAAAATAAAAACTGTGGATGGAAAATTATACACCACTCTGCATAGAAAAAGCAGTGAGCGAAACACCCTCCTCAGGTATACGAGTCACCACCCACGCAACCTCAGGGACAATTTGCCCTTCGGGCAATTCCTGAGGTTGCGTCGAAATTGCTTTAGGAAGGACGATTACCTAGAGGAGTCTGCCGCCCTGATGTCGAGACTGAGTGAGCGGGGTTATCCCATCAGGCTCCTTAAAAAAAGCCAGAAAAAGGGCCTGGCATAACCACCGAGAGCATTTACTCAATACCACTCAGAAACCCAAAGAAGACAGGCTAGTGTGTGTTACAACGTTCAACACGAAAAGTAACAACATTAAAAAATGTATAAATCGCCACTGGCATTTGATCAGCAGTGAACTGGGTGGTATGCCGCCACCTCTACATGCATTTCGTAGGGGTAAAAATATCCGGGACCACGTGGTGAAAGCACTCTTACCACACAAACTATCTTCGAGCCAACTGACCATCTGGGGGGCATCACCTGTAGAAGGCCACAGAAAGTGTGGGAGTTGTAAAGCCTGTCCTCTCACACTAGAGTGTAACAAGTTTGATCACAATGAGCGAACATACAAACTCACCCAACATACCAACTGTAACACATCATGGGTGGTCTATGCGGTTGCATGCCCGTGCGGTTTTTTATATGTGGGTCAAACCACACAAAAAATCAAATGTCGGATCCTACAACATATGAGCCGCATATGGTGTAAAGTTCAGGGTGCACCTCTGGTGGACCATTTTAATAGATTTGATCACCATGAGAATAGCCTACGGTGGTGGGTTATAGAAAAGATAACAGCTAACCCCAGAGGAGGTGACCTGCATAACATCTTAAATAGAAGAGAGTGTAAATGGATACACACTTTCAATACTGTCAATAAGGGGTTGAATGAATTAGAGGAGATGAACAAACAAGTGTCACTGTTGGGAATATGAATTCATGATTGTACTGTTATCTATCTCAATAAGTGTATTACATGTTCTCATAATATCGAAACATGATGTAACTATGAGAAGATACGTGTCACTGTGTTATGGGTAATAATTAGCTGTATGAATCTAATCCTATGTCGCTAATGTAACCAGTATATTACCCTATCTGATGTTGTTGTATCTGTTTACTGTGTCTATTCCATGTGTCATTCCCCATGGGTTCAACGCACTATGTTTAGTCCTTTGTTTACCTCTACCCAATATCGCCCCGAGGTTGCACGAAAATTTCTTCTAAATAAGATTCTTTTGAACCACATATATTGCCCGGAAAACATGAGGCAATTGGCTCAGTTAAACACAATGTTTTTCCATCCAACAATCATAATCTTCCAAATACGTTACCGCAGATTCGAAACACAAACTAAATCAGTCCTCTTTTTATGCAGACTGCGTGATGCAGTCTGGGTATTTACCAACGCGGAAGGACAGTTGCGGTCACCGCCGGCATCCTGTAGCACCGTGAGGCTCGGATGTAGACGATTTTTCATACGGAAGTACGGGTAGGTGGAGAGCATTTAGAAATTATCGCCTGACTACCCTACCACCACGCTTCCTGTCTCTAGTGACCATAAAAACAAGCCCTTTATATGTGTCTTTATACAGCGTTCCAAATCGAGTGGGAGCATTCTCTACATTAATATGATTGGACATCCGGAAGCACCGTGAGGCTCAGATGCATACGCTGAGATCGTGAATACAGCGGGTAGGTGTGGATTCCCTACCCGGTTGAATATTTCAGACAATTTGTTAATCCAGACACTACCACGCCTATACCCCTAGTAAGATCCGAATCTTTGATTTTGTGTCTCCCTTAATACAGCTCCTCCGAAAGTGAATTGGAGTACCGTTGCTATTGCTTACCTAAAACAGTATATTTTAAAATCAGGTAAGCCTCAATAAGTCTCTCTAGTTCACTTGAATGAATCTTGTAAAATCTAAGAAAGTGGTACCAATGGCATATAATGAATGATGACTCATTGTCATTTTTGTAGTGTCCGTTGAATTCCGGAGTGGAAGCTCGTATTTTACCGACTTGGAGGCATTGATTGTTCAAATAACAAGGTAATTGACACCATCCAGCAGGGTAATACATTAGTAACTATTAGACAGTCCACGCTGGATATACTGATGTTGCGTTAATTAATTTTAGGTATTACCCGTCATGTCAACATAAGAAATAGCGTCTCCTTGACATGGACCAAGATATGATCTCAAGGTAAAGATACCTCTGCAATAATAGTTACCATTGGTGGATTTGCATACCACGTTATCTAGATATATTCTGGATCCCATTCCATTTTGTCTCTGCAGGATTCCTGTTGAGATGTGGTGAATTCGGATCACCCAACAGTGTTTTCTCTACTACAAAGGGTAAGAGAAACTGCCAACCCCCATGTGGGGGATAGGCTTCACCTTTACACCATGGATAGTAATTCCAAATTCCTTTCGTTTCAGGGTTATTCAATATTCCCTGGTTGCCTCGTTTTTGCTCTTTGTCCTGATGAAGACTCGCAATCCCCAGGTCCAAATCACCGGTTGGGAATAAGTCGAGTCGAAACTTCGACATTTTCAATATATACACCTAGGACCATTGTTTCTCCAGCATTGTAGACAGTGCAAGATTGAGGACATTTATACGTGTGTACTACAATGTTGTTGATCGCAATTTAAATGAATTCGTTTTGTTGGCCAGGTGCTCAATACGGTGAATTTTGAATTTTTGTGTTCTGTATTGATTGTTAAAATTATAAAACTATCTCTTATTCACTACTGTGTAATTCCTTTTCTCCTCCTCACTTGTTTTCACCCCCCTGAATCACATCTTTTCTTTTGCACGTTCCCGCCTTGGGGCAACCTATGTTTTTATCGACAAAAATAATGCAAAAAATGAATACAGAAAAATTAAACAAGAATATATTTTTCTAAACCGTGGTGTAAGGTTCTTTTCAAAGATATAGTCTTTTAGTTACAGATAGCAGACTGATCATTGTTGCTTTTGTTTTGAACATTTATTCATTTTCTGATTTGATCAAAATATTACAATCTATAGGTCTAGGACCATTGTTTGTTTATAATTCTTTTCTGAAACAAGGCACGCCCCCCAGGCCTGAACGTTTCTCCTACAAGAAACGCATCGTTTGAGAAAAGGCTGCTTTCTTTCGCACTCAACTTGACCATGCGAAGAATAGATAGAGAGAACTTTTCAACATAATCAACAGCAAACTACCTTCACCTCCCATCATGAAATAATAGCCACCAACACCAATGAACGCTGTGAAGAAATAGTTGACTTTTTTAAAAAAGTGAAAATCAAACAATCTCTTTCCAAAGTCACAAGTCCGACTCCTCAGCCCTCCCACTACGACAACTCACCCGTCTCCATGGTAATGCCCCCTTCAGGCCCTCCCTCAGTCCTGAGCGACCCACAAATAACTAAAGTCAATAATGATCTCCTCCTACTGATAAACAATGCCAATTTGTCAGAGTTCAAACCGTTAACAGAAAGAGAAGTCTACAAGATATTTGAGAACTTGAAGTCCACATCCCATACTACCGACCCCCTTCCCTCTACCCTAGTATAGAACGTTAAATCGTCATGGGGATGAGCCTTGCATTTACGCTGTGTTAAGTTAGCATGAGCTTATTAGAAGTTTAAACGCCATTTTTCCTTTCTGCTGCCTTTGCACACAGCACACATTATTACAAATGTTTAGAGTCTAGCAGACTGTTTTGCTTCACACGAGAATAATATGTTTTCCTATAGTAGCAGATTTGCTTGGTAAGCTTTATCTGAACAGAGAGTGCCGAGGCCTTCAAGGTTATTTCAACACAGTGGGTGTTGTTCGGTCTCATCAGCGCACATTCTAGACATAACATATATGCAGCTGTGGCCACCACTGATTTTGGCGCGTTTAATAATGCACTGCGCAGGCATGCAAACACATTTTTGGAGAATATTCGCATGCAAAGAGCTGGTGTAGAAAATGATGTGATCCATTTCTACTAGGACCAGAGGTATGGGGCCATCCTTGTAAACCCAAGAGACCTTCTGTAGATATAAAATAACCTACTAGCAAGGGAGGGTGAAATCTAGGTGTAATCTAGCCTATTTCCATTTAAGCATTTTAACATGCTTTCTCCTTTTGTATTTTATGGAATAGTAACTATGCTGATAATCTTGTTGCTTATAATATGTCTGCTTGCATTAGCTAAGATACTGCGCCTGAGAACACGGCATTAGAAATACATATTTCAAACTTGCACGTGTATTCATTTACACCCCGTTTTGGACTGGTATGAGAGTATCACAAAAGAGTGTTCATGTGTTCCACATTGCCTGAGGTATTCTAAGTTCCATGTTCTGGGTTGTCTAATCATTGGGGGTATGGAATAACCAATGAGACACTGATTGCTAGTCTGGTAGGGGATTTTGGCTACTAAGGTGAGTTTTGGTACACCCTAATTCACTGAGGTTCCAAGTTTCAATGCACAGTTCGGTGTATGAGCAGAATCCCTGCTACATGGCACCCTTACGATGGTGGTCTTATTACATGACACTTGAGTAGTACTTCATTCAGTCCTTAACCCCTTCGCTATTGTTTCCGGATAATAGTAGCGTCGGACAAACCTACCTATAGTTACATAGGTCTTTTCAAGCTTGAATCTTTTAAACGGTTTCCTTTTGATTTACTACCCAGTTGTGCTATTAAGTTTTACAATGTAGCTTTTTCTTTTCTTGTGTCACTATGGCTGACATTGTTATACCGCAACATAGTCGCATTGCGGTTCGCAATCATTTGCAAGCATACAATGTTGGTTTGGAGGACATGGCAGTGATTTTGATTGTACTCTTGGGTGACGTTTCCTGCAGTAGAAGCGGCTACGCAGGTTTTTCACACTTACACTCACACAGCCGTGCCCAGGGAATATGTCCCTTATAGGACACAGGAGATTCCGATTTCTGCATGGCAGCACTGTGTTTGGTTTGATGGTGCCCTTTCCCACAGTGTAACGGCGGCTAGATTGGGTCCTTTGTCCATTCCAGGCACTTCCTGACCGGTTTTGGCTGGATTCACCCTGCATCCTCGTGCGGGGCAGGACCCTGTTGCTGAGTTACGGACCCTATATGACTCTTCTGTTAGTGTCATTCGGGCCCTAGTTCAATATATTACCCTCACTTTCCAGGCCGGGCCCCTGGTGTTGCGGCCCTTCCAGCTGGACCGAGCGGAATGAAGCTTAGTCCCGTGATGGTCAATGCAGTGATGGGCAAGCATCCCCAAGACAAGGATGATATGCCTTTTTGGCTTGCTGAGAAGTTTGACCAGCTGGAGGTACTTTTTCCTAATTCGAGTCCCGTAGAAAAACATAGGATTCTTACAATTAGTTTACCCAAGGATTTGGTACCAGAAGCCGGTGACTGTGAGTCATGGGGTAGGATTTTTGCAGCGGTGCACATGAGGTGCTTCGACACTCCGTCAATGGCTGTCCTTCTGGCGGTCATTAAGCGTGTTCAGGACGAACACGGACCTGAGGCTGCGGTTGAATTGGGAATGAGACTTGTTGGCACGTTTGATGTAGTAGCCGATCTCGTCCTTTCTAATACTCGTAGTTTTTACAGGTCGGGTATTATACAAACGGTTGAACATTTTAGCCCACTAGGGCTAAACACACATATAATAATCACAAAATGTATAACGGTACAATTCTTATGTATGTTGACTATGTGTATTTATTAGAACCTATACATAGCAAACTGTCAGTCACGCGCACTTGCGCTCAATCCTTTGACCCCGGTCGATATTTGAATGCACTAGTCACTTTATTTATGCTTTGAATGAAATTGCATTTTTAAAAACCGACTTTGTAATTAGTTGGAAAAAATACATGAGTTTCTAAAATGTTCAACCGTTTGTATAATACCCGACCCGTAAAAACTACGAGTCTGTTTTCAGTGGCAATGGAATTGTAGTTTCATTCACGTAATTGTACGTAAGTGGGCTTTAAGTAATGCAAACTTTACTCGCACTGTGGTGAACAAGCCTGGTGAACAGGCGAAACGCGTCCCAGCAGCCGACTTGTAAAATAAAACTTGTTTGACAAAAGCAGAACATGGCGTCGTCTTCCTGTGCCTGTGGGTAGAGGATTGCTTTATATATATATATATATCATTGCCTTGTCAAGCAGGTCCTGGACTCCGCGCTGAATTTAAATTGTGTGGCAAGAGCGTGCTTTGGATGTGCACCAGTTCTTTACCCCCGCAGTGCTATACTCACCTGGTCACCTTGTAACTCTGAGACAGCTAACAGCGAACATCACGAAGATTGCACGACAAAGACGCTGTCTCACGAACTGCATCTTGGGAGTTGGAGTGTGGCCAACAACGGGGCGTGTGATCAAGCACCATACTGGGACACTGCACACAAGAGGACACACCTTTGAGAAAGGCAATATGCTGAAACGCGTCAGGTGCCTCTGACACGTGATTACCTGCGTCAATTGAAATAAAGCATCTTTGTCCAGGAACCGGGTTATGGCGCATTTCTTTGGTTGGATGTAAGTTGCGGGAATTGCTGTCTCTCGCATTATGCCATGACCGCCCTGCAGGGTTGGGGGTCCCCGTCGGCAGCATACTTTGGAGGATGCAAATTTGGGGGACATGACCCGCTCTCCCCAACACAAGCCTAAGGAATGCCGGCGATTCATGTGTTTCGGGATGAGAAAGGGAGCAGAGCGAGGCTCATTGCCTTGTCAAGCAGGTCCTGGACTCCGCGCTGAATTTAAATTGTGTGGCAAGAGCGTGCTTTGGATGTGCACCAGTTCTTTACCCCCGCAGTGCCATACTCACCTGGTCACCTTGTAACTCTGAGACAGCTAACAGCGAACATCACGAAGATTGCACGACAAAGACGCTGTCTTACGAACTGCATCTTGGGAGTTGGAGTGTGGCCAACAACGGGGCGTGTGATCAAGCACCATACTGGGACACTGCACACAAGAGGACACACCTTTGAGAAAGGCAATATGCTGAAACGCGTCAGGTGCCTCTGACACGTGATTACCTGCGTCAATTGAAATAAAGCATCTTTGTCCAGGAACCGGGTTATGGCGCATTTCTTTGGTTGGATGTAAGTTGCGGGAATTGCTGTCTCTCGCATTATGCCATGACCGCCCTGCAGGGTTGGGGGTCCCCGTCGGCAGCATACTTTGGAGGATGCAAATTTGGGGGACATGACCCGCTCTCCCCAACACAAGCCTAAGGAATGCCGGCGATTCATGTGTTTCGGGATGAGAAAGGGAGCAGAGCGAGGCTCATTGCCTTGTCAAGCAGGTCCTGGACTCCGCGCTGAATTTAAATTGTGTGGCAAGAGCGTGCTTTGGATGTGCACCAGTTCTTTACCCCCGCAGTGCCATACTCACCTGGTCACCTTGTAACTCTGAGACAGCTAACAGCGAACATCACGAAGATTGCACGACAAAGACGCTGTCTCACGAACTGCATCTTGGGAGTTGGAGTGTGGCCAACAACGGGGCGTGTGATCAAGCACCATACTGGGACACTGCACACAAGAGGACACACCTTTGAGAAAGGCAATATGCTGAAACGCGTCAGGTGCCTCTGACACGTGATTACCTGCGTCAATTGAAATAAAGCATCTTTGTCCAGGAACCGGGTTATGGCGCATTTCTTTGGTTGGATGTAAGTTGCGGGAATTGCTGTCTCTCGCATTATGCCATGACCGCCCTGCAGGGTTGGGGGTCCCCGTCGGCAGCATACTTTGGAGGATGCAAATTTGGGGGACATGACCCGCTCTCCCCAACACAAGCCTAAGGAATGCCGGCGATTCATGTGTTTCGGGATGAGAAAGGGAGCAGAGCGAGGCTCATTGCCTTGTCAAGCAGGTCCTGGACTCCGCGCTGAATTTAAATTGTGTGGCAAGAGCGTGCTTTGGATGTGCACCAGTTCTTTACCCCCGCAGTGCCATACTCACCTGGTCACCTTGTAACTCTGAGACAGCTAACAGCGAACATCACGAAGATTGCACGACAAAGACGCTGTCTCACGAACTGCATCTTGGGAGTTGGAGTGTGGCCAACAACGGGGCGTGTGATCAAGCACCATACTGGGACACTGCACACAAGAGGACACACCTTTGAGAAAGGCAATATGCTGAAACGCGTCAGGTGCCTCTGACACGTGATTACCTGCGTCAATTGAAATAAAGCATCTTTGTCCAGGAACCGGGTTATGGCGCATTTCTTTGGTTGGATGTAAGTTGCGGGAATTGCTGTCTCTCTAATTATGCCATGACCGCCCTGCAGGGTTGGGGGTCCCCGTCGGCAGCATACTTTGGAGGATGCAAATTTGGGGGACATGACCCGCTCTCCCCAACACAAGCCTAAGGAATGCCGGCGATTCATGTGTTTCGGGATGAGAAAGGGAGCAGAGCGAGGCTCATTGCCTTGTCAAGCAGGTCCTGGACTCCGCGCTGAATTTAAATTGTGTGGCAAGAGCGTGCTTTGGATGTGCACCAGTTCTTTACCCCCGCAGTGCCATACTCACCTGGTCACCTTGTAACTCTGAGACAGCTAACAGCGAACATCACGAAGATTGCACGACAAAGACGCTGTCTCACGAACTGCATCTTGGGAGTTGAGTGTGGCCAACAACGGGGCTTGTGATCAAGCACCATACTGGGACACTGCACACAAGAGGACACACCTTTGAGAAAGGCAATATGCTGAAACGCGTCAGGTGCCTCTGACACGTGATTACCTGCGTCAATTGAAATAAAGCATCTTTGTCCAGGAACCGGGTTATGGCGCATTTCTTTGGTTGGATGTAAGTTGCGGGAATTGCTGTCTCTCGCATTATGCCATGACCGCCCTGCAGGGTTGGGGGTCCCCGTCGGCAGCATACTTTGGAGGATATATATATATATATATATATATATATATATATATATATATATATATATATATATATATATATATATATATATATATATATATATATATATATTCACTGAAAAAAACATTGGTTATAGACCATATATAGTTAGGGATTAGCATTTTCAAAACCTTAATTTACTTGCACAAAATCATAGAAATTCGCATATATAGTTAGTTGCAATAACTATATATCGCACACCCGCAATCCACTGCTGATGATGTCACATATTACATCATTCATGACATGGTCAGTGACATCACTGATGACATCACTGATGACATCTCAAATGACATCACTGATGACATCTCAAATGACATCACTGATGACATCACTGATGACAACATCCAGTGATTGTATGTTTCTGTAAAGTTAAAATATGTCTTACATATTGAAGAATTAGTGGATGTATAAGTGTCTGGATGAAGGATTTAGTAGGTGCATGACTGACTGTATGAGAGAATGATTAAATGTGTCTCACTGAGTGCATGGGTTAGTGACTAAACTGTCTTAATTTGTGCATCATTATAGCTGTTGTTCTGTAAACTGCTGCATGTGTTGATCAGTAGCTATATGAGTAACTATATGGGTTATTGATTGGTTGCCCAAGTATTTGTATGGGAGAGTGAGTGTGTGTGTGGGGGTGGCTGGGAGGTGTGTGACTCTGTGCATAGATGTGTGAGCAGTTGATTCCCTAGATGTATGGGTTCAAAAGTGCACGTGGAAACAGCTGTATGGGCGGTTGACTGTCTGCATGAGTGTATTGGTGAGTGATTGGATTTCTCAGTGCTACATGTCAAAGTAAGTACATATGTAAAACACAGTACATGTAAGAGTTGACATATATAAATAACTGTGCATAAGAGCCATTGAATGTGTGAGTGGCTGTATGGATCATTGTGAACTTGTATCAGTGATTGTATAAGAGAGTAAATATGTGTTAGTATATGTTTGATTAAGTAAGGTGTGTATAACTGTATAGTTGAGAAAATGGAGGTGTGATTGATTCTGTGCATGAGTGACTAGGTGTGTGAGTAACTCCATGGATGAGTGACAGTCTGTGAGTGTCTGTTTACACTGATTGTATCTAAGGTTATATTAGAGTCTGAAGAGGTTCATCGTATTATCACATGAATGATATCATCAGTGATGTGATCAGTAATGTCAAATGAGATGTTATCAGTGATTTCATCAGTGATGTCATTTGAGATGTCATCAGTGATGTCATTTGAGATGTCATCAGTGATGTCATTTGAGATGTCATCAGTGATGTCACTGACCATGTCATGAATGATGTAATATGTGACATCATCAGCAGTGGATTGCGGGTGCGCGATATATAGTTATTGCAACTAACTATATATGCAAATTTCTATGGTTTTGTGCGAGTAAATTAAGGTTTTGAAAATGCTAATCCCTAACTATATATGGTCTATAAACAATGGTTTTTTCTGTGAATTTTCAAGGGTTTGTAAATGCAAATTCCTAACTATATATGGTCTATAACCTATGGTTTTTTCAGTGAATTTCATTGTTTTTTTAAAAGCTAATATCTATAGCTGTAAAATATATTCTTTATTACGTGACGTATCACATAGCCACGTGAGACGCCTCATGACGCGTCACATAAACGTGACGTTTCTTCTCTGCAGCGCAAACAAAACCCGTAACGTAAGCGCGCCAGAGCACGCTTACAGATATATATATATTTTTTTTAACCTTAATTAGACAAAATCCACACGTGCACATATCTTGAGGCCTTGCAAAGGCACATCAAACAAACAGTCCCTACAATTTTGCCAAGTTTGGTGGAAATCTATTCCTTTAAATTTTATTTTACTGTTTCTCTTGGTTTTCCCCTTGTTACGCTTACCGGAACGCTACCCGGTACGCAAACCGGACGCTCCAAAAACACAAGATGTTGAACTCCCGGTACGCTACCGTTTAGCTGCCCGGTTGGCGTACCGGGAAGCGCCTCTACCGCGAAAAATCGCAATTTTTTTTTTCTTTTTTCCTTTTGCCCTGCAGGGCACTTTAATATCCCCCTCATCAATCCTAGGGGGTCAGGAGGGGTCTACCTTGCCCCCTTTCCTTCATTTCCCCCTTCGTTTTTCACCACCTCTTGTTGTCTCTCGATCCTACCAAGAGACAAGATGGCGGCCGCTCCGGACTGTTTACAAAGTTGACAGCCAATCAGCTTCTCCTCAGACTCCCGTTACGCTGCCGGTTAGCTGCCCAGTTAGCTGCCCGGTTCGCGTACCGGGACGCGCCTCTACAGGGAAAAAATCGCAATTTTTTTTTTTGCCCCGCGGGGCACTTTAATATCCCCCTTATCAATCCTAGGGGGTCAGGAGGGGTCTACCTTGCCCCCTTCCCTTCATTTCCCCCTTCGTTTTTCTCCACCTCTTGTCGATCCTACCGAGAGACAAGATGGCGGCTGCTCCGGACTGTTTACAATGTTGACAGCCAATCAGCTTCTCCTCAGACTCCCGTTACGCTGCCGGTTAGCTGCCCTGTTAGCTGCCCGGTTCACGTTCCGATTTGCGCCTCTACGACGAAAAATCAAATTTTTTTATTTTTTTTTGTTTTTGGCCCCGCGGGGCACTTTAATATCCCCCTCATCAATCCTAGGGGGTCAGAAGGGGTCTACCTTGCCACCTTTCCTTCATTTCCCCCTTCATTTTGGCCTCCTCTTGTCTCTCGATCCTACCGAGAGACAAGATGGCGGCCGCTACGGACTGTTTAGAATGTTGACAGACACCGGAGAGCCAATCAGCTTCGCTTTGCAAAGCTCAGTTACACGAAAAATACGCGAACTAGTACGCTATCTAGGACGCTGTCACAGATATATCTGTTTTTTAAAACGTTAATTTCTCAAAATCCACTGGAGCACATATATTGAGACCCAGCAAAGGCACATCGGGCTAACAGTCCCTACAATTTTGCCAAGTTTCGTGTAAATCCATTCAGCCGTTCGAGCTAAAAGTGAGGCCAAACGCCCTATGGAAAAATGAATGGGAAAAACGCGTTTTGGGACCCCCCTTTTTTCTCGGCCCCCCCTTGACGTAACCCCCCCAAATTTTCAGGGGCTGATCAGAAACAAAATGTGCCATTTTCCTGAAGATTTCAGGCGATTTCGTCCACAAACGCCAAAGTTATTAGACATAGAATTTTCAAAAGTTCCATAGAGAAAAAATCCTAACTATATATACCTACTGGCGACATATATATATATATATATATATATATATATATATATATATATTACCTACTGGCGGTCGCCAGTAGGTAGTTAGTTAGGATTTTTTTCAATGTTAAATCTCAAAATTCTATTTGGAATAACTTTTGCGCCGGTTGACGAATCTGCCTGAAAATTTCCTGAAAATGGCCTCGCGGCGTTCCGGTCCTTCCCTGAAAGTTTGGGGGGGATTTGTCAAGCGGGGGCCGAGATAAAAGGGGGGTCCCAAAACGCGTTTTCCCCATGTTAATTTCCATAGGGCGGTCGATTTCACTTTTAGCCCGAACGGCTGAATGGATTTCCACCAAACTTGGCAAAATTGTAGGGACTGGTAGCCCGATGTGCCTTTGCTATGTCTCAAGATATGTGCTCCAGTGGATTTTGAGTAATTTAGGTTCAAAAAAATATATATATCTATAGCAGCGCACCGGTGCGCGCACCGGGGAGCGCTCCAGGCGCGCCACGCGAGGTGCGCATGGAAAGCTGATTGGCTCTCGGGTGTCTGTAAACATTCGAAACAGTCCAGAGCGGTCGCCATCTTGTGTCTCGGTAAAATCGAGACATAAGAGGTGGCTAAAACAAAGTGGGAACTGACCATAAGGCGTCAGGGATAGACCCCTTTGACCCCCTAGGTTTGATGTGGGGGCTATAAAAGGGCCCCGCGGGGCATTTAAAATATTTTTTTTTTTTTCGTTTTGCGCGGGGGAAGCGCACGGTGCGCGCACCGGGGAGCGGCCCTGGGAGCGCACTATGATGAAAAAAGGTGACAGAGTGTTTAAAAAATGAAGTTTTGATTTAGAAATTGGAGGTAGTTCTAAAAAGAACTTTTTTTTTTCTTCTTTTTGTTGTTTTATATTTTTTTTGTGTTTTTTGAACTTTTTGTACTTTTTTTGGCTTTTCAAAACAGTTTTATATATTTTTTTGTATTTTTTTGGGGGAGAAACAAAAAAAGGGAATTGAAACTGGCTCAACTGGAGCAAAAAAACAAAAAACCCAAAAAATTACTTCTTTTTGGGGCACTTGTGATTATCACCTGCAAGGACGATGAGTTTCACACTTTGTTCCCCATAGGAGATAAGTTTGCCACAAGCTTTGCAAGTAATTTTAAAATCAGCAAACCTCGGCTGAATGCAAGGCATCACCTCAGATGTTTCTGGTTGCGAGGAAGTGGGTTGGTTTCTTTGGGAGGGGGTCCTTGATGAATGGGGGAGGTTACTGGCCAGTTCCCGGAACTCTGCACGAGAGTAGTTGTTTGGATGCTTTCTTGTCATGTGCCGAATCATGGTATAGTTACCAAAAGAATATTTCTTATTTGGGTTGCCCCGTGAAAGTTCATCATTGCAGATGAGGCAAGTGACTTTTGGCGCATTCACCTTTTTTTTCCCCTCTGGAATTGAAAAAAACTCCCAAATGAAGTGTGGTTTGGGTTTATAAGGTTTGTTTTCTTCAGGCAGCCATCTTCTTCTCCCCTCCTCCTCTTCCTCTTCCTCTTCCTCCTCCTGTTCTTGACCACCAACATAATTTGGAGCTGGTCCTCTTGGTGGTTGTGGTGGTGGTGGTGGAGCAGATGCACCAGCTGATGCTACTAATGAAGCCATTTTATAGTACAAAATATTACTCAAAGAGCAAAAAAGTAGACAGAGCAACAAACAGGTCTTCCTCAGTCAAAGGACAAAGTCAGAATAAGGAAAAAAGGTGGGGTCTTTCATCATTTAGAAAAAAAAACTGTCCTGAACCAATGAGAAGTGTTATTTTCAGGTCACAAGACCAGGGGCTTCATCATTATGAAACCAAAACTGTTATGAACCAATGAAAAGTGTTATTTTCTGCTCACATGACCCGACGCGCTTACGCTACGCGCCCGGGGCGCGCCCGGGGGCGCGCCCCGGGTCGCGCAGCGTAAGCGCGTCGGAAGTTTACGTTGTGCGATCGTATTCGCTCGAGTACTTCCGGGTGCGCTTACGCCGTGCGTATCACGCGGTCGCGGCTACGCGATACGTCACGATCATGTTTTCGTTTGCGATATTGGCGCTCACGGGACGCTCCCCGGAGCGCGCCCCGGGGCGCTTTGTAAAAATACGCTTTTCGGGGCGCTCCCCGGGGCGCGCTCCGGGAGCGCTCCCCAAAATAATTTTTTAAAAAAAAATTGGGAAAATTGTAGGGACAGGTAGCTCTATTCTGAAGTGGTTTGTAAAAAACATTAACTTTAGAAAAATATGTATTGTGCTACATTGGGCTTAATATATGTTAGAGCCAAAATGTAGCCCAAATGTAGCCCAAAGTAGCCCAATGTAGCCCAAAGATGGCCACCAGAGATCAAAAATTGAAAATGTAGCCCAAAATTCAACTAGATGTAGCCCAACTGTAGCCCAATGAGAAAATGTACCAGAGTGTTAAAAAGAACAACTAGAGTGCTAACAGTCTTATTTATAAAGTGAAACTTATAGTTAGGAATTAGCATTAAAAAAACCTTTGAAATTCACTGAAAAAACCATAGGTTTCACACCAGTTATAGTTAGGAATTAGCATTTAAAAAACCTATTAAATTCACTGAAAAAACCATAGGTTTCACACCAGTTATAGTTAGCTGGAAATTTTACTGATATAAAACCATTGAAATTCCCACGTTATAGTTAGTCGGACTCACTATAACTTGCGCGTGCAATGCACTGCTGATGACATCACATATTACATCACTCATGACATGGTCAGTGACATCACTCATGACATCACTGATGACACCATCCAGTGAATATGTGTCTTTCTGAAAAATAAATATTAGTGAGTTATGTTTAAATATTTAAATACATATATTAGTGTTTCACTTTGTGTATAAGTGACTACATGTGTTGATAAGTAGCTACATGCGTATGTATATGGGTTATTTGATATTTTTATTAGTATCACTATGAGTGTCTATATGGTTTGGTGGGGGTATTACTTAGCACATAGATGCATGAGTGACTGACTCTTTGTTTGTATGTGTTTTGAAGACAGCATATGTACAGGACTGTATGGGTGGATGAGTGTCTATATGTGTTTGTTAGTGAGTGAATGACTGTCTCACTAGTGTCTTTATCAGTAACTACATATGTTTTAATCTAGTATATATGAATATTGATGTATATAAGTGAGTATATGTGAGAGTAAGAGATTGTAAGATTTCCTGTTTAAATAAGTATGTGTTTCTATAAGTGATTGTTTAAGAGAATAAATATGTGTAATTTTCAATAAAAGTAAGGTGGAAGTGTGTGTATAACTCTATATTCAAATAAATGGTTGTTCAATAGTTTATTTGCACGTGTGAATATGTGTGTGAGTAACTTTTGGATGAATGTCGGTGTGTAACAGGATGTATAGGTGTATCTCTTCATATGATGAGTGAGTATATGTATGAGTGACTATATAGAACTGTTGGTGAATGAGTGGATGTGTATATAGATAGTGGAAGTACAGAATTGCTTGTTGTAACTGATATAGGTATGTCCATTTTTTAAAAATTTCAGTTTCTATTTTTGAATATGTGTCTCAAGGGTTACTTTACACTGAGAGGAGGTCTGTGACTGTGTCACAAGGATGGTGTCATCAGTGATGTCATGAGTGATGTCACTGACCATGTCATGAGTGATGTAATATGTGATGTCATCAGCAGTGCATTGCACGCGCAAGTTATAGTGAGTCCGACTAACTATAACGTGGGAATTTCAATGGTTTTATATCAGTAAAATTTCCAGCTAACTATAACTGGTGTGAAACCTATGGTTTTTTCAGTGAATTTAATAGGTTTTTTAAATGCTAATTCCTAACTATAACTGGTGTGAAACCTATGGTTTTTTCAGTGAATATATATATATATATATATATATATATACATGTTATTAATTAAAAAAACACAATATTTTTACCATAGCGTAGGGGTAAAAATTACTATTCCCACTCCAGTGAGTGCAACAGTAGGGAAAGCGCCCGGATAGCGTAGGGGTAAAAATTACTATTCCCACTCCAATGAGTGCAACAGTAGGGAAAGCGTTGGATAGTGTAGGGGTAATAATTACTATGCCCACTCCAAAGAGTGCAACAGTAGGGAAAGCGTTGGATAGCGTAGGGGTAAAAATTACTATTCCCACTCCAAAGAGTGCAACAGTAGGGAAAGCGTTGGATAGCGTAGGGGTAAAAATTACTATTAACCACTCCAAAGAGTGCAACAGTAGGGAAAGCGTTGGATAGCGTAGGGGTAAAAATTACTATTCCCACTCCAGCGATGGATAGCGTAAGGGTAAAAATTACTATTCCCACGCCAGTGAGTGCAACAGTAGGGAAAGCGCTGGATAGCGAAGGGGTAACAATTACTATTCCCGCTCCAGTGAGTGCAACGGTAGGGAAAGCGTTGGATAGCGTAGGGGAGAAAATTACTATCCCCATTCCAGTGAGTGCAACAGTAGGGAAAGCGTTGGATAGCGTAGGGGTAAAAATTACTATTCCTACTCCAGAGAGTGCAACAGTAAGGAAAGCGTTGGATACCGTTGAGGTAATAATTACTATTCCCACTCCAGTAAGTGCAACAGTAGGGAAAGCGTTGGATAGTAAATACGTCATATATTATTTTTAAAAAAAATATACATAAATATCTTAAACAAATTAATTAAAAATAATTACCATTTTAATATAATATAAAAATTAATCAATTAAAAATACAAATAAAAATTAATTATTACAATTAATTACCTAATAATACAAATGAATTACAAATTAACAATTAATTAATTAGCAATTAAAAATTCATTAACAATTAATTCAAAATACATACAAATAAATAATTTAAATAAAATAATTAATTATAATTAAATTACTTCCCACCCTATTCCCCCATCAACCCACAACCAGCTACAGAAAATAAATTAGTAAAATTAACATAATTATCAATTAATCAATTAAGTAAAATTAATTGCCAAATAAAATTTAATTAATTACCAAATAAAAATTAAATAACAATTAATTCAAAATAAATACCAATAAATAAATTAAAATATTTGATTAATTATAATTAAATTGCTTCCCACCCTATTCCCCTATGCACCCACAACCGGCTACAGAATTAAATTACACAAAAATTTAAAATAACATAAAATTCATTACTTAAAATAAATTATAACATAAATGTACACTTTTCACACATATACTAACATACAAAACACTATAAAAAAATTCGATATTATTAAAAAATCCATAATTTTAATAACCAATATTATATACTTCGATATTTTGACTTTCTATATTTATAACATTCGATATTACATTACTTACCGTAAAAACTATATTTTTGATGACTATATTCAGTCCATTCGATATTTTGTCCATTTCAGATTTTGAAGTCGATATTTTGTCCATTCGATATTTTGGAGTCAATATTTTGTCTGTTTACCAGTCTTGAAGGAGCATGCACTGAATTTTGCAGAAGAGTGGGCTAAAGCCATTGCGCCGGCTCTGTACAGTATGCACTGTGGTTGGGATAAATTTTCCCCACACCACGAGATTACCTTACGGTCTATGCCATCAATCAATCAATCAATCAATCAATACATTTATAGAGCGTGCTACTCACCCGTGAGGGTCTCAAGGCACTAAAGAGAGGGGTGCTGTCATTGCTCGAATAGCCAGGTCTTGAGGTGCTTCCTGAAGGTGAGGTGGTCCTGGGTCAGTCAAAGGTGTGCGGGGAGTGAGTTCCATGTCTTTGCGGCCAGGTAGGAGAACGACCTTCCTCCAGCGGGTATTCTGTGGATCCGTGGGACCGTGGCAAGGGCGAGGCTGGCAGAGCGGAGCTGGCGGGTGGGGGTGTAGAACGAGAGGCAGTCGTTGAGGTATTTGGGTCTTTTGTCGTGGAGCGCTTTGTGTGCATGGGTGAAGAGCCTGAACGTGATCCTCTTGTTGACGTGGAGCCGGTGCAGGTTTCTTAGGTGGGCGGATATGTGGCTGTGGCAGGGGATGTCGAGGATGAGTCGGGCAGAGGCGTTTTGTATGCGCTGAAGTAGTTTTTGGAGTTTGG
This sequence comes from Lissotriton vulgaris, assembly GCF_964263255.1. Lineage (NCBI taxonomy): Eukaryota > Metazoa > Chordata > Amphibia > Caudata > Salamandridae > Lissotriton > Lissotriton vulgaris. The sequence goes on along the minus strand of NC_141697.1, from coordinate 513,344,384 downwards.
TTGTGGTTCCTGCATAGAGGGCGTTTCCATAGTCTAGTCGGCTGGTGACGAAGGCCTGGGTGACGGTCTTTCTGGTTTCTGTGGGGATCCGCCTGAAGATTTTTCGGAGCATGCGCAGGGTGTTGAAGCAGGATGAAGATACGGCGTTGACTTGCCTGGTCATCGAGAGGGAGGAGTCCAGGATGAATCCTAGGTTACGTGCGTGGTCCGTGGGAGTGGGCGCGGAGCCCAGCGCTGTGGGCCACCAGGAGTCGTCCCAGGCGGAGAGGGATTGTCCGAGGATGAGGACCTCCGTCTTGTCTGAGTTCAGTTTCAGGCGACTGAGCTTCATCCATTCTGCGACGTCTTTCATTCCTTCCTGTGTGGCCTCCATATGAGGGGCTGAGGGAGGGAGGAGCAGCTGCGAGGCGGGAGTGGGTCGGCGAATGGGGACGGCAGGGGGGCAGGGAGAAAGCACAGAGGGGATCGGGGGAGAGCGGTGGACAATGCTGGGAGCGAGGGGTCACAGAGGCAAGGGGTCACAGAAGGTAAAGAAGTCACAGAACAAAATAGAAATGCGGGGAACGAGGGGTCACAGAGGCAAGGGGTCACAGAAGGCAAAGGAGGGGTAGGCAGGATGAGAAGTTGCAGCACAACAGAGCATGGAGGGCAGAAGGGAGTGGCAGCAAAATGAACCATAGAGGACAGAGAGAGAGGGGATGGGGCATGGAACTCAGACAGGCAGAATGGAGGTGGCAGGGACAGGTGGCAGTCATCTGACCATGCCAGGCAGGTAGTAGGGGCAGTAGCAGCCCACCAGAACATACACTCAGCGTATATAGGAGGGGAAGTGGCAGGTCAATGAAACATGGTGAGCAAAAAGGAGGGAGCAGGGGCAAGCACACAGACATCTGAGGGCGGGGGAAGAAGGGTAGGGGCAGCAAGCTAAGCACAGATGCTAAGCAGGATGGCAATGATGGGGCACAGAATTGGACAACATGGCACAGGAGGAGTGGGAAGGGGCATCAAGCTGAATGGTGGGAATGAGTGGCAGCACATTGGACAATGCAGGGCAGGAGGAAGGGTGTTGGTGCATGGACTTGGACAACAGATGTAGGGAGGAGGCGGATGGGGCAGCAAGCTAACTGTTCATGACAGGCAGGAAGGGAAGTGGTAGAACAACTGCCACACAGGGCTGTAATGAGAGAGCAGGGGCATGGAAATAGAAAATGGATGGCAAGGAGGAGGTGGCAGGATCAGCAATCGTGGGTGGGGGCAGCTCAATGACAGGCCAGGCCCTGCATCGAATACTCCACCACCCACTCTGAATTGCGATGGACATTTTACTTACCTTTGAAATTCACTGAAAAAGACAAAGGTTACAAGGACGTTATAGTTAGGAAATAGAACATTCAAAAACATAGAAACTCCTTAAATAACCAAAGGTTACAGGGTTGTTATCGTTAGGTTCAGATTTTACATGCACATAACCATAGAAATGCATCTGTTATATTTATTTCAAGTAACTATAACCTGTGACCTAGGGTAACTGCAACTCGTGCCCTCGCCATGCACTGCTAATTACCTCAGATATTGCATCACTTATGACATCTTCTATCACATAATTGATAATATCACTCTAACATTTGCAGTAAAATTATTGATGAGAAAACTGTGAGTGGCGAGGGTGTGAGTTACAGTTACCTTAGGGCACATGTTATAGTTGCTTGAAATAAATCTAACTGTAACAGCTGAATTTCTATGCTCCTCTGCATGTAAAATCTGAAAATAACTATAACGTCCCTGTAACCTTTGTTTTTTTAGTGTATGTATATATATATATATACCATCGGGAGACGATTGCCGCCAGGATTTGTTCTCTCAGCGGAAAGTGGGCAGACTCATACGGCCGACAGTTGTTGGGGCATTACTAAGTGCACGGACCGGTCACTGTACCTTGAGTCCACGTTGGGGAAGCGCCTACATGTCCGGTCTGTGAGACCTGGACGGACTATTTGTCAGTGTGGGGGCTTCAATTACCAGCATTCATAGCAAGGACTGCAGCAGAGGATGAAGAGCGGAGCCTCTGATTGGACCAACTTGACTCCAATGGAGTATAATGAGCAGTACATACCCCACACAGAACCATCGTACCTAAGAACATAATGCTGGCAATGAGGAAGGCAAACGCCGAAACGCGTCTGCCAGGTGTTTTTATTGGATTTTGATGTCCGGATGGTGGCAATAAAACTCCCCTGGTGTGGTTCCAATGCATATGTCGGACCCGTTTTTTAGGAAGAGGCGGGACTGGTGGTGGATGTGTGTGCAGTGGTCAGCGCTGCAAATCCGACACGCCTCTCGGTCTGGTGTTCCACTGAAGCCGGCATTTCTTTGTGGTTTTGCATGCTGAATGCACACAGTGGTGCCCCCCGCCTTAGACTGTGTTTCGGTACCGGGGAGAGAGCAGCGTTATTCCACCGGGAGACGATTGCCACCAGGATGTGTTCTCGCAGCGGAAAGTGGGCAGACTCATACGGCCGACAGTTGTTGGGGAATTACTAAGTGCACGGACCGGTCACTGTACCTTGAGTCCACATTGGGGAAACGCCTACATGCCCGGTCTGTGTGACCTGGACGGACTATTTGTCAGTGTGGGGGCTTCAATTACCAGCATTCATAGCGAGGACTGCAGAAGAGGATGAAGAGCGGAGCCTCTGATTGGATCAACTTGACTCCAATGGGAGTATAATGAGCAGTACATACCCCACACAGAACCATCGTACCTAAGAACACAATGCTGGCAATGAGGAAGGTAAATGCCAAAACGCGTCTGCCAGGTGTTTTTATTGGATTGTGATGTCCGGATGGTGGCAATAAAACTCCCCGGCTGTAGTTCCAACGCATGTGTCGGACCCATTCTTTTGGAAGAGGCGGGACTGGTGGTGGATATATATATATATATATATATATATATATTCACTGAAAAAACCATAGGTTATAGACTATATATAGTTAGGAATTAGCCTTTAAAAAACCTTGGAAATTCACTAAAAAACCATGGGCCTCATTTATGAGGCCTTGCGTCAGTTTTGCGCTGCGGATGCGTCACTTTTTGTGACGCATCGGCGGCGTAAAACATGCGCCTTGTTGCGCCATATTTAAAAAGTGACGCATCTAGGTAGATGCGTCACTTTTTAAACCCCTGCGCCAAATTATGCCTGCGTCAGGTATAATGTATGCAAAGGGGGCGTTCCCCCGCAAAAAGCCTGGTAATAGTGACGTAGTGAAATCTATGAGATTTCACTGCGTCACTTTTAGGATGCGGTTGCGTCAAAATCTTGCGCCTGCCTCACAGCAGGCGTAAGACTGACGTAAGCCCTTTCACATGGGGCTTTCCCCATGTGAAAGGACGCATTGCTGGAGTTGCGTCACTTTTGTGACACACTCCAGCAATGCGTGACTTTTGCGCTTACAGATGCGTCAGAAATACTGACGTATCTGTAAGTCCTTGCGACATGATGCGTCATACATTAAATATGACGCATCATTGGTGTCGCAAGGAGTGCGCAGTGAAAAGTGACGCATCGCTGTTTTCACGCAGCGATGCGTCACTTTTCATAAATGAGGCCCCATAGGTTTTAGGCCTTATATAGTTAGGAATTAACATATAAAAAAACATTGAAATTCCTCCTATATAGTAAGCTGGACATTTTATTGATATAAAACCAATGAAATTCCACATATAGTTAGTTAGTTGCACTAACTATATATTACACGCATCCGCAATCCAATGCTGATGATGTCACATATTACATCATTCATGACATGGTCAGTGACATCACTGATGACATCATCCATTGTCTGTGTGTTTTTGTAAAGTTTAAATATGTTTTACATATTGAAGAATGAGTGGATGTATAAGAGTATGGCTGAAGGATTTGATTGTATAAGTAAGTAAGTATGTGTTAGTATATTAGTGAAAATGTAAGCTGTTTTGTGTTTAACTGTATAAATGAAGAAATCAAAGTGTGATTGATTCTTTACAGGACTGAGTAGGTGTGTGAGTAACTCCATGGATGAGTGGCAGTGTGTGAGTGTCTGCATAGGTGTATGAGTGCATATGATAGTGTTGTAATGATGAGTGACTGTATGTACGAGTGACCTTATGGGTAAATGAATGAATGTGCATGTAGGAGTCAGTGAGTGCGTATGTAGTAAATGGTATTGGTGTGTCAATAAATTAAAAAATTATACTCTGTATTTTACACTAGGTGTAACAGAGGTTATATTAGAGTGAAGGAGGTGCATTGTATTATCACTTGAAGTATGGCATCAGTGGTGTGATCATTGATGTTAAATGAGCTGTCATCAGTGATGTCATCAGTGATGTCACTGACCATGTCATGAATGATGTAATATGTGACATCATCAGCATTGGATTGCGGATGCGTGAAATATATAGTTAGTGCAACTAACTAACTATATGTGGAATTTCATTGGTTTTTTATCAATAAAATGTCCAGCTAACTATATAGGAGGAATTTCAATGGTTTTTTATATGTTAATTCCTAACTATATAAGGCCTAAAACCTATGGTTTTTTAGTGAATTTCCAAGGTTTTTTAAAGGCTAATTCCTAACTATATATAGTCTATAACCTATGGTTTTTTCAGTGAATTTCATTGGTTTTTTAAAAGCTGATTATATATATATATATATATATATATATATATATATATATATATATATATATATATATATATATATATATATATATATACATGTATATATATATATATATATATATACACATATATATATATATATATATATATATATATATATATATATATATATATATATATATATATATATGGGGAAAACGAAACAACAACAAAAAAACAAAACAAGCCAAGATCCAGACAAAACAGACGCAGATACTGAACATGGAGAAAGACAATACAGTTATAAATCTTTCCAACATGGAGCTGTCAGCGCAGGAAATGGAAATTTTATCGTTAGGACTAACATTTTGCAGTAACACTAACTTTGACTATGCCCAGACACGAATTGATTTGTTCTTATATGTCCGCAAGTTAAAACTCCAGAAGTATTTCGCCAATTCTAAACAGAGCACACCTGAGGTAGTAGCTTCAGAAGAATCTCACGCAAGGCTCAATGTGGAAAATATGGCAACATTACAAATAATGATTGATCTTGAACAAGAGAACGAAAATGAATCTGAAAGTATCACACCGAGTGGGGCAGCGCGAGGCTTAGAGATGGACATCAGCCAGTCTATCACAACAGGCTTCAAACCAAAATCGCTGTTTATGCCTGCAATGCCGAAAGATGGACTGGATCTATTTGCTGAATGTGTTACCAAAGACCTCAAGGATCTTTCCATTTTGAGTACCAAACAGAAATATTGGGAAAATCAGGATCAGACACGCAAATACAATGACCTAATGGAAAAAATAAGAGCAAGATCAGACATTGTAGTAAGGTGGTCCGACAAAGGTGGAAATATAGTACTCTGGCCACTTGAAATGTATAACACAGAAGCAATGAACCAACTACAAGACAGAGAGTGCTACGCAAGAATCAGCCCCACGCACATTGTAGGCATCCAAGAGAAGTACCACTGTGATCTGTACAAATGGAAAAATAAAGGGCTTTTAAGCAAAAAGGAATTCGAATTTCTGAAAAACGATTACCCAGTGACAGCACAACTGTACCTAATCCCGAAGATACACAAAGATGACAAAAAACCGCCGGGAAGGCCAATAATCTCAGCGATAGGGAGCCTGTTTGAGAATACAAGCATATTTATTGACCAGTTTCTACAACCGGAAGTCAAAAAACTACCTGCCTACATAAAAGACACAGGAGATTTCCTATCCAAAATATATGATGTCAACTGGAAGAAGGAATATGTGTTCATGACTTTGGATGTCCAAGCTTTATATACAAGCATCAGACACAAGGATGGCCTCAACGCCATCAAACATTTTCTGGGGAAAAGACCTATAAGTCTGTTTGAACACACTCAAATGCTTCTGGCTATGACAGAATGGTGTCTTACAAACAACACATTCATGTTTGACAGGTTGTTTTACAAACAGTTGCAAGGTTCGGCGATGGGTACCTGCTTCTCCCCCAGCTACGCGAATCTACACATGGGCTGGTGGGAGGAGCAGATACTATGGGTACAACACAGAGACATCATGGAAAATAATGTGGTTGTGTACAACAGATTCATTGACGACATATTCATTTTGTGGGAAGGTAATGTGGAAAGTGCTGTAAAATTCACTGAAGAACTGAATGAGAATGTTTTAAATTTGAAGTTTACCTGTAACACGAGCACAGAGAGCATACAATTTCTAGACATAGAACTGTTTGTGGAAAAAGATAAAATTCAAACACGTACGTTCCGGAAACCAACTGCAGGTAATGGGATTCTCCATGCCCATAGCTTCCACCCCACCTCTCTCAAGCAATCTATACCTTATGCAGAATGCCTCAGGATGACGCGTAATTGCAGTACAACTGAGGGTCTTGCCAAAGCCAAAACTGATTTATTCACACGACTCCAAAAAAGAGGGTACTCCCCAGAAACCTGCAGAAAAGCAGAAGTGAAGTGCAAAACCAAGAATAGAAAAGATCTCATATTCCCAGTGGGGGATGAAGCAGTCACGCACAGCCAGGCCCGGCAACCCCCTAGACTAATAACAGGCTACAACCGGTACCACTCGAACCTCCGTAGAATCTTAAAAAGGCACTGGCCATTGATTCATAATGACCCTACTATAGGGAGGGAAGTAGGCGAGAGTCCACTGATATCTTTCAGGAAAGCCAAATCCATGCGCAATGCCCTGGTGGTTAATGCACCGGTTTTGAAGAAAAAGAAAAATTGGCTGCAGTCCCAAAAGGGGTTCAAAAAGTGCATGAAATGCAAGGCCTGTGTTCATGGCATCAATACCACTGAGGTTGAATTACCATTCAGGAGGAAGAAATACTCCATAAGAGAACACTTCACATGCAAAACCGAGTTTGCTGTGTACGTACTTACGTGCCAGTGTGGCAAACGGTATGTGGGATCTACTATCCACCCCGTACATGTGAGAATCCTGCAACACCTAAGGGCGATTACTAACGTGGACCAGGCATACCCAGTTGCACGACACATTCATGAGTCACATGAGGGCAAGGCGGATGGTCTAACATACTATGTTATAGACAGCATCCCCAAGAACCCAAGAGGTGGAAACCGTAAACTTGCGTTACGCCGCCTGGAGTCTAGATACATAATCCTATTGAACTCAAAGATCCCTTCAGGTTTGAATGCGGATGAGGCCCTGAGTGTCCATATCTAAACCAATACATCACAGCATCCAGTCTGCCCCCTTTCCCAAGTACCCGTGAACAAATGCATGCATTTTCACTGTAAATAAACTGTGCACAGTAACATCACTGTAATGAATTAAACACACACCAGTGCTTTTGAACATCACACACCTCGACAAACACCAATTGATCCCCGGCCTTCAGTAAACAGCGCTTCCATTTTTATTAATTAACACAGACAGGCCCCCACTGACAATTCCGGGAATCGGCAGGAGCGCTTATTCAAAAATGAACTTATGCTACACTACATTGGGGTTAAGGGCCGCCAGGGCACACATACAAAACTCGAGAACTTACCAAATCAGGATGAACACAGGCACAGTCAACCCCACAGAGCGGACCAGAGGATCTGACATTTTGAGGTTACAGCGCTAGTCCAATCAGCAGGCTTATATGAGCAGACCTGTTTACTGTGTATGTGGCAACACAGGGGATTCGCTGACATAGGAGCCGGACATACACTTAACACACATAGAGGGGTTCAGTGAGGTGTTGAGAATGTTCGTTATCATAATAATAGTATGCACAATTAATCCACAAATATAATGGAAGCACGTAGTGTGTTGTGTAAAAATGCTGCTATCTTCTGTTATGTGTTATTTAACAGCAACAGTAGAAAGACTTCTTCATGTTGGCTTTAAATGTGCAAGTCATATGTTAAGCAGCGTCATCACTAAGGGTGTAACCACGCAACCATAGCAACCGCTATTAGCATCAACTGAGACTACCCAATCAGTGACAATGTGCTTTTTTGCTTTTTGTATATATAAGTGTAAATGTCAGTATGCGTTTGTTGGTGAACAAGGCGGCAGGAGTCCGTCGAAACGCGTCTGAGCAGAAACTGAACTGAGGAATAAAAACGTTTGAACTAAAACTCACGGAGTCAGCGCCTTCTTTAATCAGAAGATTGGTATGGTAAAAAATATATATATATATATATATATATTATGCCAGGGCCCTTCTCTTCTCTCTAAAGCCCTGGCCCATCCCCCCCAATCAAGCCTAGTGTATGTGCTCCCATACATCGACATACACTGAACACCCCTATAGGGAAATGTTGCTGCAAGGAGAAATATATGTGATGCGTGGGTTTGATGGCTGCTTTAAAGAGGGAGAAAGGAAAACGAATTATGTTAATATCTTTGGCAAAAGAAGAGTTGCCATTTATTTCCGGGGACTTTCAGGTTCGATAGGCAACCCCTTTCTTCCCCGTGATGTTTGAGCACCCCTCGAGTCCCCTTACCCCTGTACCCCACCCCTGCTCTCTCCCTTCCTCCCCCACTCCCAGCCCCCTGCTCTCCCCTCCCTGTCATGGCGGCGTTCGCTGACAATAGCCCAGCACCCGCCTCCCACAGCCTGATGTGCATGCTCCGGTTCTAGGGAGAGGAGGCCTTGCGGCGTTGGCCGTGGGCAAACAAATATAATTATTAATTCAGAAAAGGTTCATTTATTCACATACAACTAATTAATAGTTATTAAAAAGGCAATCCTAATAGAAGCTGCCACTACATATTACCAATTAAAACACTGAGAGAATAAGTGATGATAACAATTATAAATGAGCCTATTAAATTCCTATTCTTCCTGCAGCTAATATAATATATTTGACAATGTACACTTTTCTAACTTAAATGTAAACCTATTTGATTGCAAAACTGTAAGCCCATTTAAAGAAACATGCAATTGAATTTTAAAGCATTAGGCTGCCAATTGATGTTGATTAAATTACAAATACATGTACGTGTTTAAAAAGGTTACATTAGTCTTAAATCAACAGCATGAACAATTCTAGCGAGACGATGGGATGATGATCTTCACCTACCATACATCTTTTGACCCCTTGGCAGGAATTGGTTCCAGCAGCCATCTTGGATTAAATAATTCACACGGGTGGTTGTAGCGCGGGGGTAGCCAGGGACTGAGCCGGCCAACGGCCCGTCCTCTCTCGGTGCGCAGGCAGCTGAGGAAAAGGACAGAAAGCCCACCGGCAGGCTCTCGCCTCCCGCGCGGTCTCTGCCTGTCTCCTCCCTCAGTTTGAGGGGAAGTGCTGTGACCGCGCTCCACTGACAGCACAAGAGGGAGGCGGCCAGCGCTCCCTCCGCGGCAGGCACCAGACCTCCCTGGGCTGACATGACGGGCTGACCTGCTCCCGAAGCGGACCGAGCCGAGTCATGATGAAGGGCGGGGGCGGGCATTGCCGGCCAGCCGCGCTGGGATTGGCCGGCCGGCCCCAGCACTTCCGGGTCACCGCGGGCAGCGCGGCGGCCGGATTTTAGGCAGGCAGGCGGGGACCAAAACGAGCTGGGCAGTCAGCTGGGCAGTAAGCCGCAGATGACGCTTCTCTTACAGGTGGCAGGGCTCCCTCCCATCACGGGAGCCCTGCAAAGTCAGCCGCCATCTTCCTTCTTCCCCCTCGCGGCGGGGGCAGGCATTTCCAGCCGGCCGCGCTGGGATTGGCCGGCCGGCCCCAGCACTTCCGGGTCGCCGCGGGCAGTGCGGCGGCCCCATTTCAGGCAGGCAGGCGGGGACAGTGCGCGCACGCGTGCGAGCTTATAGATATATAATTGATTTTAAATGCAATTTTCTCAGCAAATACTGGACGGATTTACATCATTTAAAAAAAAGCGTAATCTGCGAACCAGTCTCTTCCATTTTACCAAATTTCAAATAATTCCGTTCAGCCGTTCGGGCTGTAGCCGAGTGTAAATGTCCTATGGAAATTAACATGGGGAAAACACGTTTTGGGACCCCCCTTTTTTCTCAGCCCTCACTTGACGAATCCCCCCCAAATTTTCAGGGAAGGAGCGGAGCGGAGCGAGCCATGTTCTTTGAGAAATTTACGAAGATTCATCAACCAGCGCCAAAGTTATTCCCAATAGAATGTTGGGGATTTCCTATGGAAACAGGTCCTAACTATATATACCTACTGGCTACCGCCAGTAGGTAATATATATATATCACTGAAAAAACCATAGGTTATAGACCATATATAGTTAGGAATTTGCATTTACAAAACCATGAAAATTCACTGAAAAAACCATTGGTTATAGACCATATATAGTTAGGGATTAGCATTTACAAAACCTTAATTTACTCGCACAAAACCATAGAAATTCGCATATATAGTTAGTTGCAATAACTATATATCTCGCACCCGCAATCCACTGCTGATGATGTCACATATTACATCATTCATGACATGGTCAGTGACATCACTGATGACATCACTGATGACATCTCAAATGACATCACTGATGACATCTTAAATGACATCACTGATGACATCACTGATGACAACATCCAGTGACTGTATGTTTCTGTAAAGTTAAAATATGTCTTACATATCGAAGAATGAGTGGATGTATAAGTGTTTGGATGAAGGATTTAGTAGGTGCATGACTGACTGTATGAGAGAATGATTAAATGTGTCTCACTGAGTGCATGGGTTAGTGACTAAACTGTCTTAATTTGTGCATCATTATTTCTGTAGTTCTGTAAACTGCTGCATGTGTTGATCAGTAGCTATATGAGTAACTATATGGGTTATGTGATTGGTTGCCCAAATATTTGTATGGGAGAGTGAGTGTGTGTGTGGGGGTGGCTGTGAGGTATGTGACTCTGTGCATAGATGTGTGAGCAGTTGATTCAGTAGATGTATGGGTTCAAAAGTGCATGTGTAAACAGCTGTATGGGCGGTTGACTGTCTGCATGAGTGTATTGGTGAGTGATTGGATTTCTCAGTGCTACATGTCAAAGTAAGTACATATGTAAAACACAGTACATGTAAGAGTTGACATATATAAATAACTGTGCATAAGAGCCAGTGAATGTGTGAGTGGCTGTATGGATCATTGTGAACTTGTATCAGTGATTGTATAAGAGAGTAAATATGTGTTAGTAGATGTTTGATTAAGTAAGGTGTGTATAACTGTATAGTTGAGGAAATGGAGGTGTGATTGATTCTTTGCATGACTGACTAGGTGTGTGAGTAACTCCATGGATGAGTGACAGTCTGTGAGTGTCTGTTTACACTGATTGTATCTAAGGTTATATTAGAATCTGAAGAGGTTCATCGTATTATCACATGAATGATATCATCAGTGATGTGATCAGTAATGTCAAATGAGATGTTATCAGTGATTTCATCAGTGATGTCATTTGAGATGTCATCAGTGATGTCATCAGTGATGTCATTTGAGATGTCATCAGTGATGTCATTTGAGATGTCATCAGTGATGTCATCAGTGATGTCACTGACCATGTCATGAATGATGTAATATGTGACATCATCAGCAGTGGATTGCGGGTGCGCGATATATAGTTATTGCAACTAACTATATATACGAATTTCTATGGTTTTGTGCGAGTAAATTAAGGTTTTGTAAATGCTAATCCCTAACTATATATGGTCTATAACCAATGGTTTTTTCAGTGAATTTTCATGGTTTTGTAAATGCAAATTCCTAACTATATATGGTCCATAACCTACGTTTTTTTCAGTGAATTTCATTGGTTTTTTAAAAGCTAATATCTATAGCTGTAAAATATATTCTTTATTACGTGACGTATCACGTAGCCACGTGAGACGCCTCATGACGCGTCGCATGAACGTGACGTATCGTCTCTGCAGCGCAAACAAAACCCGTAAAGTAAGCGCGCCAGAGCACGCTTACAGATATATATATATTTTTTTAACCTTAATTAGACAAAATCCACACGTGCACATATCTTGAGGCCTTGCAAAGGCACATCAAACAAACAGTCCCTACAACTTTGCCAAGTTTGGTGGAAATCTATTCCTTTAAATTTTATTTTACTGTTTCTCTTGGTTTTCCCCTTGTTACGCTTACCGGAACGCTACCCGGTACGCAAACCGGATGCTCCAAAAACACAAGATGTCGGACTCCCGTTACGCTGCCGGTTAGCTGCCCGGTTGGCGTACCGGGAAGCGTCTCTACTGCGAAAAATCGCAATTTTCTTTTTTTTTCTTTTGCCCCGCGGGGCACTTTAATATCCCCCTCATCAATCCTAGGGGGTCAGGAGGGGTCTACCTTGCCCCCTTTTCTTCATTTCCCCCTTCGTTTTTCACCACCTCTTGTCTCTCGATCCTACCGAGAGACAAGTTGGCGGCCGCTCCGGACTGTTTACAATGTTGACAGCCAATCAGCTTCTCCTCAGACTCCCGTTACGCTGCCGGTTAGCTGCCCAGTTAGCTGCCCGGTTCGCGTACCGGGACGCGCCCCTACGGCGAAAAATCGCAATTTTTTTTTTTTTTGTTGCCCCGCGGACCACTTTAATATCCCCCTCATCAATCCTAGGGGGTCAGGAGGGGTCTACCTTGCCCCCTTTCCTTCATTTCCCCCTTCGTTTTGGCCTCCTCTTGTCTCTCGATCCTACCGAGAGGCAAGATGGCGGCCGCTCCGGACTGTTTAGAATGTTGACATACACCGGAGAGCCAATCAGCTTCGCTTCGCAAAGCTCCGTTACGCAAAAAGTACGCGAACTGGTGCGCTATCCAGGACGCTGTCACAGATACATAAATTTTTTTAAACGTTAATTTCTCAAAATCCACTGGAGCACATATATTGAGACCCAGCAAAGGCACATCGGGCTAACAGTCCCTACAATTTTGCCAAGTTTCGTGCAAATCCATTCAGCCGTTCGAGCTAAAAGTGAGGCCAAACGCCCTATGGAAAAATGAATGGGAAAAACACGTTTTGGGACCCCTCTTTTTTCTAGGCCCCCCCTTGACGAAACCCCCCCAAATTTTCAGGGGCTGATCAGAAACAAATTGTGCCATTTTCCTGAAAATTTCAGCCGATTCCGTCTACAAACGCCAAAGTTATTAGACATAGAATTTTCAAAAGTTCCATAGAGAAAAAATCCTAACTATATATACCTACTGGCGACCGCCAGTAGGTAATATACATATATATATATATATATATATATCACAACTCACAAGCGCCCAAGCTTCAGGAGGCACTCACCAACACCAACTAGTAAGGCAGCAGCGTGACAGAGACAGCTTGAAGTTTCTGATAGGTAAGCCTTACGCGTTTCAAACAAAAAGTTCTTGATCACAGGCAGGGCGGCTGTATTCATACACGGAAACTGCTGTTGATTCACCCTTATTTTATTTACCTCAATTCGGTCACATGATAAGGTAAGGCATTCTGGTAACCGTAGTTTCCCAACTGTGTCACTCGTTTGGATATTTTTGTGCATACATTTGCAAATAAGTAATACAGTCTTGTCCTTATTTAAATCATATCCAGCCATAAGTGGGCTCTTTTCAAGTAGTTCATGTCCGCTGCTGAAATTCAAAGGCCAAGTGTCATCCAAACAGAGCCTCGTGTGTGCAAAGCCCCAGGCCTGCGTGTGGTAGCGCGGGGGTGCACTCCTCGTGGCAGGACTGCCGCATTATACATCACAACTCACAAGCGCCCAAGCTTCAGGAGGCACTCACCAACACCAAATAGTAAGGCAGCATCGTGACAGAGACAGCTTGAAGTTTCTGATAGGTAAGCCTTACGCGTTTCAAACAAAAAGTTCTTGATCACAGGCAGGGCGGCTGTATTCATACACGGAAACTGCTGTTGATTCACCCTTATTTTATTTACCTCAATTCGGTCACATGATAAGGTAAGGCATTCTGGTAACCGTAGTTTCCCAACTGTGTCACTCGTTGGGATATTTTTGTGCATGCATTTGCAAATAAGTAATACAGTCTCGTCCTTATTTAAATCATATCCAGCCATAAGTGGGCTCTTTTCAAGTAGTTCATGTCCGCTGCTGAAATTCAAAGGCCAAGTGTCATCCAAACAGAGCCTCGTGTGTGCAAAGCCCCAGGCCCGCGTGTGGTAGCGCGGGGGTGCACTCCTCGCGGCAGGACTGCCGCATTATACATCACAACTCACCAGCGCCCAAGCTTCAGGAGGCACTCACCAACACCAACTAGTAAGGCAGCAGCGTGACAGAGACAGCTTGAAGTTTCTGATAGGTAAGCCTTACGCGTTTCAAACAAAAAGTTCTTGATCACAGGCAGGGCGGCTGTATTCATACACGGAAACTGCTGTTGATTCACCCTTATTTTATTTACCTCAATTCGGTCACATGATAAGGTAAGGCATTCTGGTAACCGTAGTTTCCCAACTGTGTCACTCGTTGGGATATTTTTGTGCATACATTTGCAAATAAGTAATACAGTCTCGTCCTTATTTAAATCATATCCAGCCATAAGTGGGCTCTTTTCAAGTAGTTCATGTCCGCTGCTGAAATTCAAAGGCCAAGTGTCATCCAAACAGAGCCTCGTGTGTGCAAAGCCCCAGGCCCGCGTGTGGTAGCGCAGGAGTGCACTCCTCGCGGCAGGACTGCCGCATAATACATCACAACTCACAAGCGCCCAAGCTTTAGGAGGCACTCACCAACACCAACTAGTAAGGCAGCAGCGTGACAGAGACAGCTTGAAGTTTCTGATAGGTAAGCCTTACGCGTTTCAAACAAAAAGTTCTTGATCACAGGCAGGGCGGCTGTATTCATACACGGAAACTGCTGTTGATTCACCCTTATTTTATTTACCTCAATTCGGTCACATGATAAGGTAAGGCATTCTGGTAACCGTAGTTTCCCAACTGTGTCACTCGTTTGGATATTTTTGTGCATACATTTGCAAATAAGTAATACAGTCTTGTCCTTATTTAAATCATATCCAGCCATAAGTGGGCTCTTTTCAAGTAGTTCATGTCCGCTGCTGAAATTCAAAGGCCAAGTGTCATCCAAACAGAGCCTCGTGTGTGCAAAGCCCCAGGCCTGCGTGTGGTAGCGCGGGGGTGCACTCCTCGTGGCAGGACTGCCGCATTATACATCACAACTCACAAGCGCCCAAGCTTCAGGAGGCACTCACCAACACCAAATAGTAAGGCAGCATCGTGACAGAGACAGCTTGAAGTTTCTGATAGGTAAGCCTTACGCGTTTCAAACAAAAAGTTCTTGATCACAGGCAGGGCGGCTGTATTCATACACGGAAACTGCTGTTGATTCACCCTTATTTTATTTACCTCAATTCGGTCACATGATAAGGTAAGGCATTCTGGTAACCGTAGTTTCCCAACTGTGTCACTCGTTGGGATATTTTTGTGCATGCATTTGCAAATAAGTAATACAGTCTCGTCCTTATTTAAATCATATCCAGCCATAAGTGGGCTCTTTTCAAGTAGTTCATGTCCGCTGCTGAAATTCAAAGGCCAAGTGTCATCCAAACAGAGCCTCGTGTGTGCAAAGCCCCAGGCCCGCGTGTGGTAGCGCGGGGGTGCACTCCTCGCGGCAGGACTGCCGCATTATACATCACAACTCACCAGCGCCCAAGCTTCAGGAGGCACTCACCAACACCAACTAGTAAGGCAGCAGCGTGACAGAGACAGCTTGAAGTTTCTGATAGGTAAGCCTTACGCGTTTCAAACAAAAAGTTCTTGATCACAGGCAGGGCGGCTGTATTCATACACGGAAACTGCTGTTGATTCACCCTTATTTTATTTACCTCAATTCGGTCACATGATAAGGTAAGGCATTCTGGTAACCGTAGTTTCCCAACTGTGTCACTCGTTGGGATATTTTTGTGCATACATTTGCAAATAAGTAATACAGTCTCGTCCTTATTTAAATCATATCCAGCCATAAGTGGGCTCTTTTCAAGTAGTTCATGTCCGCTGCTGAAATTCAAAGGCCAAGTGTCATCCAAACAGAGCCTCGTGTGTGCAAAGCCCCAGGCCCGCGTGTGGTAGCGCAGGAGTGCACTCCTCGCGGCAGGACTGCCGCATAATACATCACAACTCACAAGCGCCCAAGCTTTAGGAGGCACTCACCAACACCAACTAGTAAGGCAGCAGCGTGACAGAGACAGCTTGAAGTTTCTGATAGGTAAGCCTTACGCGTTTCAAACAAAAAGTTCTTGATCACAGGCAGGGCGGCTGTATTCATACACGGAAACTGCTGTTGATTCACCCTTATTTTATTTACCTCAATTCGGTCACATGATAAGGTAAGGCATTCTGGTAACCGTAGTTTCCCAACTTTGTCACTCGTTGGGATATTTTTGTGCATACATTTGCAAATAAGTAATACAGTCTCGTCCTTATTTAAATCATATCCAGCCATAAGTGGGCTCTTTTCAAGTAGTTCATGTCCGCTGCTGAAATTCAAAGGCCAAGTGTCATCCAAACAGAGCCTCGTGTGTGCAAAGCCCCAGGCCCGCGTGTGGTAGCGCGGGGGTGCACTCCTCGCGGCAGGACTGCCGCATTATACATCACAACTCACAAGCGCCCAAGCTTCAGGAGGCACTCACCAACACCAACTAGTAAGGCAGCAGCGTGACAGAGACAGCTTGAAGTTTCTGATAGGTAAGCCTTACGCGTTTCAAACAAAAAGTTCTTGATCACAGGCAGGGCGGCTGTATTCATACACGGAAACTGCTGTTGATTCACCCTTATTTTATTTACCTCAATTCGGTCACATGATAAGGTAAGGCATTCTGGTAACCGTAGTTTCCCAACTGTGTCACTCGTTGGGATATTTTTGTGCATACATTTGCAAATAAGTAATACAGTCTCGTCCTTATTTAAATCATATCCAGCCATAAGTGGGCTCTTTTCAAGTAGTTCATGTCCGCTGCTGAAATTCAAAGGCCAAGTGTCATCCAAACAGAGCCTCGTGTGTGCAAAGCCCCAGGCCCGCGTGTGGTAGCGCGGGGGTGCACTCCTCGCGGCAGGACTGCCGCATTATACATCACAACTCACAAGCGCCCAAGCTTCAGGAGGCACTCACCAACACCAACTAGTAAGGCAGCAGCGTGACAGAGACAGCTTGAAGTTTCTGATAGGTAAGCCTTACGCGTTTCAAACAAAAAGTTCTTGATCACAGGCAGGGCGGCTGTATTCATACACGGAAACTACTGTTGATTCACCCTTATTTTATTTACCTCAATTCGGTCACATGATAAGGTAAGGCATTCTGGTAACCGTAGTTTCCCAACTGTGTCACTCGTTGGGATATTTTTGTGCATACATTTGCAAATAAGTAATACAGTCTCGTCCTTATTTAAATCATATCCAGCCATAAGTGGGCTCTTTTCAAGTAGTTCATGTCCGCTGCTGAAATTCAAAGGCCAAGTGTCATCCAAACAGAGCCTCGTGTGTGCAAAGCCCCAGGCCCGCGTGTGGTAGCGCGGGGGTGCACTCCTCGCGGCAGGACTGCCGCATTATACATCACAACTCACAAGCGCCCAAGCTTCAGGAGGCACTCACCAACACCAACTAGTAAGGCAGCAGCGTGACAGAGACAGCTTGAAGTTTCTGATAGGTAAGCCTTACGCGTTTCAAACAAAAAGTTATACTAACTGTCACTCTCGCGCCCACAATCCATTGGTGATGATGTCACATATTACATCATTTATGACATGGTCAGTGACATCACTGATGACATCATCCAGTGAATGTGGTTTGGATTGGTATTTAAATATGTATTATATATATATAGCAATCTGCATTTAAGAATCAGTGGATATATACCTATCTTGATGGAGGATTTAGTAGCATTGTGATTAACTGTTTACTTGACTAATATATAGTGTCTCGCTTAATATATTGGATAGTGACTAAACTGTGAATATCTGTATTACTTTGTCAGTTGTTGTGTAAACTGCTGCACCAGTTGGTTACTAGCTATGTGAAAGTCTATATTAGTTATTGATTAGTTATTGATTATTTGTATGGGAGAGTGAATGTGTGTGTGGTTCAGTGGGGGATCTGTGGCTGCCCAAAGATATGTGAATAGTTAATTCAGTACGTATATGAGGTTAAGACTACGTGTTATAATAGTTATATGAGTGAGTGAATATCTTTATGGGTGTGGTGATGAGCAAAAATATTTCTCAATGGTACATGTCCAACAAAGTAGAAAAAGTAAAAGGTAGTGTATGTGACTGTTCTTGTATATAAATAAGTATACATAAAACTCATTGATTGCATGAGTGACTGTATAGATACATGTATACTTGTAATAGTGATTTCATAACACACTAAGCATGAGTTACTATCTATATGAATAAATGAAGTGCTATTTGTATAAGTGTGTAGCTGAGTGAATGTAAATAGGATAAATTGTTTGCAAAAGTGAGTAGGATGACTACATTACTGAATAGGATATGTGCAGGTGTGTACCCCTGTAATTTACTTCATCCCTAAAGTGCACAAGAACTACCAGCAGCCACCGGGCAGGCCCATCATCTCTGCATGCAACAGCCTGTTGGAAAACATGAGCAAGTACATCGATTTCTTCCTACAAGACTTTGTAAAAGGCTTGCCTTCCTTCACCCTTGATACAAGTGACTTACTTAGGAGACTCATTAATTTTAGATGGAATTCTAATTATATTCTGGTGTCCATGGACGTTTCTTCATTATACACCAGCATATTCCATCAAGATGGACTCAAAGCTACTCAACATTTTCTTGGGAAGAGAGAGGGCTCCTTCCAGGAACATTCGAAAATGTTGTTAGATATGATCTCCATATGTCTAGATAATAATGTCTTCCTATTTGCCAAACAACTATTTCTACAGACCAGGGGTGTGGCAATGGGGGCCTGCTTCTCTCCCAGTTACGCCTGTCTACACATGGGGTACTGGGAGGAGCAGGTCCTCATGACGGAGCATGCGCCACAATGAACACCAAAGTGAAACTCTGGTTAAGGTATATTGATGATTTGTTTCTTGTATGGTATGGTACTGAGATTGAAGTGAGCGAGTTTATAAAAGAACTGAATGTTAACAATTCAATATTCAGTTCACCAGTAGATTTAGTACTCAGTCCGTTGTGTTCCTGGATGTGGAAATCTTTGTCCGGGATGGTAGCCTTCACACCAAGCTGTATCGTAAGCCCACAGCTGGCAACACACTGCTGCATGCTGATAGTCATCATCCAGCACACCTGATACGGAGTATCCCCTATGGGGAGATGCTTCGTGTCAGGAGAATTTGCAGCAGTGAAGAGGAATGCCGGCTGGCACAATCCCACTGCGGGGCCCAATTCCTTCAAAGGGGTTGCAAATCAGAAATTATAGATAGTGCTATACAGAGAGCCAACAAAATGGACAGGTCAGCACTCCTGGGCTCAGGAGTTGAACGACTGCAGTCTCCCGCTAATAGACCTTGTGAGGAGACTAGGTTGATTATTGGATACAGTAATCAACACAAAAGCATTCATAAAATTATCAAGGACAACTGGTCCTTGATATCCAGTGACCCTGTCATTGGCCCTGCCATGCGCAAATACCCCAGTATTACCTATCGCAAAGCACGGTCAATGCAAGACAGCTTGGTTTCGAGCAGCCCAGAGGTGATTATGGGATCCTGGCTAGATGATAGCAAGGGTTTCTTGAAATGCTTTACCTGTAAAGCATGTAAACACGGCATCAGCAAGTGTGAGGTTAGCACACCACTTTCCCCATTTCCTATTAAAATCAAGCAAAAACTAAACTGCAAATCTGAATTTGCAGTTTATGTTTTAGAATGCCCTTGTGGGCTTAGATATGTGGGTAGTACAAGGCCACAAGTCCACAAGCGAATCCTACAGCATCTGCGAGCTATCACTAATGCAGATCCAAAATACCCAGTAGCCAGGCATTTTGAGAACACCCATGGGAAAGATGCTTCCTTGCTGAAATACTATGTGATAGATTGTGTTCCTCCCCAGAGGAGGGGAGGTGACAGAGAGTCCCTGTTGCGCAAGGTAGAGACCCGATACATCATATCACTTGATACCAAGGCACCGCAAGGGCTCAATATTGGGGAGGACTGCCACACCTATCTATAGTATTCTGCTCATCTCGTTGTATGCACATTGCACTTTCTCCTCAGCATTGTGATTGTTCTGCAATTTTGAATTTAGACTAGTGAATTGACATTTTAACATGCATCCTGGACCCCTCCTGACCTTTTTTTGTAATTGACTTTTCAAGATTTATTGATTTACCAAATTTGCACTTTTCTCTGGTAGCACTTTATTGCCATCATGACATGTTTGCACTAATTACGCGTATTTTGCACATATCAAATTTTACCTTTTACCTCAGTGTCAGTGTACAGCCCACATGGGCACTATTTCTCCTGAACATACTTGAATGCATGACAATAGGAACTATTAGTTATCCTCTTGCACTTTCTCACTGTTGCCTTTTTCAATATATGTATGGCACTGTGTTTTGATGGATTTTAATGGCAAAAAAATTATTTATAATTATTTATTAAGCTTTTAACTTTTATATATATTTTAGAGGTTTTTTTTAGCCATTGCCATGAATTCTTACACTGACATTTGATCACTGAGGTTTTAAAGTTGGGTTTGCAATATGTATTTTACAGTTATTTTAAATACCTGTTACCGACTTGTATACTGTATGTGCAATACCGGCATTTATGCTGTAACTTAATTATATGATACTTTGGAAACAATAGTATTTTTTCGTTTTCCATGACATGTGATGGCACTCTTGCACTTTAAATGGGTGGTCAGCCCCCATGACGTTGTCATGTGATCAAGGCTATCTCTAGCCGAAACGCGTCATGGCGGACTGGTGCTGGGTTGAAAACTAAATAAAGAAAATTTGCACCTTCCTGGGTCTCTCTGGTTCCTGTTTGTTCATGTGGCTGTACGTGCTGGGCTTGCGGGCTTTGGAACTTCACATACCTCATATATATATATATATATATATATATATATATATATATATATATATATATATATATATATATATATATATATATATATATATATATATATATATATATTCATTGAAAAAAACCATAGGTGTTATGGTTAGCTGGATATTTCACTCATACAAAACCATTGTAATTTCTCTGTTATAGTTAGTTGTACTAACTGTCACTCTCGCGCCCACAATCCATTGGTGATGATGTCACTTATTACATCATTTATGACATGGTCAGTGACATCACTGATGACACCTCAAATGACATCACTGATGACATCATCCAGTGAATGTGGTTTGGATTGGTATTTAAATATGTATTATATATATATAGCAATCTGCATTTAAGAATCAGTGGATATATACCTATCTTGATGGAGGATTTAGTAGCATTGTGATTAACTGTTTACTTGACTAATATATAGTGTCTCGCTTAATATATTGGATAGTGACTAAACTGTGAATATCTGTATTACTTTGTCAGTTGTTGTGTAAACTGCTGCACCAGTTGGTTACTAGCTATGTGAAAGTCTATATTAGTTATTGATTAGTTAACTGATTATTTGTATGGGAGAGTGAATGTGTGTGTGGTTCGGTGGGGGATCTGTGGCTGCCCAAAGATATGCGAATAGTTAATTCAGTACGTATATGAGGTTAAGACTACGTGTTATAATAGTTGTTCGAGTGAGTGAATATATTTATGGGTGTGGTGATGAGCAAAAATATTTCTCAATGGTACATGTCCAACAAAGTAGAAAAAGTAAAAGGTAGTGTATGTGACAGTTCTTGTATATAAATAAGTATACATAAAACTCATTGATTGCATGAGTGACTGTATAGATACATGTATACTTGTAATAGTGATTTCATAACACACTAAGCATGAGTTACTATCTATATGAATAAATGAAGTGCTATTTGTATAAGTGTGTAGCTGAGTGAATGTAAATAGGATACATTGTTTGCAAAAGTGAGTAGGATGACTACATTACTGAATAGGATATGTGCTGGTGTGTAATGTCAATATAGGTGTATGAGTATATTTGATGGTGTTCTATTGATCATTGACAACATGTATGAGTGAATCTATAGGTTATTGATTAGATGTGTGTGTAGATATAGGAATCACTGAGTGGGTTTTTAGATACTTGTATTGCTGTGTCAATGGATTCAAATATGGTACTCTGTATTTTACAGTGAGTGATGAAAGGTTATACTAGTGTATGATGAGGTGTATCTGATTGTCACGTGGATGATGTCATCAGTGATGTCATTTGAGATGTCATCAGTGATGTAATCAGTGATGTCACTGACTACGTCATGAATGATGTAATATGTGACATCATCACCAGTGGATTACGGGCGCGAGAGTTACAGTTAGTACAACTAACTATAACGGAGAAATTTCAATGGTTTTGTATCAGTGAAATGTCTAGCTAACTATAACATCCCTGAAACCTATGGTTTTTTCAATGAATTTCTAAGGTTTTTTAAATGATAATTCCTAACTATAACCTGCCTGAAACCTATGGTTTTTTCAGTGAATTTCAAATGTTTTTTAAATGTCAATTTCTAACTACAATATCCCTATAACCTATAGTGTTTTTTAAGTAAATTTTAAAAATACGTGTATACTTTTTATAGTGAAAACAAACTTAACTGTAGTGTTTTATAACTTATAATTATAGCTCCTGGTTTTATGGTATTTATTTCTTGGGCATTTCCATCTGTATTTATCCATATTTTTTAAAAATATTTGTATCTGTATTTACCCATATATATTTCGGGTTTTGTAAAAAAATGAATCTGAAATGAGTATTTTTCCACATTTATTTTACTGATAAATATGCACTCATGGCTTATTGTTTTCACTCATGCAAACACAACCTTCGTATTAAAATGTGCATGTTTTCTTATATGAGCATATATATATTGCTCTTTAAGACTCTTTACTAAAAGTCTTTTTTTTTTTTACCCTTTTACTTTTAGAACGACAGACCTATTGGCCTCGTACTCATAATTGACAGCATTTAGAATCGTTAAAAAAACCAATTTCCGTATTTATGCACACTTTAAAATAAATACAGAGAGGAAAATAAATACTTTCTGTCTGAGTTTATCTGTAAAAATCAGTAAAAACAGAAAACAAGGAGCCCTACTTATAATTTAAGAATGTTTTCAACTTAATTAGCAGCAATTAACATATAGGTGTGTGGTAAAAGTATGACGCAGCACCTATAATACCTGACTTCGAACAACAGCGTTCCCAGTTCGATTCTAAAGTCCATTCTAAAGTCCATCAGCATCTTAGCCCACCACTATCTCATTGTTGGTAATACCCTGCTTAATTTTCCCAATGCCCTAAGCACCGGCAAACCTTTCAGGGGGTAGCTTTATGCTTTACAAATGCTGGAATTTTTTTAATTTAACAGCATAGTGATGAAAAATATTAGCACGTTTTTTTTTCTTCTATTGTAAAGGATATTTTTTAATGTCTTCTATTTAGATGATTTTAATCATGAGAATGCAAAGGACACAGTTTACCGGGTAACACTTTTTAAACTCTCCAAAGTATGTAGATAATAAGGACCTTATACGTGTTACTATGGAAATCGAAACCCTTACAGCTTCACAGTTTGTAGCATTTCCCAACACGTGCACAAGTAAAACAGGTAAAACGTGAGCATGTGTAAACTGTAAAACGTGTCATCTACATAGGCGGAGCCGCATCTTCCTTCCATAGACTACTCAACAACCAAAAACTATATAAACCACACCTATTGTGCAATAAGTTTTGTTTTCGCGAGTTATTTCTGCATCACCAATCTGTGATGCAGGTTCCCTTTTCTAGCATTGGATTCTTGTTTTGCGTCAACAAAACATATTCCGGAGTTGTAAGTTATTTCATTATGGCATAGTAGATAATTATAATTTGTGGCTATTTGTCGATATTTAAACATTTATGCCTAGAAAAAAGTGTTATTGCATGTTTTCCCCTTTTGTTCTGTAACGCCAGCAGCTTGTTTTCAGAAACACACAGATTACAGCAAACATTGCTCCTTTGCTGGCTCCTATCAGCTTATATATTGTGACTTTCTATATTATAATATTGACACTGTACTTCACTTCAGAGGTGTTGGTGACCCGTCGGCGCAAACCGTAAACATTTACAATCAACATCACCACCTTCCAGTTGTTAGTCTGTTTTCTACTAGGGATCATATACTGTTAATATGTATATTATAATATTAACAGTTATGCTGATCTCAGTGGAGTTCATGAACTGTCAGCACAGAGAGTAAAGATATATAACTAACGTCAACAGCTTCTGGTTTTTAGTCTGTACCCTCCTTTTGATCATATACTGTGAAAATGTATATTATAATTATCATTTTCACAGTCATAATGATCTAAAAGGAGTTTATGACCCGTCGCCACCAGGATCAAACTTTTCAACATCCCGTAGAAAAGAAGCTCAGAAAATAATTACTGCTCAAAAGTATTTCGTTATGGATCTTCTGTTCTATAGGTAACTTTATTTTCCTTTTCTTTTTACTGTAACAATGGTGTCATTCGTTATATTGTAATAGATTGTACTATTGTTACAGAAGAGGAATAGGAGATTTGTCGGCGCCATCTGTAGTACAGCTTACGAAACATTAGAACGTACTTGATCAGATATTTTTTTCAGTGAGCATATTTCACGAAATTGCAGAATAAAAAACTATAGCTTTCATACATACTTTGTTACTTTAAATATTTGATAAACCCTACATTTCTGAATGTAATTTTCTAATTTCTATTCTTCTCAGTTGCAGTTCCTATTCACCTTCTCCCTATAGCATATATAGGACCAGTACTGTATATCATAATAGTACTATCTTATATATTCTTAAATACAAATTCAAAAAATAATAATGCATACATTTCTATGTCATATGAAGTCACTTGTATTTAACTATTTTTTACTTGTTCTCCTGACCTCAGATAATGTAGTGCAGGAGTGTTTGTTGTAGCACTTCTATTCTACTTTATCTAAAAGTAACTGATGCCCTCTTACATTATAAAGAATTTGGGGCAACACTTTTACAATCTATAGCATAAAAAAGGAGGGTATGGCCACGCTTAACGGATATTTTATTAAATTCCATTTTTATTTGTCACCCCTTTCATATATTCAGCGTCAGTTTCTGAAGAAAGTTTATTTGAAATTGCTAAATAAAAACTGTTACAAACCTAGAATTAAATTTTTGCTGCGCAACCACACCTCCCCATTAGAAAAGACACCACATTATAAGTAAATAGTGCTCCTGGGTAGTATCCCACCTGCAAACTTGATAAAAAAACTCCGCAAGACAATGTCATTTTTCAGCCGTGATTTGTAAACCCCAAGGCAATTATATAAATGGCCCTTTAAACATATAAAAACAATTTTTACCTTCAAAGTCCCTTTCCGCCACCTTGTGACCACTGTACAGAGTTAATAGTGTTCCTACTCTCCCCTCTACTACTGTCTTTTCCCATACTCCTTTGGAAGGGCGTCACAAAATGACTGACAACAGTGAACCATTCCCACCCAATAAGGAGCACACTTGTGCTCGGAACACTTTAGCCAATAAAATGTCCATCTTGTTCCGCAGAGGAGGAAGGAATGGCTGCCAACACTTCTACTTTTAATGCTTCACAGCCAATGAACATTAAGCTTCGTAAGGTCCTGCTTGGAACACGTTACCCAATGAAATGTCCCCAATACTCCGCGAAGAAGGAAGGAATCGCTGACAACACTTCTACTTTCAACGATTTACAGCCCATCAACATTAAGCTTGGGAAAGTCCTCCTTGGAACACGTCCGCCAATCAGATGTCCCTCCTACTCCGCAGAGCTAAAGTGAATGTCTGCCAACACTTCTACTTTCAATGGTTCGCAACAAATCAACATTAACCTGTGGAAGCTCCTCCTTAGTGCACGTCAGCCAATCAGATGTCCCTCCTACTCTGCGGAGAGGAAGTGAATAGCTGGCAACACTTCTACTTTCAATAGTTCGCAACCAACCAACATAAAGCTCAGGAAGGTCCTCCTTACAACATGTAAGCCAATTAGATGTCCTTGCTACTCTCCGGAGCAGAAGTGAATTGCAGAAAACACATCTACTTTCGATGGTTCGCACCCAATGAACGATAAGCTTGTTGTTGGAACACTTCAGCCATTTAGTATTAACTCTTTTTATTGCAAGAAAAAGCATCACAAAAGGTGCAGTGGCTCGTGCTTGAAGTGGCACGGACCCACCCATGATAATACAAGCAAGTGAGAAGGTCTGCGATGAGCATAGTTCATTTGGTGTAGCACACAGCAAGTCGCCTACAACCCAACTGGGCCGGCCGCGTTGTAAGGGCTCAGGAGCCACCTTTGAATGCAGTATGCTGTTAAGCAGAACAATGACAACCCCAACAATTCCCCCCATCAACCCCACCCATCCCACCCCCCTCCTTGTCCAACGAGTAAAAGAGCTGCAGGAGACTGACACAACCTTAAAGCGTTTCCTGGGGGTTTGCGCGCCTCCGAACTTTCGGCCTACGAGGTTGTGTTTTAGGATCTGTGAGTGGGGTCCCCGCCAAGCGCAGCCGCAGGTAGCGGGGACAGCTCAGCTCCCTGACCTCCCCGGTGAGTAGGGTCAGGAACGGCCACCAAAGTTCTGCAAAGTCTTCTCCCCTCCCGGCCTTTGCCAGTGATAGCTTCTCCATCCCTAGTACCATCCAGAGCATATGTAACCACCCAAGTTGCTGAGGAGGTTGAACATCCCTCCAGTGTGCCACAATGTTCTGTATCGCTGCTCCCAGTGCGATCGCCATGAGTCTCCCCCTCAAGGACTTCAGGGGGTACATTAAGGCGTTAGAGAGGCCAAGCAGCACATAGGCAGGGAATCTGGGAAGTTGAATGTCTAGGTGCATATCTATTAAGTCGAGGATTGCGGTCCAGTAAGGTTGCAGATGGTTGCAGCTCCAGAGTAGGTGTTCTAGGGTACCGAGCCCCCCGCATCCCCTCCAGCAGCGATCAGTGACTCGGGGGTCACAGCGGTGTAGGCATTCAGGTGTGTGATACCAATATGTGGCCACTTTTGTCAGCGTTTCATTAAGGCCCATGTGATAGGCTGAGTGGCGGGCTCTGTGATATATGCCCTCCCATTCCTTGTGTGTAAGTGTCCTCCCAAGGTCTCTCTCCCACCTGACCCTCCCTGCATTGTAGGAGTGAATGTTAGTGAGTAGTAAGTGTTGGTAGAGGTCTGAGAGCAGCTTTTTATCGGAGGTGCGTGTCAACAGCCATTTTTCGTACAGTGTGAGGTGTTGCTGTGCGCCGGGTTTGATGGACGGATGAAGAACCCAGAGACGGACCTGTAGATAGGGCATGCGGTCGGATTCCGGTATGCCATAGTCCTCCTTCACCTTCTGAAAGGGAAGAATACCGTTAAGGTCAAACATGTGACCCACGTCTCTGCAGGGCGTCGTCCTCCAAATCGCGAAGGCCTGAGGGTCAAGGCCCGGGGAAAAGTCCGGATTGCTGAAGATCGGTGTCATCGGGGAGGGGAAGGAGGTGAAGCCCCGCCGTATCGCCACCATGTCCCAAGTGCCCAGTACCGTGCTCATGATCTGTGACGCGTAGAGATTGGGCGGCCTATGGCGACGCGGTAAAAAGGGAACACCCTGCAACGGCCGGCCTGCTACTGCCTGGTCCTGGAAGAGCCAGTCTTTACTGGATTTCAGTTGGTGCCATTCTACCAGTGTGCGCAGCTGGGCCGCTTGGAAATATAGAGTGAGATCGGGTATGCCTACTCCACCATGTGCGGGGGGGAGTGTAGCAATTACATGCTTAAAGCGCGGGCGCCGGCCATTCCAGATATACCGCGCAAGGTCAGATTGCGTTTTGTGGAGCCACCCGGCCGGCGGGCGTAGGGGAAGAGTTTGAAAAACGTAAAGAATCTGTGGCAGCAATGTCATTTTGGTAGCCGCAATGCGGCCCAGCCAGGAAAGTGTGAGGTGTTTCCACCGCCGGAGTTCTCCATTAAGGCGCATGCTGAGCCTCGTGTAGTTGGCTTCTGCTGTAGCTCGTACCGTTGGTGCCAACAGAACCCCTAGATAGGAAATGGGGGAGGTAGACCACTGTAAATCGAACTCGGCTTTGGCCTCCGCCAACACGTCAAGTGGCAAGGAGATGTTCAGGGCCTCCGATTTCTCTACGTTGACCTTGAAGCCCGAGGCCAAAGCAAAGGTGTGAAGCTCCACAAAGAGCGCCCAGAGGGACTGCATCGGTGACATCAGGGAAAGCAGAATATCGTCTGCATACAGACTGACCTTATGCGTATCCCCGCCGAACGGGATACCCTCAATGAGACCGTGCTGTCGTATACGTTGCGCCAGCGGCTCCATATAGAGAGCGAACAGCAGGGGGGGCAGTGGGCAGCCCTGTCTGGTCCCCCGGCCAATTGGAAAGCGCAGAGATGTGTGGCCATTGACTCTGACCGTCGCCGTTGGCTGTCGATAACAATTAAAAATCTGGTTGCGGAGAGTCTCCCCTATGCCGAACTTCTGGAGTGCCAGGTCTAAGTATGGCCAGTGCACTCGGTAGAATGCTTTCTCGGCATCAATGGTAAGGAGCATGCAGCCCGGTCTCATTCCAGACCCTGCCTCTATCAAGTGGAGGACTCGCCTAGTGTTGTCACTGGTTTGCCGCTGCAGGATAAATCCGGCCTGATCGGGTTCCACTAGTTGCTGCATTTAAGGGGAGAGTCTACTCGCTATGATCCCTGTGTAGAGCTTGAGATCTATATTCAACAGGGATATTGGTCGGTATGATCCGCACCGGGTGGGATCTTGGCCAGTTTTGGGTATTACCGATATCGCGGCCTCTAGCAGATCCGGAGGCACAGCGCCGGGTTGGTCAAAGGTGTTGAATAGATCACGCAGTAAAGGAGCTACTTGTGGGCAGAACGTCTTGTAAAAGGCCGCAGAGTAGCCGTCCGGGCCCGGTGATTTACCCAGTTTGAGGCGGGATATCGCTGAAATCACTTCCTCTAGTCCTATGGGACGATCGAGGAACTCCGCCTGTGCCTCATTTAAAGAAGCGAGGGTTGCACCTTGGAGGTAGTCCCGGCCGGATTGCAGATCTAAGCGGTCCGCCTCATAGAGGTCAGCATAGAAGTCCCCGAAGGCAGCGGCAATCGCTCCATCCTCCACTATCGGGTCACCACCCCCAACCTGGATTTTTCAAATGTGTTGCTTTTGCTGCTGCTCCCTCAGTCTGCTTGCCAGAAGTTTCCCACATCGGTCCCCCCGTGTAGTACGCATGGCGCAGCCGGAGAGCGGCATATTCAGCCACATCCTGATCCAAGGCCGCAAGCATCTTCCTTTCCGCGCATAATTGGCGCCATGCTCGGGCCGCTCCTGTACGCTGGTGCATTTGTTCTAGCTCTGCTACGCGTTGGGTGATCTCGGCCCTCTTTTGCGCGCGTTCCTTATTGTTGGCTGTGGCTAGGGAGATGAATTCGCCCCATAGGACCGCCTTGAGCGCTGCCCATTGGGTGGCTTTGGTGGTTTTGTTGTTCGCATTGTGGACGAGGAATTGGCTCAGGGCAGTCTTGATGCGTTCTAGCACGGCCAGGCTTTGTAGTAAGCTATCGCGTAAGCGCCAGTGCCGCTGGGGTCTTGGGGTGGTTGGCATCATGAAAGACGCCACCACCGGGGAGTGGTCCGACAGGGAGGCCGGTTGAATCTCGACATCTCGTGCGCAGGACGCCAATTGGGAGGAACACAAAAGATAATCGAGACGTGCGTACGTTTTGTGGGCCGCCGAGTAATAAGTGTATGCTGTGGTTTGTGGGTGTACCTGTCGCCACAAGTCAATTAGGCCCAGATCCGCAAGACGGGTCTGGCCCATCTTCGACAGCGCTCCCACTTGTCCCGAGCGTTGATCGGACCAATCTCCGGTGTTGTGAAACACCAAGTTGAGGTTGCCTCCCAGCAGTAAGTGCGAGTGCGTGTTGGCTGTGACCGTCTCCAAGGCCCTATGTAAGAATGCTTCTTGACAGTCATTGGGTGCATATATGGAGCCTATCAGTAGCGTCTGCCCTGCAATGAGAAAGAGATGTGCCAGCAACCTGCCCTTGATCTCTGCTTCCTTATGTAGGACCCGTCCCCCGAATGATTTGGCCACTAGTATCGCTACCCCGGCTACTTTCTTATTTGCTGAGTAAAAAAATTGCCATGGGAAGGAGCGTGATTTAAGTCTGTGGTGGTCTTTGGGGAGCAGGTGTGTCTCCTGCAGGAGGCAAATGTCCGCCCCGGAGTGCTCCAGGAGTGAAAGAATCGCTTTGCGTTTGATTGGGTTATTAAGCCCTCTCACGTTGAGAGTGAGGATAGTCAACTGGCGTGTCATGTCGAACTTGTAGGTGGAGAAGCTATGCGGTGCGCTTGCTTCTCAGAGGTGAACCAGGAGAAACGGCCCTGTGCAGAATTCGTGGACAAGGAGGACCCCCCACCCCCTCTCCCCACCCCCCTGTCCCTCCCCTTCCCCCTCCAACTCCCACCAACACCCCTCCCAGCCCCACCCAGATCCCCCCTAACCCCAACAAGAAACCATGAAGGAACATCTCAGTTTCGGCCCCCAAACACATCATTGTCCAAGTCCAGCCCCACTAGGGGACAAGTCAGTGAAAGTTACCTGAGTGGACGTCCAGCCACTAGGCCCCTCTCCATCGCCCCCCCCTCCCCAGAGCCCAATACCTGCTAAGTGATTGATGCTGAAGTGTTCTCTCCCTGGGAAAGTCTCAAGCTGTTGGTGCAGTGTCTCGGGCCACCTCCGGCACTGCGTTGACCATGTCCGCTCTGATAGTCTGTGGGTCTGGGCGTGCACCGGATCCCGACGATCGACATCTCGAGACCTGCTGCCAGCCGTCCCTGGTGAAACGCCGCCGCCGTGGGGTGGACGTGTCCTCCTCTGTGGCCGTGAACCCCAACACCCCGCAGGTGTCCTGGAGGGAGCGGAGTTGGTGCAAAGTCCCATTCCACCTGAAGGTGATGCGGAAGGGGTGACCCCAGGCATATGGTGTGTCATGTTCCCTCAGAAAGTCCGTCGCAATCTTAAAGGACTTTTGGAGCATTATAGCGGACAGGTCCTGGTAGAGGGCCACTGGATGACCTAGGAACGGCCAGGGCTGCTGCTTCCTGGCTTTGTTAAGGATACGTTCCTTGAGTGGGTAGTCCGGAAGAAAGGCCAAAATGTCCGGCGGTGGGGCTGAGGTCCGTCTCGCCAGTCCCACACGGTGGGCCATGTCAATCCGAATTTGGAAGTCCGCCGGTTCGCCCAGGATGTCACGGAACAAGTCCTGCAGGTAACCCACCAGATCAGTGCCCTCCTCTTTGGATGGAACGCCTCGGACCCGAATGTTGTTCCGGCGGGACCTATTTTCAAGGTCCTCGGTGTGGGCCTGGAGGTCCAGTTGTTGGTCTTTCAGGCGTATCACCTCCTGTTGTAGCTGTACTATCTCTTCATCCCTGGCCGTGTCTGCACCCTCCATGGCGGCCACTCTCTCCCCGAGGCTGTCCATTTCTCTCTGCACTTCTCTGACTTCGCCCGCCACTTCCTGTTTCAGGGTATGGAAGTCTTCCCTAAGGGAATTGAAGAGGGATTCCAGAAAGGTGCGGGTTTTGGGTGTTTCACCTGTGTCAGCGTCCTGCTGGGCTTTCAACTGGCTCGGTGATGGGTGCCCCTTGTCCGTTTTCGCCTGAGATTTGTTCAGCATCTCAGGCAGTGTCCGCTCGCCCTTCTTCCCTCCTCTCTGGGCAGCCATTCCGAGGGAGGTTCCCGCTGCTTGGAGCTGACTGCAGTTGCGCTGCTCCGGTACCAGTTGAGTGCAGCAGCCGTGGGGCTTCGTGGCTAGGCTACGTGGCCTCCGCCCTTAAGGTCTCCGCTCGTTCTCCCAGGCGGTCGGCGCCGCCAGTCAGCGTGGGCCCAGCAATGGCCGTGCGTCCGGTGACTCGTCCGCGGCGGGGTAGCAAGCAGCGGGCTGCGGAGGCAGGCGTACCGGTGGGAAGGCCACGCTATGGCCGTTGACTCCAGTCACATCGGAGCTTGCCCGCTCACACCCCGCCCTTCTCTTGCAGTGAGGTGGACCTCCTCACCTCCAAAGCACTGTCCGCTTGGTGTCGCCGGGACCTCCAGCGAGGCTCACCCAAGATGTCCCGGGTCTAATTGGGGCTTTGGCCTCCAGGCCTCGGGTAGTTTCAGCCTGGTCAGGCCGGGACGTGTTGTGCCAAACTTCTCTAGGCCTGAGCACGCTCAAACAAAATGGCGGTGGAGGATCCCGGCGCCGGGTGCTTCCTTGGGCCTCTTCAGGCGAGTCGGGGTCCCCGGTCGTCACCGCCTCCGCGGGGAACCCGGGACGGAGCAGGTGTGGGCGGGTGAGGTATCGGGGGCCGTCCCAGCGGACCCACCGGGTGCCCCGGCGTCTATCGGCGAGGGCCTCACTCGTGTAGGTCGCAGCCGCGGCCTTGATTAGCAGTCCGGGTGGACGTACCCGCCGCTACCGGGCTCCAAGTCTCCGTGCCTGCCAGATCACTGGGCTGTACTGCGCTGCAGGGTCGGGCGCCGCTCTCCTGACGCGCGCCGGTCTCAAGGCCCGGGTTCCGACTAGGCCAGGCTGCTGCGACCCTCGGAATGGCGCCCCACTCGTTGCCTCTGGCTCCGGCTGCCGCAGCGGGCCGTCGCGTCACCCTTTTTCACACTCCGCCGCGGATTTACCGAAACCCCGATGTGCAGTGGTGTAGTCCGGGTTGTGGCATTCGCTCCCGCTGTCTCCACTGTGCTGTGGCAGGGGGAGAACGCTAACTCAGGCTTGGGCCCAGTCGGATCGGAGGAGCTCCGGAGAGAAGCGTCCGCTCACTCTGCCATCTTGGCCACGCCCTCCCACCTCAGCCGTTTCAACGTTAATTTTGTTCCACGCACACATACAGAACACGCCCTCCCATATATTAATACATTTCCTGTAACATAGTGACTCTATAAGTAACAAAGTGACTCTGTCCGTAACAAAAGTGAACACTGCCTAATGAATAAACATTATTCCACATTATATTAAAGAAATGCTGCAATACGGCTTATTGTTGTTTTCCCGATATAATTTCCACAGCCTACTGCACCCCCCTCCCAACATGAGTGAAGCCCTGGGACTGTGGGGGACCGAACGAACCCCCGCTATTATTTTTTTAACAAATACCCCTGGGACCTATTTCCACAGCCTACTGTACCCCCTTCTCAACATAACTGAAGCCCCGGGACTGCGGAGGCCCCAGTGAGCCCCCGCTAATATTTTTATTATATTTTCCACTGACTTCTTCAACCTCACTTCTACCGACGCACAAAATGACTGCCAACACTTCCTAGTTTTGAATGTTGACAAGCACTAGACAGCCAATTAGCATTCAGCGCGTGACCAGAACTGTGCGTTTACAGTGCGCGCAATATGCGCGGATCCACCAAGGCCATAGATATATATGTACATTTAATGGTAATTTTCTCAGGAACTACTGAACCGTTTTACACCATTTAAGCAAAAGGCACGAGTCTGAACCAAGGAATACCACTTTGCCAAATTTGGTATAGTTCCGTTCAGCCGTTCGGACTGTAGCCGTGATGAACGGTTCCTATGGAAAATTGCATGGCGAAAACACGTTTTGGAACCCCCCCCCTGTTATCTCAGCCCGCTTCAAAAACCATATTTTACACCCCAGGATTTATTCTTTCCAGGTAGCTAATTTTTAAACAAGCACAGGAGCCTGTGCTTCCTTTTTATTTATTTTTACCGCAGATCCATGCACCCAGCACACATTTCTCAGTTAAAAAAAAAAAAATATATATTTTTTGGGACCCCCCCTAAACAGGTCTAGAGGGATATATTTCTTAGCTGCCCCCTTTATATGTTTTGAACACTTGTTCCACTAATTTGTAGATCCTCGCTGCTACCGAGGCCCAAAATGGTTGCCAACACTTCCTGGTTTCGAATGTTGACAACCACTTGCCAGCCAATCAGCATTCTGCGCATAATCGGGACGGTGCGCTTATAATCCGCGCATCCTCTGAGGCCATAGATATATATGTACTTTTAATAGTAATTTTCTCAGAAACTACTGAACAGATTTACACCATATAAGCAAAAGGCCAAGACTGAACCAAGGACTACAACTTTGCCAAATTTGGTGTAATTCCGTTCAGCCGTTCGGGCTGTAGCCGTGATGAATGGTACCTATGGAAAATTGCATGGGGAAAACACTTTTTGGGACCCACCTTTTTTCTCAACCCCCGCTTCATGAATCACCCCAAGACTTTCAGGATAGGAGCGAAACGGAGCGCCCCACCAGTTTTGAAAATTTCCTCAACCAGCTCCAAAGTTATTCCAAAAAGAATGTTGCAGATTTTCTATGGGGAGAGAGAGAGATTAAACGTTTTGAGCAGACTGTGAAAGGGAAAAGGTCTTTGGAGTATTCAATCACTCCATTCTTCTCTTGACACCATCCTTTTCTGCAGTGTCTATGTAGCTCTTTTATGCTCTTTTTCTTCTCATATTCTTCTGAAACACTCAATCTGCATATCTATCACCTCACCTTTTTGGTACCCTCTTTTCACTCCCATCTGCATGTACTTCCTTGCTTCCTTCCCTTCGCGAATACATCCTTGTGAGAAGTTGGCCTGATATATAATGTTCACTATTCTAGTGAGCACTTTGTATCAGTCCAAACAACCCTTATGGTGATTGGTTGTAAGTCAACCTTATAGACCAGCTATCCTAGTAGCGTGGATATGAGCAGTCTTCGGGCTAAACTCTAGAGGGCGTGTTAAGCCAGCTGTTATACCATCACATATACCCCTTGTACCCCAAGTGAAAGGACACCATACAAGTGTTATGAAAATAAACAGTGTATTTATTTAGATCACAACAGCCCCGTACTCTTTATGAGGACAGGGTACTAAGCACACAACAAAACTCTTACGAAAATACTTTAAGTTGCACAATTTACACGAATGCCCGAGGGGCACGAAAAACCATATACTATGAAAGTGGAATGCGAAATTACTAGCAGGTAAGTACTGTACTAATAGGCTTTGGAATCGCTAGGACTACGTTACTGAACCTTCAGATTACTAGTAGGAGGCCTAGGGGACTCGGGTGCAGAGTGTGCACACTCACGCGGGATGCGGGACAAAGTCTATGGGAGCTAGTAAAGGCAAAGTTAGTGTTCTCGGGCGAACCCGGTAAGGTAGGTCGAAAACGACAGTGGATCTGGACCCTTGGATAGTGAGGCTATGCTGGGGCACCGAAATGCCGAAGTTACCTAGCCCAAGGGCTGGGGCTGCATAGGTCTGAAAAGACGTCGGGAATCCTCGTTGACGAACCAGGAGCCTGAAGAAAGAGTTGCTGGTAGGCGACCAGTGAAGATTGTTCGAAGTGATCCAAGCCTGGATCGAAGATGGATGACACCTGAAAGCAGAGGGGACCAAGTTCTTGACCACTAGCCAGTGATCAGATGGCACCAGGAGGGCACCGGATGGTAGTCACCTCGACCAGGTGAGTGGGCGACGTGGGCTCTGCAGTCTCACGGACCAGGAGGCGTTGTCGGCGACCGGGATGGAGGTGCGAGCTGTCCCACGATGGTTGATGCTGTCGCTGGACCCAGGATTGGGGCAACAAGTCTTGGCAAATTCAAGCCCACGCGGTGGACCTAAAATGGCGTCTGGAGTGGACCAGGAGGGTCCGGGGTGCTCCTCTTTTGGAAGGGAGCAAGGGCCAGTCTGGAGCAACCAGACCAGCAGTGTTGTCGTCGTTGATCGTCGTCGGGAAGGCCACAAGCCAGCGGGCTAGTAGCCAGACAACGCGGTGAGCAGCAAAAAGCAGAAGGGCCCCACGCAGATCGTGGAGATGCTGGGGGGCTGGACTTCGGTGCTGGAGCTGCTCAGGGTCGGGGCTTCTCAGACCCCAAAGCACTCACCAGAGGATCCCTCGGCGGTTGTGCTGGATAGAAGTCGTGCAGTTCTGATGATGCCAGGTCCCTCGAGGTCTCGTCGCACCTACGGTTCTCAGCTTAGCTGTAGAGGTATGTAGAGGTCAGAGGTGCCAGGGAAGCCGGGTCTCGTCGAACTGGTCAGTCGGATTCCGGAGGAAGGACGTGCAGCAAACCGCAGAGTTCTTAGATGGTGCCTGCGGATGCAGGGTGACTACTCCTTAGTCACAAGGGAGAAATCTTGAGAAGAAGTCGAGAGTTCCTTTCGTAGAAAGTAGTTTCTTGATTCAAAGATGATCTAATTTGGAAGGGTCCCCGCTCCTGCCTTTATCCTAAAGAAAGGGGTGGGTACGCGACTAGGTCCTGCCCTAGGGGTGGGACCAGGAAGGGGGGTGGTTACACCCCTCTCCCATGCCGGACTTTCCCCAGGCCAGGGGCTGGTGTGCCCCTGGAACTGGTTCTAGCCGGCAGATGCGTAGTGAGCACCGGGGTGCCACTTGCAGTCACCTTCCTGTAAAGCCCTGCCTACCCAGGATACACAAAACCCTGTCTGGGATGGTGCTAGGAATCCGTGTGTCCATTTTAAGGGTTAGATATAGGTATACTATATCTAAAGCAAGGGGTGATTACACCACCTTGCCCCAGCTGTCGTGCAGCCAGTTGTGTCAGATTTAGATGGCCATCCAGGGGTGGCATAATACATGCTTCAGCCCCTGGTAGGCCCTGGGTACACCTATGCCCTGAGTTACAGGGTCTGATAAGGTGGCCCAGTACAATTGGAAATGTACCTAAGGTACATGGAATCCATTTTAGAGAGAGAGCAGTAGGCCTGGGGTCCTGATTGGCAGGGCCCCAGGTCAACTAAGTCGGAAAACCAGCAAAACACCAGGCAAAAAGTTGGGGGCAACCATAGTCAGGTGTCCACCTTCCTACGCAACCCCCCCCCCCCACCCCACCCCCCCAAATGAAAGGAGATAAGGCTATCCTTGACCAGGTAAGCCTATATTGCCTCAGTGG
Organism: Lissotriton vulgaris; assembly: GCF_964263255.1. Taxonomy (NCBI): domain Eukaryota; kingdom Metazoa; phylum Chordata; class Amphibia; order Caudata; family Salamandridae; genus Lissotriton; species Lissotriton vulgaris. Next base: position 513,307,172 of record NC_141697.1, on the reverse strand, counting down.
CCATATGAGGTGGTACATGCACTGGCATGGTTACCCCCTGTATCATGGTCCACTAAGCAACCCCTCACCCTAAGGGTATCTGAGGGTCTCCACCATAGGGAATCACTACCTGTGGTGTGCTTTGGCAAAGTAAAAGGCTGGTGTGGGAATGGAGTACTGAAGTGAGACTCCACTACTGTTGGGCTCAACTTCCTCCAATCACTATCCACCATATGTGCCTTTCTTTCCAGTACTGAGTTGCTATGAGCTCTCAGGGTCAACCTCTGGCTACCTAAAGCTGGAGGCTGAGTCCCTCTGTTTGGCTTACTGGAGGGACAGGTCAGGTTTGGGTTTTTAGGCCCCAGGTTTGGCTGTGCCCAGCAGTGTCCAGCTGTGGGAGTTCCCTAACTAAGTTTAAGGGGGATCCCTCAGGAGTTTGATTTATTTTCACTTGGCTAGGACTACTAGCTTCAGTGATCCTAATCTGCTGATTGGGGATTTTTGGACAGGGGGCCCTTTGGGGTCCACCACTGGCCTCCCTGACCTTTACAGCCCTGGGCTGATGGAGGCAGGGTTGAGAGGGGCAGGCTACCTGCTCCAGACTGGGTCCCACCTGGGAAGGGTCCACTGCCATCAGGGGCTCTGCCAGGCTAGGCCTGACTACCTCTGGGGCAGTTCCTTCAACAGGGGTAGAGTCAGTTCCCTGAGGAGGCTGGCTCTCACCTAGTGTCTGGGAGGGGGAAGACTTTTCTTCCTCCTCAATGCTCTCAGTTTGGGTGGAGTGATCCAATGTTTCAGGTTTCACAACCCCACTATCTGTCTGAGTAGAGGCTGAGACCATTTCAACCTTGCCAACCTTTTCAGGAGGGCACTCAGTCTGTGTTTGGGCTGTGACTGTCACAGCCCTCCTATCCTGTTCAGGAAAGTCTGTCTGAGCCTGGGCAGTGGCTACCACTGCTCTTCCAACCTTTTCAGGGAGGACTGATGCTGGGACTGGGGCTGTAGCTATTACTGCCCCACTAACCTTTCTGGGTAGGCCTATCATTCTGGAGTGAGTTTCTTGCTCCACCTCAGCCCATGCTGAGATTTCCAGGTCATTCCCCAGTAAGCAATCTACAGGTAGGTTATCTGTCACTGCCACTCTCATGGGCCCTGTGACATTACCCCAACTGAGCTCGACTACAGCCATGGGATGCCTTCTTTTCACTCCATGAACATCTGTCACCTGATAAAGAAAACCAGGGGTCAGTTGAGCAGAGGGGACCAGATGGTCAATCACCATGGTGATGCTGGCCCATGTGTCTCTGTATGCCTCAACCTTCTGACCATTGATAAAGGGCTCTTGTCTATACTTTCCCAAAATGTGGGAACCAGTAGTGAAGTTGGCAAACCGCATGCCAGTCCACAGACAAGAGTGTTGTTAGGGGACCTGGCTAGGCCATAGTCCACCTGGTTTCCCAAAGTAATGCCCGCCACATTCTTGGGGGCACTCCCACCACCTGGGGGATTACCACCCGTGGTAACAGGAGGTCTGGGAGTATTACCTGGGGGTTTGTTCTCCTTATTGTTGTTGGCCTTGGGACAACTGCTTTCAATTTTATCGTGGCCTACCTGTTTGCAGGTATGACAATAAGGTTTCTTTTGGGTTTTGGGAGAAGTTTGGGACCCACCCTTTTCAGAGGAATTTTGGGGCCCTGTGGTTTGATCAGAAGATTTATTCCCACCCTTCTCTTGAGGCTTGGTTGATTCCTTCTTTTGGTCACCACCCTGGTTCTTAGGCCTGACCCTGGTTCTGACCCATTTGTCTGCCCTCTTACCCAATTCTTGTGGAGAGGTCAGATCAGAGTCTACCTGGTGTTGGTGTAATAACTGGTTCTGACAATTACTTAGGATTTGCTCTCTCATAATTAGATTGTACAATCCTTTAAAATCAGTAACCTTACTTCCCAGTAGCCAGCCTTCAAAAGCCTTAGTGGCACAATCAACACAGTCAGTCCAATCCTGAGACTGAGTTTTCTGGGTATCTCTGAACATCAACCTGTACTGTTCAGTGGTTAAACCAAACCCATCAACCACTGTATTTTTCAGGACTTGGTAATCATTAGCATCCTCAGCTCTAGTAGTGAGGAGCTTGTCTCTACCTTTACCTTCAAAGGAGAGCCACAAGATAGCTGCCCACTGACTCTGGGGGACACACTGTACAGTGCAAGCCCTCTCCAAAGCAGTTATCCATTTGTGGGTATCATCCCCTTGCTTAAAGGGGGGCACTATCTTACTCAGGTGTCTAGTATCTAAACTCCTGTTTTCCCTTGGGGGAATGCTGCCACCAGTGGAATCTAGTCAACTTAACTTTTGCTCTCTAGCAAAGGCAAGTCTCTCTTTGGCCAGGGCAAGTTCTTCCCTTTCAATCCTCAGATTGATTTCCCTCACTTTGGCTTCATACACTCTCCTCTGAGGGGATGTCATCCCTCTGTGAGAAGAGGCCTGAGAGCCATTGGTTCGAATGGATCTGTTAGAACCTCTGGATAGAGACCTAACTCGTCCATTCCCAATTTTAAGCTGGCCTGAGAGGGGCCCCAGGGGTCTCCTAGTACCATTCTCATGCCTGCTTAAGTTGGCCCTAGTTAGCTGGCTAACTACTTCTGGACCTTTGTTGCCTCGTCCTCAGATGACTCTAGATCCTCATCCTCCTCTTCACCTTCTGCAGAGAGATGGATAAGGTCATGGTCACATGAGGTTCCCTCTAGGGGAGGCATTGTCCCATCTGGATTAGAAGGATCTGGGTTACCAGCCCTCCTGGCATCATAAGTCTCTAAGAGACCAATCAGGAATGGGATTGTAGGGTTAGAACCCTGTTTTAGCTTCCTGGAGGTACACACTTGTCTCATCTCCTGGAAGCTAAGAGCAGCATATCTGGAAGTGACCTGTGGAGGGTCCACTGACACAAGGGGAGACTCAGAGTTTCCTCCTTTGTCTGACATGCTGTTTCTAGTGTGGTGTAAGTGATGCGCCTACCTACACTATTTGTTTGCCTACTGATCCCTTGCTAAGAGTTGTAGCCAAGGTGTGCTAAGCCTTGAGAAGCTACAACAGCTGGTTCAGTAGAACTCAGAGTATTCTAAGCTAAGTTATATGTACCTGGAATACTTATGTGATCTTTCACAAGATATTCTTAGGATACGTGTGGTAAAACAACAGCAAGCTCAAATCCCAACCGCTGCTCACCAATGTGAGAAGTTGGCCTGATATATAATGTTCACTATTCTAGTGAGCACTTTGTATCAGTCCAAACAACCCTTATGGTGATTGGTTGTAAGTCAACCTTATAGACCAGCTATCCTAGTAGCGTGGATACGAGCAGTCTTCGGGCTAAACTCTAGAGGGCGTGTTAAGCCAGCTGTTATACCATCACATATACCCCTTGAACACCAAGTGAAAGGACACCACACAAGTGTTATGAAAATAAACAGTGTATTTATTTAGATCACAACAGCCCTGTACTCTTTATGAGGACAGGGTACTAAGCACACAACAAAACTCTTACGAAAATACTTTAAGTTGCACAATTTACACGAATGCCCGAGGGGCACGAAAAACCATAATCTATGAAAGTGGAATGCGAAATTACCAGCAGGTAAGTACTGTACTAATAGGCTTTGGAATCGCTAGGACTACGTTACTGAACCTTCAGATTACTAGTAGGAGGCCTAGGGGACTCGGGTGCAGAGTGTGCACTCTCACGCGGGATGCGGGACAAAGTCTATGGGAGCTAGTAAAGGCAAAGTTAGTGTTCTCGGGCGAACCCGATAAGGTAGGTCGAAAACGACAGTGGATCTGGACCCTTGGATAGTGAGGCTATGCTGGGGCACCGAAATGCCGAAGTTACCTAGCCCAGGGGCTGCGACTGCATAGGTCTGAAAAGACGTTGGGAATCCTCGTTGACGAACCAGGAGCCTGAAGAAAGAGTTCCTGGCAGGCGACCAGTGAAGATTGTTCAAAGTGATCCAAGCCTGGATCGAAGATGGATGACACCTGAAAGCAGAGGGGACGAAGTTCTTGACCACTAGCCAGTGATCAGATGGCACCAGGAGGGCACCGGATGGTAGTCACCTCGACCAGGTGAGTGGGCGACGCTGGGCTCTGCAGTCTCACGGACCAGGAGGCGTTGTCGGCAACCAGGATGGAGGTGCAAGCTGTCCCACGATGGTTGATGCTGTCGACGTCGCTGGACCCAGGATTGGGGCAACAAGTCTTGGCAAATTCAAGCCCACGCGGTGGACCTAAAATGGCGTCTGGAGTAGACCAGGAGGGTCCGGGGTGCTCCTCTTTTGGAAGGGAGCAAGGGCCAGTCTGGAGCAACCAGACCAGCAGTGTTGTCGTCGTTGATCGTCGTCGGGAAGGCCACAAGCCAGCGGGCTAGTAGCCAGACAACGCGGTGAGCAGCAAAAAGCAGAAGGGCCTCACGCAGATCGTGGAGATGCTGGGGGGCTGGACTTCGGTGCTGGAGCTGCTCAGGGTCGGGGCTTCTCGGACCCCAAAGCACTCACCAGAGGATCCCTCGGCGGTCGTGCTGGATAGAAGTCGTGCAGTTCTGATGATGGCCGGTCCCTCGAGGTCTCGTCGCACCTACGGTTCTCAGCTTAGCTGTAGAGGTAGGTAGAGGTCAGAGGTGCCAGGGAAGCCGGGTCTCGTTGAACTGGTCAGTCGGATTCCGGAGGATGGACGTGCAGCAAACCGCAGAGTTCTTAGATGGTGCCTGCGGATGCAGGGTGACTACTCCTTAGTCACAAGGGAGAAATCTTGAGAAGAAGTCGAGATTTCCTTTCGTAGAAAGTAGTTTCTTGATTCAAAGATGATCTAATTTGGAAGGGTCCCCGCTCCTGCCTTTATCCTAAAGAAAGGGGTGGGTATGCGACTAGGTCCTGCCTTAGGGGTGGGACCAGGAAGGGGGGTGGTTACACCCCTCTCCCATGCCGGACTTTCCCCAGGCCAGGGGCTGGTGTGCCCCTGGAACTGGTTCTAGCCGGCAGATGCGTAGTGAGCACCGGGGTGCCACTTGCAGTCACCTTCCTGTAAAGCCCTGCCTACCCAGGATACACAAAACCCTGTCTGGGATGTTCCTAGGAATCCGTGTGTCCATTTTTAGGGTTAGATATAGATATACTATATCTAAAGCAAGGGGTGATTACACCACCTTGCCCCAGCTGTCGTGCAGCCAGTTGTGTCAGATTTAGATGTCCATCCAGGGGTGGCATAATACATGCTTCAGCCCCTGGTAGGCCCTGGGTACACCTATGCCCTGAGTTACAGGGTCTGATAAGGTGGCCCAGTACCAATTGGATATGTACCTAAGGGTCATGGAATCCATTTTAGAGAGAGAGCAGTAGGCCTGGGGTCCTGATTGGCAGGGCCCCAGGTCAACTAAGTCGGAAAACCAGCAAAACACCAGGCAAAAAGTTGGGGGCAACCATAGTCAGGTATCCACCTTCCTACAATCCTCACACAAAGTGCACCCAATCATCTGTACACACAGCATTTTCTTTAGCGTTTGCCCTGTCAATAGTTTGATATCTGTGCCACTCCTTTTTGGACCTGGCCCTTTTTGCATGGTAAGCCTTAGCTTTTCACCTTCTGTTGCTTAACATGTTTTTGTTGGCATTACGACTCTGTGCACATTTTCCCTGCTAACCAGTGTTAAAGGGCTTTTGCTGTCTCCCTAAAATTCGGTATAGTTGGCATATACCTGATTGGGATATTTGATTTACATATAGGCCCCTAGTAAACGGTACTAAATGTACCCAGGGCCAATAAAGTAAATACTACTAGTAGACAGCAGCACTCATTGTGTCACCCACTGATGCAACCTTGCAAAACATGCCTTAAACCTTCCACTACAGCCTGTATGTGCAGTTTTAAACTGCCATTTCCACCTGGCAAACTAAACCTTTTACCAGGCCTTAACCTTCTATTTTTAATAAGTATAAGTCACCCCTAAGGTAGACCCTAAAGGCCCATAGGGCAGGGTGCACTGTAACGAAAAGGAAGGACATGGTTACTTAAGTTTTAGCTGTTCTCGATGTACCTGTCTGGGTGTATGTGTGTCTGTGAATGGTTAAAATACAAGGGCAATGCAGTGCTGTGCAGTGCGTGTATATAATATGCATGTGCTGTGTGTATGTGTGCTTATAAATGGTACAGTACATGAAGAATGTAATGCTGTGCAGTTCATGTATGCTATGTGCATGTACTGTGTATATGTGTACCTATGAATGGTACAATACATGGAAGACTCTGGGTTCCATTTTGGGAGACTCAGGGCTGTCTGGAGGTATATGAGGAGAGGAAGAAGAGCAATAACCCCAGAAAGATTTGTGGAAGTTCGGCATTCCTGTACGCGGAGTGGAAGATACTGAAGGAAGGGAGAACAAGGCTCTTCAGTACACTTTAAAGGGTGATTTTTGGCTAAGAAAGAGGTCATTGACAACTGACATGAGCACATCTCAGGAAGCAGATGGGGCTGATTAGAGAATCATAAAGAGTAGGGCTGAGGCCCTGGAGTAACTTGTTGATACAATTATCACTATGGCTGCCAGCCAAAAATGCTGCGCTGCATTTTGTGAGAAGAGAGCAGGAGAGCGCCATATCTACAGAGATATGGCTCTATCATCCACTCTTCCTAATGCCAGTGCAGAATTTTGTTTCAAAGCGCCATGTACAGACCTTTGTGCCATAGTACAACGGTGTGTGTATGTAAGTCTAGCATGGGTTTTGTACTGAAAGAGTACCCTTCCAGTGCAAAATAGTATGACAAGTTTTTACACTTTTCATACTTTCGATGTATGCTGTACACCTCAGAAAGGAGAAATAAAAACATTTCTACTTTTAATGCCTTCTTTCAAATAGTGTTATATTTTGATGCAAAATCCTGTCTCAAATTTTTGATAGAACAGTGCAAAATGTAGGCAAATCTGGCCTTTGGTGTCTGGAAATGGACAATAATAAGGGGAGATTGAGGCTCAAAAATTTCAACTGTGAAGCAACCAATTGGGCTGTATGAGGGGGAAATGTTCTACAAGACTTCTGTCTATGGCCAGGACTAGGGCCTAGGCCTGCCAATCTCCCAACTGGGTGAAAGGACATCACCTAGGGTCTTTAAGACCACATGCCCCTGGAGCCTAAAACACCTGTGCTTACCTGCTTACCAAGACACATATTCTCTGTGAAGAAGGGTAGAGTGTTGGAAGGTGTGAGATCCAGTGGGAGATCCTGATGATTTGATCCCTATAGCGAGATGTGGAGAGACAACTGATGCACCAATCGAGTTGCTGCCATTGTGCAGGGAAAAGTTAGCAACCACTGTATGCCTGGGAAGGGTTGCCATGAAGTGAATTGTAAACATTGCTGCACTGAACAGTTTGCAGGTTATAAGTCAGCAACCCCGTATGCTAGGTGGGTTCACAGTGAAGTCCACTACTGAGCCGGTCATTCAATAGCCATGGGGCTGAGCTAAGTCGGTGATCCCGCATGCCAGGTGGTGCCACCATGAAGATCACTGCTATGCTCATCAGCCCATGTGCAGAGAAAGAGAACGGAGGCCCCGTATGACAGGGGACCACCGGGACAAGACAAGGAGCATGGTCTGGTTGAGACCGTAATCAGGAGTGAGGCCGCTGTGGCGACCTGAGCAGTCTCAAGCCATGATTGAGAACGAGCACCAGGAGCACAACGCCCTCTACTCCCCAACTGTGGGGAGTTTTCTGAGGAACGTACTAGCATTGGAGGAGCATTGAGAATGCCTGGGCACCTGCCGCCTTAGGACTGTTTTGGAGGAATTTGAAGACACCCAACCAAAGCCTTCCCACGTCATGTAAGAAAGACTTACCAGAGGCAGTCACTGCAGCTTCAGCACTCAGCAAAATGGGCAGGCTCAGAGACTCCAGTAGTTTGGATCCTGCTGGTGTGGGTAAGACTGATTTAAAGGACTCAGGGAAACTTGCCTGCGAGATTGCGCTTCAGCGCTGGAACACTTTTGACTTTCATAAAGAGTCAGAGTGGGACCTCTGAGACTCCGACCACTAGTGTGCCCAACCAGACTGTCATTAGTAGTGAATGAGTCATAACCACTACCGTATGTGTTCCATGTGGCTGGAGCCCTACCCCGGGATCTACTTGTGGATCTAAATTTACAATTAAGTATTTGGGTATTCATATCTTTCACTCTCTTGATGATCTAAGAGCGGGTAATCTGTATAGAGCCCTTTGGTCCCTCAGGTCCTGCATTCCTTTTTGGTGCTCTTTGCGATTACCTATTAATGCCAGAATTTCCCTGGCTAAAATGGTTATGCTACTGCACCTGTTGTATTTTCCTTGCTGCAGATTCTAATCTGGGGTGATGGACGGTGGAGGGTCTCAGTGAGGACGCTTCAGCATCCCATGATGGAGGGTGGCAGAATTTTGAGCTTTATTTCCTGGCCTCTCAGATGCAATGGCCAGTGCAGTGGCTGGAGAGAGTGAACCCGGAGGCAACATTCCTGATGGCGTGTGGAGTTGCCACAGCTTGCTACTAGCTAAATTGCTCGAACCAACAATGTTAGTCCCTTACCGGTCGGCACTAGAAACTGCAGCCCTGCAGTGCTGGAAACGCTGCATGGCCATAATGGCAGGGACCCCTCGGTACACACCGGTGCTGCCTTTGGATGGTTTTCCCCATGGCGTCCCAAGGTCGATATTTACAGCCTAACAAATTGCAGCTTGGTTGGAGGCTAGGCTGGAGACAGCACGGGAATGCTGTCAGAAGAAATTTGTAGCCCCCTTTGAGAATCTAGTTGAAGGCTATGGCCTCCCACCTGGGCAGTTCCTCCAGTACAAGGCCCTGGTCTGCACCTTTAGGGCACTGTGGGAGAAGGGCGGGGATGAACCCGAGACACATGCTGTATTTCACTCTTTACTTACATTGGGTAAGGCTAGGCACCAAGTGAAGTGGTTTTATGCCTCATTGATTGGAACATCCCTTACATCAACTATGGAGATGATGGAAGACAGTCTTAGACAGAGATCGTACTGACTTGGAATGGGACAGAATCCTTTCATCCCCCAGGAGGGTTTCCCATAACACGAGGTTATATATAGTTCAACTTCGTGCGTATGACCTATAAGACTCCCCATCGACTTCAAGTTGCTTATGGTGGTGAAACACGCAGAGGCCCAAGGTGTAATCCCAGTGATGCGGACTTCATGCACATGGCCTGGGCCTGTGCCGAGCGGTGTCCATTTTGAGATAAGGTATTCACAATGATAAGTGCCTCATTGGGGCGCACACTTATTCCACAATTGAGATATGTTTGCTGGGGCATTTTCCCTGACCGCCTAAATGGAAGCTGAGAAATAGGTTTATTGACCCGGCCATGGCACTAACTAAAAGGAGATGGGACTGTCTTGAAAATCCCCTAATGGGCCCTTGTTGGGAATCTGGAAACAATACATAATTTATTGGGCTGGGGCAGAGGGCAGAGTCCTAATTAGGTAAGAGTCAAGAGGACTAAGATGCTGTTCCATGGCTAGGCAGTGGAGGCAGGTGTTAGACACCTGGGAACATCCGACATAGGCTCATGGTGGTGAAGAGAGGAGGGTAGACGGGAGTGAGTCAGGGATGGAGGACATTGAAGTGGCCTAGGACCTTACAGTGTGTATTGCCCCTTGTAGAGATGCCCACGCATTGGGAGGACAACAGATTCAGGCATTATGAGATTTATATGAGACGATAGTGAAGAGGGATGGAGTGCCCCCCACTTACTCATGTCACCCCTCTCCTGTAGCCTTGCTGCGATGGATAATATACAGTTTGCTGCTCCTAGACTTAGCAGGGAACAACTGGAGCTCCCCCTAACAACCTTTATGAACTAACCCCTTAGATTACCCTTGTAACTCACTGTATTAACCACCCCCCCTGCATAAATCAGTTTGAATGGTTGGTTTCAATTTTGTTAATCATCAAACAGATGGCATTTTCATGATTACCTTTCCAAGCTTGGTTGATTAAGCATGAAAACTAAACGTTTCAAGATACTCAAGTTGTACATTACATCATCACAACTTTTATTGTCACTGTTGGGAATACCCAGTTATATCATTGCACTATATATTGTGTCCTTAATGGGTTTATAGATATATACTAGGATTGGAGTATGCCCCCAATACTTTTTGCCTATATGATGAATTTCAATAAAAATATGTTTGGAAAAATAAACACTACTGTATGTGTTTGTGAATATCATATTTTACTTTTTGTTTGTATATAAACACTCCTTTTTTTCTTAAAAGCACATATTTGACTGAACAATACATTTTTGATGCTTCTGAGAGTATTCTGAGTAGTGAGCCTGTGTTCACTCCACTGTGTCCACCTTCCCCTACCCCCTCCCGGGAAGACTTGGACTGCTCGACCCCTGCTACCACTGAGAGTCAAATGCTGAAGAGGTACTTGGTCCAGTTGTTCAGGATCCAAAGTAGGTTGGTCCTCGGACATCAGAAGCAAAAAGCCTCATCCCCCAAGGTTGGGCCCATTTGCTTCAGCTTGTCCCGTGGCCCTCTGAACAGCATGTTGACAGACACTTAACTCCATAATCTATTTGCAGGTCCACCAGATCACGGTTGGTCATGATGACTCATAATGCCTGAGACAGGTCTAGCAGCATAGGTAATATTGTATTGTAATTGCATTTATATAGCGCTTACTACCCCTGACGAGGCGTCGAATCACTTTTTCGGCAAGTAACACTCTACTCTGGGACCTATAGGGGATTAGTGTTGAATTAGTATAGTGAAATATGAAAGTCATTTTAAGTGGTGGATAGGTTAGTCAGTTATTTGGATTCGGAAGGATAGCAGAAGGACAGAAGAGGAAAAAAGGTTTCTATTTATATAGCGCATGTTACCCCTGATGGGGTGTTGAAGCACTTTTCTTTTTGACGAGTAGCACGTTACTCCGGAAACCGATAAAGGATTATTGGTGAATTAGTATGGTGAAATATGAAAGTAATTTGAGTGGTGGATATTAGTCAGTTATTTGGAGTGAGAAGGATAGCCGAGGGATAGAAGGGGAAAAAAGGTTTGCATTCATATAGCACCTGTCACCCCTGATGGGTGTTGAAGCATTTTTCTGGCGAGTAGCACGCTATTCCGGAACCCATAAAGAATTAGGGCCAGATGTAGGTAATCTCAATTTACCTATTCTTAAATACCGATTCATACCGATTCGGTATTTAAGAATAGGTAAATGGGATGTAGGTAATTTTTCGGTAAGTTTAGGTAGTTACCTAAACGGTATTTACCGATTCATTAATTGCCATTCATTCCTATGGGCCTGGAGGCCCATAGGAATGAATGGCAATTACAGAATCTGTAAATACCGATTCGGTAAAAGGGGGATAACATTGGAGGGTGGCAGGGTGTCACTTTGACACCATGTTGCACCCCTCAATAGTGTATAGGTGCACATGTGGCACACATACATGCCCTAAGGGCATGTGTGCCACATGTGCACCTATACACAATTGAGGGGTGCAACATGGTGACATACATGCCCTAAGGGCATGTATGTCTGCCACATCGCACTGTTGGAAACAAAAAAAATGCTTTTTTAAAGGTTTTCATTATTTGCCACCAACTTGTAGTTGGTGGTAAATAACGAAATCCTTAACTGAGGAATGCACCAACTTGAGTGCACTCTACATCCTGGATTCGGTAATTTACCGAATCTGTATATTAAGAATTCAGTATTTTACTGAATCCTTAAATTACTGATTCAGTAAAATACTGAATCCTAAAAAAATGCCACCTACATCTAAAAAGCCCAATACTGGTCGGTAATGGCCGAAATTCGGTAATTTCGGCCGTTACGGACCAGTATTGGGCGACCTACATCTGGCCCTTAGTGTTGAAAATTAGTATAGTGCAATATAAAGTAATTTGAGTGGGGGATATGTTATTCAATTATTTGGATAGAGAAGGGTAGGTGGCGGGATAGAAGAGGGAAAGAGATTTGTATTTATATAGCGCTTGCCAACCCTGATGGGGTATTGAAGCACTTTTTTGGCAAGTAGCACACTACTCTGGAACCCATAAAGATTAGTGTTGATTTAGTATGGTAAAACATGAAAGTAATTTTAGTGGTGGATTTGTTAGTCAGTTATTTGGATTGCGAAGGCTTGGGAAGGGTAGAAAAGGGAAAAAAGGTTTTCATTTATATAGCGTTTGTAACCCTGAAGGGTTGTTGAGATGCTTTACTGGCGAGTAGCACGCTACTCTGGAACCCATAAAGGATTAGTGGTGAATTAGTATAGCGAAATATGGAATTTGAGAAGTGACCATGTAAGTCTGTTATTTTAATTGAAAAAGGATAGTGGAGGAATAGAACAGTGGAGGATTTGGATATATGTATATATATGTTTGGGTGGTCATAGCAGTAGGAGGAGGCTTTTGGATGAGTAAAAAGGGGTTTTAGGAAGGGAAGCGTCAGAGGGAAGAGTTTAGAAAGGTTTGTTTTGGGGGATCATTATAGTCAAAGAGGTATCAGATGATACAAGGAGGGTTAGAGTAGGGGAGAGTATAGAAAGGGTTATTTTGGGGATCATAGTAGTGGTATGGGTTTGGGCTAAATGAAAGAATGGATGTAGAGGACATATTGATAGATGTATAGGGTGAGAAATAGGGTAGTGCATTGGAAAGAGTAGTAGAAATAAGTTTGAGATGAGTCAGAAAGTTGGGCTAGAAGATATATTGAGAGAAGTATAGGCTGAGAACTAGGGTAGTGCATTGGAAATGCTAAATTAGAAGAAAGTGATAACTATATAGATCCATAAGTACATTGAAAGTATTTAGATGCATAAAGGAGGTAAGTATATGTAGATTAAAGATATTGATAGAGGTACAGGATGAGAAATAGGGTAGTGCACTTGATATGCTTTTTTAGGAGAAAAATAACAAACACACAGATCCAGGTACATGGAAGCTACATAGATGCACAATGGAAGCAAGTGCATGTAGACTAAAGATGCACCAGATAAACTCTGGTTTTCAAGTGTTATTGTACTTACATTTTTTTTAACAACATAATTTTTCTACATGTTTATACAAAGCAATGCACAATGATAGATACTTATCTATAGAGAAACTAAATGCTTATATACAGAGGGATATGCTGTACATTTCTGTTTGCTTATGGTGCTTATGTAGGGAAGAGCCAATTCTTGAGTAGTTTTCAGAAGATATGGTGGCTGTCTGTGGATCTTATGTTGGGGGTAAAGAGTTCTATAGTTTGGCTGCTTGAACAGAGAAGGATGTGTCACCCATGGATTTTGTCTTGTATCTTGGGATTTTGAGGCGAGGTGCCCCTTAAGAGCGAGGTTCCTTTATTGAATGTGTTTAGTGATTTTATTCCTGATGTACGGCGGTCCCATTCCATGTATTGCTTTGTGGGTGATACAAAGCAGCTTGAACATGGATTTTCTGGCAACCACTAACCAATACAGGGCTTTAAGGCTGGTGAGATGTGGTCTCACAGTTTGATATGCAAGATTAATCTGGCAGCTGAGTTCTGAATCAGTTGTGGTCCTTTCATAGTTGTTAAAGGTGATCCGTGGTAGAGGCTATTGGCTTAATCGAGTTTGGACAGAACAAGGGAGATGGTAGCTTGGACCTTGTGTGGAAATTCCAAATGAGGGAAAATTCCTTGCAGTGTTTTTATGGTGATAAAGATTGATATTGCTAGTTTGTCCACTTGGGCATTCATCGATAGCTTGGAATCCATGGTCATTCCAAGGTTTCTTCCTTCCTTCGATACTTTAGGCGGTGATCCCAGTTAATCAGGCCTGGCTGCAAGCAGGTCATAATGTTTCCAGTCACCACACATGAGTATTTACATTTTGGAAGCATTCAAGTTGAGATGGCTCCAAGTCATCCACTGATCCACAGCTCTGAGACAACTGAAAATTGGGGGTTTTCCAATGCCTTTGAGGCATTCCAGTTGAAGGAGTATTTGTGTGTCATCTGCATAGTGATAGCTGGTGAGGTGGAATTGATCAGTACCAGTAATGACTTCATGTAGATGTTGGAAAGCATGGGCGAGATGATAGAGTCTTGAGGGACTGCTGCTTTTGTGGAGTATGGTTTGGACAAGAAAGGTGGGATATTGATGACGTTAGTTCTGTTTTGAAGGTAGGATGCAATCCAGTCTAGAGCAGTTCCCTCTATGCCGGCTTCATAGAGTCTTTGTTTCAGAGTGTCATGCTCAATCGTGTCAAAAGCAGCCGAGAGGTCCAAGAGGAGTAGCGCAGCAACCCCGTTGAGGTCTACTGTATTCTTCAGGTCATCCCAGATGACAAGGCTGGCAAATTCAGTGCCTCTTCCCGGACGGAATCCTGTTTGGAAGTCTGAAAGTATGTAATTCTCTTTAATGAATTGTGACATCTGGGCGAACGCTGCTCTTTCTATCAGTTTGCCCAGAAAAGGTCCATTTGTAATGGGTCTGTGGTTGTCAGGGTTCAGCGGGTCCAAGCTTGTTTACTTCAGTAAAGGGCGTATGTTCGACTTTTTTAGTTCTTCTGGAAATATTCCGTTAGTTAAAGAACTGTTGATGATTCTTCTTACTGGAGTGGCAGCCAAGGTTGTTAAAAGAATTGTCTTGAAAGTTTATGGTGGACACGGGTCAGAAGGGCTGCCAGCAGACCTGCTTGCTTTGACCAGGTCCATAAATTCATTGTTGAGATGTGTTGGAAGGAACGGAGAGGCTGGGTTAGAATATTCTTGGATTGTTGTTTTGTACAAGGGTTAGTGCTGGTGCTTTGTTTCTGTTTTAAGTCCAATGTGTTTGCTTTGTCCGTGTAATGATTTGCCAGTTTGTCTGTGAAATCTTGAGTAACAGGATGAGTTCCTTCTAGGCAATTTGGTTTACAGAATTCATTGAGTATTTTATAGAATTCTTTATTTGCACATTTACCATTTTGAATTATTTCTGAACAGTACCTTTTCTTAGCCTTTTTGATAGCTGACTATAATCTGTTAATTTTCTGTAGGTGAAGTTTGTCTTGTTCAGCGTTTGTTTGAGGGAGGTACGTTGCAGCTTTCTAATTTGTTGTTTTATGTCTTTTAGCTCTATGTTTCTCCAATGCGCTTTTTTCTTTTGTTCTGTTGCGTTGTTTTGAGTGGTATCAGGATGTCAAAAGCTTCCTGTAGCCACTCATAGTTTTTTAACAGACGTTATTGTTTCCAGATTTGTACTGGATGTTAGTTACGTTTCTAAGTGTTCCAAATTGAGTTCATCTTCAGCGTTGCTATCCTTCCTATCCAGGACAAATAAAGATGGTGCCATCTACAGAAATCTCTTATAATTCTTGCTATTAAGGAAGCAAAAACAACAAGGTGATGGATGGAATGATTGAAATAATCATAGCCACTGGCCATCATTCATGTAACATCCCAATCCATTGTTTTTTGCCTACCATGCCCCTACAGTTTGGACCTAGTCATATTCAAATCAGTCTTATCCCTGTTGTTGTTCAAGTCAGAGCAGTTCTATTTTGGTACACTTTGAAAAAAGCAGACCCACCCACTGCATTACAAGTATGGAATTTGAACTGCCACTGGACTTCCTTTACCGCTGGGATACTTGATCCCGCAGAGGTGGTGCTGTGGACTGAGGCAGCAATATGCTTGTGGCAATGCTGCAGAATAGTAAAAAGTTACAGGAGTGTGACCTATAAACCATGTCGGGATCGGGGTATAAAGGTAGATAAATAAACAGTATCCCAACAGGTAATGTTTTTAAGACGAATAAGCATGTATGCAGCAAGCATTACAATGACAGAAATAAGGAGAACACTATTCAATTGATTTTAGATTGTTATTCATCTTGTATTTCAACAGAAAACACTTTTATCATTGTCAGGTATATACAGTTATTGCTGCACTGTATAAGAAAAATCATGTGACAACCAAAATGCACTTGGGATCGTCTTCAGGACAGGGTTGTCTGGTTTATGAAGTGCTGAAAAGTAGTGATCCGTCTCAAGGGAACAGCGATGTGTCTAGTCGGAGGGCAGTATATAAATTGGTGCAAGGAGCCCAAAGAGGGCTGTTGCAGTCGTTGCTTTTGCCCATGTAATTCGGCAGAGGCAGATCCTGTGTTAATCAAGATAACTGCAGAGTAGTCAATCCAGGAGCTGACAGGAGCCAGTGGCAGCCGGGACACAAATGGACTTCTGGGAGTCCATTCGTGTTATCCGCTCACTTTCCAGCACTTCATAAACTAGACAACCCTGTCCTGAAGATGATCCCAATTGAGGAGGATCGAAACGCCGTCGACTCTGCAGCGCAATACTAGACGCATTTTCTACCGTGGCTCAATACAAATTGTGAATTACCCTATACAGTCATGTCATTTTGTCACCATTCTTGATGCACCCACTCTACATTATTTGCACTATTGTTCACTGTGCGCCGTCCACCTTGTCACTTGCATCGCCACGTTCTTCACTCACACGTACTTGAGCACCAAGTGCATTTTGGTTGTCACATGATTTTTCTTATACAGTGCTGCAATAACTGTATATACCTGACCATGATAAAAGTTTTTTCTGTTGAAATACAAGATGAAGAACAATCTAAAATCAATTGAATAGTGTTCTCCTTATTTCTGTCATTGTAATGCTTGCTGCATACATGCTTATTCGTCTTAAAAACATTACATGTTGGGATACTGTTTATTTATCTACTGTGGTAATGCTGCGGCACCACCAAGCATACTACAAGTTGCCTTACTGCGACTCTTTCCACGTTGGTGCGCCCGCCATGAAAAAGATGGCGGTGCAACACTTCAGGGGGCATTTACAGGGCCCCCTAATGTCACTGTGTTCATGCAGGGGGGCACATGGTGTGCCTTCCTGTATTTTGGGACCCTCTGTAGCTGCACGGAAAGAAATGCACAACTTTGTGCATTTCTGTCCGTGCAGGAATGGGCTGTGGTGCTCCTACGGTGGTGTCTTTCTAATGCTCTCCTACGAGCCTTAGAAAGGCACCACAGTGGGACCACTGCCACAGGATTGCCCACCAGGATTATACTCATAATCTGGTGGACGGTCAGACTATAGGTTTGGTGGTCTGGCAGTGGGGGGCGTGCCAGTCCGCTGCCAGACCGCCAAACTCATAATTAGGCCCTAAGAATTATTACTGAATATTGTTGGAATTTAATAAGCAGGATTTTGAAACCCAAGCAGTAAACTGGAGTAGTGCATTGGGTACTAATGTATCTTCAACACATCTGTGTGAGGCTGTAAATTTGGGAAATGTTCTATTGCTTTCCACCAAATTAAAAATTCAACATTATAAGAAATTATTTAATCTTTATTACACTCCAGTCAAACCTTTTTAATGGGGTAGTTGAATCAACAACGGTTGGCCCATGTGTTCTTGACCTGGCTCCCGTATAGTACAGATGCATGCTGGTTGTTCTATTCAACAATTATTCTGGCGTTGACATTTTGCTTTTTGGGCTTATTATTTAAAGAACAGTTTGTTGATTCTCCAAAGTTTATAATGCTTGGTGTGGATAATATTGTGAATAACATATCTGCACACTATGAAATGGTATATGTGGCTACTGAAATTGATGGGATCGGTTTAGCACCAAGATGGTTCTTTTGGTGCGTTCTGATAGCAGTAGATTAATTGGGCCACTCAGAGCAACTATTCTTGCAGGGCGGTTCACTGACATAATATCAAAACTAGAAATATTGTGCAACAGAAATATTGTGCAACAGAAATATTGAGCACAACAATATTGTTTTCACATACATATTCAGGTAAGTACAAAAATATAGGAAAAATTATATTTAAAAAAATAGAAACAAAAATATCATTTTTTTAACATACACATAGTTAAAAGTTGTAAATCATAAATATGTTAACATATAAAAAAATATAGATATTTGTTAGTTCTTCTTAGCCAAAAGAACATATTAATGATAGTTACATTATTCTATGTTTTTAACATGTATATAAGTAACTGCATAAATAAGTACATCTTGTAGCATAACTTTATTATCTAAAATTGGTTTACTAATGAATTACAAAATAAATAAATACAATTAATTTAAAGCACAGCAACACTTGAAAGCCGGAGTTTATTTAATGTAGCTTTAATCCACATATACTACCTTCCTTTATGCATCTACATACCTTCCATGTACTTAGGGATCTATGTATTTATTACTTTTCTTCAAATTCAGCATATCCAATGCATAAGCCTATTTCTCACCCTATACCGTTCTAAAAATATCCTTTACCTCAACTCTCTGACTCATCTCAAACCTCTTTCAACTAATCTTTCCAATACACTACCCTATTTCTCGCCCTATACCTCTTCCAATATATCCTCTACCTCCACTCTCTCATTTGTCCCAAACCCCATACCATTACTATGATCTCCATAACAACCCTTTCTAGGCCTTTCCTACTCTACCCCTCCGTGCAATCCTCTTTTACTATTCCGATCCCCCAAAACAAGCTTTTCTAAACCCTTCCCTCTGACTCTTCCCCACCTCCCTTTTACTCACCCCAAGCCTCCTCCTACTGCTATGAGCTCTAAAACATCCCTCTACTATCCTTTTCAATCCTAATAACAGACTAACAAGTCCCCCACTCAAATTAATTTCATATTTCACTATATTAATTCACCACTAATCCTTTATGGGTTCCGGAGTAGCGTGCTACTCACAGTAAAAGTGCTTCAACACCTCATCAGGGATAGCAAGTGCTATATAAACACTCTTCTATCCCTCCGCCATCTTTCTCAATCCAAATAACTGGCTATCATATCCGGGAAACAGCATTTACAATGCAGTCATTACATCGCAGTACTATTGCACCTCGCTCGTTACAACGACTGTGTTGTTAGTACACGATACATTTACATCGCAAGTCATTAGAACGACTTGTTGTAGGGGGCGCTAAGGTATTGGAAATTGATTCTAGCACCTTCCCTACTGTTGCACAAACTGTAGTATGAATAGTAAATTAAACTATTCCTAAGTTCAGCCCCCTACAGCAAGTGGTTCTAATGACTTGCGATGAAAATGTATCGCGTACTAACAATGCGGTTGTTGTAACGACCGTGTTGTAAAAGCACGTGATGTAATACAATGCATTGTAATGTGCTATATTCGCATATCCACCACTCAAATGACTTTCATATTTCACTATACTAATTCACTACTTATCCTTTTGGGGTTCCAGAGTTACGTGCTACTTGCCGAAAGAGCGCTTAAAAACTCTATCAGGAGTAGCAAGTGCTATATAAATGCAAAGCTTTTTCCTTCTTCTATCCCGCCATTATCCTTCCTAATCCAAATAACTCAGTAACATATTCACCGCTCAAATTACTTTCATTTTTCACTATACTAATTCACCACTAATACTTTATGGGTTTCGGAGTAGCGTGCTACTTACCGTAAAAGCGCCACAACGCCTTGTCTGGGGTAGTAAGCCATATTAAATGCAATTACAATACAATAACATTAATATAATGTAAATTAAATGTGGTCTGTGCACCAGTAGGAAAAGTGTTGGACTCAAGAGGGAAAAAAATCCAATATTCCCACTCCACTCTGACCAAAAGTAGGGAAAGCGTTGGACTCTGGACTGGTAAAATTTACTATTCTCACTCCAGTCTGTGCAACAATAGGGAAAGCGTTGGACTCATGAGGGGTACAATGTAGTATTCATACTCCAGTGTGTGCAAATGTAGGGAAACTATTGGACTCAGGAGGGTTAAAGCTTACTATTCCCACTTCATATGGTACTAACATAGTGAAAGTATTAAACAACAAAATGAGTACAATTAACTAGTCCCACTCCAGTCTGTGTAACTGTAGAGAGAGAGTAGTTCACTTCAAACAAATCACATAATTGAACAACTCTATCAAATACCCAAAAATATAAAATTCTAAATATAAAAATTGTATGTCTAAATGTTAACAAAAATTAAACAAATTACATAATGATTACAAAAATAATGTGTATTATTAATTAAAACAAATATTAATAATTTTATTAAATACCACACTACATTCCAAAAACCATAACATTCAACAATTAAAATGTAATTGAATAAGAAAAGTTATAACACAATTAACATATCAGGTAATAGATAAAAAAACTCAGACCCCTTACGTTCCAGATCTGCCATACCACCTAAACATAGGGCAATGATCACCATCCTTTCTCACCATACCAGTGGGCTCTCTGCAACATGAACAAACCACCTTGACATCAGGTTCCCCACCACTGCTTCTTCTCCACAGTCACAAAATCATCCATACACCCTCAAACTCGGACATAACAGCTTTGAAACATGGTCAGGAAAGACATAAATTAGTCCATTGCTGAATCTGCACTAGTAGCTAGACCACTCTCACCCTCCAGTCTTAGAAAATACTTTTAACTTTTCTTGAGTGATATAAGTGTGCCCCTCAAAATGTGCATTTTACTTTAACCAAGCAATATGTTTTCCCCTTCACTTAAGATCCTTGTGTTCTGGTGAGATTTTTTCCATTTTTATCCAGTGACTGTCCCCCCCATCATTTTCCCCTGCTACTCTGACTCCATTTCCATCTTGCTTCCTGTTAATCCATCGGATGTTCTTCATTCCGAGCTTGGTTTTGCAGATCTGTTAGTTGCCATATTCAGAATTGATCTGGCTTTTTTAGAATGTGTACTCACATGGTTCTTTGAGTCCATGCTTTTGAGCTTCCCAATCATTAACTAGGGTGTTCAGAGATGGAATAGATGGAAAGCTTTAATATTGCATTCTATTGTTTCATTTTTAACCCCTTCTTGCAGTATTCTATCTTCTAATTAAGTAGAGACCTGCTTAACTATTATGCCCCTTGGCCTAGCCGCTAGTTCTTTCCTTAGCGATCCCACTCTGTGAGCCCTCACTATGGAGATTACACAGTCTGTACTTTGCATCTGGTTGGGACGAAACAGGTTGGTGCAGTATTTGTCTATATTACCCCCTCTGCTGACTCTCTGGCAATCTTTTCTCAATTCTTACCCTGGCTTGGTTTTTCTTCAAGATCCTTGCATTTAGTCTCATGCTTGAGGCCATTCACCATTGCAGTAAGTATTGTCGTAATGTCATGGTTGATTACACAGTTTATATAGTGCCCCTGTTAAACTCACTCACTCACCAATTGCCTGGATTTCCTTGGATTGTTGTTGTCATCTCAGATTTTACCTCCTGTTAATCTTCTGCAAATGCACTGCTCAAGTTCTTTTACAATTTGTCAGGCAGTCCCTAGAAAGAAATTAAAGCACACATGCCTGCAGTATCTTGAGAGCAAGCGCTGGCAAGCTGAGAAAAGTAAAACATCTGTGATGGATTATTATTTTATCCACCAAGGGCAGGGATTACAGCAATACCTAATTAGGGTGCCAAGCGGCTATGAGCGCGTGTTATTGACCAGATTTAGGGGGGGAACTTTCTTTAGACTGATAAAATTCCCGGTGCAGAATTGTTGGTCTAGAGATTTGGATGTATGCCCCTGTGACAATGTATTAAATAGTCTACCTTACATTGCACACTCTTCTGCAAATTCTTTACTGTGCCAGGACAGAGATTTTTGATTCCACTCTTAAAATACTGGGGCCTAAGGCAATGTAGGACTGCGTTGATGAAATTACAAATGCTTGAAGATGAACTAATTATGCACCTTGTTACATAATTTTTAAAGTCTGTAATCAAATCCAGAAAAACTATGAACTAATTGTATATAATATGTAATTTTAATTCAGACTCATCCCTTCTGATGCTTTTTAATGTATTTTTATCTGTGCTTTTATGATGTTTTTTTATTAGAACCGATTAAAGCTATTTTTGACTTTGACTTTGACTTTGACAGGCACGTCAACAAGCTGTCTGTGCTGAGGGAAGTTGTTTCTTCTTTCCTTTGCGGACTCCTAGGTAGCAGATGTGCCTCCATCTTGACTGTTTCATGAGTTCCACTCTCCTGCCTCAACAGTTTTGAAGATCGTGTTGCTTCAGATGCTATCTGCCCTCTTTGTAGGTACAGCAGGCCACAAATGTTTATGGCTCTCCTATTATCTCCGTTACCCCGAGATTCTGCATTGGGATCTGTTCTCCTCGGTCAACAGGAGCCTGCAAAGATATTCTACCATGTTCTCTTTCTTCAAAGGCTACACAAGTAGTTAGAGAACCCAAAGGTACACTCCTCTGTAATACTCCTCTGGTGGGTCCATTTTATGCATAATAGTACAGCCTAAGGCAGGAGGCCTCTCAAACCCCTACATCAAGGAACACCATTATGCCTCTTCTCATCTTTTATGCCCCATCACCAGTTGCGTTGCCGCTGGTGCACTCAGAGTTCTGACTGTGTGTTTCAATAAGCACTCCCGACGTAACTGCAAAAATTTGGTTAGTTTTGTCGTTCTCTGCAGGATCAAGATGGTTGATCTACCTTTAGACGGCGTTGTTCTGTGTCTCTCTCCCCAGCCATACCAACTTGCACCTCTTCAAGACACTACAACTGGAAATACAATACTCAGTTATTCCTCGCGGTTATGGCTGTGGTGCAACATCCTGCACAGTTCCGCAACAATCAGGGGTTTCGGACAGACTCATCGCTCAAGCGCCCTCATCTCTTCAGAGCTAACCACACTCCCTACTCCTATTTTTGTTGAGATTGCTACTGCTAGAACTTTTGGGAAGGACGGCAACGTGGAGGAAAGTTTCTGTTGATGGTCACACCCCACCCCAAAAGAACGGCAACCAGACTATTTTTTTAATGTGCTAGGCAGTGTGTGATGGGAATAGGTGTCTCTTCCCAACTCTCTGATGACTGAAATTTTTGCACCTTAATTGCCTAATAAAAATGTATTCTAGACAAAGAAATAGAGAAAAGAGTTGCTTTGAGCACTGGAGAAAATGTAAAGGCTGAAATGTGGGGATCAGATAAGCATTGGAAGCATGAAAACATAGTGAGTAATTACTGTGTTCTTGTTCCAAGATAAGGAAATTTGGAATAAGGATTGGTATGAATATAGGATAAGAAGTAATTAAGTATATGAAAATGGTAATTTTCACTGCTGCAAAGAGAGTATATTTTAAAAACCTCTAAAAGACAGCATCGTCAAATAATGATAATTACATCGAAAAAGCTGATATCTGAAAATCGAAGATGGCATGTCACTCAACACGGCATGATTGGAAACATAAAAAACAGATTCGATTTCCTTAGTGGTACATAGCACAAATTCATTGAACTCTGTGACTAAACTATGTTGTAATCAAACATAAGGTAACCTCTTTAATATCAGTTTGTTTAAGTTTTGTTTTGTTTACAACACATTTTATTGGGTTTAGTATGCATACATGGCCTAAGGGAAATAGAGCGACATGTCAGATAATGGAAACAAACTACCAGGTATGTGAGGTAAAAGAAAAGGTAAATAAAAAAATAAGTAAAGAAAACCAACAACTTGCACAGAGCAACCGACACACCGAAAATGTTTCTGGGCGTAACCACCAGTGATTATATTCCTAGAGTCGGGTTCCCACCCCCATCACGCACGCAACATCCCCTAAGGTCCTCATCGGCCCCAGGGTCTTGAGGTCATATTGGCTCAAATGCAATTCCTCTGGATTCTGCCCATCATTGCCAAATCTTAAAGTGCTTCTGAGAGCATCCCCTGAACTGATAAACAACCACCTCCCGATCCATACAGTGGTCCATACCCCTTTTCCATGCCGCCAGTGGGGGCGGAGTATCTGCCTTCCACGTTTTAGTTATATCTCTTTTGACATGGGTAAAGCTCAAGAATGGGAGTGCGCATTGGTACCTGTTGCCCGAAGTGCCCTCTCTGGTGTGGAGAAGGATAATTTGGGGATCTCTTGGTATGACCCATGAAAGCCATTTTGTTTAAGTTTTTATTTATTTCTGACTTTTCTTAGTTGGATTTGATTGGGATGTTTACGTGGGAATTAAAGTTTTGATTTAAATGCAATGTAAGGAAAATGTTATTGAACTGAAATCCCTATGAAACTAAAACAGAAAAATACCACACTGACTGGCTGAAATGACAAGGATGGGCCAATATTATTGCAGCACTAACGAGAATGTCCCCAAAAATAACTAAAATGTGTTGTGGATGGGCCCCTATTCTGCTATGGATAGCCTGAGTCTCACCATAAATGAAAATACTGTGCCAAGATTTGCTTAGAATATTTGAGGAATAGCTAGACTGTCAACAAGAATGCCGTCAGTGTATCATAAAGAGCCATATTGAATAGTCAACCTTCTCCAACCAACCTCAACTTCCTCACATGGGCAAAAAATACAAAGACACCTACCTCACTTATACCCGGACTCACAACAATTACTCACACAAAAACATACTCTATCACATTTAAAGCCACTCCTCACACTCTCACTCCGACTCAGTTATCTCTCGACTCATACCATACTTACTCACACACATACTCGTTTCCTTTTCCTCCTCAAACTCACTTTTTGACCAACCCTTCTGTCTAAAAATCACTCTTACTCTAACTCCCCTCATACTCTACTCTCCTCTCACTCCAAACTACCTCATATTCATAATCCTCTATCTCACACACCTCTCATACTGATACCCCTTTCATTCAGGCTCACACTTCTCTCATGCATACATACTCATTCATACTCTCACACTGACTCCACTCACACTAAAACTCCTCTCATTAACAATCCCTCTCTCATACTCAGACTCCACCAACTCACACCTCTATCCCGCACACTCCTCATATAGAAGCACAAAGTCACATTCCTCTTACTCGGGCTTACACTGCTCTTATTCTCACTCTCACTTAAACTCACACTCTGTACAGGTACCGCACTGTGCCTGCCGCTTTGATTATGCAAATGCAGAAGTGCTTTTTAGGCATTGTGGCGGGCGGTGTTGAGAGCACCGCCCGCCACAATGCTTAACATGAAGGATCTGCCCGCCACTGTGGCGGGCACATCCTAATATCCCCGCCCGGGACCCCCGCCCTTATGGCGGGCGGTCCCAATCCCCGCTAGGATGACGGGCGGACAAATAGGCCCCTAAGAACGTAAAAACAGTCTGCCTGATTGCCCTCTGAGTTATGGAAGGCACTTCCCGAACAAATAATGGGGCCCTCATTGCAAGTTTTCTTATTTCACCCAGAGCAATAACACAGCATGAAATTCTGCATCTCACAGTTCTGAGTGTCTCCTGGCCTGGAACTATCGAGCCTGAAGTTTGCGGCTCTGATAAGTCCGGGCACACAGTTATTGGGTCTGTCTGTTCTGCTGCAATGGCCAGAAGAGGGCTGAGCTGTCCTGCTGCAGCAGTAAGGGGGAACAAACAATGACCTTCCATCTCCCTTAGAGGCACAGGGTGGGTCAAACTTGCTGAGTAACCCTGAAGGAGAGGGTTCCTTCGGTACTTCTGTGAACTGGACCTGTACGTGGCGACACTACAAAGAGCAACCCCGACTCCTGTTAGGCATGCTGCATGTGGACAGGAGCAGGGGAGGCCTGGGGAGTGGAGGCAGGGAGGAATGGTATTCTGCCTTGAGCGCATCAGGGTGCTGCTGAAGAAGACTCTGGGCCAGAAAAGTACCAGAAGCTGAGACAGAGGCGCAGTTCAGAGGTCGTGTGCAGTCACTGCTGCTGGAGGAAAGAACTCGGTGCTGGATTAGCAGGAGAGGCCTCAAGGCTCCTGTGAGTTGCTGAAGAGCAGGAGGGCAGGCCATAGGTTCTCTCTTGTTGGCTGGACAGTAGTTAAAAAGTCAGGGGCATATTAGCAAGGACATGCAGTATTTTCCGCTATATGCGCCTAGGGCGTTTTTTTTTTATCGCCGGATATTATCGCAGAGATAACACGTTATTAGCAACGTTTATCTCTAATGCGATAAAATAGCCAGCGATAGCGGCTAAGTGCGTGAATATCGAAGGGAATCCAGCGATATTCATGCATTAACGCCAATGGGGACCTAACATGAGAATCCACCCCCCATTGACAACACAGGTAAGTAAGGTCTTGAGCAGGTGTTAGATTCTGGTGATAATCGCACTTAGCGGGACTTTTTTTATCGCACAGCCTGCGTTGTTAATAGGCGATAGCAGTGTTAGCGACTGCTTTCAGTCGCTAACAGTTTGGGTACGCCCACTTTGCATGTCATTAGCGATAAATATCGCTGACATGCAAAGTGGGTCCCAAAACGGTCAATATCACCTTAAAGCTGTCGCTAACTGCTGTTAGCGACAGCTTGCTAATAGTGCGATAAAAAACTCGCCGCTTTAGCGGCAACAAGTGCTGCTAAAGGGGCGATGAACCCCTTGCTAATATGCCCCTGAGTTTCTAGAAATCAATAGGAATTGAGAGGCCAGGGTGCATACAATCAGCCCTTAAGGTGGCTGGAGTGCTCCACCTGGAGCAAAACGCCAAAATCCCCATGCATAACAGCACAACAGGGTGAAAGAAAGAGGTTATGGTCTGGTATTTGTTTTATTGCAATCAACATTTCCTCTTTCAAGTAAGGAGACTTATTTTTCCTTTAATAATTGCTTTGGAGAACATATATGTCTATATGTGTGCATTACAAATCTGTTTCATTGGGAGTTTAGAGTGCATAAGATGTACTGGGGTATGTGTATTTCAATGCATCTATTAATGTCCACAAGAATTGTATTTTGTAAAATGATGGAGCGTAATTTAGAGTTTGGAAAGTGGGAGCCCACTATAAATTGGCAAAGTCCCCACTCCTCCCAAACTCGTAATTCACCAGCCTCTTATGGCTCTGATATTGGTTAGAAACCTTTGAACTTTGACCCATGCCCCATAAATTCTTTGGGCTATGCACATCGAGTGTCTGGCCCTGTTTAGGGCAGTCATTCCAATGTAGATTTTTCCTGTTCATGACCACCCGGGAAATTCCTGCTGTTCCCAAACTGGAAACAATACAAATGACCACCATATGTTGGGGGAAAGCTCCTAGCATGCATTGGACAAATGTGTTTTTTATTTTCTTAAAACAACCTGCTGCTCTGATGGCTTAGTTCTGAAAAACCACAAGTATTGAATAACGTGCCAAAACGACATAGCACCAGCCCGGAATACTCATTGGCGCTCTGTGTAAATACTGCAGCAATGGATGAATAGAAGGCAGTGAGGTCCCTCCAGGGATGTGAGGAACTGTTACCATGGGGTTGATAATCATCTGCCTAGAGGAAGAAGCAAAGGCTTCTGCTGAATGGGCTGACCTGGGAGGCTGCCTTGCCGTCATTAGGCCGACCTCATTAGTCTCAAATGTCTATAAGTGCCAATACAACAGAGCTAAAGTAGCACTCTGAGGTGGTTGTCAAAAGACATGATATCACTCTAAAAGCAGCACTCAATAAAGAAAACAGACTGAATGTGGGTGTTTTACTACATTACATACCAGAATACACCACAAGAATTTCCTTTACCATATTATACTTCGGTGGAGGAAATAATAACAGTGGGTTTTCTGCTGAATTTACGATCTCCTCCAGAAATCTAAGGATTTTCCATTACAGCCTAACTTTAAAATTAGGTCCCATATGCCTGTTTTAAAAAATGCTTCCAGCAGGTGATGAAAGGCTTCCTTGATAGATATCAAGCCATATCATATACTGAACATTGTGCCTTCAAACTATCCAGCTTATTGGTTTACTGGGAAAGTTAGATGTATGCAGCAGATCACCCTTCATTTGAAACAAACTTTATTGTTAGGTCAATCCTAGACAGTGCTTGCACTGTCTCTCTGAGACTTGCTGGATATACTTTGTGGGCTTACAGCTTTTCATTTGTTTATGTCAGTGTCCTTTAAAATCCTTGCTTCTGAGTGATTGATCTTTCCTCTTTCCTCTTTGTCCCACTTTTTCATCAAATATATATATAGATGTCCGGTTGGGAGGTGTGTAGGGAATGTGCAAAGGCATTAACTGATGCTCGAACTTAAGTAAACTTGCCCAAAGTTTCACAATGACCGCCGATGTGCTGCGGAGTAGGGAAGCAGCGGCTGATCAATGTTTAATGATTCCCCGAGTGCGGATTACCAAGCCAATATACAAACGAGTTCGGCACAGGGAGGAAGTTCAAACGTAAGGGACATGTTTAAAAAGTTGGAAAAGCTCATGAAGAGCGAACAAGCCAAATGGTGGGAACACAAATCGCTCTACAGATAGTTAGAGGTTGGGAGAATACCAAGGGGCAAAAGGATCATAATAGTGCCCAGCTATGAAAATTCTGATCCAAGGATGCTAAGCAAATGGGCGGAATTCAATCTGGACGCTTCGAGGACACTTGTACAAATCTTTGTTACATATGCAGAAAGTGACCGGGTTGAGTTACAAAAAAAGATTGATGAACTAAATCAAGATATCAACAAACTGGAAGTCACAAGCACTATTAGTGAATACCGTGAGGATATGCTACAGAAAGAGGAGGATATTATTAAAAAAAGGAAAGCGTTTAAATTCTAGCATAATAAGCAGGACTATGAAAATGGACAAGTTTTACATTTTCAAAAAAATATGATTCCCTAAAAGCTGGAAGAAAAGAGACACTTAGACAGGAGATGCATGCAAGTACCAGTGCAAAATGTCCAAATCGCCACCTCTGCATCTGATATCAGTTCAGCCATAGAGAGCAAATCAGAATCAGAGCAAAGCCGAGGGGGCCCACGTTTGGGGTTTCCAAAGCTCTCCTTGGTGGAAGAGGTAGACTTCCTACGGCAGGACAGACGCCAAAGATTCAAAATGCGAAGCCAAACAAAGACGCAACAAAAAGCGCCGGGAAAGATGCAAACAGTGCTGGAAACGGCAAGCCCTACAAAAAGCAAATGAACAACAAATGAAAATGCAAATAATTAACATCAACAAAGACACCAATACAATAATAAATTTGTCGTTGGTAACCCTAAATGAGGCTGAAAAGCAACTGTTATCGTTTTGCCCGGAGAGCAATTTCTGCTATGCTCAAACTCACATAGATGTGTATAAGTTTATTCAGAAATTAAAGCTGGTAATGCCATCTTCTTCAAAACACAAGCAATAAGAGCCAACCTACAACAGAACACACCAGTGTATCAAGTCCAAGCATTTTGAACATCAGCAGACGTTGAATTACTAACGGATCTCCAGCAATTGCAACTTGATAACAAGGTGGACACAGCTGAATTAACTAATCAATTGCCTAATACCATTGGGACTGTGCGAACTGAGTTCAAACCCAAGTCTACATTCCAACCTATCATGTTGCTGGACTCATTAAACATATTCAATGATCATGTAAGTTCAGAAATAAAAAAAACTCAAATACCGAATATCACATGCTCGTAAAAGATATAATCATCAGAATGACAAGTATTACCAACTAATAAAGAAACTACAAACGAATGATCAAATCATCATACGGAAATCTGACAAAGGAGGAAACGTAGTAATTTGACCAAAAAGGGATTATATGAAAGAAGCAACAAAACAGTTGAATGATCTAGAATGTTAAAAAAGGAGTAACCTCCAAACAGTGAGGGCTTCTTGGAATGACTTCTATGCCAAATTACTTGCGTGTAAGAGCGCTGGACTCCTGAGCAATATCTTAAAAACGATTACCCAATCATGCTGGTGATATACTTTATACCTAAAGCACACAAGGATGCCATCAAACCACCGGGCAGACCGATCATTTCTGCATGAAAACACCTCAAGCTACATTGACTTTTTCTTACAGAAGCATGTACTAACATTGTCGTATAGTCCAGATACTAGTGACCTCAGAAACATCAGTAATTACAAATGGGAATCAGACTATCTATTAATGTCACTCAACGTGACATCATTATACACAAGCATTCACCACCAAGATGGCATAAAAGCCATAGAACATTATTTAGGTTCTAGGCCAATGTATTTGTACCAACAAAACAAAATACTTGTGAACATGACCTCATTTTGTTTAGAGAATAACTATGTCCTGTTTCAGAATCAAATATTCCAGCAAAATGTGTGGTGTAGCAATGGGGGGATGCTTTTCACCAAGCTATGCCTGCCTCCATATGGGATGGTGGGAAGAACTGGTTTTAAAAGTAAAGTATGACAGCATACTGGAGAAACATTTTATTGCTTGGCTGAGATATATTGACTATTTGTTTATGATTTGGCAGGGTAGGAAAGAAAGTGCACTCAAATGTATTGAAGATATTAACATGAATATGCTGAATTTGCACTTCACCGCCACTATCAGCAAATAATCAGTGTGTTTTCTAGATGTAGAGATATATATAGCAGACTACAAAATTGAAACCAACCTACACCGGAAAAAGACAGAAGGGAACACCCTACTGCAAGCTACAAGCTACCATCCCATCCCAAACATCTAATACACAGCATCCCCTATGGGGAAATGCTGAGAATTAAAAGGATTTGTAGCAATGACACAGACCTAGTACAGGCGCAGACAGACAAATCTAAAAGTAGATTTATGACCAGAGGATACTCAGAAAAAGTCATAGATAGTGCAATTAGAAGAACTAGAGCGCTAAACAGGTCAGTTCTACTAGCCACGTCTGCCCAAAACATCAGCTACACAACACCCAGAGCAAAAGACTAGATTCATTCTTACATTTAACAAATGTTACGTAAGATCATTAATAAGAATTAGCCCATAGTCTTAAGTGACCCAGTACTTGGAGAGAAACTGCCTAAAATTACAAACAGCACATTCAGGAAGACGAGTTCATGGCGGATGCCCTAGTGAGTAGTAGCCCAGAGGTCAAAACAACTACCAATTGGTTGTCATCAAGGAAGGGGTTCGTTAAATGCACAACCTGCCATGCATGTAGGTTTGGAATCAACAAAACGACCTACAAAACTCCATTCAAGGAAGAAACCATTCCCAGAAAAAAATTGCTTATGTGTAAAACGGAGTATGCAATTTATGTGTTGGATTGCTCTTGTGGGCTGCAGTATGTGGGCAGCACAAAGCTGCAGGTCCACAAAAGAATACACCAGCATTCAAGGGCAATCACAAACTCAGATCCAGCGTACCCGGTTGCAAGGCACTTTAAAGACATCCACAATGTAATTAGTAGGGGAGAGGGTTCAAAACCTGCATTAAAGTTCCTAGCTACTAAAGATTTGGAGTTGCTTTGATGTACTTCCACTAAATCATCTAACAATGATAATACTGGGGATTCGCTACTATAGGGTTCGGACCTAGCATAGATATTAAACACAGTTAGCTTTAGGCCTGTTGCAAAAGTGAGCTGGATCCCCAGTATGTCTTGTGACTTTATTGCTAGCCGTTTATACTTGCACGCTAGAGAATTCCTCACTAAGATTATCTGCCCCCACTGGCTCTACCCATTTTTTTTGGTGCCTTAGCTTCCACACTATAGGTTGTGTAGCCGTTGATATGCACCCCCTCCACTGCCTACGTCTCCTGGAAGATGCAAGTGTCATTTCTGCCTATAAAGGAATGCCATTCTGGATCTTGTAGTTTACGGTGTATCCCTGCCAGATTCCAAGAGATTAGGGTTAGTCTATTATTAGCCTCAATACTGGGTGTGGGCAAGCATCTACGGATCTCTACATCAGTAGACAACATGGTATCAGTGGATAGATCAGTAGATCGTATGAGGTGGTTAGAGATGGGAGCACAGCCTTGGCTGCGCCAATGATACTAGTGGGTACTGCAACTATCTTCGCTTCAGGTTTCATGTTGTTAGTGGGTGGCTCAACAGTATGACTGTCTTCCAGGGTTTTTATGTGTGATGGTACGAGGGTGGGAAAGGAGGGGTTATTAATACTGATGAGCCAATCCACATCTTGCAATGGGGATATGGGCCCTGCAATACGTTGGTTCCTGATCTGCAGCACTTAAATCTGATGTGAGAAATATTTTATGGATTTGTCCTGATATCTAGTGCCACTAGATCATCTACCAATATTGCATCTTTTAAAGTTAATACTAACGCATTGAACATTGAGTTCTTAGGGGAGCTCCTCCGAGCACAGAGGATGTTGCCTCTAATAATCAAGCGGCAGCCTCTAATATGTCTGATCCAATGAGTACTTTTGTTTATGAGGGAGTCTGCAGATTCAAACTTAACGTGAGGCTGCGGTTCGGGTACCTTTATCATGGCAACTTTATTTTTTAGATCAGGAAGCCCACTTCTAGAACAAGGGTCAGGCGTGTAGTTTGACACTCTGGTGATAGATGCATGCAAAGGGTTGACAATCCTTGAAGGATTCGGAGCCTACATCTGATGCAAGTTAGGTGTGCTGGGGTTAGTCGAGGTATTGTTACTATGATGCAAGATGTTATCTCTAGTATTGTACTGGGGGTGCGGGTGATGCTGAAAGTGTGGTTGAAAATTCAGTGGTCTATAATTCCTGCTGTCTACATTTGTTTTGCTCCATAGACCCCCTTTGGGTGAGGGGCAAAGGGTGGAAGTGCGTGGTGTTGTACATCTGGCTGGGTAGTAGTCTGATGGTCTGGGTAAACTGACTGTACGAGATAGTAGATGTATTTTGCACACTTTAGTTTACTTATTGTGGAAATCAATCTGGTTATGACAGTTTTTTGCTCTCCTACTTCAGTTCTTAATTCATTAATTAGAGTAATGCATTCCCTACTCAATTGAATCGGGTGTTCAGGTAACATAGTCTCTAAACCGGGGTTAGGGGATAGAGCAGGAATTATTAAACCATCAATGGACCCATCTGTTATTTAAGAAAAGGGAATCTATTACTACAATGGACAGTCTCAGCTAAAGTGGTTGAGTGGGTTTGTTCCAATTCTTCTGGGCCAGGGATGTTCTAGGTTCTAAAACCACGTTTGTAGGCTGTTTCACTACCTTTCTGAACATGCTAGGTATACGTGGTTGTATGATAGGGGTGCCCAATGAAGTAGGATCCAGAGTAGTGTGGTATCTCGTGATACTGATAATTCAGAGTGTAACAAATCCTCACATATGACAAAAAGACTGTCGATTCGATCTATAACACAATTCCCACTGGCTGATTTACCAATTCTTTAAAAAAAATTGTTTTTACAGTGCCAGAGGACCCCTCGGTTGGCTTACTCTTCCCCATACTTAGAATAAAAGATCGATGAAACAGACAATAAATACTGATGGGATATGCTAATGCAGTAAGCAAAAAAGAGACCCAAGGTATACAAGTCAAAAAATTTAAAACAACAGTATCAGAAGTGCCTCCCAGTGCATAGTCCCTAGAAATTAATCAACAGTCAGTCACAAAGGGATCAAATATGGCACCCTACAACTTTAAGGATGAGATATACAAACAAAGCAAAGTCTTGCTAGCATACCTCAAGGAGGACAGATTTTAGGGGGGTGGCCCAGGCCAGCCTCCTCTGGGTTTCGACGGGCGTGGACGGGTCCGCCCTTGGCCCGGGCTTTGCCAGGGCCGGGACACCCCCTATTGTGTCCCGCGGGAGCCTCGAGCAGTTTTTGGCACCTCCTGGCACGGGTCAAACGCGGGTGCTGGCGGCTCCTGCAGCGATGTGGGATGGGGATTGGAGTCCACCAACAAAGGTGCCTATGAGAGAAACAG
Organism: Lissotriton vulgaris; assembly: GCF_964263255.1. Taxonomy (NCBI): domain Eukaryota; kingdom Metazoa; phylum Chordata; class Amphibia; order Caudata; family Salamandridae; genus Lissotriton; species Lissotriton vulgaris. Next base: position 513,273,513 of record NC_141697.1, on the reverse strand, counting down.
ATCCCGTGCACACGCTTATGAGGTAATCGGTCCTGTTGTCAGGACTCAACAATTAGAAACAAAGTTCATGAGGATGAAATGAAGGTCAAACACCAGGTTTTCGTATGTGGAGAAGATTTACGAGTCAGTGCTGGTGTAGAGCGTTCTGACTACCTGGAGTCAGAACGCTCTACACCCGCACTGACCAGTGCGCTTTTCCTTCTTTCAGGTCCCTGTATTGAATCTGGGACGCACCTGTCCGGATTCCACACTCTCGCTACATCGAGCAGGGCAGAAACATTGATTTATCCCCATCGGTGCTCACACGTGTCCAGCGGTGACGATTGAACTGCCATCGCGCCACAAACTACCCTTTCCAAGAAATAACAGCCCTGATGAGTCACATCTCCTTCACGGTGCGACGAAACACGTGTCGGCTGGCTACCATCATATGTACTGATCCAGATTGACTCATAAATCTTCTCCTTAAACTAAATGAATGGGTAACAGAAAACAAGATTTTGCCATTGAATCAAACTAGTTTTATTAAGGGGCTTGGAACAATGACAAACATTATGGCATTATCACTAATAATTGAAAAATCACTCAGAGTAAAACAGCCCTTGTATCTATGCTTTGTAGATTTTAAATCTGCTTTTGACTGCGTGGAAAAAACTTTTTGAAAAAGACATTCCAATTGAACTATTAAGACTGATTCAATTGTTACACAGTAAAACCTGGGTAAGAGTAAGGATGGGGGACGGCCGATCATTAACCACATGCGCGCTCCTCTGATTCTGCCCATATGCTGACTTTTTAAAAAACCCATTGTTCATGACGAGCTGGGCTCGTCATCAGTGTTTGAGGAGGCTACACCATGACGAGCCCAGCTCGTCATCAGCCTCGAAGGGGTTAACAAAGGAGATTCCAGCAATAGAAGGTCTAAAGAAGGGATGTATGTTGGCCCCCTCCTTTTTAATCTATTCCTAGGAGATCTATCAGGGAACCTGGACGAACTTAATGCACATCCTCCGAAGTTAGGGGACAAACCGATATCTAACCTAATGTATGCAGATGACGCCATCCTTCTAAGTCATACTAAAATCGGTCTTCGGCGCTTAATCAGCAGAACAGTTTTGTATGCTCAGGAAAATGGAATGGTAACAAATGAAACCAAAACAAAAATCATGGTGGTCACTAGGAACATAAAACTGAGACAAAACAACAAATGGTATATGGAAAATACCCAACTGGAACAAATAGAAGTGTACAAGTATTTGGGTGTACTATTTGACCAGAAAGGAAATTATCAACTACAAAAACTGGACATACAAATAAAAGCTAACTCACTAACTGCAGCATTCAAGATAGCACAGAAATCGCTCGGAAATCTGACCTATCGGCCGCTTTTGAAAATTATAGGGGCTAAATTGCTCCCAACAATAACATATGGTAGTGAGGCATTAATGGGGATGGATGCGGAATTGATAAACAAGGTCCTCTCCAAAACATATAAAACTCTTTTCTATCTCCCAAATAATGCTTCACCGGCACAAATTAGACTGGAGTTAGGGTTAAACAATCAAGTTTTTGCAAGAAAAGGCCAATTTATTAAAACGTGGTATAGGATTAAAAATGACCATGATAATCATATATCTCAGCTACTTTGGCAAGAAATAAATAAGAATACGAAATCAGTTGCATGGAAATATTTCAATGAGGCAGTAGAAGAGTTTGCACTAATGCCAATCTGGAATAATATGATAAGCAATGGATCATTTAAAAAAAATAGTAAATCGAACAACAAATCACCTATCACTTGTAAACGACAAAGATACGCTGACAAAAAGAAATCATTCGTGTTCAGTAATAAATGGATACGAAAAAAAGAAAGTACAACAATACTTGGAGATACCTTGGTCTGAAAAAAGTAAACAATGTCTCATGAGAGCAAGATTTGGAATTCTACCAGGCCTTAGTCATGCCCCGCCGTGGAAAAAAACCAACTGCAGCACATTGTGTAGACTTTGTAAAGGTGGAGAAGAGAATATTGTCCACCTCTTATATATCTGTCCCGGACTCCGTAACGAAAGATGCGCATTACTTAAACCTCTCTTTAATATACGTGGAACAAGGACATGTAGGCAGGCACTGAAAATCTGTCTTCATTCGAATGATATAGTCATGAACGCTGCCTTTGTAAAGTTCCTAAATATAGCATCTACAAAACTGGGAGAATAAATTAGAAAAAATGTTTTTAAGAATATTTTTAAAGAAATTTTTTAGGATATAATTGCTTTTATTGTATTGTACTTATTGAATATGTTTTTGTAGTGGAAATATTGTAAGATTTTAAATAATCAAACAATAAAGAAATTTTTGGTTTTGGTTTTTGGGTTGTTTGCTGTTTGGGTTTGTTTTCCCCTGACCTGTTTGCACCGCATGATTACTACATAAATAGACATACTCAGTGATCATACAGCCTTTAGCGCAAAATCTTCCTGTCCTCTCAATCCAAACCCAATCTCTCCGTTCAAACAAAGGTGCCTGTGCCTTGTGCTGCAATGACTGGCTCCCGCGCTGATGGAGCACAGAGCAGATTTTAGCGCCTCCTGGCGCGGGTCAAAGGTTGTTGGTGCTGGCGGCTCCTGCCGTGATGCAGGATGGGGATTGGAGTCCACCAAAAAAAAAGTTGCCTGTGCTTGGTGATGCAATGACTGGCTCCCGCGCTGCGGGAGCCCCGAGCAGGTTTTAGCACCTACTGCACGGATCAAAGGTCGCAGGTGCTGGCGGCTTCTGCCACGATGCAGGATGAGGATTGGAGTCCCCCAACAAAGGTGCCTGTGCCTGGTGCTGCAATGACTGGCTCCCCTCTTTTTAGTCAATTGATTACTTCCATGGAGCAGCGCCCTAATCCGTGTACTCTTCCACTTGTCCCATTTTAGCAATTGTCAAAGGGACTACTTTTTCCTTTGTTAAAGAGCACTGCACATGAGCGCTCGATCTTGGCAGTGCTTTATTACCGTAGCTCCCGCTTTCATGTGTCACCATCTCGGCTGCATCATTATATAGCGCGATCTCGACCAAGGTATTCAAGTGCTTTAAATGAGTGCACTAGTAGATTCAATAATTTGCCCAGGAGGTTAAGCTGTCGCCAAGACTTGAACCCACATCATTATATAGAGCGATTTCGACCGGAAGGTATTCAAGTGCTTTACATAAGTGCACTGGAAGAATGAATGTTATCCCCAGAATATTAAGCCAATGCCGATATTCAAACAAGGTTCCTTCAAATCCAAAAGCTACAGCTCTGGCTGTTACACCACATCCCCTCCCTAATTATTACCTTGGAAGACAGTCATTTCAAGGTCAGGTAGATTATATGTGCAACATACTATATTGGTAATTTAAGTGACTGAACATCAAAACATAAACATATTTCATTTGAAAATACTGCTGTAAAGATTATGTGAGGTTTAAATGATGATATTGCGCAAGAATGTAAATATCCTTCAATGGCATTGACGGTAACGTCATTAGAAAACTAATCACTTGTCCTTCGTCTGTTTCAGGATGCATATCACCTGATGTAATTGGCAGTCATGTCTTTCTTTTGTTTCAATGTTTGCGTTGCTGTGCGCTGTCTATCACCATCATAGCCACATCATTATATAGCACAAGCTCGACCTGAAGATATACAATTGCTTTACATGAACGCTCAGGGAGATTAAATGATTTGCGCAGAATGTTGAGCCGATGACCAGACTCGAACCCATACCATTATATTACGTGCTCTCTACCCAAAGGTACTCAATCGCTTTACATGAGCGCACAGGAAGATTAAATGATTTGCCCAGAATATTAAGCCGATGTGGTGCAGTCTCACATGCATTTGTGTAATTAACAACTCTCTTAGGGCCTCATTACGATGGCAGTCAGACGCAGCGGGATGGAGATCACCCGACATGTAGTCAGCGGTTCCACCTGCCATATTATGATATGACCGCTGTGTAGGCGGGTTGGAAAAATGCAATTTTCTATTGTGGCTTGTGCTGCGGCCCTGAAAAGGGCTGCAGCACAAGACACTGTAGAGAAAGCAATGTTTGCAAACATCTATGTACCGTGTACCAGGCACCATTTGGTGCCTGGAACACACTGCATGGATGTTCGGTGGGCACCACATGTGCCTCTCTGGCCATATAGCAGTGGCCCAAGGGGGGACAGGGGCCACCAAAGTCCCTTTATGAGAGCCTTTCCATGGCAGTGGGACCACCATGAAAAGGCTGTGGGAAATGGACATCGTAATCCCTATGGCAATGCCTGCCCAGGCACCTCCTTCATTGTAGAGATTACTGTTCGAACACTGCCCCGACGGACTCCTTGAGCCTGTCCGAGGCGGTGGTCTTTCTCCCCCTCTGCTGCACTCCGACCGTTGGGATCCAAATCCAGCGGTCGGACCATTGTCCTGAATGTCGGGCAGACCGCCACTGACGGCCTGTTGGTGGCGGTCTGCCCGACATCATAATGAGGGCCATAGTGTTCAGTCTCCAAATATAGAATCAGGTGTCCTTCTTTCATGGCGGCCGCTGTCACATTAACCTGGTGTGGCAAAAAAAATGGCAAAACCAGTAGGTCTGCTTTGGCATCCAAAAGGTGAGACCTATTGGCTATTCCAATGCTTTTTGCTATCATGTATGTGCAGTCTGCACTCTCTGTGAAACACCAACTTATTTACTGTGTCTCTGCTAACATGTATGATCTAGATTTCATGCTGGACATAATTATTTGCCAGTTTCTACAACACGTAATAAAATATGGGCCTCATTTACAAGGTCATTGCACCACTGGTGCATCACTTTTTTTGATGCACGGGCGGCCAGTATGTGGGCCCATATTTACAAGACCATGTAAAGTCACCCTCCGTGACTTTTCATGGCTTTGTAAATATGGTCCCCATTCACATATTACTCTGCAAGAATGGGGTATTCCATGGGTGTTGATGTGGGTGTTCCCACGCAACATCCATGGAACCTGGCACATTCCCTAATTTACAAAGTTCTGTAAAGCTAAGAATGGTTCAGAATCCTGCGTCTCCTCAGGGCAGGCATAGGAGTTGTTCAACAAGAAGAAATGCTTTTATTTCTCCTTGTTTTTGCTCTTTCTATGCATGCTACTTTCTGCAGCATGCATAGAAAGCGGGTAATGCCATAAATGATTGTTTTTGTGAAGTAAGGTGTCCCTTCCTGCACAAAAACAACCATCCCTGCAATGCAGGTACCTTTGGATTATGACGCAAGGGTACCTGCGCTGGAACATGGCAGACAGTTGTGCGTCAGCGCACAGGAAAGCACATGGATGTGTTGTACTGTTGTTAATACAACACATCCCTGTGCTTTTAAAATGATACAGTCCGGTGCAGCAAAATAGCTTGTGGCGCCGTGCTGTGTGATTTTTTTGTAAATGAGGCCTCAATATTTTTTAACAAAAAGAGAATGTTCTTTTCAGTATTCACTGCAATCTAAACCCCCATCAAAAACTTTAAATTGTTTCATTTCTTTTCTATAAACAGAATAATAAAAATCCTACATTTGAACAAGGAAGTGGACTCTACTGGTCTGTACATATAAATTAGTAAAAATGTAGCAAAGGCAATTTAGTATTTCTATTTGTTAACTTTGCTAATAAACATAGGAAGATCACAAACTGGTGAATACATATCAATCACACAAGATCACAAGCCAATAAATAAACGACATACTATTGTAGACAAGTAGCAAGCCTTGTTCTTAAAGGGCATATTTTAATATTTCAGAACTCAGCAATCATATTCACACTGGCATCAAATGGTATATGGAAAAACTGAAAAACAACTTCATACACAATTGCAGTGTCTGTCAAGCCATATCCATGAAAACAATATATGTTACGTGATTTGAAAAGTAACCAACACCATTTTACCTCCCTAAAATTTCAAACAAAGCCCTCATCTGGGCAAATATTTTTTTTTGACAAGCTTGAAGTAATTTCATTTTTTTTTCAAATTCACATCACTGTGCAAAACTTTTAATCAAATCTACATTTCCTTAACAAATACGTTTAAAAAAATCAACTCTCCAGAAGGAAAATTATTAGGTCACGAACACCAGAAATAAGGATAGCCACAACAAACATTCCATTGTGTGAAAGTATCAATTTAAATTATGGAGTATACTTACTTTTATTAAACAGGAAACAGTAAATTAATTAACTAATATCCAGTAGCGGTGCATTGTGGATGAGGAAAGTTGGTGTAATCAATGCTAAGCAATACTGCATTCTGGCTCAACTTCAAATACATTTATTTATATCAAACAGGCCACTCGTAGACAGAGATATGTAATATTCTAGCTTTCTTCTGATGAAATGTGTTTATCATGTTATATTGATCGGATTATCATCCTGTGTTACAGGTATTTCTGAATTAGTAAATTTTCAATATTTTTGCTAATACTAGCAAACTAAAAATGAAAGATTATCTATGATTATATATATATATATAATTTGAAAATATCCACTCTTTATCCAATCAGGCGTTTAGACCGATTCATGTGTGTGAAAGAGAGAAAGATAGAAAGAGAAAAAAAAACAGAGAAAGAACAGAAAGTATGGTTCATGTCCATAGATAAAATAAAATGAAAATCTAGCATGCCGTACTGTCCAGGAACCTGCTGCGGGCGCTGTCACAGTGGCGGGCTGCATGTTAGACTCTCCTATGAGCCTAACAGCCCATCGCCGCGAGACTGCCACAGCACCGCCCGACCAGTATTAAACGCCTAATCCATCGGGCGGGCGCAACGCAGCTTTGGTGGTCCTCCAGCAGATGGCATGGGTGTGTGCCGCTGGAGGACCCTCAAAGTTGTATTAAGGCCCTAAGACTTTCTGTTGCAAGCTTAACGCCATTATAAAGAAATATTTTCAACGTGTTGCTATGTAAATGCTGATAACACTCTTGGCCATATCTAGGGTTAGGAAGATGGTACTCTGTCCATCACGTTGGGTGGACATTACAACCGTCACACTGCCTGACTACCATCCACCAAATTTAGAGATCACCACTGGCCCAGCAGTGATATCTGTACCTTGACAAGAACTGCTGTCATCGTAGTTCCTCTCAAGAGTGAAAAAGATTGGTGGATGTCCACCATCGATTCTTTAACAACCATCAAGCAAACTAATATTTTTTTTAACAAACTCCATAAACTAATGAACTACACACACAATTTTCTCCCTGGGTGAGTGGTGGGTGGGTTATTATGTGGTTTTTTTCTGTTGACGAACAAAAAAAGAGGGACATCACACTGTCCTTCCTAAAGAGGGTAGGCGGTGTAGTGCCCTTCCTCCAAGGGCCCCTAATGTGTAGGCTCTTGGAAGAAGCTGTTCATTGACAAAATCAACTGGGGCTCTGTGGAAGGAAAGCTAGCTATCCTACTGACCCTAAATAGGGCGGAGGCTGGTCAGTTTGGCAGACAGGGTACGCCGTCAAGTTTGTGATGGAGCACCCTATCTGCTAAACTATACTTCTGTCTAAATACGCCTATGTGCACATAAATCTCCTCTGAGTCAATGGAAAGTGCATTTAATGCCCTCATATAAGAAAAAAAACATGTAAGTGCATATTCAAATAATGTTCTAAACAGTACTACAGTCAAAGATTTAATTGGGCTGTATCAAAGTAAATTAGACTGTGTGCTTCTTACAGTCCTGTTGTTCTTTTGCCTTAATGGATGACTCATTAATTTGTGTAGTATGAGATAACATACCCTACTAGAAGAAACTCTGTCCGCTGTGCATATCCAAATGAATTAGGTTAAATTGAATTACAAGAATCAATTTATTAAACTAGAGGTTATGATGTACTATTTACAAAATGTCGCTCATCAGGGGGCTTTTTGGAGATCAGTCTCTCGAGACGACAGGTATCAGTGTGCTCTGTTTACTTCATTCGTGTCTGCTTTTGGCTCACTGAATGGCATCTTGTTAACGTATAATCTGAAAGAATGAAATAATGAAACACTGGGGGTAATGATTAACTCCACCTTGCACTAAAATTAAATGTCGGCTTGTTTTTGACCATTTTAGTGCCCAGGCCCATTTCATTTGACATCCAGCTGGGAATTGAAGAAACGAGTATAATCAAAAGGCACCCACCCCGAAGACTTCAAGTAAGCGGAATTTAACAGACTTCATGAGGATTTACTTGGATTTAACGTAACGCGCCAGTCTACCGGTCCCTGCCAGGCATATTGCTAGGTCAGTGCATTGTGGGAATTAAGAATGCGCGCAGCCGGAAACTACCTGAACGTAGCTGGGTGCACGGCCATGAATGGTCCAATGTTTGTATCCTGCCTCAGCGTTTAATACCGGAAGTAATCCGGTACCTCTTGCTGCAACACAAAAGAGGGCTATGAATATATTTGGCTGATTTTATCTATTCTTAACTCTCTGTTGGGATGTGGCATTATTTATTCAATATATCTCCCTTCTAAAAGAAATCAGTTCCTGATTGGTTTGCGAGCTCCATCGCTCACTACTATACCCAATTCTCCCATTTTATATATTTAATTATTTTTCCTGTGCTTACTGGGTTTTTGACACACTCGTGTGGCTCTTTCTTCCTATTGAGCTACTAGCCAGGGAGAAGGGGTTGGAGCCCAAGTCTGGCATGTGACACGTGTCACTCAGTCATGTGGCATATGCCACATCTGATGTGACATATGCCATAGATTTTCTACTTGGTCTTTCATTATTATCATTTGAGCATTTCCAAAGGACTATGTTTCACTCTGCTTTCACTCTGCTAAAATAAATACATTGTTTAAAAAAATAAAAATAAGATTAAAAAATAATTTCCCGAGGTGGGGCTTGAACCCTGGTCAAAACTCACTCAAAGTCCCTGCACATACACTGTGAGCCACTTAGTCTGCTGAAAGTTTCCCAGCCAAAGGTCTTTATGTCATAGAGTGAGGTTGTTAGTCCTTCCTCTATTTCTATTTTCTTTGGACTTTAGATACCAGAAATCTTCTCTCGATTTACATTCTTTAAATACAAATAGCCCTTCCTTTCATACAGTCTGCCACTAGCCCCATGCATTTCCAATTCTTACACAATCATCCCCAAATTCTCATTCCACTAAATAAGTGATTTCTTTCATAGCAAACCTGTCCCCCCTATCCACGTGCCACCCAGCATGCCATTATCAATGCCTGACATGCACTATGAGTAAGGAGGCCATAGTTCTCCTAGATACTGCTAGGGGGTCATTTACAAAGGCACAGCTTTCATTTGTGAAATGTAGAAATGAAATTAAAAAAAAAAAAAAAAAAGAAAGCTTTTCCCCACCTGGGGTTTGAACCCTGTTTAAAATTAACTCAAAGCCCCTGCACATACAGAGTGAGCCACATACTCTGCTGAAAGTTCCCCAGCCAAAGGTATCTATGTCATAGAATAAGGATGTCAGTCCTTCCTCTATTTCTATTGTCTTTGGACTGTAGATACCAGAAATCTTCTCTCGATTTACATTCTTTAAATACAAATAGCCCTTCCTTTCATACAGTCTGCCACTAGCCCCATGCATTTCCAATTCTTACTCAATCATCCCTAAATTCTCATTCCACTAAATAAGTGATTGTTTCATAGCAAACCTGTCCCCCCTATCCACGTGCCACACAGGATGCCATTATCAATGCCTGACATGCACTATGAGTAAGGAGGCCATAGTTCTCCCAGATACTGCTAGGGGGTCATTTACAAAGGCACAGCTTTTATTTGTGGAATTTAGAAATAAAAAAAAATAAATAAAAAAACATTTTCCCCACCTGGGGTTTGAACCCTGGTCAAAACTCACTCAAAGCCCCTGCACACACACAGTGAGCCACCTACTCTGCTGAAAGTTCCCCAGCCAAAGGTTTCTATGTCATAGAATAAGGTTGTCAGTCCTTCCTCAATTTCTATTGTCTTTGGACTGTAGATACCAGAAATCTTCTTTCGATTTACATTCTTTAAATACAAATAGCCCTTCCTTTCATACAGTCTGCCACTAGCCCCATGCATTTATTATTGTTACACAATCACGGCACAGGGAACCCCAGGTGCCACCCAGATTAGGACCCCCCTGGCATAGGTAGAATAGGATCAATGAAGCATCTGGCCCGCCATTTTTAGGACAGCTTCTGGGCACCCTCTTCGTTCAAGTGGGTCTCCTGGAGGCACGCAATGGAGACGCCATGGCGTCGGAGGAATGAAAGGACCCTGTATCTTTTAGTGCAAGTGCCCAATCCACGCACGTTCCAAGTTAAGAATTTAAACCCATGACAGGAGATCACGCCCAACCTGGACATATATTACAAACGGCGTGTTCCGCCACCCACGGGCCCAACCAGCATCCAGGCCGGGGGACCTAGCCCATCTGATCAGCCATTCAAATAACAGAAACACAGTACTCTCGATGCCAGCAACAATTTCCCCTCCCAACCCCACCAACCCCCCAAGCCCCCCCAACCCCACAACCCCCCATAACATCTACCCCCACCCCCACCCACGAGCAAGATGACAGCAACAACAAAACACGCTATCCTGCCCTCCCCCTGCTGGTGCCATGATGTACACAGCCACCCTATTCGTCCCATCCAATACACACACACACACACACCCAACCAAACACCACCCACCCCCCTTTTAGCTCCCGATGGGACCCAGACGTACAGAAATGAACCTGGGCTTGGCCGCCGGCATCAGTCCCAAAGCAGGGCCCTCCCCAGCCAAAATAAAGACAGACACCGCCACATAAGGTCGTTCCAACGGGATACAGGTCCTACGCTCCTCTCCGTCATTCAAGCTCGAACAGCACGGCTCCCAGGTACCTCATACAAACTCAAGGCCCAGCACTAAAGCCCCCAAAGCAGAGCACAACACTCTTCACTCCAACAGTACCTTACGACAGAGCCGTCCCCTGCAGCAGTTCAGACATTCCAGTCTCTGGGATCACCGGAGCCGTAGAGTCTCTACCTGGCACAATGTCCTGCAGGGTATCTGGAACCAACACGTCCCCAGGGGCGGATGCGCCCGAGGACTCTGGACCATCCCTTGCCAAGGAAGGTCCCAACGGCTCCGCCTTCCGCATCGTCGTCTCTGGGGATGGTTCCCCCAGGTCTCACGGGGCCCCCCTCACTCTCCCGTGGGCATGTCGTCACACCTGTATCTCCTGCCACTCCCACACCTCAGCGGGCTATTTGAAGAAATGTGCCCGGCCCTGAGATATCACCTTGACCTTGGCCGGATATAACAGCATATATTGTAGCTTCATCTCCTGGAGCTTCTGCTTGACTCCCAGGTAGGCCTTTCGCTGCTCTTGCACCTGTTGGGTGTAATCAGGATAGATGCATATGTGGCTGTTCTCAATGGTGAGAGACTCCGTCTACCTCGCCGCCTTCAGAATGCAATCCCGGACTTATATAGTTCAGGATCTTCGCAATCAATGCCCTCGGAGGCTCCCCCGGGTGGGGGGGTACCATGGCCCTATGCGCTCGTTCGATGCCAAATACATTTGATAGCCCATGCGGGCACAGTTGAGTCTGAATCCAGTCCTCCAGGAAGCGCTCGGCATTCCCCGCCTCCAATCGCTCCGGCACACCCAGGACTCTAATGTTGCTGCGGCGCGCCCTACCCTCCGCGTCCTCAGCTTTTCGTTCCAATGCGTGCTTCATAGAGGTTAAAATAATAGGACAACAACTATGGAAGTAGCCAGCCGGATGAGCCACTTAGTCAGGAACTCTTCCATGCTCCCCATTCATTTTGCATAAGCTTTATTCGATAGCAATTATCATAAAAGCATTTCACAGTCACATAAAAGTATATAAAATGAATATTTCATATAGTAAAAACAAGTTTTTAAAACCTGGCTATACCGTCCACTCTAAATTTACGCTTAATATCTTAATTGGCATTTGCTCATTAAGTTTAAAATTACAGATTAGCTAAAACACATGTCCCATACAAAACAGTTAATCTTCAGTACTTTGCAAATAATTCCTATGTGTAAATTATCTCTCCGATCCACAGATTAGATTGTATTTATTTGCACATTACTCCTTAATTGTGCCCTTATACGGATAATCCACAGGTACTTTGTAACACCACATACTAGCGAGGACCTACTTGAGTCACTTCTCATGATTCGTAGAGCATCAAGGAGGTTTCTAGTGCCCAAATATAATACATATAGGCTTGATCCATTTGGCCCTTGCTTGCTTGTAGGCTGGGCAAGCAAAGACTACATGGTCTACAGTTTCTTGTTGTGCATCACAGCAGGGGCAGTTATATAGGTTGGATGTTGTTGGGTCCCATTTTGCCAGTTTGGTATTTAGCCTTACTGACCCTAATGTAAACTGCATATATAGTGCCCTGTCTCTGTGTTTCCTGATAAAATCTAGATAACGTTCCAGGGATCAAACTGATTTATGCTGGATGAACTCTTCAAATAGTCAGACAAGCATTGGTTTATGTAAGACCTGGTGATTTACCCAGTTCCAGTAATTCTTTTTTAACTCTCTCTTAGTCGGAGTGACCTGCTTGGCCCAAGCTTTGGCTAAGCCCAGCTTGGTCAGTAATTCCTTTAGATCTTTAAGCCACTTAACACCTTTGTTGTTATCAAGGGTAATTAGCTCAGAAAGGACCGTCGCATAGCTATGGAGTTCTGGGGTGCGTCTTAGTCTTATCAAGTATAGAATAGGGCAAAGTATATCCACCTCGCTAAAAGTGTGTCTGCCCATGTCAGAGAGTATGGGCTTGAGTGGTGTATTGGTAGGGACATAAGGTGATGGCAGCATATGGCAGTTGGGGCAGGCCACAGCTGGTTGTAATTGAATTTTGGGAATCTTGCACTGCTGTCACTGCGTTCTCTGAGTCTTGTTGTGTAACTGTTCTTTGCATTAGGGAAGCTTGCGCTCTTGTTGTCAAAGCTATACCTGAGTTATATGCTGCCGAAGCCAAAATGATTGACTCAGTCTCCATGAGGGAAAGGGCCGAGAGGTGCGCCGGGGCGGGGATGCAAAGAGGAGGAACACGTGTACAAATATGGGTAGGTTTCTCTCCCGCACACACAGCAGTGTGTACAGATGGCTGTGTGAATGTTGTCTGTGTGTATTGCTTTGTGTCTGGCTCAGGCACTTTGAAGCTGAAAGTTGAAAGAGGGCATAAGGTAAATCTAAGGTAAATCTACTAAAACGTATATCAAATTCCCACAAGCCCAGCGGTTCTGCTGCCTCAAATTTCCATAGAGCCCTTTTTTTTACACTGTGGCATTTAAAATCTTCTGTATATGTGGTTCAATGTTTTTCTTCCAATCCTGACCCAGCTTGCACTTAATACAATGAAATTCCATGTACTGGAATACGGGGAGCTCCTTTTAGGACAATTGAATGCTGATGACTAGTAACAACTTGTATAGATCTACAATATTCCAATGTTTACACTATTCAGGTGTTTGCCTATTGTTCCTTCCTCCAATTGTTTATTTTAGAACATCATATTATCATTGGGCGGAAATACTGCTCTAACAGCTTTATTATACTTCTGTGTATGCCAATGCTACTTATTAAAAGGCCACCCCTCTCTCTTATAGGCCTGTGTTTCATTTGCCAGGTAGTGAAATCCTGCTCTCGTTGCAGTGCACACCCTTCGCCCAGTAACAATTACCCCTGCTGCATAGCAGCCAATGTTTCAGATTCCTATGAGTGCCATTTTCATAATTTCAGTCAATTTAGTGTAATTATGAGTGGCATTTGAACAACTATGAATGAAACTTTCTGGAGAGCAAAATCAAGCAATGAAGACGAGAGAAACATAGGAGTATCAGACATTTCACATAGAGCACTGGAATTGTCCCTTTTCAATGCATTAGTGATTTTAGCAAATTTGTTTCCAAAAATTGTGCTTTAAATGCAATTTTGATTTCATCTTTTTCAAAATGTTCACTGGGCAGGGGAACCTCCTATCAAAACCTTCCTATGAGGAAGGAAGGCTCCCTTGCTGAAATTAGTTTGACTTTTTTGCAGTTCCATTTGAGGATGTTGGTGGAGCTAATAGAGGAAGTGGGTGGAGCCAGTGGAGGAAGTGGGTGGAGCCAGAAAAAAGTAGGTGTGGACTCCGACAAAGATTGGAGCACCTGCACTTCATATTTTACAAATTAAGCACTGGCTGCTGGTACAGCGGCAGAGCTTCTGATGGCACCCAGGAGTCACACATTCATTCCCAAGCCAGTGTTAATGGGTAGGGAAGAGCCAAATATGAGATTTTTCGTTGGTAAACCAGATGGAGATTCATGCATGACACTTTGGCGGCAGCAGCCAAGCTTCACTAAACTTGTTACTGCTTGAAGGAAGCTTCCCTTTCTCTCCCAGACTTCTATCAACTACACACCAGGCCCCCACATGTCTTCACCCCTCGCTTAGAGCAGAGGGTATGTGTATGCAATAAAACCGCACAGGAGTTTACTAGTAATGGCAGTCTACTGCATGCTACTGCAACATGGCCGCTTCACATGTGATTTTATCCTTAACCCAGTACTATGTATGCAACTTGTATAATCAGGCCTATTTCTACAATAACACAGAAGCAGAGATGTTTGTTCATAAATATGACGAATTGGCGAATATACTATTAGTGAGACTCATTACACAGGCACTCACAGATAACATTCATTCAATGCAAATGTTATGATCCGTGGTAAAGGTCCATTTAGGACATAAAAACATGGCCGTGACTACGGAATGTCAGGTATGGTTTAGTGCTGTTTGTTTTTTAGTCACACCCAATTTGCAGGTCACTACAGGCCGTTTTTAAAATAGTACATGCCACAAAACTCAGGCATGTGGTGTGGCATGTGACATGTTAAATACACGTGGCAGCAAACGGTAAACCCTTCTTTTCGAATGACGTTGGCAGAATGGAGAGCTTGTTTCGGGAAAAGAGATACTTACCTTTCGAAGGCGCTATAAGATTAACGACATAATAGAGTGTCTGGTTTATTTGCAGCATTTCTAGTGCAAAACCGGAACATATGCTTACTTTGGATAGAGAAAGCAGTGGCGTAATGAAACTTGAGGGGGCCCCCCTGCGAAGCACATGGAAGGGGCCCCTCCCTGGCGGCCCGACTCACCACCTACCACTTTGCGCTACCACCCAGAACTCTAGTATATTTTGATTTGACTTCAGCATGACATGGCCACGTTTTCTATCATGTTCACCAGTACACCACGTAGTGTACCTGTTTATTGTTGTCAGTGCTTTCAATAAACATTATCTGATTCAAATAGGAAAACCAAACTGAAAGCAGCAGATGCAAAGCAAAAAACAGGTTCTCTCGCACTCGGAGTCGCTAATGCAGAACGAGAAAGGGCCCAGGCCAGATACCGTTCCTTACTATTTTTATTTGTAGTTTCATTTACTGCCTACCAGACCCTGTTGTGACCAAGGCAAGCGCTTTATATAAAGAAAGGACAAATATGTGATGGAATCGGACAAAAGCGTTTTAGACTTGGAATCCTAGGAGATATTGCTGGAATAGTAGGGGGTCTGAGTTCATTTTTGTAAACCTCAAAAGAGGTGTGTGCATCGGATGGACTTGGCTAGGCTCAGACTCAGACCCTGACATTGTCAACTCCCTTCCCTCAGGCTTCCTCATTCATCGTCTGGACCGCCCTAAGGGAAAAGGTGGAGGCATTGCCATAATTCATAAAGACCAGTTCTCATGCCGTTTTCAAGGCAGTCCCCTCCTTGACGGTGAAAACGTCATGTTCTCCATCCAGATCTCCCCTTGCCAAACTATGTCAGGCTTTCTCATCTACCGCCCCCCAGGACCACTCGGTCAATTTTGCAAATCCCTTACGGAGCAAGCTTACACTCTGGCCGCTACCAACTCTTCATGTTTGATCCTGGGCGATCTGAATATCCATTTCGATAAAAAGAAAGCCAAACCTACCGCCGACCTGATCGCAGACCTCGAAATTCTTCAATTAAAATTACTAGGCCATCTTCCCACCCACACTCTAGGACATCTGTTGGACCCGGTTTTCTCCAACATCAACGATCTCACTGTCCTCGACCCCATCCCAGTCCCCTGGACCGACCATCTCCTAATTCCTTTAAACTGGCAGATTACTCGCGCTCCTCGCCCCACGGCCCCTCCTAGCAAGCCCTCACGATCATGGTCAAAACTAGATGTCGAAATCTGGAAACAACATCTTGAGAGATCCCCGCCTACTCTTGACACCAACCCCATCAGTGCTGATGCAGGATTCTCAGCTTGGATAGGCGACACTCTGGACAAAACTCTCCCCAAAAAAATCTCCTGCAATCCACGGAGTAAAGCCACATCCCCCTGGTTCACTGACGAATTACGGCTTCTAAAAAAAGCTTGCAAGAAATCAGAAAGAGACTGGAGAAAAAACTTTGACCTTACTAGAAAAACTGAATACAAAACTACTCTTCTCACCTACAAAAAAGCAATCAAAACCGCACAAATCAACTACTTCGAGGACAAAATAAAAACATCCACCAACTCCTCTCGAGAAACGCTTCAAATAGCCAGGAAACTTCTCAAAATACCGGAGCCCCCCCCCCCCTGGTTGAACCCTCAGCCACCCGCTGCAACGAACTTGCTGAATTTTTTAATTCCAAAATTATCAACATCATCAAATCACTTCCCCCCTACCTCTTTGGACGCCCACACAGCCCCCCCGGCAATGAACGGACAATGTCCGCCCACAATATATTCCCGAAGGTCTCCATTAACAAGGTATAGATTACGTCTGCGAGGTTTACATTTCACTGGTGAGATTGAACCGATGTATTTGTTTTTTTTGTTTTCACAGAAATATTCCGGACTATGCCCAAAAAATCTCCAGAATGAGTAGATTGGCAGGCTCCCGGCTGAGTGAGTCCCCAGACCAGGCGTGCAGCACCAATTGGGCTCACCTTGCTTCAGTCACCCCCTGCCCCCGGTGTGTGTGTCAGCCCGGCTGAGACTGCTTCGCCGGCTGGCAACCCTTGAATTGCAGCCGCACCCGAGTACTTCACAGGTCTTTAAAAGACCATTTGCTTGTTAATGAGGCTTTTGTTGTGTTTTCACTCCTTCTTGGAGCCATTCTGCATATGGCTGGAAGAATCAGCCCCCCAAAATTTGTCTCTAGTTGCCCGCCTGCCCCAGACCCTACACATGCGCAGTGTCAGTGGTAAGGCTTTGTGCATTGTGCGTTGGTCCTTTCCCACCCCTTTTCGACCCACTACGCAAATGTGCATGGCCCTGTTGGTTCCTTGTTTACACCCTAGTCCATGCCTGTGCCCCCTTAACTAACTGAAGCCGAGTGGCTTAGTGGATTAATACATCCACTGTAGTGGCCTGTGTTCTTGTGTTCACAGGTTCAAATTCCAGCGGGCCTTTTATCCTTCTGAGGTTGATAAAATGAGTTCCATTGAGTTGGGTAATGATAAACATCTTTTATTCAGTGCAAAGATACAATTGGGTGAAAGTGTGCTTTTCAAATACACTTTGTTATCTGCACACTCATGGTCGGACACGCCACTGGCAAAGTTTATATGTCACACTCGGCATAACTCCAGCCCCTCCGGTGGTACCTGCTACCTCTCTGTGGAGGAGCCTTTGTATGCCTTAAACAGTAAATTTAGGACTACAGAAAACCCACCCACGCAGCTCTGGCTGCGCCTTTGTGCATTGTGCCCCTATGCTGAGACCCGCCTGAGCATAAGAGTGTGCAAAAAGTGGCACTCGCGGGGTGCAGGTGTCCAAGTGGTTTATGAACAATGAATGCATCATCAACTCTCTACATTTAAAGGTAGTCTGAAACTGGCAAGGGAAATTTAAGTAGTAACCAGTGGCGCTGGTGACATTTGAAAGTCATGGGGCGTAAAATTAATGTTGTACTGCACTGTGGCGAGTGAGTAAGTCCGAACAACCTACATGGGGTTCGGGGGTTGTCACCCGAGAAAATTGTGAAAAAAGAGTGGACAAATGGTGCATTTTCAAGCAAATTTGAGAAAGCAGGAAGGTTAAGAAAGCAATTGTGAAAGTGCAGTTATTACATTATTAAAGAGATGTATGGTTGGTAGAGGACCAAGAGGGGGCAAAGCATAGTGAGTCCAACGGGTCCACTCCGTGTGTGCAGGGACAAGGGAGGGGGGATTCCCTTATCGTAACTAGGGCTCTGACACATCCAGAAGCTAGGTGTCATGCTTCATCATATGAGCCTGCCCCTCGTCAGGTCGGTGCTGCAATACCTGAAGGGCACCCAAACCGGGGCTCTTTGTCGGGGATCTTTTGTTCCTGCCCGTGGGTGCAGTGGGTGTTAGTCCTAAAACAATTTTATTGGGAGTGGTAAACTGCCTAGTTAAAAGAGTGAGAGGGGCACAAGACTAGTAATGATGTATCTAGTAGTGTATGTCCAGCTCTCAAGTGATCAACATGTTTCGTGCCATTATTGTCGTATGGATCAGGGCACTTCCTCAAGATTGAATAAAACGCTATCTACAGTAAAGAGGTAAGTAAAATTATACGTACCCAGAACCCAGGTAGTTGACCTGGTCTGTATGTGAGATATACTCGCTACAGTGAGTCGGCGGTATGAAAAAGGACACTAGTTGGGTCCGGCGAGTTAACGCTTCTTGCCTTAAATCCTACCCTTCCACCGACACCGGCAGGAACAAAAGATCCCCGACAAGGAGCCAACGGTTTGGGTGCCCGTCAGGTATTGCAGCGCCGACCTGACAAGGGGCAGGCTCATATGATGAAGCATGACACCTAGCTTGCTGGGTGTGTCAGAGCCCTAGTTATGATAAGGGAATCCACCCTCCCTTGTCCCTGCAAACACGGAGTGGTCCCGTTGGACTCACTATGCTTTGCCCCCTCTTGGTCCTCTACCAACCACACACAGAGGAACTTCGTACTCTCTTTGCTTACTAGTCATTTTGGGGCTTGTACGTGGACGTCGTTAAACACGCCCCACAGTCCCTGCTTTTGTTGAATAAATTTTTAAAGCGATATCCCTCAACAACAAAGGTAGCTGCTTATTCAGTATACCCAAGGTCATGCCGCCCACTGCTCCGAGCATAGGTGCCCGTGTTTCTAAAACTAAAATGCTGTAAAATATGTGTGTGACATGCAGCCTAACATACAGTCAGTTGCACACTGAACTATCTATGTATTGTGCTTAGTGCAGCAATACAGATATAAATACATAAGGAAGTCAGCTACACATACTGAAAATCGTTCCCTTATAAGTTATATGCATCATGTGTTTGGGGTACGCAAGATTCCGAGCTAACAGTGTACTATTAATGCATATTTTGTTTAACATAACAGTCCCTTCCATACCTGGTCAGGGGTAGTAAAGGCTATATATATACACACACTTACAATTAAAAGCACACACTCACTTTACAGCTCAGTTGTAAACTCTTTTTACTGATGCTCAAAAGCAATAAATATTTGCCACAAACCTTGCAGTGATTTGATCAATAAATGCCAATTTCCCAATACCCAGCTCCCAACCAACCTTTACAATTGCAGATTAACTCGTTGTAGTGCATTTCAATTTCTTTCAGTGTTCCCATCCAACAGCACTCAACCTCTACACAGCACATTCAAAGCCCGGCAGCGAGAACATTACTTAAGTTGCAAACGTGTACAAGTGTTTGGAGTTGCAGCTCGCCTCTGTTCTGCAGTAAAACCGGTTAGCTGAGCTCGAATCTGGATTTATTCTCAGGGTATGAAGATGTCATGGAGGTGATTTATCTCAGCCTTTCTTCATTTTGTGTTCCACACATTCCGCTCAGTATAGTGTCAGAAAAATGGGTTCATTTCAGATCCTTGTGTGCAAGCAGCTGTTAAGAGCGCACTCGTTCGTGCTCGGAGTTCACTAGCCTATGCTGAACAATCTGCATCTGTCCACGCCAGAGGTGCGTGAGTGTTTTCGGCATTACCCCCTGGCTGATAACTGAATCCATGTGAGTCTGTCATGACGAGGAAAAGTGGATGGCAGTCAGACATGTTTGAACTGGAAACAAACCAACAGTCTCTGTGCCCTTTCATGATTCAGAACTCTTGTTCCGCACACCCTTTGTTCCATTGTCCTTACCCTTCTGCCCTCTTTTGTACTGTTTCCTCCCTGTGCTTTTCTCTGCGCTATTCGCTTCTCTTCGCCCTTTATGCTTCAGTTCTCTGTGCCCCTCTACACCCTTGGATTCTCCTGGCCTCTGTAACCTTCTATTCTCAGCGTCCTTGTACCTCTTCCTGCACCATGGGATGCTCTGGGTCTCTGGGCCGTTCAGTTCTCCTAGCCCTGGGCCCTTCGCCTTCCTTCTTGGGACCCTTTGGGCCTCTCTCCCTGGGGCCTCCATTCCAGTCTCCCTCCTGCACTCTCTGTTTCTCTGTGCCCACGGCCCATTCGTCTCACTCTCTCTTTCCTTGCATCCTCTGGTACGCTAGGCCCCTCCACCCTTGCCCTTGGGTTCTCTCACCCCCTCCCTCTGCATCTTGCAGTTCTCTTACTTGAGCCTTCGGATCTTCAGTCCCTCTCTTTCTCTGTCGCCCCACTCCCTTTAGTACAGTGGGCCTATGCAGCTTTCACCTTTCCCCCTCTACAACTTTTGGTTCCATTTGCTCTCTTTGAAGTTTTCTAAACCCCTCTACCCTTCAGTTCCCCGACCCGTGCACCCTTCGGTTCTCTGGGCCCCTCCACCCATCGGTTCTACTCACCACTGGGCCCTTCAGTTCTCTTGGCCCCTGCACTCTTTGGTTCTCGGGGCCCTTGCGACTTTCGGTTCTCTCTCTCTCCCAGCACCATGAGCTTCTTTGGGCCTCTGGACCTTTCAGTTCTCTTGTTGTCCTGCACCGATCGGTCCTGGGACCTGTTATGGCTGTCTGTCTATCTGTGCTCCCCTCGGCCCTGTCTCCCTTCTTGCACCCTATGGTTGTGTGGCCCTCCTGTACCCTACAGTTCACTATTTCCCTCCTATCAGCGGTGTCACTAGCGTTGGTGTCACCCAGTGCGTGTAACTCGTGGTGTCACCCCCTCACGACTTATCCCGAATCCATGAATCTATGATGGACCTCCTTCGAGTCCGCCAGTGCCAATGATTGCACTTCGCGGAGGTGAAAACGCCCATTGTTGAGCTGTGTTTTATCAGTGGCAGTTTTTAGATTCATGCACAGCTGTCAGGCTCAATTCCTGTTAAATGCCCCCCTACTCCCTACGGAGACTCTGGTTCCTTAATTGGCACAGGGGGTTCAGTGGAAGAAGCTGCCATTCAGAGTCTGCGGCACGATTTACGATCACTGTCTTCACCGCCTTGAAATCGGCTTTTTCCCATAAAAAACATTCAGTTATAAAATGCATGTTTCTGAATATTTCTTTCCCGTGAGGTCAGCAGCACTAATGTGTATTCTGTTAGGAGAAAGTTGTAATCAGTTTTCCCAGCGTACCTTCTTCTTACAACAGAGATGCGGCTCCCAAGGACACTGGGTGCCCTAATGTAAGAACTGAAATTACCACACCCACCTCCTGTTTTGTTGGAAAATAAATAAATAAGGGTGAACTATCACACACTGAGCATCGGTGTCAATGCTCCTGCTGCACCAGTGCAGCAGGTGACAGAGCTCGTGGGAGGGGACACTAAAATAAAGAATAAACATTAACAAAGGCAATACATAGATGTAAATGCTTATTTTGAATGAAATAGCACTCGTGTGTTGTCACCTGTGTTCTTTGTGATGTTTGTGTGTTGAGAGTGCCTAAGTAATGAAGGTGTTTCTACTTCACTCAGCAGCGAGATTAGGTGTGGTATATTGCACCTGTTAACTACTCGTTACGTATAGGCGGCAGCAGTTGGCAGAGTAAGAGTAAATATATCCCCCATGGATAATAAGTAGGGCCTATTGCTCTCCAAGGTGTGATACTTTACTGTACTGTTGCATGTGATATTACACTACACACTTCAATTAAACAGGCACTAGTGAGCAATGTAATGTCACATGAATTATCCCACACGAATAAAGAGGCGGGTTGTCTGAGCAGGATTGACATAAGCCTCTCACATGAGCTAGCATTCTGCCAATGGCGCAGCAGGTGCGGTGGCACCAGGGCCATTGGCCGGTGGCGCCCACTGCATCCTGAATAATGAAGGATATTCCCACCTATCTGCAGTGGTCTGGGGGCCCATTAGCATTCACACAATAGGGCCAAAGGCACCCTGCTATGCCACTTAACTATCAGGTGGTATGTAAATCCCCTGTAGCACCAGCTGTGTACACATGTATTCCTAGGGCGTTACAGCGTCTTACTAATTCAGTAATTGTTGTTGCACTTTCAGTTATCAGGATTTTGAGAGTCGACTTTAGGGCATGTCCCGTTGTATTCCCAATTCCTGTGCAAAAGGGGTTTCCTCCAGAAGCGAGAGTCGGACTACACGTTTTGTGGAGTTCCCAAACTCTTGAATTGTTTTACTTTTCACCACGCACATTTTGCAAGAATTTTCTTAAAAGTTTGCATTAGGAAAATTGGTTAGAAAAATAGAATGTGTGTGATAAACTTGTCGAAGTCCACTATACGCACACTTAACACAACTTTTATATCTTGTAACAACATCTAAATACAATCCCAAGAATGAGAAGGAAGGAATGGGTGGGGAAGTTGCTGTGCTGAATTGAAGTGTTTAAACTTTTAATCCGGGCATTTTTTGTGTCTATTCCTAGCGCGCCTTCTCTTCCTCTTCTAGCCCTGGGCCTGTATATCACACAGACAGCTCATGCCCGAATCCCGCCGCAGAGCCGTACCTGAGCCTCACAGCGCCGGAGCCGCCACTGTGCGTGCAGCATCGGCCCGGCCCTGAGAGCCACAGCAGGTGCTTCACCTTCAGACTCGGATGTGAGCCGCGCAGTCAGCATCGGATGCGGGCTGCGCAGAGCTACCTACACTTGACTTGAGCTCCGTAGCACTAGACTTGGACCATGGCGGTGACCGGGGACATCATTCTTTTTCTGCCTCCCTGTTTTTAGTTAATAATAAATAAATGGGGTCCTCTTTTTCTCTCCTTACATCCTTCAGTTCTCTGGGCCTCAGAGTCCTTCCGTTCCAGGGGTCCCGTCGCGGCTGGCAAGAGGGGGTGGGGGGGTTGGGGGGTGGGGCGGCGCAAGGGGGGAGCGACACAGTAATGTCAATAAAATTAAAAATAAACTTAACTTAATACCTCACTCCCACTGCGTCCTTTGGATCACGTGCCACCACTCCTGCTGCTCCTGGCTGGGCCTGCCTTAACCTAGGCAGCCTCCCTCCCCCTCTCCTAAGCCACACTCCTTGGATGTGGGGGCGTGGGGCCCCTCAATAAATTCATCCCCTGTCTGATCTGGGCTGCACGAGGTGGGCCCCAGTCCTGGGTTAGCAGTGGCATCTGTTACGCCAGAGCCCGGGCGTGCGCATGGGCACCAACTATTTCAATAATTAAGAGGCCGGCTGGCAGTGCGTGCGCACAGCACCATTCCATTAAAGAAGAGGCCATGGCATGCGCGCAACGAAGACGCTTGTTTGCTAGCTTTGCTGAGTGAGGGGGCCCCGCGGGCCCCTGAAGCCCAGGGCCCCCCGCACTGCGGGGGCTGCGTGGGCCTGTGTAACACCCCTGGGAGAAAGGTGTCAGAACACCGGGACATACGTCAAAAAACTGGGCCTGTACGGTCAAATACAGGAGCGCCTATTGCGTTGATTTCCGATTTTATTGATTTAAAGAATTGCTTTGTCCTTCACGTATAATTTTCTTTTCCCCTGGATTTTCGGGTGTTTGCTGTCAGTAAAGCAATTGAAGCCAAGTGAAGTGGGTTCTGCACTCAGGGGAGCCGGGGGTCAGGCATGCCTGGCATGAACAACAACCCTCTCAGACAACTGCCCCTTTCAAAAGCACTTGTCTGAGAGGTAACTGACATTGCCTGCCCCAGATGAGCACGTCAGTCATCTACCAACCCAGGGTTAGTCCTTTAGTCTTCTGGAAGCACCCCCGTATTTAAGCGGTTCAGTGTCACAGCCCTTACATGCCAGATACTGGTCTTCAGGGCGCTATTCTTGCTGTCATGGCCATTGATTGCACATACTCTTTCGGGCATGCATTTAGTCTGAAAACAGCACCGGGAGCCAGGGATTGCGTGTTTCCGCAAGTGCCTGGGACCAGCCTTGCGTCTGCACGAACGACGACTTCTTCTATTGTACAGCGCTCTGACACCTTCGGGTAAAGTCTGCGCTGCATAAAAATGCATTAAATAAAAATTAAATAAAATGAACCTGAACCTGCGTGTCTGTAACATACACTAGTAAACTAAGTGCCACCACCCCCACCTACCAAGTGGGGGTGTGCACTCTGCACTGCACACAAAGGCCCACAGAGGCTTAAACTCAGGAGTTTAAGTGGGCCGGGTCTGAAGGGGTCTGAGCACCGGCAGCTTTTTTCAGGGGACCTCGAAACGGGTCTCTATCGGGCTCTGTTTTGAGCCCTGGTACAGGCGGTCCGTTTTTTCCGGACTGCAGTGACAGCAGTTTGCTGTCACTGCAGTCTGGAAAAAAGTGCAGGGCGCAAAACAGCCTGATAAAGACCCTTTTGGAGACAGTAAGCACGTGGTTATGCACTTCCCACACTGCTCACTTCTCACTACTCACTAGTGGAGAAGTGACGGCATGACATCATGTCAGGTGAGCGTTGTGGGGGAAGGGAAATCCTTTAACCACTTCGATGCTGATGGCGAGCTGAGCTCGTCATGTAACGCGGTTTTTAGAAAACAGCCGCACAGCGCAAAAATTACCGCAGCAGCGATGCGGTTAAAGAGTCATTTTCTTTCTGGATTTCCCTTCTCTTTCTGAAACGCAAGAGCAGCAACATTGTGGTAGGGTCAACAATGCTTTAATTGGAAACTTTTTCAAAATTATATGTAACAAGCCATAGTTACAGCTTATTTATCCTATGCAACTAATAACCATTGACAAAGCCAATAGTCCTGACTTATTGTAGGTATGATGTTACTTGTTGTATCACATATCTGGATGCAATGACAGGAACCGCAAAATACAAGTCGGGTATCACATTATGCTAAGCACAGATTTTTAGAGTAAGTGTTTTAAAGCCACGCCCCTAAGTACACTGACCACGCCCCTTTGAGAGACCCCCCAGTTTTTTCATCCTACTTAAAGCCCTGCTTAAACTGTCTGCTGCCGGAGTCCCAGTGCCACAAACGAAACAAAAAGCCCAGTAGCCAACCAAAAACAACGTACGCCACCAGGGCAAGGCCTCGCCGCCTCGGGCTCTATGGATCGAATCAAAGTCACCCCCTACCGGCAGTGGCCCATCCCCCAGGTGTCGCGCAGTCAGTAGAGTACTACTAAAGTTAAGTGTAACACACAAGTACATAATTAACGCAGGCTGCAGCGACAAAATTAAAAACACAACAGCCCCTATAAATATAATTAGGAGGTTGTTGTGGGTGGTGGCGGGATCCCTTTCACTTACCAGTGTGTTGTAGTTACCGTGACCTGCCCTGACCTCGACGTTCACTTCTCAAGGCTCCTCGTCAGGCTCCTCGTCTCGACTCAATACCAGGAGGACTGCAGTCAGGGCTCGAGTCAGGGTACCACGCGGGTGGACGGCGTCTCACCACTTATTTTACTGTGTTTTTACCGGGTGGACGCCGTCCCCCCTGCCCAAAAGATGGAACGGGTGCCTGAGTCTGCACCTGCTCGTGAATGAGAGCCTTCTAAATGCACCCAAGCCTCAGACTAATCTCCCCTTCCACCTCACGCCCTCCCCTTGCCAGCATTTCTCAGAGCACAAACGAGGCACCAAGGCTTCAAGGAGCTGCGCCGTCAACACGCCGAGCATGTCACTTCCAGGGACACCGACAGATGCCCGTAGTGCCGTCTGTAATAACCGTGTAATCTGAGGAATGGGTCTTGTGTATAGTGTGTTCTTGTGTTTTGAGTGACTGCCACTTACTGCAGTATTATACTTCTACATGTATCTTGTGTGTATTCACGCATTTCAGACGGAGAAAGTAAATTTCGTGGCGTCACTTCCTGTTGTGACGTCACTTCCGGTGACACCACCTAACTTGGTGCGTACCCCCACTTCTTTTTTTAGGACTTGTGCCCTGACTGCAGTACACAGCATGGCAAAAGCAATGATAGCACGCACAAGCCAGCCACGACGAAGCAAGCCAAAAGTAAAACTGGGAAATACTGGAATTTGGTGGTCTTTGGACTCCTCCCCCAGACCCCAGCAAATCAATCACATGCAAAACAACAAACTGTTGCTAGGTCTGGTGGAAGAGGCAATGGCCACTGCCACACCCCCACAAAATCAAAGCCGCCCGGACTGTCCCGCCCTCAGCCATTGAAACTAATGGAGGGCCTCCAACTCCTCCCTGGGCCAAAGGAATAACGCCCAAATATAAATGCTATTCTGGCAGTGAGACACAGGCTGCATGCTCCAGTGTGTCGTCACTGCCCTGCTTTATGGCTCCAGGTCGAAGAAATCTTCGCCCAGCCAAAAGCATGTGCAGAACAAAGGCAATCCTCCACCACCCCCTTAAAAAAAGAACATTCGAACATGTTTGTTTATCGAGCACAAGCAGCCAGCAAAATGCATTGCTAACTGCTCAGTGTTCCATCATGCATTTTGTTAGTCCCCCACAGTCCCCCACAGGGTGGGAGGGCGACGCCCACCTTGCCCGTGTACACCAGCCGCCCCTGGGTTTGACATGGTAGGGTTGTAACTTACGCCATTAAGGCAAGTTATATGCAGAGTTACTTTGCATGGATTTCTGTTGCTGGATCTAAGATCCAATACGGCTGTGTGTTTCATGGCATTGCAGGCTTTGAGACACATCGATGGCCGATCCAAGTCAAGTTAAGTCAAGTTAAAATTTGTATTGCGCTCTCCTGACCCAGAGGGTCTCAAGGCGCTTGAGGAGGGGGTGTTCGCTACTTATCAAACAGCCAAGTTTTGAGTTGTTTTCTGAAGGAGAGTTGTTTCTGTGTGAGGCGGAGGTGGGTGGGGAGAGAATTCCAGGTTTTGGCCGCTAAGTAGGAGAAAGATCCTTCCTCCCATGGTAGTTCTTCAGAAGCGTGGAATCGCGGCGAGTGCTTGATTGGAAGATCGGAGTTGGTGGGTGGGGGTGTAGAAGGTCAGGCGCGAGTTGAGGTATTTAGGTCCTAGGTCGTAGATAGCCTTGTGTGCGTGGCTGAGGAGACGGAACGTTATTCTCTTGTTTACGGGGAGCCAGTGGAGGTCTCTCAGGTGACCGGATATGTGCTTGTGGCGGGGTATGTTTAGGATGAGTCGGGCGGAGGCGTTCTGAATGCGTTGGAATTCTTTACTGTAATTTGGCTGTGGTTCCGGCGTAGAGGGTGTTTCCGTAGTCCAGTCGGCTTGTGACAAGTGCTTGGGTGACTGTCTTTCTTGTTTCGGTGGGGATCCAAAGGAAGATGTTTTTGAGCATACGTAATATGTTAAAGCATGATGATGAGACGGCATTGACTTGTCTGGTCATCGAGAGGGAGGAGTCTAGAATGAATCCCAGGTCGCGAGCATGGTCCGTTGCTTTGGGTGCGCTGCCCAGTGTCGGTGGCCACCATGAGTTGTCCCATGCGGAGGGGGATGATCCTAGGATGAGTACTTCCGTCTTGTCAGAATTCAGTTTCAATCGGTTGTTCTTCATCCATTTGGCTACGTCTTTAATCCCTTCGTGTAGGTTGGTTTTGGCGACGTTTGGGTCTTTGGTGAGGGAGAGGATCAGCTGTGTGTCGTCAGCGTAGGAGATGATGTTGAGGTTGTGTTGGCGTGCGATGGATGTGAGGGGGCTCATGTAGACGTTGGAGAGGGTGGGGCTGAGCGATGATCCTTGTGGTACGCCGCAGATGACTTCGGTGGCCTCTGACCTGAAAGGGGGAGGCGGACTCTTTGGGTTCTTCCGGCGAGGAAAGAGATGATCCAATCCAATGCTTTTCCTTGTATCGCGGCGTTACTGAGGCGTTGTACTAGGGTGCTATGACAGACCGTGTCAAACGTTGCAGAGAGGTCCAGGAGGATGAGGGCAGCTGTTTCCCCGTTGTCGAGTAGTGTTCTGATGTCGTCTGTGGCTGCGAAGAGGGCGGTCTCGGTGCTGTGTTTGGCTCGGAAGCCAGACTGAGAGGGGTCGAGGGAGCCGTTGGACTCGAGGAAGGCGGCGAGCTGACTGTTGACGGTCTTCTCTATGAATTTGGCAGGGAAAGAGAGGAGCGAGATGGTGCGGTAGTTCTTAAGTTCAGTGGGGTCTGCTGTAGGTTTCTTTAGTAGGGCACTGAGTTCGGCATGTTTCCAGCTTTCCTGGAAGGTGGCGGTGTTGAGGGAGCAGTTGATGATATCCCCGAGATGGGGTGCTATGATGGAGTCAGCCTTGTTGAAGATGTGTTATGTTATGTTAAAATGGGACTTTTATAGCGCAACGGCTACTCCAAAGGAGTGTCCCGGCGCTTTGAGCTCCAGACCAGAGAAAAGAGCTAGAAAACATAACAATAACAAAGCAGGGGCCTAGAAGAGGGGACAGATTATCCAGCGAACAACCAGGTTTTCAAGTCTTTCCTGAAGACAAGCAGGTTTGCGGTGTTTCGCAGGGACACCGGTAGAGAATTCCATAGCTGAGGAGCAAGGAAACTAAAGGACCGGCCGCCTAGCCGAGCCCTTTTGATGCGTGGCACCCGAGCCAAAGCCAAGGCTTCTGACCTGAGGGATCGTGCAGGTCGATAGAAGTCCAGCCTCCTCTGAAGATACTTGGCACCATTGCCATGCAAGGCCTTATGGGCAAGAGTCATGGCCTTGAACAGTATCCTCTTCCGCACCGGAAGCCAGTGAAGGGATACAAGGAGATTAGAGGCACTAGTGCGGCGGTGAAGGCCAAAAATAGCGCGCGCAGCAGCGTTCTGGGTGACCTGCAGACGCTGGAAGAGATATTCAGGCAAGCCCAGATATAGGACATTGGCATAGTCCAATCTGGACCCTATGAGGGCCTGAACAGTGATCCTCCGATGTTGCTCCGAGAGAAGGGGAAAGAACTTGCGCAGCATTCTAAGAATCCCAAAACATGTTCCCGTAAGAGTGGAAACCTGGGATTTGAGCGAGAGCTCGTTGTCAATTTTAACTCCCAGGTTCTTCGCCCACTTACAAGACTGAGTGGGAGGGAACATGTCAGCAGGCCACCATCCCTGCCAATCTGGTTCTGATGGGCATCCGAAGAATAGTATTTCAGATTTGTCCGAGTTGCACTTAAGGCTGTTGTGTGAAAACCAGCTAAAAACAGCCCCAAGGCACTCACGGATCCTTTCTCCATCGAACTCTTCGCTCTTACGACAGGTGAAAAGGAGCTGGGTGTCGTCAGCATAAGAGACGATCCGGGCCCCATAGGACTCCGCCAATGTCGCCAGAGGGGTCATAAGGATGTTAAATAGAGTGGGGCTCAAAATAGAGCCCTGAGGCACTCCGACTCCCAATGGCGGCATCTCGGCGGATCCGGGTGGGACCCAGACCGTCTGGCGGCGGTTTGCCAGAAAGGAACAAAACCAATTGAGCACCGTCCCCCCTAGCCCAATGTCACGAAGCCTAGTGAGGAGATCCTCATAGGTGACGGTGTCAAACGCCGCCGACAGGTCTAGCATGACTAACATCACCCTGCCTCCCGTGTCCAGCACCTCTTTAACGATCTCCGAGACTTCCAATAGCGCCGTCTCGGTGCTTAAGTTGGAGCGAAAGCCCGATTGGGATTCATGAAGTAAATCATTAGACTCCAGGAAGTTGGAAAGCACGCTGTGCACGTGTTTCTCCAGGATCTTAGTCAGTGCTGGAAGGAGCGAGATTGGCCTATAATTAGAAGGTGCCTCTGGGTTAAGATAGGGCTTCTTAATCAGGGGGATGACCGCGGCTTGCTTCCAGGCCTGGGGCAGAAAGCCCTGGCTCAGGGATAAATTGAGGATAGGATTGGCTATGGGGTTGATGGCGTCTGCCATTTTTGCTAGAAATTTTGCTGGGCACGGATCTAACGGTGAGCCCGATTTAAGGTTCCTCATCAAGGCTAAAGATGTGGCAACCGAAAGGGGAGGAAAGTCAAGCAGAGCTGGGCCTGAGGGAGACAGAGAAGCTGTCTCAATCGGCACCACAGACACATCATCTGGGGCTCTCAACGGGAAAGAAACCTGGATTTGCCTAATTTTGGTGGTAAAGAAGTTGGCAATAGTGTTAGCCCAGGTCTCCACTGGAGCACCCTGAGTAAAGATGGACCGGGGGCTAGTGAATTCACGCACAATTGAAAAAATCTCCTTACAGGAGTTAGCTGCGTCGTCAATCCTTTTGGCGAAATAACATTTCTTGCTCTGAAGGACTAGATCATGGTATGACTTCATCATGATTCTATAACGTTGTTTAGCCTCAGGCTCATACTGGGCTCTCCAAGCCCGCTCAGCAACTTTACATTGCCTACGGGCGTGGGCTAGTTCCTCCGTAAACCAGGGGGCAGAGACCCGTCGAGCAGCGGACCTGGGAGGCTGTAAAGGAGCGAGCTCATTTAGTCTGGCAAGAAGCCAGGATTGCAGGCTCTCCAGATCTTTCTCCAGGTCACCAGTACAAGACACAGGGTGATCAACCAGAGCATGCGTGAGCATATCTGGGGTCACCCGATGAAGTGCCCTATAACTGCTGCCCTGCTGTCTCGTGGCGCTGGCCGGAGAAGCCATAGTAGATGGTATTTCAAAATGGGCAAGAAAATGATCAGACCAAACGACTGGCAGGGTGGGGGCTTGGGTCGGTTGGTGATCCGGAGTGTATGGAGTTCATCAAGCGGATGGTGTCTTCGGTGCTGATCGGGTTCCAGGTGCAAAGGGTGGTGGTGGGGGGCTTCAGTTCGGTAGTAAGGGGGGTGGACTGGTCGCCGAAGATGTTATGTATGTCAGCGATTTTGCTGTGGAAGAATGATGCTTGTGAGTCGCAGAGGTCTTGAGAGGGAGTGATGTCGCTGGAGACGGCGCTGGGATTGGTAAACTATTTGACGATGCTGAAGAGTTCCTTGCTGTTGTGGGCGTTGTTGCGGATTCGATCCTGGAATGCTGATTTCTTGGAGGATCGGATCAGCTGGTGGTCTTTGCGGGTGGCGTCCTTGAGGGCGGTCATGTTGTCTGTGGTTGGGTTTTTTCGCCACGTTTTCTCGAGGGTGCGGCAGTTCTTTTTGGAGTTCTTGAGGTCGTCATTGAACAAGGAGGCTTTTTTGCTACCTTTGTTGTTGTGATGGTTTTTCAGGGGTGCTAATTCGTCAGCGCAGTGGGTGATCCATTGTGCGAGATTGACGGCTGCTTGATTTGGGTCCGATGATTTGGCGGGAGGGTTTTGGTTTAGCGATGTGGTGAGTTGGTCGGTGGTAATTATGTTCCAGTTTCTGCGGGGGACTTGTTGTGGGTGGTGGTGGGTCGTGGTCTTTCTAAAGTTGAAGTGGACGCAGCTGTGGTCTGTCCAGTGGAGTCCTGTGGCGTGGTTGAAGGAAACATGCTTGCTGGAGGAGACGATTGGGTCCAGCGTGTGTCCAGCGTGGTTGTGGGGGTGTTTACCAGTTGTTTGAGTCCGAGATTAGCGAGGTTGTCCAGAAGGGTGGTGGTGTTGCTGTCGTTGTTCTTCTACAGGTGGAAGTTGAGGTCCCCTAGGAGAATGTAGTCCTCGGAGGGGAGGGCGTGTGGGCTGATAAAGTCGGTGATGTCTTCGCTGAATTGTGTGCGGGGTCCTGGTGGTCTGTAGATGAGGGTGCCTCTAAGTGTGGTCTTGGGGTCGGTGTGTATCTGGAAGTGAAGGTGTTCGGCAGCTGTGAGGGTGTCGCCGGAGCTGGTCGTAATGCGGATGGAGTTCTTTTGAACGATGGCGATACCTCCTCCTGTTTGGTTGATGCGGTCCTTTCGGATGATCTTGTATCCGTCAGGGATGGCTACGGAGATGTTGGGCGCTGATGAGGCGTTCATCCAGGTTTCTGTAAGAAAGGCAACGTCCGGTGATGTGGTGTTGAGTAGGTTCCATAGTTCAATGGCGTGTTTGGGGACCGGGCGCGTGTTGAGCAGGATCCACTTTAGGTGGTTGTTGTTTGGGCTCTGTTTGGCGGTAGTGGTTGCAGTGTGGGTCCTGATGCAGCAGAACTTGCAGGATTGGCAGGTGAAGGGTCCATGGGTGCGTCCTGGGGCGGCTCGGTGGCAGTCGGGTAGTCGGCCGGTGTTAAGTGCAGAGAGGGTTGCGACATCGTACATTAGGCGGGTGGAGTGGTTTTTGCGTGGGCCAGGGGGTCTTCCGCTAGGCGCGGTCAAGGCGCGGATGGACGTAGACGGGCTTACCTTTGGCGCGCCTTCGGCGCGCTTAGGGCGCGCCCGCTGCGCGTAAATGCATCTGTCATAAGTAGATAGTGGCGAGGGCGTAGCGTGGGAGGAGCAGCTGGGAGGCGGGAGCGGGGTGGCGACTGGGGAGGAGATTGTACGGCGATGCTGTATATAATAAGACAGGTGCTAATTTCGAGCTACATGCAATGGCAGCGGGGCCAGAGCCTTCAACGACTCCAGGATACTGACACAGTCTAAAGAGATATTTTTTGTTCACAAACCCAGGTCTTCCTCCAGGCGGATAGCAGCACTCTCTGACCCGCTTGATTACACCACTACCCCATGGCAGCCATGAAGCTGTGGGGGACCAGCCGACCTCCACCTCATCGTAATGGATTGCTTAGTCTTTCTTTCTCTGGGATGGGGTGCTGGGCACTATTGGGATGGGGGATAGGGGGTTGAGACTAATGTCATGGAATGTCAATGGTCTAGGGGACAGAATTAAAAGAGGGGTGGTTCTCCAACTACTCAAGAGAATGTCACCAGATGTGGTCCTGCTACAAGAGACACACCTTATAGAAAATTCCTGCTCATCCATGAGCAGACGAGGTTATCGTCTTGTCGCTCATTCGGGCTTCACCTCCGGGTCTCGGGGTGGGGGTAATGATCAGAGCCTCCCTCCCCTTGGAAATTGACGAGGTGATTTATGATGACAGGGGACGTTATGCAGTAATAGTGGGCAGATGGGAGGTAAAGACCATACTTCTAATGTCTGTTTATGTCCCACCTGGTCTGCAATAGTCCACATTTGAAGATATCGGTAAAGCATTTCTGAATCTCCCGGAAGGATTCCTGATAGTGGGTGGTGACTTTATTTCGGTTGTTTGTGGGAGGGAAGATCGTTATCCACCTAGGGACCTGCCGGGATCAAAGGCTTGGCTGAGTAGGCTTATGGACACTTTGGGATTAGTAGATTGTCGGCGCTTGCTACACCCTGGGCAGACACAATACACCTTCCACTCCGGGGCACATGGCAGCCTCTCTAGGCTTGATTATGTACTGATGCCAGCGGCGCAGGCCATGATGGTTAAGGAGGTTAGACATCTGCCTCGTGGCATTTCAGATCACTACCCGCTACTCATGGTGTTGGATACTGGTGTTGGAGCAGAAGGGAGGTTAGCTCCCATAAACACATGGTACCTCCGCAACCCTAGGACCCGTGCAGCATTGGTTAAGTCTATAGAGCACTATTTACTTGAAAACTTGGGGTCAGTGTCTTCTGCTGTTTCACTTTGGGAGGCTTTCAAAACAGTTATCCGTGGGCAGGCTTTGTCGTTGATTTCCTGTGCCAAGAGGAGTAAACATGAAGAAGTAATCCGACTTGAATCCGAAATAGACGAGTTGGAAAAGATTTGGAACATGATGTTACTCAGGAGAAATTTCATGCTCTTAGTCTCAAACAGAGTGATTATAAAGCACTGGTCACTGACGCTGCCAGATCCATGAGTAGAGAGCAGCAGGGGCGTTTGTATGATGTTGGGGATAAGGCAGGTAAATTGATTGCATGGCTGGACAAGAAGGAGAGAGCGAGTCGGGTGGTTCCGGTGATTGAAAGTCAGAGTGGTATGAGAGTTACTGACCCAGTGAAAATAGTGGAACGCTTCGCAGAATATTTTCAGGGGGTTTATTCTCCCGTATCGGACAGACCCGAAGAGGACTCGCATTTGCCGCTCATTTGCTTAAACTCTACTTGCCAACAAGGAGGATACCTGAACGCTGAACTCGGAGGGCGCTTTGCAACACCTAATCTGCACAGGAAAGGTCGCGCCGCTGGTGGGAGCTTCTCCAAAATCGGCGGACAGCCTGCAAGCTCCCAGCGTGCACTAGACCTTGAGGCTACCTGTTGGCTCCACCGGGGGACTGCGAGGACCAGCAGCCTCTACACCTAACAGCTGGTGCCTCTTCCCCCGGCGGCCACGCCCCCTAACTAGCTCACCAAAAATTGAACAGACCCAAACGCACCGCGGGACGCGCGCGGGGCGAAGCGCGGGCGAAGCCCGGGCCAAGGGCGGGCCCGTTTAAGCCCGTTCAAGACCGGGCAGGACTGGACTGGGCCACCCTATTTTCAGTTTGCTTTTATATTTTGCCACTGACAAAACATCTATTTAGGTCCCGCCAGTTTTTGCTATTTGGCCTTAGAAGTTCCATTGTACCTTACTACTGTTACGATCCTTATGGTACAATGTGTCCGAGAACCACCAGGAATACTGTTAAAAAGCAGGCTCAATCTGCAGCTGAGGTCATTGGGCCAATAGACCAATTTATAACGAAAGCTAACGATGCCATTGAGCAGGGTATCATTCTATTGGA
Organism: Lissotriton vulgaris; assembly: GCF_964263255.1. Lineage (NCBI taxonomy): Eukaryota > Metazoa > Chordata > Amphibia > Caudata > Salamandridae > Lissotriton > Lissotriton vulgaris. The sequence continues at coordinate 513,238,714 of NC_141697.1, read as the reverse complement.
CCGGAGGATCTCACAGGACCTGATGATTGACAGACGCTCTTCAATGGGCTTACTGGCCACTGCAAAAACCCCACTTCGTCCTGTTGATCTGCCCCCTCCAGTGACAGCACATGCAGAAATGCACACCGTCCCTCGCACAGTGGACCTATCTGCATCCCTAGATCTTTCCGAATCCCATTTCTCTCTTGAAAAATCTCCAGTTATTTTTGTTACCCAACCAGATAATCCCCCCTCCTACCCAATAGCCAGGGGTATACGAGAAGGAGCAATTCCCAAAAAATTGAAGAAGAAGGCAACTACTAAGTCCCACCACTCCACCATTCCTTCTTCTACAACTATCCTTGCAACTCCTTCTGTCTCTGATCCTCCCCCGCAAATCTTTAACCCTTCAACCCCCCACCATTCTCCTTCACTGTCAAGTGCACAAGCAGTGGATCCTATCTCTGTTAACCCGAATATCAGCTGTACTAGCTCCAATAGCTATGACAGTGGAGGAGACATGGAAAATGGTAACCTTACAACTAACACATGTAGCAACGATAGCTTACTGCTTACCAGAATTGGAGATTTATTTAAATCCCACTTGGAACCAATTGAAAAGGCTCTACACTTGGTTCAGTCCCAACTAACTCAACTGTCTCTAGGACTAAACCAAAGTAAGGGAAACAAGAAGGATTCCAACTTGGCGCAAGGTAGGCCCACTACTTTAAACGTAAAAACATCAAAGCCTGTAACCTCTGCGCAGAATCCCAACACCAACAAACAAAAAGCCCCAGAGAAGCCTACTCAAAAACATTTTTTAACACCTACAAACAAGCCGCAACCACCTCCCAAATCCACTAATCCCTTACCGTCACATTCTGCAACCAATCCCAACCCAACATCATCTACCCATTTAAATCCTCTTTCTTCCCTTTATACCACCGCAGTCCCCACTCCTGCCCCCACCCATCCCAAAAACTCTACTGGATTCAATACCATTCCGAAAAACCGTAAGAGAAGGACTCCCCCTATTCATCTCCCACCGAGGCTTCTCCATATGTAGTAATAATGACTGGTGTTCCGGAACTCTCCCCAAACTAAGACGAACCGGTATGGTCTTTAAAAAACAAAGTAATATAATGGTTGTCCAGCAACAGACCTCTTCCAATCTTTATGGACAACAGAGTTACTACAGTGCGCAGAGTGCCTTGGCTAGGCAACGAACCGAAAAACATCCAGGGCGACTGCGTTATAGTAAACTTTGCAGATCCCAATACAGTTGAGCATATCTGCTCCTGGGGTGATCATACCTCTACTGAAGGGATAGCCACTGACAATCTGTCGTACTTCTATCCCCCGACTACACGACGTAACGCTGGTCCTCCGTGGTCCTGGACGAGGGTAGGGAACTGGGGTGGGATTAGAGATCGAGACCAGTGGTCTGGGTACGGTTTTAGCAATCCACCACCAGGCCACTTTAACAACTTTAAAAACTGGAGAGGCCCACCATTATCCAATAGATATGACTGTTTGGATATGGTGGACTGACCACCAACTCTACCCATCTCAGACAGTGGCCCCAACAATGTTCAGCCCAACCCCAAACACTCCTGTAAGAGCACTCGGACGGTCGGCTCTATTTTGCCACCCCTGTCTGGTACCCAGCCCGAGTCTTGTCCTCCCCAGCAACCCTTGACCCAACAGCCGTCAACTTCTACTCACCAGGATTTGTGTCACACTTTGTCAGCTACCCCAGTTGACTCACCTCTGAGCCAACAACCTATTATTCTTCAAGTCAGTGATCCAAAACCTACCCTCTCCCTTTCCGTCCCAACCACTCAGTCCTTGTCCCAACCCCCACACTCCTCTGCTGAACCTCAGTTTTCAAACCCTATTTTTTCATCAACCCAGGATCTTCCAGTCATATACTGGAACGTAGCTGGCCTTAGATCCAAAATCCATCTCCAGTCCTGGCTAGAAGTGACCAATAAATATAAGCTAATCTGCCTTCAAGAAACCTGGGCAATTGATCCTTATCACATCCAGGGCTACAAAACATTCCATCTTCCGGCCATACCGTCCACTCATGGAAGACCCAAGGGTGGCTTAGCCATTTACATTTCCAACTTAATTCCTTTTACGACCACGGAAGTCCCGTTAGTCTTTCCAATCTTTCAAATTCTCAAATTAGTTCCAGACAATAGTTCTTGTTATTATTTCATCAATATGTACAATAATTCCACGCCTGGTGACTGTGTAAAATCTTTGTTGGAAATCACTTTATATTTACAAGATCAGAAAGCCAAGAACCAACAGCTACAATGCCATGTTGTGTGGGGTGGGGATTTCAATGTTTATTTGTGTAACAACTATAACAAAGGTATTTGTGGGCTCCAAGACGAGCACGACGCCCCCCTGGCCCACTTCGCCCACAGTAGTGTTGGTGACGCTTTAAATAACTGTATTTTTGCTCTAGTACTTGAATTCGCGAACCTTTTAGTGAGTCCTGCTGTTGAGTTCAAGATGACTTTTCACGGTAGAGGATTTAGCACAATTATTGATTTTATCTTATGTTCCCAATCTTTAAACAACCGATTGAAACACTTTACAACTGGTACCGATCCCTCAAGCGATCACTACTCAAACAGCACCACTATAGTATTAAATACCCCATCCTCAGCCTGTCCAAAAACAAGCCTCTTAACGCAGCATTCCCTGTAGATGAGTAAAATTAATGGCTATACTCTCAAATGGTCGATGATCAATCCCTCAGAGGCCACTAGCAAGATCATCCAAAGAACCCTTCCCTTAATCTATCACTGTTTGGAGATGTCATCATCCCCTCAGCTGATCCTCTCTAGCTTCGTTAAAATCTTAGAAGCCATCAGACAAGAGCTTACTCGCCAACATAAGACTCACAATAACGATAAGGATTCCAGTGGGTGGTTTGATTCCCATTGCCGTAAAGCCCAGCGTGCACTAAAAAACGCTCTACACAATCAAGTCAAGGACCAGCCCCTAATTGCGTCTTTAAGAAAAAACTATAAGATGGCACAAAAATCCCGTAAACGGGAAATAAAAAATAATCTCTGGGCCCAACTACACCAGAGCACACTAAGCAAGTACTGTACCCTGTTTTGGAGAACAGTTAAGGCCCCTTTCCTAGCTGATGCAACTGCTGTACGGCATCTTGACGTGGCAGTACCCGCTGATAAATGGGTAGCACACTACTCGCAGATCTTCGGGGACCCCACCTTGACAACTGAGGCTCCTAGACTAGAGGCGGCAGCTGTCACTAGTAACAATATCTACCCTATTGACCTCCACTTCGATCTAGTGGAGGTGACCGCGGCGCTGACCTCCTCAAAGACCGGTAAAGCGCCCGTTCCTGATGGGGTCCCCTTAGACATCTTTGTTAGCAACATAGACTTATGGTCCCCAATTGTTACCCAGGTCATGTCCGCAGTGACTCAGATCGGCCTTATTGATTCTTGGTCCACTTCTGTGCTCCTACCCATATTTAAAAAGGGAGAACGGGACAACCCAGCCTGCTACAGGCCCATCTCCCTCTTGGATTCTCTGGGCAAGGTCGCCGGCAGATTAATTCTGGAACGACTACGGGACTGGGCCACAGAGAATAAGATCTTAACAGACTTACAGTTTGGTTTCCAGGAGGGTCTGGGCACTGTAGAACAGGCCTTAAAACTGACTCTGCTTTTATGGGTAAATACGCCTGGGCCAAAGGCGGTAATCTTTACCTAGTCTATGTGGACTTGAGTTCCGCATTCGACTGCGTAATTCATTCCAAGCTATGGGCGATCTTGAGTAATCTGGGCATAGATCTTGCACTGCTGAATTTCCTCCGAGAGTTATACTCGGATGCAAAAGCTTGTGTGAGATACAGCATCAAAGGGGAGCTTTCTGAATCCTTTAACATTGCAAAAGGCGTTAGGCAGGGTTGCGTCCTTATTCCATTCTTATTTAACATCTACACTAATGGACTGGAGCAAGCGATGCTAGTTGAAAGTAAAGATCTCCCCTGCATAAACACCCGCCCAATCCCTGCATTATTATATGCAGACGATTCTGTCATCCTAGCAAGGACACCTAACCAACTACAGATTCAACTAGATAAATACTGCCAATTCATGCTTTCTCTTGGACTTAAAGTTAATAAGTCCAAGACTTTTGTTATGAATATTGGCAAGAAAGCCCAAAAATGCAAATCTCCTTTTATTGAGAAGACCAGGTTAGAAACTGCTAACACCTACCCTTATCTAGGTATTCTCATTGATAAGCATCTGTCCTGGAAACCTGCCATTTCCAGCAAGAAATTGCAGTTTCAACGCACAACATCGGCGTTGACTTCATTCTCAAGGAAACTGGGCAAGCCCGCCCCTGCTGTGATTTTGAAGATCTACCAAGCTAAATGCATGAGCGTGGCCACGTACGGGGCTGGTGTATGGGGCTATACGCCCGCAGATGAGCTTCAAATTATCGAAAATGACTTTTTGAAATATATATTAGCCCTTCCCCGAAGTGCTCCTACTTACGGCACCCATATGGAGCTCGGCTGGGAGTATCTAACTGACATCATTAGGTACCAGCCGATTCTCCTATGGCATCGTATATGGACTCAGGAGCAATGTCATCTTACTAGGTCACTAATATCTGACTGTCTCACACTGACCTATTGGAAAAAGATTCCCTGGCTGTTATATGTTTTTAAATTTTGAAATGATCTGAATTGCCCTGCATATTTCACTGACCCTGAATCTCTATTGGCTATACCTAGAAAAACTTTGAAAAAAATATGTGTCGCCCATTTAAGCAATTTACGTTTGTGTTCAGAACTTGGTAAAAAGTCAAATGTTCATTTAACGATGATTCAATCCTCCTATGGCATTCAACCTTATCTGTCTTTTTTTTTGTCTAATTATGAGAGATATGTTTTAACCAGATTTCGGTTTGATGTATTTTATCGCCTTGTCTCACTGCCTGTGCCCTCTGATTGGTCACGTGAAATAGCTAACTGTCCATGTGATGGTCATACTCGCCAGTCAACCCTGCATGTAACCTTCTTCTGCAGTCTTTATGAGACCCCGCGGAAACGTTGGCTGGTCCCACTTCTCCGGCACTTAGGATTGAGAAGATGCAGACCGGCTCTTTTGGCACTTCAATACTTAGACACCCCGTATGTTGCCAAAACTGTAGCCTGCTACCTCAAAACCTGCTTGAAAATCCATTCCCAATTACTAACCACTGCTCCTTAAGACTTTATTTCCGCGCAAATGACTAATGTGATAATATATTTGTGCATAGAGTGTCAGTGTTTAGTTGAACTTGAACGATTTCTTATTGTTTTGAAGCAATAGCGCTCCACTTTCTTTAGTAATTAATGAGCAAATGGAATTTTTTATACTGTTGTAAATATTCGTTTTTAAATGCACTTGTTATGATTGTAAATTCAATCGAAATAAAGTTACTTTTGACTGACTCGCACTTGTTGTTGCGAGACATAGCTTTACCCCGCCTAGCTAACGAAGACAGGGAATTGATCGATGCTGTACTGATTGCTGATGAGATTGTGCTGGCGATCCGTTCAGTGCGTTCAGTCAAAGTGATGGGACCAAACGGGCTCCCTATTGAACTGTACAAACTAAGACCCGACAAGATAGCGCCATAACGCCGGGCTATGTTTCTTGAATCGCATGATGCGGGCCTCCTCCACCGTGATCAAAGGCTCGCAACCATTGCAGTTATCCACAAAGAGGGAAAGCCGCGAGAACATTGTACATCCTATAGGCCCATTTCACTTTTGAACGCCGAGCCTAAGATTCTGGCTAAGGTTCTGGTGAATCGCCTGATAACAGTCATTGGTGATTTAGTCCATCCTGATGAGTCCGGCTTTATTCCACATCGCAATACCACACTGAACCTGCGGCGTCTCCATGGAGTCCTCGCGAGAGTGGCGTCCATACGTGAGCCAGCCATCTTGGCATCCCTGGATGCAATGATGGCCTGCGATACGGTGGAGTGGCCATACCTTTGGGCCGCGCTGGCAAAGTTTAGTTTCGGACTGGGATTTATCAGATGGGTAAAACTGTTATACAAGGAGCGGCTGGCCCAGGTAGTGGTGAATGGCAAAGTCTCTGGCCCCTTTGTACTGGGGAGAGGAACGCGACAGGGATGCCCGTTGTCCCCTCTCCTCTTTGCTCTGGCCTTGGAACCGCTCGCTGCCTGGCTGCGTTGGCAGCCCTCGATGAGTGGTATCAGCTGGACCCCGGAGTTTGAGGATCGCATTTCGCTCTAAGCTGACGACATCCTTTTATATCTTTGTAAATCACCCCCTAGCAGTGTCTGGGAGAACTATGGCCTCCTTAGTCATAGTGCATGTGAGGCATTGATGATGCCATGCTGTGTGGCATGTGGATAGGGGGGACAGGTTTGCTATGAAAGAAATCACTTATTTAGTGGAATGAGAATTTGGGGATGATTGTGTAAGAATTGGAAATGCATGGGGCTAGTGGCCGACTGTATGAAAGGAAGGGCTATTTGTATTTAAAGAATGTAAATCGAGAGAAGATTTCTGGTATCTAAAGTCCAAAGACAATAGAAATAGAGGAAGGACTAACAACCTTACTCTATGACATAAATAACTTTGGCTGGGAAACTGTCAGCAGACTACGTGGCTCACTGTGTATGTGCAGGGGCTTTGAGTAAGTTTTGACCAGGGTTCAAACCCCAGGTGGGGAAAAGCTTTTTTTTTTTTTTTTTTTTTAAATTTTATTTCTAAATTCCACAAATGAAAGCTGTGCCTTTGTAAATGACCCCCTAGCAGTATCTAGGAGAACTATGGCCTCCTTACTCATAGTGCATGTCAGGCATGCATTGATAATGGCATGCTGGGTGGCACGTGGATAGGGGGGACAGGTTTGCTATGAAAGAAATCACTTATTTAGTGGAATGAGAATTTGGGGATGATTGTGTAAGAATTGGAAATGCATGGGGCTAGTGGCAGACTGTATGAAAGGAAGGGCTATTTGTATTTAAAGAATGTAAATCGAGAGAAGATTTCTGGTATCTAAAGTCCAAAGACAATAGAAATAGAGGAAGGACTAACAACCTTACTCTATGACATAGATAACTTTGGCTGGAAAACTTTCAGCAGACTACGTGGCTCACTGTGTATGTGCAGGGGCTTTGAGTAAGTTTTGACCAGGGTTCAAACCCCAGGTGGGGAAAAGCTTTCTTTTTTTTTTTTTTTTTTTAAATTTTATTTCTAAATTCCACAAATGAAAGCTGTGCCTTTGTAAATGACCCCCTAGCAGTATCTAGGAGAACTATGGCCTCCTTACTCATAGTGCATGTCAGGCATTGATAATGGCATGCTGGGTGGCACGTGGATAGGGGGGACAGGTTTGCTATGAAAGAAATCACTTATTTAGTGGAATGAGAATTTGGGGATGATTGTGTAAGAATTGGAAATGCATGGGGCTAGTGGCAGACTGTATGAAAGGAAGGGCTATTTGTATTTAAAGAATGTAAATCGAGAGAAGATTTCTGGTATCTAAAGTCCAAAGACAATAGAAATAGAGGAAGGACTAACAACCTTACTCTATGACATAGATAACTTTGGCTGGGAAACTTTCAGCAGACTACGTGGCTCACTGTGTATGTGCAGGGGCTTTGAGTAAGTTTTGACCAGGGTTCAAACCCCAGGTGGGGAAAAGCTTTCTTTTTTTTTTTTTTTTTTTAAATTTTATTTCTAAATTCCACAAATGAAAGCTGTGCCTTTGTAAATGACCCCCTAGCAGTATCTAGGAGAACTATGGCCTCCTTCCTCATAGTGCATGTCAGGCATTGATAATGGCATGCTGGGTGGCACGTGGATAGGGGGGACAGGTTTGCTATGAAAGAAATCACTTATTTAGTGGAATGAGAATTTGGGGATGATTGTGTAAGAATTGGAAATGCATGGGGCTAGTGGCAGACTGTATGAAAGGAAGGGATATTTGTATTTAAAGAATGTAAATCGAGAGAAGATTTCTGGTATCTAAAGTCCAAAGAAAATAGAAATAGAGGAAGGACTAACAACCTTACTCTATGACATAAAGACCTTTGGCTGGGAAACTTTCAGCAGACTAAGTGGCTCACTGTGTATGTGCAGGGGCTTTGAGTGAGTTTTGCCAGGGTTCAAACCCCAGGTGGGGAAAAGCTTTCTTTTTTTTATTTTATTTTTTTATTTCATTTCTACATTCCACAAATGAAAGCTGTGCCTTTGTAAATGAGCCCCTAGCAGTATCTAGGAGAACTATGGCCTCCTTCCTCATAGTGCATGTCAGGCATTGATAATGGCATGCTGGGTGGCACGTGGATAGGGGGGACAGGTTTGCTATGAAAGAAATCACTTATTTAGTGGAATGAGAATTTGGGGATGATTGTGTAAGAATTGGAAATGCATGGGGCTAGTGGCAGACTGTATGAAAGGAAGGGATATTTGTATTTAAAGAATGTAAATCGAGAGAAGATTTCTGGTATCTAAAGTCCAAAGAAAATAGAAATAGAGGAAGGACTAACAACCTTACTCTATGACATAAAGACCTTTGGCTGGAAAACTTTCAGCAGACTAAGTGGCTCACTGTGTATGTGCAGGGGCTTTGAGTGAGTTTTGACCAGGGTTCAAACCCCAGGTGGGGAAAAGCTTTCTTTTTTTTATTTTATTTTTTTATTTCATTTCTACATTCCACAAATGAAAGCTGTGCCTTTGTAAATGAGCCCCTAGCAGTATCTAGGAGAACTATGGCCTCCTTACTCATAGTGCATGTCAGGCATGCATTGATAATGGCATGCTGGGTGGCACGTGGATAGGGGGGACAGGTTTGCTATGAAAGAAATCACTTATTTAGTGGAATGAGAATTTGGGGATGATTGTGTAAGAATTGGAAATGCATGGGGCTAGTGGCAGACTGTATGAAAGGAAGGGCTATTTGTATTTAAAGAATGTAAATCGAGAGAAGATTTCTGGTATCTAAAGTCCAAAGACAATAGAAATAGAGGAAGGACTAACAACCTTACTCTATGACATAGATAACTTTGGCTGGAAAACTTTCAGCAGACTACGTGGCTCACTGTGTATGTGCAGGGGCTTTGAGTAAGTTTTGACCAGGGTTCAAACCCCAGGTGGGGAAAAGCTTTCTTTTTTTTTTTTTTTTTTTAAATTTTATTTCTAAATTCCACAAATGAAAGCTGTGCCTTTGTAAATGACCCCCTAGCAGTATCTAGGAGAACTATGGCCTCCTTACTCATAGTGCATGTCAGGCATTGATAATGGCATGCTGGGTGGCACGTGGATAGGGGGGACAGGTTTGCTATGAAAGAAATCACTTATTTAGTGGAATGAGAATTTGGGGATGATTGTGTAAGAATTGGAAATGCATGGGGCTAGTGGCAGACTGTATGAAAGGAAGGGCTATTTGTATTTAAAGAATGTAAATCGAGAGAAGATTTCTGGTATCTAAAGTCCAAAGAAAATAGAAATAGAGGAAGGACTAACAACCTTACTCTATGACATAAAGACCTTTGGCTGGGAAACTTTCAGCAGACTAAGTGGCTCACTGTGTATGTGCAGGGGCTTTGAGTGAGTTTTGACCAGGGTTCAAACCCCAGGTGGGGAAAAGCTTTCTTTTTTTTATTTTATTTTTTTATTTCATTTCTACATTCCACAAATGAAAGATGTGCCTTTGTAAATGAGCCCCTAGCAGTATCTAGGAGAACTATGGCCTCCTTCCTCATAGTGCATGTCAGGCATTGATAATGGCATGCTGGGTGGCACGTGGATAGGGGGGACAGGTTTGCTATGAAAGAAATCACTTATTTAGTGGAATGAGAATTTGGGGATGATTGTGTAAGAATTGGAAATGCATGGGGCTAGTGGCAGACTGTATGAAAGGAAGGGCTATTTGTATTTAAAGAATGTAAATCGAGAGAAGATTTCTGGTATCTAAAGTCCAAAGAAAATAGAAATAGAGGAAGGACTAACAACCTTACTCTATGACATAAAGACCTTTGGCTGGAAAACTTTCAGCAGACTAAGTGGCTCACTGTGTATGTGCAGGGGCTTTGAGTGAGTTTTGACCAGGGTTCAAACCCCAGGTGGGGAAAAGCTTTCTTTTTTTTATTTTATTTTTTTATTTCATTTCTACATTCCACAAATGAAAGCTGCGCCTTTGTAAATGAGCCCCTAGCAGTATCTAGGAGAACTATGGCCTCCTTCCTCATAGTGCATGTCAGGCATTGATAATGGCATGCTGGGTGGCACGTGGATAGGGAGGACAGGTTTGCTATGAAAGAAATCACTTATTTAGTGGAATGAGAATTTGGGGATGATTGTGTAAGAATTGGAAATGCATGGGGCTAGTGGCAGACTGTATGAAAGGAAGGGCTATTTGTATTTAAAGAATGTAAATCGAGAGAAGATTTCTGGTATCTAAAGTCCAAAGACAATAAAAATAGAGGAAGGACTAACAACCTTACTCTATGACATAAAGACCTTTGGCTGGGAAACTTTCAGCAGACTACGTGGCTCACTGTGTATGTGCAGGGGCTTTGAGTGAGTTTTGACCAGGGTTCAAACCCCAGGTGGGGAAAAGCTTTCTTTTTTTTATTTATTTTTTTTATTTTATTTCTACATTCCACAAATGAAAGCTGTGCCTTTGTAAATGACCCCCTAGCAGTATCTAGGAGAACTATGGCCTCCTTACTCATAGTGCATGTCAGGCATTGATAATGGCATGCTGGGTGGCACGTGGATAGGGGGGACAGGTTTGCTATGAAAGAAATCACTTATTTAGTGGAATGAGAATTTGGGGATGATTGTGTAAGAATTGGAAATGCATGGGGCTAGTGGCAGACTGTATGAAAGGAAGGGCTATTTGTATTTAAAGAATGTAAATCGAGAGAAGATTTCTGGTATCTAAAGTCCAAAGACAATAGAAATAGAGGAAGGACTAACAACCTTACTCTATGACATAGATAACTTTGGCTGGGAAACTTTCAGCAGACTACGTGGCTCACTGTGTATGTGCAGGGGCTTTGAGTAAGTTTTGACCAGGGTTCAAACCCCAGGTGGGGAAAAGCTTTCTTTTTTTTTTTTTTTTTTAAATTTTATTTCTAAATTCCACAAATGAAAGCTGTGCCTTTGTAAATGACCCCCTAGCAGTATCTAGGAGAACTATGGCCTCCTTACTCATAGTGCATGTCAGGCATTGATAATGGCATGCTGGGTGGCACGTGGATAGGGGGGACAGGTTTGCTATGAAAGAAATCACTTATTTAGTGGAATGAGAATTTGGGGATGATTGTGTAAGAATTGGAAATGCATGGGGCTAGTGGCAGACTGTATGAAAGGAAGGGCTATTTGTATTTAAAGAATGTAAATCGAGAGAAGATTTCTGGTATCTATAGTCCAAAGACAATAGAAATAGAGGAAGGACTGACAACCTTATTTTATGACATATATAGCTATGGCTGGGGAGCTTTCAGCAGAGTAGGTGGCTCACAGTGTATGTGCAGGGGCTTTGAGTGAGTTCTGACCAGGGTTCAAGCCCCACCTCGGGAAATTATTTTTTAATATTATTTTTATTTTTTTAAACAATTTATTTATTTTAGCAGAGTGAAAGCAGAGTGAAACATAGTCCTTTGGAAATGCTCAAATGATAATAATGAAAGACCAAGTAGAAAATCTATGGCATATGTCACATCAGATGTGGCATATGCCACATGACTGAGTGACACGTGTCACATGCCAGACTTGGGCTCCAACCCTTACTGTAGCCAGGGGCCACTGGAACTATGCAGCAAGGGAGGAACAAATTATGCGGCAGGGTCAACTAAATTATGCATCAAGAAAAGGCAACTTATGTAACTCAATGCAGTACATTTTGTAGCAGTATTACGCCACTATTTAGTCAATTTTTCAATATTAACACTGTCGGGCACAGGTTGTACCTCTTTAAACCCCTAAATTCAGCTATCATCAAAAGACATGTGACCCGTCACTCCACAATAAATGCCACTGAGCGGTAATACGTGCATTTTTTGTAACTTTTGATACGTTTGAGGAAGAAACAAAGAGCCTGATTTAGATTTTACCAGATGGGTTACTGGTCACAAACGTGACAAACATTCTGTTTGCCATATTACATGTGCCTTTGGATATAAGGCACTTGTAATACATCAAGCGGGATATCTGTCATGTCTGTGACAAATAGAAGCGGCTCCTCCGTAATGGCGAAGGAGCGTTGCCCCGCTGCCAGCAGATGAGAAATAAAACGATTATAACACGTTATTATCGTTTTATTGATCTCTGTTGGAATTACTTAGGTCTGACAGGAGGGACGGAGCCGGGCCAGGGCAGGGAGGAGTACTCTGCGCATATAAACACGCATATGTGTTTGGCCAGCCTAACACATATGCGCACTTATGTTTCTCCAACCCGGCTGTATTGTACAGCCGAATTGGAGAAACCCCACAAGCTTCCGCAATGCACCGTCTGAGTGGCAAATGAGGCTGCTCAGGCCAGTCCTGCCGCTGCTCTCGTGCTAAAGAGCAGCGTCTGGAGTGGGTGGGGAGCCTGTGCCCTAAGGCCCATACACTTCCGGCTTCGGGGATCCAAGTAGGACGAGGTACAAGTCACTCGGCAACAGGAGCAGAGTGGCAGGTAAGTGGTTTTTATTTTTATTTTATTTATTTTTATTTTCTGACCTCTCCTCTCCCCCCCCCGCCCCGGCTGCCCTGCGGTTTTAATTGGCAGCAGCCACCACTAGTGAAAAATAACCCATCCGCCGAACTATATTTCTGGCCTAAACTTTTTTTGTAAAACACTGCAAATATTGCAAAAACTGATGGACTGTGCAGCAAATCCATAATTATGCAGAACCATTCATGGCTGCAGATTCGCATAACTTCAGTGACCCTGCCTACTACCCATCCTCAAGCAGCAACCTCTGGTCCATCTACAGGTCAGTGCACACCAGTCATCTCCCTGATTCCTATTACACTGATTCTAACACCCTATGCAATTAGACTTTTAAACATACAGTTTTAAAGTAACTTTAGTATACAATTTAAGTGGCAAATGGACTAACCCTCGACATAAAGTCTTGCATCTGTTTTCCTTCACATCACGCACTGTCCTGTGTTTGTTGTTATTGTGAGCACATTATAAAAAATGTGTGTATCATCTCATCAGTTTCTTTTGTGCAATTTCAAGTAACACAAATTCACATTAATGGTTGAAAGTGTGGTTCGGTGGAAATGTTCAAGTGAGGGCATATGTCATTTAACAAAGTTAGCAGGAATCTAGATCCTGGCAAGATATTTTCAGCTTCAAGCGTCCAGCAAGAAAATAGTGGTGCAACATTTTGAAATGGGAACTTTTGTGAACTTTGCATCACATAACATGAAAGTCAGGACCTAAAAAGACAAAAATGCAATGCAATAACATAATGTATCTGTGCCATAAAATACCTTTCCATCCTTCTACATTGAAGATGGACGGCATCCTGTCAAGACAACTATGTACATTTACATAAAGTGTCCTCACATTCTGTTTAACCAGTATTATTTTGGTTGCAGAACTGAGTCACCGCCTTATGACCTCCCTGCATGCCATGATTGCCACAAGTACCTGTACCCCTCGACCACCCTGCAGCAGTTAAGCAGACATGCATGTCAGCACTTTCACACCGGCAAACTCCTCTGAGTTTCTAAAAATTCCCTCTTGACTTGTTTGGTTAGCTAAAGTGTTGTTATTTGCACCATATCATTACCACATAAGGCATCGGAATGAGACCTGGTTATGGGTGTATCTGGTTTAGCCAATCAGTGAGTCCATTTCATGTCCCCTCAAAGTTGCCACTGAACTTCAACTTCCTCAGCTGAAATCCCAGTTGCTATCCACATATTGTGCTCTCTGAATGCATCCACCCATTTCAGAATTGAAAAACCAGAATACAAACTACTGACTTGTCTCCAGTTCTGATCCCCTTGGCCATAACAATCGTAGAAGACGTAAATATCACAACGTACTGTCGTCTCGCCCTTTGCACCGTAGTGAAACACGTCCTGAATGTTTCCCTCCTACATCCTCCAAAACGCCTGAAAGCCCATCCCTGACCTGTACACATCCGGACACACAGATCCTCAATTAATTTTCGGCATGCTCCCTCCCAGCCATCTTGAAGTATTTTATTTCCCTACAAGACTACTGTGGCAGTCAACTGCTCCTCCTGTTATGATATATATAGAGCTCCATCCAATGCGCCTCCTTTCTGCATGGCTTCCTTTTCTGGGTAAGGAGCTCTGGACAGGGGATTCAAGGATTTGTCAAGCTGGTGGCTGTGTTGTTTCTACCTTCAGTCTAGGAGATACCAGCCACTAAAGCTATATGACTTTTTCCAACTCGTCCACACCATTGAGAGATCTTCACTCATCTTGAAGCAAAATCTTCCATCAATATTTTGGAAGCCATGCATGGCTCAGATATGATGAATCATCATATCTGAGCCATGCCAGGATTCCAAAACAGAACTACACTAGTATCAACATATCCATATATTTTAACTTTCAGCTCAGGGAACTTGCCACAAAATGTAAACGCAAATATCGAAACGCTGACATCAGTATCTACATATTCATGGGTGTGTGAGACCTTTGTTAGCTCTTTTTGTTTAACTCTGAGCAGGTATACACAAGGAAGGAAAGCAACACATATTCAGGAGGAATAGAAGAGCTCCATTTGCAAGGAACCTAACAGGTTCTTCGCATGGGGGTCAGTTGATCCTCTCCCTGGCATGCAGATGAAGGTCCTGGGCAAGGGGCAATTGAATCGGCAGCCATCAACCATAAATCTCTGCATAGGGCAGCACCACCCTCCATTTTGGGTTGAGGGCACCATTTCTATCCCCACCAACCCAAAAGTGGATTTGATATATTAACCAAACTCCACTACAGGTGGAGAATAAGCTTTGGGGGTCCACCCATCAATCAGAGGCTTGTGCTTTGATGAGAAGGAAACTGAAGAACGTGGAGCACCTACGAGGTGTGGAGTCCACTTTGGGGAAAACACAGGGCTAGCCAGAAAAATAAAATAGGAGCTAGATGCCCAACGGTGCTGAAACTAAGGAAAATGCCACATTACTGGTGTAAGGTTTTTTTTTTGTGGAGTTTCATATAGTGCAAACTTGACCCGAAGATATCAGAGCCCTTTACATGAGCACCAGTTACGTTACAGATGAACGCATTCATTTTTGTTAGGCAAGGGGAGACTAAGTGATTTTCCCAGAATCACAGAATGTTGACCGTCTGTTCCTAGATTCGAACCCGGTTCCCCAGCCCTGAGGTCAACCGCCCTAGCCATCCGGCCACATTTTCTCCCCAAGGTAAGTAAAAATCCAATCATAATTGGAATTCTGTGGGTCTCTATGGCCCCTGATGCCATTGCACCTGCTACACCATTATTAGCCACATCTCTGAGGATGTCACAGCTTTTCTGCAAAGGGTGAGTCCTCACGTTCCTATGAAAGCGACAAGGTTACTCAAGGCCAGTGGATTATGCTTTATCCCAACTGCTGGACAGTTCTGAGGCCTTTGAGCAATGCTCGCTTCTCTATAAGGTGAGTTTCAGGCAGGCACGCAATGCCCACAGGGCTTCAGCCCAGTCGTGTGTGTCAGCCCGGGCTGATGCAGTCTGAGCTGCTGTGGGCTCAGCTGGGCAGTGTTTGCAGTCTTATCTCCAGCACGCCTGTCTTTTTCACAGGTTTTTAAAGACTATTTGCATATTTACATACCTTTGTAAAATGGTTACAGAGGCCTAATTTTTTTCTGGTTCCAGTACCTCCTGAGCCCCCACTCTGCCTATTCATTATATTTGTATTTTACATTTACTGTCGTAGTGTGAAAATGCATTTCATGAAATATAATTATAAAGTAGTTTGCCAAAAGACAAATGCCAGCCATGTGTTGTTTAAAGAGCTTGCAAAGACCTTGTCTTGACACTAAATAGGTCTATAAATAAAAAGTATGTCTTTATTTGTAATGTGACTTTTCTGTCTTTTTCCCTTTAATTATCAATCATGGATCATTCAGGCAGCCGGAGAACACAATTAAAAGGGCTTTCTATTTATAGTTGCTGTTCACAGTATGCACAGATAAGTGTAGAAATACGGCTTTAGGTGACTGTTTATTTTTGTAGTGTCTGGAACATCATAATAATGACCTGGCAACCCTAATCATAAGAGTGAAAGTCTGTTGCAGGGTCAGCACATTATTTATTTCCTCCACCCTCGATCCCTGATTAATGCCATAATAGCAATAGTTTAACTTATATCTGAAACCCTACGCCACCGTCAGTAGCATGCTAAGTTACTTCAAGTGCCTGGGAAGGCACCCTGAATTCAGACAACTCACTCCTCATTCTCCTCCTTCACTTTCATGCTCACCCTATAGCGATCACAATGCACTCACGCTGATCACCATGCACTTACACCATTCCCCCGCTCACCCTGTACTCACAGTGATCACTCTGCACTCACAATGCACTTGTGCTGTTCACCCTGTACTTCGCCCTGCAGTCACACGAGCACACTACTCACCCTGCAATCATGTGACACTTCACTCACCTGTCCCCCTCACTTGTTCAATCTGCCCATCACTAACCATGCATTCATTTGTCCCACTCTGCACTTACATTCGCACCCAAATTCATATGGTCACCTCACTCACCCTGCAGTCACTCCTCTTACCCTACTCTCACACTGCTGCATCGCTCACCGTGCACTCACCTGGGCACTCCTGCCACCCACAAAGCGCAGAGCGTTAATGTGCCTGCTACAGAGAATGTGTACTGTGCAGATCACCGAACTGAGTGTGAGTTAGCTATGAGTAGCCCTATAAAAAAAATGAAGGGGCATATTATCAAGCACAGTGTTAACATTATCGCCACTTTAGCGGAAGTTTTCTGCCGCTAAAGCGGCGATAATGTTAACGCTGTTTCTTGATAATATGCCCCGAAATGTTTGTCAGAAAGGTGCTATAGAGAGCTGAGGTGCATTGTTGGTGAGTGGTAGTGCTGGAATTCATGGAGAAGGAGGAAATGGCAAAGGGGCACCAAAAAGACTGTTGCACCGTGTGCGACCAGTGCTAGGGCCAGCCCTGGCTAAGAGTCTTAGCCTACCCCACCTCCCCCCGAAATTCAGGCCTAGTTGCGCCCTGGTATCAGGCCCTTAAAATCCCTGTACAAATAATATTCCTATTCGTCATTCCATTGCATGATTAAAACTGGAGACCTCTTCCTAGAAAAATATGGGGCTGAGACACAGGCACGCAATGCCCATATGGCTCAAAGGGTTTCAGGATTAGAATTCAGGTCCTCCGGTTCCAAATCGAGCAATACAAAAAGACCACACTGCCCCAACGTTCATATTTTCCATCCTGCCACCTACAGTCCACCCAATAACAACCTGGGGACTGTAATTGATAGCATAATGCACGCTCCTCTGCACAGGCGGTAGTGAAATCTAGACTCTGGCCTGGGTTACCAGTGAGTTACAATATGGTGTGGGGGGCGAGATGGGATTAAAGTTCAGGCCAGTAGCACAGCATCAAAAATCCGGCTATTCAGATAATTTGCTCTCTGAATGAGGAATAACCTACGGACCGGGATTATTGGATTCAAACCTACATGTAGGCTCTATTTGGGATACCGTTCTCCCTAACAAGTAATATCCGCCCCTGTGAAGAAGAGGACCCTCATATTTCCGAACAGTCTGGAATGATAATGATTTTTTACACATATGCACGTACATAAGTTTGAAATATACGCATTCCTGTTTACGTCCCAAACCAGCAGGTAGCAATACCCACGCACCTTGAGTGCAGGTATAGGAAAAAATACACATTACACTGAAAATATCTTCACAGCAATCCACTGCACACCACTTCAGGGGACCCGCGAAGAATATTAATTTATGGTAGTGGATGCTGCCATCTAGTGTGCACCATGATCATTACTGGAGTTCACAAAAAATAAACTTGAAGTCATGCAAGCGTGAATGGTGGGATTAAACGGTTAAAACTTGTGGGGATGTGGGCAGCCCTGGACGCTCATCTGGAACAATAACCCCCCCTCTCTTTTTCTCTCTCTTCTTTCTCTTTCTTCTCCACCTAAAACCAAACAGCCAAGTAAATGTTTTAAACTGTATTGTATTGTATATGCAAAAATTTTATTTTCAATAAAATACTTTGAAATTAAAAAAAAAACTTGTTTAGCAACTTTTAAATAGAGGTGGGCGTACCTAGCCCACACTTAGCATGGTCTGCAGCATAAATTCATGTTTTGACCTAGCCAGAAGTCTACCCCAGGCTCAATGTTATTTCATTGCGGCGAGTCCGGCCTGTTCAGATGGAGTGTTAGTGCCCACCTTTGTATGGCAGTTGCAAGTATGATGAAGTTTGAAGAGTATCCACTCCCTGGAAAAGCCAGCAACATCTGTTGGCATTATCAACTATTTGGTTGTGCCCAGTGTTTAATTTGCCCAGGGGTCTAAAGTTTTTCTTGGGAGCTCACTGCTGGTGCTATTCAATGCTGGGGTTGCAGAATACCAAAACTGCCTAGTCTTGATTCTACTTCATGCATCTTTCTTCCACCACACTACACTTCATGCCTCTTTAACTCACTCTTAAGGGCCCTTTTTCATCCCAATTTTCTTCCTTAGTCCCTGCTTACCAATCGCTCTCATCCTTTGACTTTGTCCCTTTTCGGTCTTTCTCTGTCTTGCTTCAGGTCAATTTCTGTAGTGGCCCAACAACGTTTTGTGCAGGATGTGGTCTCTTCTGCACACAAACTGCTGAAAGGCAATTTCCTCTTTGTATGTGTGTTACAGAAAGCACTACACATGCAAAGAGGAAAAATCGAGGTGAAATAAAGATATTTTCTTCCTTATACCACCCTCATTTTGGCGCAGGTTTTTAGCATCAATTCACCCCTTTATAGATGTGGGTTTACATCAAAATCCATACGGTGGATGCATGGCAAAGCTTATGCACCTGTCATTGGATGCCTCCAATGAGCCAGCACTTTTTTTGCAAACCAACAGAGCAATTTGCATTGATTTGTAACTCCCAGCAGCATTGGGTCTGCATTGAAAAAGTAACAGAAATCTGATGCAAAGTTTGGTGAATGCAGACCCCAGGTTCACGGCTGACAGGATGTATTTTCTGCTTGAGCAGAAGAAAAGCAAAAATGAGGTAAAATAAGTAGAACTCAGCAGTCAGGATTAACATGATAATTCACTTGTGTAAAAAGAATAATAAATACCCTGGGTCGAATGGTTGAAACATACCTGGGCTCACATGATGTACCTTTGCTTCCATAGGAAAGTAAAACCTCCATGCCAGCCAAGATCCCAACATGGATTGTGATATCATGTGTTGTCTTTTTTTTCCCGCGTCTGGGTGTATGTTTGTGCTTGAGTCTTAGGACCTGATTACAATCTTGGCGGACAGGGGTTCTCTGTCTCAAACATGACAGATATCCCTTCCCTCATATTACAATTCCATTATTGTCCTTTCCTGCTAGTAACCCACGCAGAGACGGGTGAGTGGCTTTATGTTTTCTTTATTTCTTAGCTCTGAGCTGTGCCCAGATGAACATCCGTGCCCTCTACCCTCGAGTCATACAATGCCCGCCCCACTTTCTGACCTGAAGTGGTCTCTGTCCCCTCCCTAGTTCGAGTGCAGGGTCCTAGTGTCCCTGACTAAGGTCACTACATCTCCCCCTTTGTCACAAAGAGAATGCAATGAGAGAGATGGATCTAAGTATATGTCGAGAAGAAAAAGGGGAACGAGAGATAGAGAGATAGAGAGAGAGAGAGAGAGAGAGAGAGAGAGAAAATGGGAGAAATGGAGAGACAGGTATTTGTCCCAATCACTACATTTCTTCAATCAGTCTTTTTGTTTTCTTGCTCACTCTTCTTGGACAAGTCCCTTCTTTTTCCTCCTGTAGGTCCTCTTCTTGTCCTTCACTCTTATCCGTACCTCTTTCTTCATTGTCTGTTGTTCTGTTCCTCTCCTGTGCGCCGATGTTTTCTGGTGCAATGTCCTCTCCGTCTTCATCAATGGTCTCCACTCCTTTGAAGTGAGAGCTATTTCTTGTTATTCAGTACGGCCCTAATTCTGCTGTGATCATTGGTCCATTGACCTCTGTTTTTGTTAGTTGGTCCTTTGAAAATGGACTGTCAGACTTTCTCCGTTGTCGCTGATGTACTACAACTTGGTACCCTGGCTTGAGGTGCACCGGAGTGGCATGTCGCCTGTTGTCCGCATATGCTTTCATCTTTTCCATTGACTCTTGGTCCCTGACAGCAATGCTGCTGTGATCTGCTGATTTCTTCGCCTCTAGCTGGGGTTGCCTTGTTCTGCTTGTCCTTCCCAGCACTAACTCGGCTGGACATCGTCCTGTGGAGCTGTGGGGTGTGTTTCTATAGTCCCATAGTACTTGACAGAGTGCCTGTCCTACGGAAATCTGCACCAGCTTTGCTCGCTGGACCGCCTTCTTTATTTTGCCCATGACTCGCTCCACCATGCCATTCGATGGTGGCCACAGAGGCGTTATCTTCCTGTGGTGAATGCCCAGGTAGGTCATGATTTTTTTTAACCTCCCCTGAAAACGGAGGACCGTTGTCTGTCTTTAGCGTCTTTGGTGATCCACAGGCTGCAAATATGTCATCCAATATTGGTAATGTCGCAGATGCTGATGTCGAGGAGGTGTAGTGTACTATGGGAAATCTTGAGTATTCCTCAATGATCACGAGCAGGTAGTTTCCCATGTCTAGCAGCCCATAGAAGTCTGCTGCTAACGATGTCCATACTGCCTTTGGAAGTTCTGACATTTGTAATGGCTCCGGCTTTGCTAGTGGTCCTGTTGTTTGTCAGATGTGGCAGCTCAGTATGGTGTCTTTCGCCATGCCTCTGTGTGACTCATGGGCTAGACTGACAGTCCGTCGATGTAGCCCTCTTGTTATTATATCCGTGCCTTCTGCCCTCGAGTCCAACAATTCCCGCCCCACTCCGTGACCGGAAGTGGTGTCTGGTCTCTGTCTTCTCCCCTGGGTCGAGTGCAGGGTCCCAATTCCCCTGACTCAGTTCACTACAATTACAACCTATGGAACTTGTAATATGGGGACAGGATAGCCATCTCGTTTGTGACAGAGTATCCCATCCGCAAAAGATTGTAATCAGGCCCTAAATCCAGGCGCCAGTGGAATGGCACTGTATGAAGACTGTATTCTAGTGTTGTGGATGACTGCTGGGCCCCTGCTTCTACACTGCAAGTTCCTAGCAACTCATTGTCTGAGGAAATAGGTAGCAAGTGTGTGCTCCTTTTGCAGTGCTGTCACATGCAGTAGAGGTGAAGAGCATTTTTTTCAAATTCAAATAAACTGTACAATTATTTAAAATGATTAAAATGCTTTAAAAAAGTACATTAATGGAATGTTAACGTAATTTCATTGTACAGCTAATGACTTACAAATCACCCAACCTCAGTGTTTTAAATGGAGAAAATATGTGCAGGTACTCACCAAAATGCGTGGAGGATAGTGGGTGGGGAGGATATAAGGGTGGGGCAAGGGGCAGTGATAAGGGTGGGATCAGGGACGGGGCTAGGTTTTTGACCTTTCCAAGCTTTGCATACAAGAAATCTGCATGATTGTAAGAATGTTGGATGTATCCGTATATGAGTTATTACAGTTATATCCATTAACGTAGCACTTCCTAATATAAGTTTGTTAGTACCCAAGGTAGCTCTTTTTAGAAATCTTAGAATAACAAAAGATTGAGGGAAAAATGGTAAGGCTCTAAACTTTTGTCTTGTGGTTTGCATGCAGCTTCTTGATGTGGGGCCATAATTCACTATGCTTTATGACAAGGATTTTAACTTGTGACAAGGGTCTCTGCAATGAAAGGAGTAACCAACTGAGCTATCTACAAAAAAACAAAACTGTGATCTGTATGTTGCATGCTGTGCTTTACAGTGGGCACATACACCCTCTATGCAATTTTATGATGAATCGAACCTTTAACTAGAATGCACAAAGATCTAGTTTTTAATTAAAGTGACATCAATCAATCAGGGGTTTGTATAACGTGGCTACTCACCCGTGAGGGGTGGGAGGTGGAGGGGGGGACTGCTGATCCGTCTGGGTGTGGAGGTTCAGTCCAAGAGTCAGGTCTTAGGGCCTTCCTGAATTGGGTCAATGACACAGATAGCCTGAAGTGGAGGGGCAGGGTGTTCCAGGTCTTGGCAGTGAGGTAGGAGAAGGATCCCCCTCTGGATCTGGTCTTGTGGATCCATGGGACGGAGGCCAAGTGAGTTGGGCGGAGCTGAGTTGTCTGGCGGGTGTGTGGAATGCGAGGCGGTGGTTCAGATATTCTGGTCCTGCGTCGTGGAGAGGTATTGTAGCCGGAACATGCTGGGTGTACAAGGATCTCTGTAACAGGGGATATTTTGAAATGCATTTTGTTGTGACCAAATAAGTGTGCCAGAACAGAGATATTACATTTGTCGGATTGTCAAATTCTTCGGCACAGAGTGAAGAGAAAAGTATACGTTTATTTTTTGATCTTTGTTCTTCCACATACTTTTTGCTATCAAACCTTGCCCTTTCACAGTTACTAAAACTCATATTTACCTCATGAGTGCTCATTTTCAAAGTACATTTGTCTCCACAAAGGTAAACATGCTGTATAATTTGTTCAAAACACTGACATTTTCTTAAAGAAACTGACATCAACAATTTCCGATCTGTCATTGTATTTTCCTGTGAATTCACATAAAGCAGCTTTACTGTGACTTTCTCTAAACATCAATATCCCTGACACTGAGATTCTAGTATTGAAAGATACACAGGAGTCTTATATTACACCTCTATACTAACCTACAGATGGAGCAGTTTTAAAAGATTATAACTGAAATGTCAATTCTGGCATATGCAGCTTCTTGACTTTGGTCTACTTTCTTGTCACGCTGTCATCATATCTCTTCCAAATACTTTTTCTTCTTCTCTGGCTTTATCTTCTCATTACACTCTTGTACTACTCTGCCAGGCTCATGCACCCCAAGGTGGTGCATAGACCTTGCTCTCTAATATCAAAAGATGCCAGAAAATAGAAGGATTCACCAACAGCCTAAGTGATTGCATGGAACCTACTACGCCAGAAGCAGTGTCCTGAAAGAATTTCCTATTAATTATTAAAAAAAGCAAAAACAATGGATATTGCTGACATTTGATTACATGCATGATGTATGAGGACTTCCGTAAAATATGAGAACAGGGACTTGGTAGCTCCCAGGGGGTCAAGCTATGTGACATATTCATCCTGTCCCTGATGTTTCTTTCTGTGTTGTGTATGCTGGCATTTTTTAAATCCCATATTTATAATGAGAAAAGGAACTATAAATCCCAGAGTGCAAAGCATTCCCAATTACAATCCAGAACTCTTTTGAAAGTGTCACATATTCCATAGACTTTCATGTCTCATTTAGTTTAAGGCTGGTTTTCCATGTGAAACAAGAAGTTGCCAGTTTGTTTTAAATGCACTAGACCAATCAGTAAAATGTTTTTTTTTAAGTTTGTTTTCCTTTTTATGTCTTTTCTTGGAGGTTAATAAAAAAATTGTAGGAAAGGTCAGAGATTTACTTTTAAGCAAACAGGTATAACTGCAAATTTCTGATGGGCGACAATTTCCAGTCACTTAAAAAAATTTGCATGCTAAAAAGCTGTACTGCCTAGAACAATGTGTCCTATTTCCCCACGCATTCGGATTTTACAGCCACCTCTCTACCTCACTGTGTAAGGTCTAAGGAAACATCCATCAGTCACACACCTCATAATGTTTTATTTTTTTGTTTTAAATAACGCTGATGGTACTGAAGCACTTTACATGAGCACCATCCGCATTACATAAACTCCCATTCCTGTGTTTTTTAATCACAGGGTGATAAGCTGATTTGCACAGAAGACGCCACGACTCCAACCTAGTTCCCACTCCCAAAATCATCATCTACTGCCATAATATCTCATGCTATCACAGAAGATCGGCATGTCCTGGAGACAAGTTCTGCTCTACATGCTCTCTTGTACTACTTTACCCTTCCATCGTGATTGAAAGGCATGCTTGAACACCTGTACAGGGTGTGCTGAAAGAGCTGCCGAGGTGTCCGTTGATAAGAGCAGCGCCACCTGCTCAAAGCTAGGCCTCTATGAGTACCAGTACTCTTTGTCCAAGAAGAAGTACCGGTACTGAAGGGGAGAAAATAAGCAAATGCTGGTAATCGGCAGAGGTCAGTACAGGGCCATTTAAAGCACTGCCCAACATTACTATACTTAAAGGAGCTAAAATTAAGGGCCCTATTATGAGCAGGTGGAGTTTCCTCTGCCCGACATCGTCTCGGTCATGGGACCGACCGACACCCGGTCAGCTGTCCCGAACGACTGATTAGGATGCAACTGAACACTGTTTGATCACATGCCTATACTTTACAATGGGGGCATGTTTTCTGGCCAGAATACATGCTCCAATTGTAAAATAGGAGGCGAAGCTCATCCCTGCACCCTGTGTCAGGCACCTCAAGTTGCCTGCCAAGGGGTGCAGGGATCAACAGGGGAGCACCATAGGTGCTGATCGGCTTCCAACTGGAGGCCGTGCAACCATCGAGGCCCCCAAAGTCGAGTTCCGCCGGTCTTTCTGTGTCGGAAAGGCCAGCAAAGAAAGGCTGTTGAAATCCGACATAGTAAACTCTTCGGCAGATAGAGCCGCCCTTGAGGTTAATGACAGCATTCTGACTGGTGGATGGGCTCTCCGAGCTCATCAGAGGCCAGACGGAATGATTGGTCGGATACCTTTCCGACTGCCTCTATTGTAATGAGGCAGGTGGAAAGGAGTCGGACTGGCATATTACAATGCTGTCGGAAAGGTTGCGACCAAAGGCCGGAGCCTTTTCCGACAGCATCGTTATCAGCCACTTAGTATTTCTCTTTTGTAGTTTTAAACATCACAAACTTGGTCCAAGGATTGTTGAGCTCCAGGTTACATTACGGTTTTTTTATCACTCGGAGATTGAGGAATTTGCCCAGAATCACAAGGTGTTGAGCTGAGGTCGGCACTTGAACTGAGTTCCCTAGTGACAAAGTGGCAGCACTGGCCGTTAGGCCTCATCATATAGGTGATTGTATAATCCCTAATAAACATATTTTTGGGGTATACATGGAATTAGAGCATTCCTCCCAGTCCTGCAAACCGAAACTAAAATGATGCTGATTAGTCACAGCCAACTGTGACTATACAATCACCTGATTCGCATAACAAATACAATAACCACATCAGCATCTCAGTTTGAGAACATTGTTATTAACCCAATTGCCAAATAGGAACATCAGGTTTCTGCAATGGGTGTAGAATGAGCCATGTGGGTGTCATTTGACGAAAGAGGGACAAGGTGAGGTGCTGCGAGGTTTAGCAAATACCTCTCTCATTGTTTGCCTTTATATTAAAGTGCCTGGTGACACTGAGACATTTGTGGCTTTCTGTGATTGTGGTTTGCCGATGTTGACATCATAGTATTGTCTAGTT
Organism: Lissotriton vulgaris; assembly: GCF_964263255.1. NCBI lineage: Eukaryota > Metazoa > Chordata > Amphibia > Caudata > Salamandridae > Lissotriton > Lissotriton vulgaris. The sequence continues at coordinate 513,213,040 of NC_141697.1, read as the reverse complement.
TTATGTCACAGAGTGGCAGCGCATTGCATGAAGTTTACCATCTCTGAGTGCTAATAACATGTATTACTTACAAATGTTGTTTCAATTACGCTGTCAATGGCCGAGGAAGCCAGGCATCAGCGTGGAGTGCATTGTCAACAATAACACTGCTCCTGAAATGTTAGAACGAGTCATTCTGGGGGGATTATTGCGTGCTTGTGTAATTGTATAGCTTTGTGGCCGGGCCATTTCTGACATCTTTGAGTGCATTCTTGATCCACACAGTTTAAGAATCTCTAAACAGCACATGCAGGTTGTACATAGTTCAAGCATAACTAAACCGTGCATGGAGATTGTACACAGTTCAAGTATCACTAAACAGTGCATGCAGGGTGTGCAGAGTTCAAGTACAACTAAACAGCACATGCAGGTTTTACAGTTCCAATATCACTAAACAGCACCTGCAGGTTGTACAGTTCAAATATCACTAAACAGCACCTGCAGGTTGCACACAGTTTACGTATTTCTAAACAGCCCAAGCAGGTTATACACAAATCACATATCTCTAATCAGCCCATGCAGGTTGTGCAGAAATCAAGTATCACTAAACGGTTCAAGTATAACCAAACCGTGCATGCAGATTGGACACTGTTCAAGTATCACTAAACAGCACATGCAGGTTGTACATTTCAAATATCACTAAACAGCACCTGCAGGTTGCACACAGTTCACGTATCTCCAAACAGCCCATGCAGGTTGTACAGAATCAAGTATCACTAAACTGTTCAAGTATAACCAAACCGTGCATGCAGATTGGACACTGTTCAAGTATCACTAAACAACACATGCGTACAGAGTTCAAGTAGCACTAAACAACACATGCAGGTTGTAAAGAGTTCAGTTAGCACTAAACAGGACATGCAGGTTGTAAACAGTCCAAATATCACTATATAGCACATGTAGATTGTACACAGTTCATGTATCTCTAAACAGAACATGCTGGTTGTACAGAGTTTAAGCATCACTAAACTGTTCAAGTATAACCAAACCGTGCATGCAGATTGTACACTGTTCAAGTATCACTAAACAACACATGCATGGTGTAAAGAGTTCAAGTATCACTAAACAACACATGCAGGGTGTAAAGAGTTCAAGTAGCACTAAACAGGACATGCAGGTTGTAAACAGTTCGAATATCACTATATAGCACATGCAGATTGTACACAGTTCATGTATCTCTAAACAGAACATGCTGGTTGTACAGAGTTTAAGCATCACTAAACGGTTCAAGTATAACCAAACCGTGCATGCTGATTGTACACAATTCACGTATCCCTACACCGTGCAAGCAGATTGTACTTAGTTGAGGTATTACTAAACAGCACATGCAAGCTTTACAGAGTTCAAGTATCACTAAAAAGCACATGGAGATTGTACACGGTTCAAGCATCACTAAACAGCACTTGCAGTTAATAGCTAGTTCAAGTATCACTAAACAACACATGCAGGGTGTAAAGAGTTCAAGTAGCACTAAACAGGACATGCAGGTTGTAAACAGTTCGAATATCACTATATAGCACATGCAGATTGTACACAGTTCATGTATCTCTAAACAGAACATGCTGGTTTTACAGAGTTTAAGCATCACTAAACGGTTCAAGTATAACCAAACCGTGCATGCTGATTGTACACAATTCACGTATCCCTACACCGTGCAAGCAGATTGTACTTAGTTGAGGTATTACTAAACAGCACATGCAAGCTTTACAGAGTTCAAGTATCACTAAAAAGCACATGGAGATTGTACACGGTTCAAGCATCACTAAACAGCACTTGCAGTTAATAGCTAGTTCAAGTATCACTAAACAACACATGCAGGGTGTAAAGAGTTCAAGTAGCACTAAACAGGACATGCAGGTTGTAAACAGTTCGAATATCACTATATAGCACATGCAGATTGTACACAGTTCATGTATCTCTAAACAGAACATGCTGGTTGTACAGAGTTTAAGCATCACTAAATGGTTCAAGTATAACCAAACCGTGCATGCTGATTGTACACAATTCACGTATCCCTACACCGTGCAAGCAGATTGTACTTAGTTGAGGTATTACTAAACAGCACATGCAAGCTTTACAGAGTTCAAGTATCACTAAAAAGCACATGGAGATTGTACACGGTTCAAGCATCACTAAACAGCACTTGCAGTTAATAGCTAGTTCAAGTATCACTAAACAACACATGCAGGGTGTAAAGAGTTCAAGTAGCACTAAACAGGACATGCAGGTTGTAAACAGTTCGAATATCACTATATAGCACATGCAGATTGTACACAGTTCATGTATCTCTAAACAGAACATGCTGGTTGTACAGAGTTTAAGCATCACTAAACGGTTCAAGTATAACCAAACCGTGCATGCTGATTGTACACAATTCACGTATCCCTACACCGTGCAAGCAGATTGTACTTAGTTGAGGTATTACTAAACAGCACATGCAAGCTTTACAGAGTTCAAGTATCACTAAAAAGCACATGGAGATTGTACACGGTTCAAGCATCACTAAACAGCACTTGCAGTTAATAGCTAGTTCAAGTATCACTAAACAACACATGCAGGGTGTAAAGAGTTCAAGTAGCACTAAACAGGACATGCAGGTTGTAAACAGTTTGAATATCACTATATAGCACATGCAGATTGTACACAGTTCATGTATCTCTAAACAGAACATGCTGGTTGTACAGAGTTTAAGCATCACTAAACGGTTCAAGTATAACCAAACCGTGCATGCTGATTGTACACAATTCACGTATCCCTACACCGTGAAAGCAGATTGTACTTAGTTGAGGTATTACTAAACAGCACATGCAAGCTTTACAGAGTTCAAGTATCACTAAAAAGCACATGGAGATTGTACACGGTTCAAGCATCACTAAACAACACTTGCAGTTAATAGCTAGTTCAAGTATCACTAAACAACACATGCAGGGTGTAAAGAGTTCAAGTAGCACTAAACAGGACATGCAGGTTGTAAACAGTTCGAATATCACTATATAGCACATGCAGATTGTACACAGTTCATGTATCTCTAAACAGAACATGCTGGTTGTACAGAGTTTAAGCATCACTAAACGGTTCAAGTATAACCAAACCGTGCATGCTGATTGTACACAATTCACGTATCCCTACACCGTGCAAGCAGATTGTACTTAGTTGAGGTATTACTAAACAGCACATGCAAGCTTTACAGAGTTCAAGTATCACTAAAAAGCACATGGAGATTGTACACGGTTCAAGCATCACTAAACAGCACTTGCAGTTAATAGCTAGTTCAAGTATCACTAAACAACACATGCAGGGTGTAAAGAGTTCAAGTAGCACTAAACAGGACATGCAGGTTGTAAACAGTTCGAATATCACTATATAGCACATGCAGATTGTACACAGTTCATGTATCTCTAAACAGAACATGCTGGTTGTACAGAGTTTAAGCATCACTAAACGGTTCAAGTATAACCAAACCGTGCATGCTGATTGTACACAATTCACGTATCCCTACACCATGCAAGCAGATTGTACTTAGTTGAGGTATTACTAAACAGCACATGCAAGCTTTACAGAGTTCAAGTATCACTAAAAAGCACATGGAGATTGTACACGGTTCAAGCATCACTAAACAGCACTTGCAGTTGATAGCTAGTTCAAGTATCACTAAACAACACATGCAGGGTGTAAAGAGTTCAAGTAGCACTAAACAGGACATGCAGGTTGTAAACAGTTCGAATATCACTATATAGCACATGCAGATTGTACACAGTTCATGTATCTCTAAACAGAACATGCTGGTTGTACAGAGTTTAAGCATCACTAAACGGTTCAAGTATAACCAAACCGTGCATGCTGATTGTACACAATTCACGTATCCCTACACCGTGCAAGCAGATTGTACTTAGTTGAGGTATTACTAAACAGCACATGCAAGCTTTACAGAGTTCAAGTATCACTAAAAAGCACATGGAGATTGTACACGGTTCAAGCATCACTAAACAGCACTTGCAGTTAATAGCTAGTTCAAGTATCACTAAACAACACATGCAGGGTGTAAAGAGTTCAAGTAGCACTAAACAGGACATGCAGGTTGTAAACAGTTCGAATATCACTATATAGCACATGCAGATTGTACACAGTTCATGTATCTCTAAACAGAACATGCTGGTTGTACAGAGTTTAAGCATCACTAAACGGTTCAAGTATAACCAAACCGTGCATGCTGCTTGTACACAATTCACGTATCCCTACACCATGCAAGCAGATTGTACTTAGTTGAGGTATTACTAAACAGCACATGCAAGCTTTACAGAGTTCAAGTATCACTAAAAAGCACATGGAGATTGTACACGGTTCAAGCATCACTAAACAACACTTGCAGTTAATAGCTAGTTCAAGTATCACTAAACAACACATGCAGGGTGTAAAGAGTTCAAGTAGCACTAAACAGGACATGCAGGTTGTAAACAGTTCGAATATCACTATATAGCACATGCAGATTGTACACAGTTCATGTATCTCTAAACAGAACATGCTGGTTGTACAGAGTTTAAGCATCACTAAACGGTTCAAGTATAACCAAACCGTGCATGCTGATTGTACACAATTCACGTATCCCTACACCGTGCAAGCAGATTGTACTTAGTTGAGGTATTACTAAACAGCACATGCAAGCTTTACAGAGTTCAAGTATCACTAAAAAGCACATGGAGATTGTACACGGTTCAAGCATCACTAAACAGCACTTGCAGTTAATAGCTAGTTCAAGTATCACTAAACAACACATGCAGGGTGTAAAGAGTTGAAGTAGCACTAAACATGACATGCAGGTTGTAAACAGTTCGAATATCACTATATAGCACATGCAGATTGTACACAGTTCATGTATCTCTAAACAGAACATGCTGGTTGTACAGAGTTTAAGCATCACTAAACGGTTCAAGTATAACCAAACCGTGCATGCTGATTGTACACAATTCACGTATCCCTACACCGTGCAAGCAGATTGTACTTAGTTGAGGTATTACTAAACAGCACATGCAAGCTTTACAGAGTTCAAGTATCACTAAAAAGCACATGGAGATTGTACACGGTTCAAGCATCACTAAACAGCACTTGCAGTTAATAGCTAGTTCAAGTATCACTAAACAACACATGCAGGGTGTAAAGAGTTCAAGTAGCACTAAACAGGACATGCAGGTTGTAAACAGTTCGAATATCACTATATAGCACATGCAGATTGTACACAGTTCATGTATCTCTAAACAGAAAATGCTAGTTGTACAGAGTTTAAGCATCACTAAACGGTTCAAGTATAACCAAACCGTGCATGCTGATTGTACACAATTCACGTATCCCTACACCGTGCAAACAGATTGTACTTAGTTGAGGTATTACTAAACAGCACATGCAAGCTTTACAGAGTTCAAGTATCACTAAAAAGCACATGGAGATTGTACACGGTTCAAGCATCACTAAACAGCACTTGCAGTTAATAGCTAGTTCAAGTATCACTAAACAACACATGCAAGTTATTCACAGTTGAAGTATCACTAAACAGCACATACAGCTGTAGACAGTTCAAGTATCACTAAACAGCACGTGAAGGTAGTACAGAGTTCAAGTATCACTAAAGAACATATGCAGGTTGTACACTGTTCACGTATCTCTAAAAGGCATATGAGGCTGGTGGCATCCCGACCGGCACATTTCATTACCTCAGGGCTGGCAGTGTTGGGCTGGTGCAGCCAAAGCGGCGGCATGCTTTGGGTATAGGACTGAGCCTGAAGGAAATCCCAGCTAAACTGCTGCTATGCCAGCAAGTTGGATGCGCTGTGGGCATGCATGAATGAATGAATGAATGAATGAATGAATGAAGGTACATTTGTATAGCGCTACTTAACCCGGGGGCATCAAGGCGCAGATGGTGGAAACAAGCTGAAAGATCAAAAAAGCAACCCAAAAGAGAGCAGCTTACAGGTAGGATTCTGAGAAGAGCCAAGTCTTAAGATTTTTCTGAAAAAGAACAAGAGACGGCTGTCCCTTAAGATTAGTGGGAAGCGTGTTCCACAGTTTGGGGGCAAGGGAGAAAAAAGCTCTCCCTCCCCATCTTGCCTTGGCAGTCGAGGTGTAATCAGAAGATTTTTATGAGCTGACCGCAGGTCCCTGCCGGGAGTGTAGAGGGATACAAGGGATCCAATGTCCTCAGCACCCAGACCGTGAAGGGCACGGTAAGTGAGTACAAGAACCTTGAAATTGATCCTTGCCTGCACTGGCAGCCAGTGGAGATCTTTTCTAATCCCCGAGAGGGAAGCCCGTCTGGGGGCATCCACGACAAACCTGGCTGCAGCATTTTGGACGATTTGGAGACGATGAATCAATTTTTTGCTTATACCAAGGTAGAGGACATTACAGTAGTCCAGGCGAGGGGAAATGAGGGCCACTGAGATCTGTTTCCGAGCATCTGGGGAGAGGTAATGGGCGAGTTTCCTGAGGATCCTTAACACCCCACAGCATGTGGAGACGGTCCTGCCTGCTTGCTTGTCAAAAGCAAGAGTAGTATCAATGGTTATCCCCAAATTTCGAGCAAAGAGGGAAGGTTTGGGGCAGGTGCCAAGAGCAGGAGGCCATCACAGCTCTGACCAGAGATCCGGTTTGCCCCCAAAGACAAGGACCTCAGTTTTTTCCCCGTTGAGTTTGAGGAAATTCGAGGTCATCCAGCCTGCCATGGCTTCCATGCAGTTCTTAAAATTCAAGGCCGAGGACTCCACAGAATGGGATAAGGAGACCATTATCTGAGTGTCGTCGGCGTTCGACAGGACTTCCAGGCCATAAGATCTAACCAGTCTTGCAAGTGGGGCCACATATATGTTGAAAAGTGTGGGGCTCAATGAAGAGCCCTGCGGGACCCCACAATGCAAAGACTTGGCCGGAGAAAGGAAGTCACCCAATTTGACCTTTTGGGCACGGTGGTTAAGGAAAGATGTCAGGAGACCCAAAGCTGATCCTTCCACTCCCATCTCACCAAGTCGCATGGCCAAGATGGGGGGGGCAGGGTGTCAAACGCGGCTGTAAGGTCGAGCAGGATCAGAATGGTAGATTGACCTCTGTCGACCTTAGCGCGGATGTTGTTGACTACCACTGTCAAGGCCGACTCGGTGCTGTGAGCCTTCCTGAAGCCATGCTGAGAGGGATCTCGCAGGCCAGCTGTATCCAGAAAGGCATTGAGGTGGTGATTCAGATGGGCCTCAAGCATTTTTGCAGGGGCAGGGAGGAGGGATATGGGACGGAAATTTTTTAGAGTCACAGGATCCAAGGTGGCTTACTTTAGTAAAGATTTAACAATGGCCAACTTCCAGGCTGCGGGGAAGACGCCATTCGAGTTGCCAAGTTCATCACCTGAAGATAGGGGGAAAGAAGGACCTCTCTACAATTTTTCAGGACTTTAAGAAGACAGGGGTCTAGGGGAGATCCCGATTTAAGGTTGTCATTTGTGCATGGCAAACAGTGCGCGCACTGACATGGGTGGCATATGGGATCCGGCCACATGGGCTTGTTTACCCTGGGGCCCTTTTCTGTGGCACTTTACTGGCCTTTCCACCAACCTTTTCATGGCAGTGTCCCCACTATGAAAAGTTCAGTGGGAACGCACTCACGGCGTTGTGGACTGCCACTGTCCACAGCGCCCGTGCAGCGGGACTAGGGATCTTGTCAGTGCCGGCAGACTTGCAGTGGTTTTGCAGTGGTCTGCCTGCCCGATTTGTAATCCAGCGGTCGGAATGCCAGGGTTGTGGGCGGTCGGACCGCCAAATGACAACGGCAGTCCCCAGACAGCCAAAGTCAAAAGTAGGCCATAAGTCAAAGGGGTTACTTCGGCAATACATTGGCTGAACATGAATTAGCACCGTGTGATGTGGTTACAAATGGCTTACGTGGTGCACAGGACTGGAGATGGTGTTTCAAGCACACCTCAGGGTGGTTACCTAAGTTATTTGTAGGACATGAGTGTGTCAATGTCTTCTGAGTATTGGCAGCAATTATGGAGAGTGTTTTGTTGGATGTATCACAATAAGATATTTCTGCAACACGAAAATTTGCATCTAAACAAAGATAAAACAAAATGCACAGCTAGTATTTTCCTGCATTAGCACAGGAATGAAGTATACGAAAAATATACATAGAATCTGAGCATGCACCTGAGTTTTATGTGTTGCAATCTGTTTTTCACTTAAAAATTGTAAGTTTTATTTTCAGAGACTTGAACCTGTTGACCTGCCAACAATATTGGCTTCTGAAAAACTATTAAACAAAGCTGACCAGACAGCAAAGGTAAGCAATTTCAAAACAGCACCGATTACAAGCATAGTTCACTAGGAACACGGGGCGCTAGAACATTTGGGCGTGCAAATGTTTCACTGTATATATGCATCCCCGCAACAAGGACCAGAGCACCAGTACGAAATTCTTGCAAATGTTTGGTTCCCATTATACAATATTGTGCAGCCATACAGCAAATCCCAACATGTTATAATATGACAATCTTCGGGCTACGTTCGGTGACTAGTAACCACTTTTTTTCATCAAGGCATAGAAGACCATGGTAATGTCTGTGTTCGAAGGGGCAGATATCACATTTTCTGAGTGAAAAACACACACCTGCTGTTCTCAGTGTTCATTTTTTTGGGTGAATCTCATGAGTGTTTTTTCAGTGTTTTCCCATTCTGTGAAATTCAGCTTTTTATCAGTATTTACACATTCCGACGCCAAAATAAATTGAAAAAGCCAGAATTGTTTTATTGCCCATGGTACTTTTTAAAATGCATGAATGTTTTTTGCTGATTTTTAAAGTATTTTGTATGAGACAAATTGAATCCTGTTTTTCTTTATTAATTCTTGCATTTCTCACCACTTTTTCTTGCCATCTAAACTTACACCTTTTCTTTCCCTTCCTTCTTCTCCCGAACCTCCTCCCACTTTTGTCTACCCCTCTTTTTCCCTTTGTTACTCCATGTGCTTAATATTGTCCTGAGCCACCCTTTGCCTTCCTCCCATTTATTGTTTGAGCCCTGCCGTTGTATCCAATCCTTCTTTCTTCCCCATTCTTCCTTTCTTCTACCCATTTTTCTCAACCCGTTGATTGCTTCCTTTCACTTTTCCTTCTTTGTTTGCGTCCCTTGTTCTCTTCCTTCTTGGTATGCCCCTACTCTCAGACTAACTTTGCACCTCTGAAACATGTATGAAATCTCAGTTGATTTCAATTTATTTAACTGCATTCGGTCTAATTAAACTTTTAATTAAAAAAGATTAAAAACAGGTTACATCAAGGTAGATTAAAATAGATTGTCTAGGTTGTCGAAGAGGAGAAATTGGAATCGTATCTTCTTTTCTGAGAGCTACTGTGAGGCATAGAAACACGATGTAAATCTAAATTTGTACCTGTTTTTGCTGAATATGCAGAATGTTTAAAACTCAAAATGAATTTTCCCACTAGGCCGCTGTACTATATCATGAAATTCTTCGATTTTAATGTTTTTAACACATTTTTTACCTTCTTTTTAAGTATGTATTGTAAATGTAGTCACTGAACCAGCATCGAAACTGTTTATTTTAAATCTGAATTTTATTTGTACACTTTTATGAATTCGTTTTTACAATTCGAAAAAAGCTTCCGGAATTGAATTGAATTGAGAAGACAAGTGTGATGAAGAGGTATTAGCAGGTTAGTTTAAAGTGAACACGGGGATCCTGTCTGGGATAGATACCAAAACCTTTGAGTAGATACTGAGAACATTACATTCAGGTCCCTGAATGTCATCTGCTGAAGTTTGTGGCTTCCTTTCTACAGACTTCCACCTTTTGATTTTCACCTTATTTGCTACAGAGACACTTCTGGTGACTTTGTCTGGATGATCTCTTGATGCTATCCTTTGCCTTTTACTTCTTATTTTAGGATTAAGCCCAAAAAGGGCCAGGGCAGAAAGTGCAGGCGGGTTAGCATGAGCAAATGTGAGCAGAGTAGGAGCATGTTCATTTTCTGAAATTATTTAGATCATGGGAATTTTTGGTGCTTCCATGAAAAGCCATGTATTCTGATCTTGGATTCCAAGGAAAAGAATCCTTGCGTCATTCCTAGGTGTTCGATAGCTCTAGATTCAGGTTGCGTATATTAATATTACAGGGCTAACTTCTCGATGGCAGACATTCTTCATATTCTCTTCTACATCATCAATTTGAAGTATTATCCTACATTATCAGAGGCATCTCTACACATCCTAAGAGAAACTCTGTTGATTCTGTAGAGCTCAGTCCTTGCATATTTTCTGCAGGATCATTTTTTCTTCAGAAGCTGTACCCTTTGCAAAATGGGAAGACACAGTTGCGGGTTTCAACTTGCTCACTGTTTCAGTCACATATCTTTGTTTCTACTTGATTTCAGCAACATTTTCCGTCTCTCTCCTCGATTATTTTGAACTTTGCAGCATAGAAAAGTCTCCTGTCCTCCGGGTTTGCAAGTTAAGTCATGTGAAGTTGCACGTGGTTTGATGGGTTAAATATATTTCTCCAGTATATATTTTTTAGTTTATCAAGTTTATCTCCTGTGTATTTTCCTTCATGACTCTGTAACTTTGTTTTAGTAACTTCTTAGTTTGTGGCAGGCTTTGTTCATTAGCCGAGCTCACAAATGGGACATTGTGAATTGACCAATCGAATCACTCATTCAGGATCCTTTCCTTATGATCGAGAGGAGTGCCGTCCATGACAAGATCTGTCCTTCATTCATACCCTAGACTGCTTGCTGGGCAGCTCTCTTTTTGTCTGTGTAGCTCATTGCTATCATCATGCTGGTCAGATCAGGGGCTCCAGTGCCACAGATATTGTCTATCAGAACATTTTGGGCAGTCTGGGACCAGGGTTGGATGAGGGTTAAAAATCGTTCCGGGCACGCAAAAAAGAAAGTGGCACACATTTGCATATTACCTTTCCGTAAAACACTGCTTTGGTGAAATTTCATAAAAAAGAAGGGGGGGAGGGGGGAAGCAGGGCGTTAAAAAAAATGGCACAGAATACTTTACACTGGTGAAACACGCCTGAAACAAGTAAAGTCACATTTGCTCAGGCCCCCTGCCCTTGCTCAATATGCATATATTAATGGGCCGGCCCAGTGAGAGAAAGGGAGTGACACCTCTGGCGTGGATAAAAGGGAGGTAATGGACACCCATCTGCCTCCAGAAAGGTCACTCAGGCACCCATTGGGCCGATGGCGGCATCGAACAGCGCAGAGCTGTTCAAATTGGCCCCCTAGACTGCTGAAAAAGCAGCCCACAGCTGGAGCTCAGACACCGGCGCCTAGGGCATTGCCCGAGTGTCCACGTTACCAATCTGACACTCTGGGACATTTGTACAGCTGTCATCTAGACATTTCTTGGGACTCTGGCTAAAAGATAGCACAAATGATGGAGTCCTCATAGGTCTGCCCCATAAAGGAGTGTGCTTTCAGCTTTTGTTCTAGGTATTTCAGGAATGTGTTTGAGAGCTCTACTGCCATAAGGTTTGGCTTGCCTTGATGTGTCTTGTGCTGCCCTCCTTTTTCACTACTCGAGAGGTGTCCGTATTCCAATTTAGTGATATTGATATTTTACTCCAATACGGGGAAACATTTTCTAAGGTCTTCCCTGCCATATAAAATATATCTTGTCCATGTATTCTTCTATTTTTACTCTCCCCCTCTTTATGCTTACCAACTAGCAGAGGGGTGACCATCTCACAGACACAGTTTCTGATCTTGCACTTTTAAACTACAAATCGTTGCTATCAAGTTATGTCAACTGAAGAATTCTAAGACCACAACTCTATGGAGGCATTAAGTTGTACCATAAAAGCCCAAACTGGAAAAAGTGTCCGTCGTCACATGGAGTGAGGTTACCATCTGACCTCTATTTCTCTTTTTGCTATATTGGATCTTGTGTTTTTGTCTGTCTGAACCATGCAGAAATCAAATATTTCTCATGCTTAAGGAATTCACCATTGTGGATTGTGGTCAGCTAGATTACGGAGAGAAGTATGAAGTCTGCAGGTGAGTGAAGCACAATGGAATAATAAAGTGGGGACTTTTTTGTCTCATGACGGCATCAGAAAAGGTATTCCAAAATGTCTGATCGTGTAGCTGGAATCTCTGCACACTTTACCACTGGACCTATATCCTAGGCACAAACTGGAGGTTGTATCTTTCAAATTATTAGGTAGCCCTTGTTGCAAATAACTATTTCATTATGCACACCACCATAATTGATTCGGATACGTGCAGACCGTGGCATCTATGGAGATTTGTGATGGGTGCCCTAAGGAGGTGACTTTTTCACATCTAAAAAGAAAAGCCCCAGTAGTAATTGTGCACATCCTGTAACTTCTTATGTTTTTATAAATGTGTAGGAGGAAATCCCTCTGTGCTGGAAGGGATGCAGAGAAGATTCAGTGTTGAAACATATTCTGTGGCTGTGCCCCAAACTGAGGCCCTTATGGGTGATGGTCTTAACACAAGTAGAAGACGCCACAGGCCCTGTGCCCAGAGTTGATATTATCGGGCCACCTAGCCCTGGGCGTCTTTCTGCTATATGGCCCAAGGGGACGCGTAATCTTCCATTTGCTGCTGGTGGTGAAACAGACTATTTTAAGCTTGTGGGGGCACCACAGCCCAGCTTCAGAACAGAAATGGCTAGAGAAACAGAGGTGGATGTTGTAAATTGAGAAATCGGCGGCTCAAGCACATGGTGCAAAACTGACATTTGCCAAGCAATGGAGCCCACTACTAACTTATTTTAGTACAGACTACAATGAACTCTCATGCCCCAAGAGGCTTCGAGCATTGAATATTCTGGATGACTCCAAACTGGAAAGCTATTATACTGCAATACTCCCATCCCACAACTCTCAGTTGGCATGACCTCGTCCATCCAGAAGCAGTGGAGGATCGTGCCTCATTTGACTGGGAAAGGGGCCTGCAAATGATGGATACTGGGAGACGGGGGAGTTTTGGATGGGTTGCATGGGTGCGGGAATAGGGGGAGGTTGTTGAGGCTCATTCCCATAACACCACATATGTTACGCTGTTTAACTTGGTTGCCCTGAAAACTAGAGCCCAGTGATAGTTGTATGTCAGATGTTGAAAATGTTAATAAAAATTCATTTGAACATAAAAAGAACATCTCTACCAACAACTATGGATAGAACAATCAATGAACCAAAGCAAACCTAAAATACCTAAACAAAACAGGAACATTTATGAAATGCTACATGAAAAGCCAGATTCTTTTTAAATAATAAAGGAGATGGCTACCTAGAAGTAATAGTTAAATCACTATTATAAAACACCTACCAATATCCTCACAACTAAAATACAACACAAATTTACACAAGAAATCTAAAGTAAATATTTAAATAATTGTTTTATAAACCACTCTATGGTAACAAATATATTATTGAAGTACAAAAAAAGATAAATAAAAATTAATCATTTTAATACTTAATTTAAAATACTGATAAAAAACCTCCTTATTAAAACACACATATATAAAACAAACCATTGTAATCGCAGTAAAAGCAAAATACATATAGATATTAAACTATAGCATTTACTACCCAAAAAAAATAAAAATCTTCTATTCTCAGTAGTATAGCTCATGTTCTTACCACCTCCACTTCTAAAAAATCTAATTCACCAAAAAGTAAACAAATAAAGAAAAAGAAACACAAAACAACTCAAAATGAAATCTCCATATTAAATTCACCAATGTAATCCACATTCATTGAAACCCATTAAAAAGAAAAGAAAATTTCAAAGGGAAAACCACTCCAGGAAGTTAAAGAAATAATGTTGGTTTACATCAAAGGAAAATACCTTCCTTTAAAAAAAAACATTAGAAATTGTTGCACTCCTACTTCCAAACCTGAAAAAAATATATACATCCCAAATACAATACAAACATAACATTACAACTCTACAAACATAGTGGAAAACAAGGCAATATATACAATAGCATAGTACTGTTAACAGAGTATAGTTACGCTTACAACACTACACTACATAATAATGAAATCCATACTGCCACTAAACAAATTTACCAAATAACACTAATACCTTAACCGACACCAACTATACATACCCAAATCTCGCTACCCCAAAAACCGTCAATGAAAACTTTAAAAGGTCCTTATTTTGTCTGTTTAACAGCAACAGAGAACCGTGATGACACAATCAAAACCCACCTCAAAATGAGACTAACAGAGTATAAAATTTAGGTAGCAGTAAAAACAAATGGCTGCTAAATGAAAGTTAAAAGAAGAGTATTTTCCTAAAGAAATAAACAGAAATGTCAAAAAATTACTTAAAAGTGTAAGGATGTATCTAAAAAAAGTATAGCAATGTTTAAAATGTTTTAACCAATGTACTGAACAAATGCAAATGCATATGTAAACTATAAATTAAATAGTACTATAACATATATTACATGCAACATAGTACTAATTAATGCATACTAAAATGCAGTCTGACAAATATACAATGTATTATGTATAAAAACTGTATGTATGAAAAAAAATGTTATGTACCATTTGTGTAAATGTTTAAAAATACACATGGCTAACAACTGTGATGAAATACAACACATTAGCTAATATACCAACATGTATATAAAAATATTGTACCACTTTAACATGGAAGATTTGTTTTTTTTCTTAAAAAATATGTATATCAAAAACAAAAATGCTAAATGTGCATTAAATAAAAAGTCTAACACTATACACAACTACAAACTACAAACCAGTTTGGGTAAGGCAGCGACGGCCCGTGGAGGGAGTTACGGTGGGGCAGGAGGGCGGGGAGGGGGAGGGGCAGGGTGGAGGTTGCTAAAAACCGGCATATGGATAATTGCAGGTAAGTAAACAATTTAATTAATAAAACAAATTTCGTAGCTCGCACTGCATTGCATTTTGCGATGCAAGGCGCACTACGAAATTCGTTTTATTAATTAAATTGTTTACTTACCTGCAATTATCCATAAGCCGGTTTTTAGCAACCTCCGCCCTGCCCCTCCCCCTCCCCGCCCTCCTGCCCCACCGTAACTCCCTCCACGGGCCGTCGCTGGGGTAAGGTGTACATTTAAAGGTTCGGATTTACTTTTCCCACTCCAATCTAAACCCCTTTGGGGAAGGTGTTGGACACAAAGTGGTCACAATTATTATTCCCACTCCAATGTAATCATTTTGTGGCAGATTTATGACATTCAAAGAGTTAAATTTACTATACCCACTCCAATCTAAACCATGATGGAGAAGATGGTGGACAATAAAGGGATTAGATTTACTATTCTCACTCCAATCTAAATCCTTTTGGGAAAGATTTGAGACATTAAAGGGGTTGAATTTACAATTCCCAGTCAAATCTAATCCACTTTGAAGAAGGTGTTGGACATTAAAGTGGTCAGTTTTACTATTCCTACTCCGATCTAATCCATTTTGGGAAATGTGATGAATACTAAAGGAGGTCATATTTATTTTTTCCACTCCAATGTAAATCATTGTTTGGGATGGAATTGGACACAAAAGTGTCACATTTATGATCCGCACTCAAATCTAAACCATTTTGAGGAAAATGTTGGAGTCAGATTTACTACTCCCACTCAATTTGAGGAAGGTTTTGAACACTAAAACAGTCACATTCACTATTCCTACTCCCATCTAAACCGTTCTGGGGAAGGTGCTGGACATTAAAGGGGTCACATTTACTATTCCCACTCTACTCTAACCCATTTTGGAAAAGGTAATGGACACAAAGGAGGTTGTATTCATTTTTCCCGCTCCAATCTACACCATTTTGGGGAAGTAATTGGACACTAAAGGGTCGGAATTATGACTCCCACTCAGACATAATTCATTTTGGGTAAGGTGTTAGACACTAAAATAGTCCCATTCACTATTCTCACAAAAATCATTTTGGGGATTGTGTTGTAAACTAAAGGGGTCAGATTTACTATTGTCACTTCAATCAAAACCATTTTGGGAAAGGTTGTTGAACACTAAAAGCGACAAATTGTCAACTTTACCATTACCTCCCCAATCTAAACCAGTTTGGAGAAGGTGTTGGACACTGAAGGGATCAAATGTATTATTCCCACTCCAATTTAAACTATTCTGTGGAAGGTGCTGGGCACTAAAGGGGTCAGATTTACTATTCCCACTACTTATATACAATTTTTTAATAAATGTAAATTAAATTTAAAAAAGGTAAGTTATTTTAGTTTGTTTAAACTATTTAATAATTTAATAAAAAATATCAAATATAAAAATAAAAAATTTCAATATTAAATATTCAGTTTCAAAAGTAATTATTTTTAAAACTTTCTTTTTAATACAGTACTTACAAGTGTAATTCCAAATAGTAAATAAAATATAAATATAAAAATTAACACTTCAAAATTCTCCCACTTTATTCCCCTATAAACCCAACATCTCTTTAATAAAAATCATATACATTTTTTTTTATTTAAAGCAAAATTATATCACATAGTAAAATGTAACTTGTACATTTGCGAACAAACATTTATAATTAACAAAATACATTACAAACATGAACTGTATGTAAAGTATAAAGCAAAAACAAAATAATTTGAAATACATTTGTGTTTTAAAATGGGACTTAAATAAATATAACAAAAATATGTAAATGTGTTAGTAAAGTATTTTGGATTTTATTCAACATTAACACAAATTATACATAAAATAAAATCAATGTAAAACAAATTTAAATCATTAGAAACACAATTTTAACCATACATTTTTACTTAAATGAAATTATGTTAAAGAAATTAAACATTTTAAAAATATTTTTATTGCAATTTTTCTATGTAACAGACATACCCTTTTTACATGTCAACAGTACAACTTTGCAGCTTTACTCCATATATGTATCATACCTTACCCGTGGGTCCCCGACCTTGCAGCCCAAGGTTGGAGGGGTGTTGTGAACACAAACTCTCAAGTAAACATTCAAATGACGCACTTGAGCTCAGCCTGCCACATGTATCCTCCTGTTGTATCCCAGGCATTACACACATACCCGCTCTCCAGGGGTTCTTGTACGAAATCCAGCGGATTCCGGACAATTGTCCCCCTCTCCTGCCCCTCGTCTTACAGTTGCTCCAACATCTCACTCCAACTGTCTAAGTTGCGTTCCGCATGCTCGTTCACTCTCACCTTTTTCAGTCTGCATTACTCTGCCACTTCCACTCCCGTAGGTCCGGATCTCTTAACAGACGCTCTGTACATGATGCACACTTTCATCGGCTAAAAGGAATCTATCCAATCTACTGTGTTCCCCACGACTCAGGGTGAAACAGGAAAACACCCTGCCAGGGTGGCGTCCATTCTAGATATATGGCTGAGATACCCGCCACCCCCTCTCAACACAATCCCCAAGGATGGGAAACCGGAAACAGTTCTGAAGTTTTTGGAGACGGGAGGGAGTGACCCTCCCGGGCCGTATTTATTAAAATATGAAACAAAATTAAAACATTAAAATAAACAGTTTCATATTATGTACAATTTCATTACCACATTGCGATGTTTGGCTAACCTTAACATATCCTCTAGTACAAAGGTTCTCCTAGCCGAACTAACATCCTACCAAACATTTACTTAACTTTTGAAATTGTACATCCTAACGTTTAAGGGCCAACGGCAAGGTCGTAACCGGTGTCAAGATCCCTAACCCAGACATATCCCCCTCACTTGAGAGGGGCGGCACGGAGGCATACCTCAAGTGCAACTACCAATTTCCCTGGACTTGACGGGGGCCCCAATAAAACTCGACGCCACTTAAAGGTCGTACGAGGACTCGTGTGAGGTATCTAGAAGGTAGCGTAGACCCCCCCCCAAACCCCACACAACTTACCACATCTGCCGTCGCAGACGTCTTGGCCCCGGGAAATTCCCCAGGAGGGGGCTGTAACCCCTCCTACCCATGAAGGGGCCTTGACCGCCTTCCCTTTCCTTTCGGGGACCCATCCTTAGAAGGGACCGCCTCCCCGTTGAGGGGCCAATGGCCACCTCCCCCGAGCGCCCCCATCCGTAATGGGTGACGCCCACTCATAGGGATCTTCCAATTAGTGCTCACCGATCATGACCTTACCGCCCGACCAAAATAAATACGACAATGAGAACTAAATAACTAAAGACTAAATATAACAGACAGTATCAACAACAACTTTATTCAAAGCATGTTTACTGATGAACACTAAAGCACAATTACTTTATTTGCAAAACATAACACAAATCGATCATTCTTTATTGCATACTCAAAACCTTCACGATAGTACCACAACCTGTAAACGAAAATCAGAATTATCCATCAAACTTTATTCAAAACCACTCGCTGTCTTCAGGGGCTGGTGGGTGGGTCAAAATTGGCTCTTCGTTCCGTCTCGAGCTCACGTGCAGCGAGGAGGGCAGCTTCAGAGCACAGGAACAAGAGGATGCTTTCTGGTCTTGTTCCTCCTTTTATCCGTCTTCAGGGCGGGCGTAAACCCGCCCCTGCCTGCCCCAAGGGCGTGGCCAGCCGCTTCAGTGTCTAGGCCAACCCACTCTAGGGCGGGAAAAAGGCGCGCCCCGGCTACGCCGCTTCGGGCATACCAGCCGAGACTCGCCTCCCGCCCAAGATGGCTTCCCGGGGGGATCGTGGTACTCTGCCATACGTTCGGGGGGACCGATTGGTCGCCCCTTTCCATATGGCTGAGATACCCGCCACCCCCTCTCAACACAATCCCCAAGGATGGGAAACCGGAAACAGTTCTGAGGTTTTTGGAGATGGGAGGGAGTGACCCTCCCGGGCCGTATTTATTAAAATATGAAACAAAATTAAAACATTAAAATAAACAGTTTCATATTATGTACAATTTCATTACCACATTGCGATGTTTGGCTAACCTTAACATATCCTCTAGTACAAAGGTTCTCCTAGCCGAACTAACATCCTACCAAACATTTACTTAACTTTTGAAATTGTACATCCTAACGTTTAAGGGCCAACGGCAAGGTCGTAACCGGTGTCAAGATCCCTAACCCAGACATATCCCCCTCACTTGAGAGGGGCGGCACGGAGGCATACCTCAAGTGCAACTACCAATTTCCCTGGACTTGACGGGGGCCCCAATAAAACTCGACGCCACTTAAAGGTCATACGAGGACTCGTGTGAGGTATCTAGAAGGTAGCGTAGACCCCCCCCAAACCCCACACAACTTACCACATCTGCCGTCGCAGACGTCCTGGCCCCGGGAAATTCCCCAGGAGGGGGCTGTAACCCCTCCTACCCATGAAGGGGCCTTGACCGCCTTCCCTTTCCTTTCGGCGACCCATCCTTAGAAGGGACCGCCTCCCCGTTGAGGGGCCAATGGCCACCTCCCCCGAGCGCCCCCATCCGTAATGGGTGACGCCCACTCATAGGGATCTTCCAATTAGTGCTCACCGATCATGACCTTACCGCCACAGGTCCGGATAGTTGACCGGCTATCCGGACCCCCCACCACACTCCTACCTAAAGGTCATGTTTAACGTCTTCAGCCAAGCTATGAAGTCTCCTATGAGTAACTCATTCCCCATCCGAGACAAATGAACACCATCCCCCAAGTACATACTGTCATCATTAATACATCCATGCGCGATAGAATGCAGTGCATTGGAACGGAACAACCTACTTACTTTGTTATTAATTTTTCTCACAGAGTGATTTAAAGCAGAAACAGAAAAAGCCCCCCGCCACACTTTTCGTGGGATCATATGGGACCACGCAATTGTGCACCCTGGAACTCTCCTCGCTAACCAACTTACAGTGGAAAGCATCGCTTCCAGGAGAAGTCGTCTACCAGTGGTGACCAAATCATTGCCCCCAAGATGTACTATGACTACAGACGGCGGTGACCTCGTCCGCCCTAGCAAACCCTCGAAAAATGATTGAAACTGGTCAATACAGAGACCGCCCTTTCCGTAGAAGGAAACACTGTACCCGTATTCCCCAGCCACGTGCACCATGTCACCTGCGTTGAATACGTCCGCGGCACGCCTCACGTATGAGTGGCCCACGACCCACACCTCCTTTTTAACAGCCGGTGATGTCTGACCGCTGGCCCGGTGTTGGGTCGACTGCATAGTCCGCCCCGCCTCGTAGGCTTGCGTAACTGAAAACCAAACAAAAACAAGAAGCGTGAGTACATCATTACAGCTTCACAACATGTGCAAACGCACATACCTTTTATAACAATTGGAGGACCAACGCCCCACACGTTTAACTTGTTCCACATTCAGACCCCTGGCTGTAGCCTCTGTAGCAGCCCCTATCCGAAAGGAATGGGTCCCAAATTCGCCCGGGTTCAAGCCCGCAGCTGTAATCGACATCGCAAGCACCCGCTGAAACTGAAACCTTGTCAGTGGGGTGGCGTCCGCGTGTCTCAACAAGGTCCCCCCCCATGATGCCACCCTTCGTGTTAAATAATCCTCTAAACACTTCACTGGGCACATGGACGACCCGGGAATCCTGCGTATAATCACGCATTCACCCATCCCACTCTGATCGGTCTTGGACCTCACGAACGAGACAGTCACCGTCTCCCCTCTGATCTGAACGTGCTCTGCGCACAGTCCTCCCGTCACATCCTGCTTGTTCCTTGCCACTAATTCGCTTACCCGCATAGCTCCATGAAATGCCAGCGTAAAAGCGGCTCGGAATAACACTGTCTCAAACTGAGACGAACATGTTGTAGGGAGTCTGGATAATAACTGGGCCAACCTATCCAAACCTATCGGGCGCCTCTCATCTACTCTGCGACCCTCAAGGCGTTGCCACCCACGTAGCGCTTTTTGCACCACGAAAGACGCTGTCGGGTCCTGGATCCCATGAGCCCTAGCAACAAAGGAAATGGCAGCCCGATGCCTCTGGGCCGTGGCCACCGTTTTCCCTGCCAGATGTAATGACATCAGAAAGTTCACTACCCCTTCCTCCTGGCCCCAAAGCTCCTCTCTCGCAGTCCCCAAAAAGGCTAAATAGGACCGGAACGCCCCTTCATATGCCTTCCTCGTCCTGGGTGCTAAACTCTCTCCCACGAGGTTACGAAGTTCGGGGCACCGAGAGACCAGAGAGCTTCGGGAAAGGGTGCCGGCTCCGGGTCCGCTGTGGGAAGAAAACCCCAGAAGGCCTGCATACGAAAACGAGAAAGGGCATCAGCCGCCTGGTTCATTACCCCCGGGACATGTCTTGCTTTGAATAACACATTCAATTGCATACACAGTAATACGATTTCCTTGAGCAGTCTCAAAACCCATTTGCATCGTGCTGCCTGGCTATTGATACACTCAACCACGGTCATATTGTCAGACCAAAATACCACAGAGTGATCTCTGAACCCTTCGGGCCACGTTCTCAGGGCCACAAAAATGGGGAAAAGTTCCAGGAAAGCAATGTTACTTGTCAGTCCACTGTCATGCCACCATACCGGCCATTTTTGTGCAGACCATCGAGTGCCGAAAATGGCACCAAAACCCATGCTCCCTGCCGAATCTGTCCACAGCCCCAGCTCCTCAGAGGACACGGCCGGTTTGTTCCAGACGACTCGACCATTGAAATCCGCCAGAAATGCCAACCAAATGCGCATGTCCTGGCGGACCTCTGCCGAGAGCCTTGTGCGATGATGGCCCTCCTTCAGTCCAACCATGGCTTGAGCGATCGAACGGGAAAAGGGGCGGGCCATTGGTATAACTCTTAGGGCGAAATTCAACTGACCCACTAACTGCTGTAATTGATGCAGCTTAACCTTAGATTCACTCATACACATTTGCAGGGATGCCCTGAACTTTAACACTTTATCACTTGGTAAACGGAAATAACCTTCTCCGGAGTCTAACTCGATCCCCAGAAACTCGAGGCAAGTCGAAGGACCCACCGTCTTACCTGGTGCCAATGGAACGCCAAATTGATTCATTAAAACACAAAATGCAGCCAAAGCTTGCCCACATTCCGGATCCCCGGCTGCCCCCAGGAACAAAAAATCATCGAGATAATGCATCACATGTTGAAAACCCGTCTTCTTAGTGAAGACCCATTGTAGGAAACTACTGAATTTCTCGAAATAGGCACAAGAAATCGAGCATCCCATCGGCATACACCTATCCATGTAATACTGACCCTGAAACATGAAACCCAGGAGACGCTGATCGTCTGGATGTACCGGGAGCAACCGGAACGCTGACTCAATATCAGATTTTGCCATCAGCGCACCGGGCCCCAGGCGATTCAAAATGGCCACGGCCTCATCGAAAGATGCGTACCGTACCGAACACATTTCCGGGTCTATCGCTTCGTTTACGGAAAGACCACGTGGGGCTGACAAATTATGTATCAGCCGAAACTCACCCGGGTCCTTCTTGGGGACCACTCCTAAAGGCGAACAAACAAAATTAGCCACCGGGGGTACACTAAACGGACCGGCGACTCGACCTCGAGTAACCTCCTTCCGGATCTTTTCCTGTACCACGGTCGTATGCTGCAAGACCGATATCTGATTTTTGCATTTTTCCACACCCTGAAAGTTCCCCACTGGGATGCGGAAACCATATGAAAACCCGTTCCGCAACACCCCAGCAGAAGCACGATCCGGGTATTCACTGAGCCAGGGAATCATTGCCAAGGTATCAATCGGGGTAGGTAAAGGCGCCCCTCGGACTATGTTAGACCTGTTTGGCACCTCCTCTACCCCCGTTATCACCCGTTTTGGCTCTGCACGTGGACTCAGGATGGGATGATTGCCCACACCCACTACATTCGTGTTTAAATTTGCACGATCCCTGGGGCCTAGTACATTTACCCCTGTTAAAATTCCAACAAACACCCTTTTTACCTGTATTACCGGTAGGCCTCGAGTGATTGTCAGTACCCGTACCTGATCGAAAAGGCGTCCCCGCATACTGACGGGAGGATTCGCCCACATTACTCCCTACTAATGGCACTTTCAACATACCAGTCTCCTTCATTTTGGACCAGGACACAGAATCATAACAATCCCAAGTTAAGTTTTTATCATGTTCTTTTGCTTTTCTAAAAAGATTATCATAGCAAAACCAATGATTACCCTCGTGTGATACCGAGTACCCCATGATCCGTGACTGATAACTCGGCAATTCGGGTAGCAATTCGGGCCTCCGTTCTCCCAAGATCGATGTGAAAATCCCCCATGTCTTGCCCCAATTGCCAATGTTTTCATTAACCTTAAAGGCGGCCATCTTTGCGCGCCAAACACTCGGATGCATGAGATCCTTCTGACTTTTAACATGCTCCATCTCATAATGATCAGTAAGCAACGAGAAGATGTTTACATATTCCCCCGCCCATATTTTTTCTTTAATAGCTAAAGGAACATGCTGACCCAACCTCTCCCTTCGAGAGGGTGCCGACTCATCCCTCGCAATCGGCAATGGCCGCTTACCTGAACTGGACGCTGTCTCTGCGACTAAAACCGTCCCCTGAGGCTTCTCTACGGCCGCGGCCGGCGTGGGCACCCTCGCTGCTTCACGAGTTTCCCGCAGTTGCTTCATCAACACCTGTGCGTCGACAGCCGTGGCGCCCTCGCTACTTTTACCCAACCACGCTGCTACTTGTGCTGCCAGCTCGGGCGGCATATCTTCCCCGGACACGGGGGTGACCACCACGGGAATCGGATTCCCTTCCTCCGGCACAGGAGTAGGTGCTTCGAGCGGGACCCTGGGACCCGGGGTATCTCCCCCAGCTGCTCCTCTCCTGGGCCTCTTGCCTTTTCCTCCCGGGGCCGTTCCTTCCGAAGGACGTTTCGGGCCCCCTTCCTCATTTTTATCCATCCGCTTCTTTAGGTCGGTCATCTCCTTCATGAGAACACGCAGCATCTGTTCGGTAGTCATTCGCTTTCCCGCCTTCTTCGGCATTCTCCGACAGAGTATCTACAAAACAAACAAGAACGATTACAACGCTCAAAATTGGCTCTTCGTTCCGTCTCGAGCTCACGTGCAGCGAGGAGGGCAGCTTCAGAGCACAGGAACAAGAGGATGCTTTCTGGTCTTGTTCCTCCTTTTATCCGTCTTCAGGGCGGGCGTAAACCCGCCCCTGCCTGCCCCAAGGGCGTGGCCAGCCGCTTCAGTGTCTAGGCCAACCCACTCTAGGGCGGGAAAAAGGCGCGCCCCGGCTACGCCGCTTCGGGCATACCAGCCGAGACTCGCCTCCCGCCCAAGATGGCTTCCCGGGGGGATCGTGGTACTCTGCCATACGTTCGGGGGGACCGATTGGTCGCCCCTTTCCATTCCTGCAGCACACATGCTCCATTACCTCTGTAAGTTTGGCCGTCATATGCGGTTTAGTTCCTACCTTGGAAGGGTACCGATCTAGCACTCTGTCCAGTACACAGTTAAAATCCCTAACCCAGATAAGTGGTATCCCTATATATGGTAGCAGTTCCCCCTCAATCATCAAAAAAACTATTGATCATTGACATTGGGCACAAATATGTTGAGAAAAAAACAATTTCCACCCCATCTAGTGGGGACATGCAGCGCCATCCAAATGGGAACCACCCTAGCATACCTCGAATAAGTAGAGGAGAAAAGTTGCCTATCCATTTCTTCTGCAATTTCTGCGCTTCCCCCTCCAACAGGAGCGTTTCCTACTGCATGGAGACTTGCACTCCCATTCCACACAAATAAGCGTTCACTCTCCATAGCTTAACACATGTTTTGAGTCCTCACACATTCCAGGTGACCATATGTATATGTCCTGACATAATCTTCTAGCTATTCTTTCAACTTCTTTTCAAACCGAGCCCACCCCCTCCCTCCTGCACTCCAGGAGTCGAAGCGGGCTGTGTATTCAGTATAAATCCATAGTGTGAACCAAGTCCTCTGACCTGCTGCATGAAACCAAAATCAAAACTCCCACCCCCTAGGAAAACAAGACAAAATAATTTCAAACTAACACCCTTTTTCTTGGTGAATGCCCCTATTTGTTCCCCAGAGCTCAACTTAACATGTCTTTTGGCGGAGAGCGGTTTCCCTGGGGTCAACTCACAAGTGATCAGTCTGAAGCACACTCTGGCCCCGTACTACCCTCAACAGGAGGCACTCCACTCACAATCCACGTTTGGTTACTTCACCTCACACCGCGTACAACTAGCGTCTCCCCCCCACACACACACACACACACAACAATAATAAACAACAGATAACAAAGGGGGAGGCAAGGAGGTCTGACACCCACCCGTCTTCACTGTGCCGCGTCGCCAATTTCTCAGCTTATAAAACAAGGCAAATTATTAAGTTGAGGAATTTCACTAAGAGCAATACATCAATACTTTACCCCTTCTGGGGCCACAGCATCCACTGCACCCTCCATAAGTTCACAGGGGGCAGCCTCGCAGACTGCCCAGAGATCAGTCGATCCACTCAGCCCTGCCAAAGCACTGCCCACAGCAAATTTATATTTGTCCCAGCAGGATTCTGAGTGCTGCCAGCTCCAACATGTCCTACACTGCCTCGGATCAGCTCTCACCCGAGTTTGGCAATGTGACAGCCTCCACCAGCACTCTTGCCACTTCCCACTCTGACCCACCACATCCTGTGTAACATCATGCTGCACCATCACTTGAGTGATTAAACGCAACGCTTTCCTTCCCCTGAAGCGCTACTTCCCTGCCAATCCGTTCCAGCGTTGCCACTGTGACCATGCTTGGGGGTTTCCAGTCGGCCCTCTCCAAGAATCTCCAGCCAATCCCATACCTCCTCGGGTTTTGTGAAGAAATTGGATCATCCATTGTGTAAGACTTAGAGCTTCACAGGGTAAAGTAGCATCTAAGTGAGCCCATTGCCTACAGTTTTTGTTTAACACGTCCACATGACTGGTGCTTAGGTGCAGCACTCGTTGCATGTAATCTAGGAAACTTTAAATAGTTTGTTTCTCAAGAACAGGATCCCCTGCCTGGTGAACAACCTGCAGGATAACGTTCCTGTCTCTGTCGTTGAGTATCCTGGCCATTATTGTTCTCGGAAGCCTCCCGAGTGGTGGAGACGGCATTGTGGCCCTATGGGCATGTTCAACCACAAAGATCGGGAGAGGCTTGCCTCTGGCAGCAACTTATGAATCGATTGCTCAAGGAAAAGTTCCAAGGCATCCCCACCACCCCCTCAAGGAATCCCACAAAGCGCAGGTTGCAGAGTCATGATCTGCCCAATGTGTCTTCTAGATGCATTTCTAATTTTAGCGTTTGTACCGGGAGAGTGGCAACTGTGGTACTTAGGGCAACCACCTCCTCCTGGAGCTGTGTACCTGCTGTTCCGTTGCCAAGGAATGCTCTGCCATCTTTCACAAGTCAAACAACAGCAAATTCACATCCAGAGACAGATTTCATCTTAGCCTGCACATCTACACTGGAAGCCTCAATCTGTGGTCCCGTGGGGCCTTGTGGCTCGTGGATTCCCCCCAGCGGTCTGCCAGAGGGCCATCTCCAGGTCCAATGGCCATAAATTGATACATTTTTGTCTGTTGGGCACCTCGTATGACTCTAACCGTGCCCATCCTTCAGTATCCCCTAAGCCCCAAGCTTATATCCGAGTCACAGGAAAATCAAAGAGCTCTCATCATGGAGTCAGCCATTTGGAGCTTAACCCAGCCCCTCCTTGACAACGCTGTGGGGCACGTAATTCCCAGTCGAATTATGTGGGTCCTACAATCCACTCCACACCCGCATCACAAGTGCGCACTGCAGGGGAGCCACTGCGCTCACTCACAGTTATCCACAAACCGAGAGCAAAGTGTTCACAAATTCGGTCCAAAGACTATATCGGAAACAGGAGTCAAAGTACCAAACAAGGCAAAGCAAATAGATCTGGCCTTTGCAAGCTGGTGCAATGTTGCTGTGTGACGACTTATGTAACAATTGTTCCCACCCACTGAAACAAAAATGAATCACACTAAAACATCTAAAAAACAAAAGAACTGTCCCGTTGGTGGGCTGCCACCACTCTGAAATAATACATAGAGAATGAATAAGTCCCTAAGGGACTCACAATAGTGATATTTCCTTATTTCGATTATACAGAGGAGAGTCTCCTAAATGAATGGGAACAATTGTTACATATTTCTTCATGTGAAATGATGACCATACTAATAATCGTAACATAAAACTATTGTTGGAAATTAATATATTGGAGGAAGACATTAAAGGGTTGAATTTACCAGAGGCTACTGAGAATAATGAGAAGGTACTAAACAATGTCCTTGCTAAACATCAACTATATGGTTGTTGAATGTTTTGATGTTACTTAGTTCCTGGCCAAGACTGATCCAATCATTGGTTGAAGGAAATATAAAAAAATCTGTTAAAAGTCCAAAAAAGAACCACATTTTTGGTATAAGCATGGAATGCCAGAACGGTTTGGCTTGCTGATTAGAGACTGAATGGCAGAACACTAACTATGGCACCTGGACCGCCAGAGGCAGCACAACAGCTATGAGGACCCTATCCAGAGGTGTTTATCCCTGTGCTGAGTTCTTCCCTGTGTGGTGGGCATTGCTTATTGAAAAAGCTGTGGTGACTAGGCCTCAGTCTAGGCCAGAATTGTGTCTCAATTGTGGCGCCTCACAGCCAGTCCTTCAGGGTGGACTGAGCCAATGGGATTCTGCAGCATCTGCATATGCAGACACTGGAAATGGGGAAAGAACACTGTGGTGAAGTGGTGGTATAGAAAGCTGTTCAGAAATCAGACATCTTCTCTCAAAACAGTCAATTGATACATGTTTGACTGCATCTGTGATGCAGAAAAATCTCATCACACAATGGGAAAATGTGACTGCCCTTGCCATCATCAAAAGAGTGGTGATAATTACTCAGGGAACAACTGTGGCATGGATGGCAATAAATGTTGTAATTGTGCCTCTCTTAGGAGTGTGGAAAGCACAATGTGGCATAGCACATGACTTCCGGTCAATGATAATGATCCGGAGTTTGTTTTGGCAACTATGAAAGCAGAAACACAAGGAATGGCACAGCCAGGATAGGAGCAAACCTACTAATCCTTCAGCAGCACTACAGTCGCTTGTGAGTCGCAGTCTAAATGGGATGGATCATGTACTGGCAGGTTTAAGCTAATTTGCTTCAAGACGCTATTTAGCCCCACATTCCATATTGTGAGGATGTGTGTTGTAAATAAAAGTAGTTCATCCAGGTAGATTATTCAGGCATCTTTATTCAAGTAGGATGTTACAAGATGAGAGCGACACCAGGAGGAGCCTCACTGCTGCTCAGCCCATCACCAACTGACTCTCACAGACATGAATATTCCATTCACCAACATTCTCTCACACAGTCACCCATGCTGAGCAGCAATATAACACATCTCCTTCCTTTAAAGGATTACAAAAACTCTCAGAACAGTATCAGAACAAATGCAAGAAATAAATAACATGAGATAGTTCTGAAAAGTAGCATGAAAAATGAAAGGTGGCAAAGTAATGCAGAAAAATAAAGGAAGTATGAAGAGACAACAGGAATACACCATCTCCCTTCTTATCACAACACAACCCACACTCCCACACAATAACTACCAGCAAACCAAAGTACAAGAATCATGTAAGCTGGCCAAGCAAACACAAGAAAAGTACAAGGGTGCTTTATACGGTGGATATCAAGCAGAAAACTAAGCAGGAATTGGCACAGTTCAGGATGAGTCCATAACATGTAACTGACACATACACCTCAAAGACCTGGCACACTTGGGTTGTGAAAAGGGAAAGCAGTTCCAAGGCCGGAGAATGAGAAAGTTCAACATAAGCTGGCACTCACAGGTTTGGGGCGACAAATGGAGTGGTCACTGGTGGAGCTCATGGATGCCAGATTCTTCAAGATCCACTTGAATTGCTTCAGTTTCCATACAGTTACTTCCAGCTTGACAATTTCAATCCAATCAGGTGAAACACACAGGTTCTTCCTTCTCAAATCGTCGCCAAAATGTGTTGTAATAAAGTAGATCCAGTCCAAGTAGTTTCACGTAGTTTTATTGAAGATGGGTGTTACATCTTAAAGAGAGCCCCACCAGGAGCAGCCTCACCACTGCTCAGCCCAGCACCAACTGACTCTCACACACATGAACATTCCATTCACCAACTTTCTCTCACACAGACACCCAGGATGAGCAGCAGTATTCCAGTGTGCTATTGTGCTCCATTTATTTCAGAAGTAGCCAATTCAGTTTTGTGGCGGGAAAAAATTATCTTCATATTTTGTCCATGAATATAAATCAAGGGCTATACACCACCATGCCCTTTCATGTGCTCTTTGATTATTTATTGTGTTTTAACCCCTTGCATGCTGATGACGAACCCCAGCCGTCATGCACTACGGTGCTCGTGTGCTGATGACGGCTGGGGTTCGTCATGGCCCGCCCCTGTTCATTTGTTTACAGCACAGGGGCGGAAACGGGCCAGCAGTGAAGGGGTTAACAAACAACTGCATAAGGATCTATAATAAAGCTCAAGCTCAAGAGTCTAGTAGAACAGTGTTGGCAATCCTTAATTAGTACAAAACAATTATTATTATGATTATGATTGTCTTTGTTGTTGTCAATATTAACACAAGTAATAAAAACAATGATGATGATAAAAATTATAAAATAATAATAAAAAACTAAAAATAAGTGAAGGAAATGCCGGGGATGCCCAGTAACAGCATAGAATGCCAAATTGCCTGATTTTTAGAGCAAGGCATGCTTCTTTCTTCCACAACCCTATGCTTCATCTCTCATGATATCACTCTGGCAGGTTATTTTTCCTTTCTTGCTTCTTCTCTTTGTCAGTTTTCTAGCCTTCCTCTTTCACTCTTTTTCCCTTTGTCATCATATATAAAGTATTGGTATGTAATTGTGTGGCACAAAAACAAACATTGTTTTCCAGATGGTCTACAGCTTCTCTATTCATGCCTAATCATGCGTGCCATCCTGAGAGGTTATCTCAGCAAGAAAGATTACTTTCCTGCCGACTGTCTTTGTGTTCTCCTGTTTCAGGGCCTGGACAGCAGCGCACAACCTACTAAACACATGCCAGGGCGACGACAGCACTTACACAAGATGCAAATGCTGGAACTGAACCAGAAGCGACAAGAGGTGAGTTGATTGCGGAAATAACATTGTTTGTGTCCCTTGATTTATTTAACAGATATAGTACAGTTCCATGTTAGGATTGTTTCCATAAGCTCATTGCCACCAAAGTCTTTCTAATTAGTTTTAGAATAGAAGCGTAGAGGTATCATTAAAAGCCCATAGAAGAAAAAATCTGGAAGCATCCTTTGAACAAGAAAAGCCTAATTCACAAGGGTATACTTACAATTCTGCTGTGTGAGTTTACTATTTTTTTGCTATTCAAATACTACGAGTTAATAGTCATTTTCAATATTACCACTTGGTCCAACAATGGCAATATAAGTATACGTTCAAAGGCAGCTCAGATGTGTGTCCTGGACAGTGGGGTAGCATGGACGTGACCACAGAGGCGGTTGACCCGGCACAAAATTCTTAGGGCATTCTTAGGGGCGCACACGCTTTAAAGAAAAGTGGAAGGATACTTGCCGTGTCCCTGGCACTGGTAACCCACACTACACCGTTGATCCTGTATGGACCTTTGTGATGCAGATACAACTGATCCTTTATCCAACCTGTCTCTTGGGAGTATGTTGTGAAATGTGTTTTGCAGAACAGTGCTGGGTGTAGATTCTAGTTGAGTTTCTGTGAACAGGTTTGTCTGTGGCAGCTCAAGAATCTTGAAAGTGGTGGGAATATAAATGAAATCCTAAATATGCCTGAGCAAGCGCAATGAGGAAGCTTGACTGTCTTAAGAGTACTTGAGGGGATTTCCTACAGATAACATTGTGCTAAAATGGTGCATTTTCTGGCACAGTTTTAATAACATCACAAAAAGCAGTAGATTACACAGGCATTTCTTAGGAAACACTTGGAAAATATTTGAGAACATTTCTGATTTGCTTGGCAACTCAGCTTTGAGCATTTTCACCCTGCTCAACAAGAGTGTAGGAGCCCTATATTTGTGGGGGAACATGGACAGACTTAGGGAGAGCTGAGCTAAGCCAAGCCAGGGGTTTGGGGTAGCTCTCAGAGACAAAGTAATAGCCAACTATCAAAAGATTTGGCTTGTAAACCAGGCAACAATTTTCAAGAAATAATATATTAAAGTCTCCCAACTGAAAAAAAAACATTTCTAAATGTTTTAATTAAGTACAGACAATTAAGTCATTGCACTGACATATACTGAATATAAAATATTAAGCATGAAACATCCAAGAATATCTCCATGCCCTGATGACAAATCCAAGAGTGATCCAAGACGTGCCAGTTTATAGTTTTGTCTGCATATGGCCGATATTGCTATTAAATTTGAAGTAAGATTATATTATATTAACCATATCCAAGTGCATTTTTTCTATAGCACACATCCTGTACTGCATTCATTCAGCGTTCTCTTAAATTGATTAAGAAAAATTATACCAAGGGCCAAATGCTTAAAGCCCTTTTGTGACCATAAACCCTTCGATTCATAAACTCACAGGACTTGTCATTGTAAAATGTTTTTGGCATGTTTAAAACCCATTTTGGAAGTTGGAGCAGCATTTCCGACTTGCAAAGTGGGTTTACTAACCCATAACAAATCACCATTAGGAAGAGGCGTGAAAATAGCATTCCTTCTTAGGGACTGATTACGATATCGTGTGGAAACTTTCTGCTCGACTCCTTGTCGGAATGGGTTCTGACCGACTTGCGGTCGGCGGTTCCACGCGACTGATTATGATGCTTCCAAATACAATTCAGAAGCTCTCTCATTGACTTCAATAGGAGCCTGTGTTCTGACCGACAACACATGCTCCTATGAAAAAAATGGGTGTTTCCTTAAAACCTTGCACCCTGTTGCAGGCACCGCATGGTGCCTGCCACATAGTGCATAGTTTTAATGGGAGGTCCCTTGGGTACCCCCACGGCCCCCAACCGGAGACCTCAGGAGGAAGGGGAGCCTGCTGGGGGCCCCCAAAGAAGTTTCCGACAGCCTTTCCGGGTCGGATAAACCAAGTCAGAAAGGATGTCCGAATCCAACATCATAATCTGTCGGTCAGAAATGCTGTCTGTAGAGCTGTACGATTCTGCTCCTACCAACTGAGATTCTCCGAATGCTAGGTGGAACCAATTCGAAATGTTTGAAAGGTTTCCTTTCCGACTGCGAAAATTGTAATCGGTCAGTTGGAATTGTTTCTGACCAAGTCAGGCGGATAGGTTCCAACATAGTCTAGGGAAATCCAAATGCCGTTGGAAGGCGTACCGCATGACATTGTAATCTGCCACTTTATTGTGATTCGGTATTGTATGTATCAATCGTTTGCGATTGCAGTTGGGTCACAAACCATTGATGCGTTAAAGACACCACAAAGGAGGTAGTAACTGATACACAGAGAGAAAGTGATCCCTTGTGATGCCAGGCTGAAGACTCTCAAACTGGAAGCTTTTATTAGAAAAAATATATATATTTCACTGATTTATTTAATTGCACATGGTCTGCTTTTAAAAAAAAAAAAGGGTTTCCAGCCTGGCAATTTAAACACAGTACTGGTCCTTGTAAACCACTATCCCTATGTTTCTAGTCACAGGCGGTCGTAAACAGCAAACTAATTAATATTAATATTACCGCTTTTCTGCAACTCCCTGCAACTGGATATTTTGCCATGTGGCTTAATATCAAATAGGTCACACCACAAAATTAAAGACTGGTCACAAAATACAGGGGCAGATTTACAAACCCCATGCGTCACCCTTTTGCAGCCATTGCGTCACTTTTTGTGACGCAGTAGTGGCATAAACAATGCACCACGTAGCAGCCCATTTACAATTTGACACATCTAGGGAGATGCGCCACGTTGTAAATCCCTGTACCACATTATACCTGCATCAGGTATAATGTAATCTGGGTGGGCGTTCCCACGCAGGAAAGCCTCGTAGGAGTGACGCAGTCAAATCTACAAGATTTCACTGCGCCACTTCTATGACGCCACTGCATCAAAACCTTACGCCTGCTTGGAGCAGGAGTAAGGAGTGACGCAGCACAATTATGATAGGCCTCCCATAAATTGCTGGAGTTGTGTCGTGCTTGAGACACAACTCCAGCAATGCGTGACTTTTGCGCCAACAGATGCATCAGAATTTCTGACACACCTGTCAATCCTTGCGCCATTGTGCGCCGTATTGTAAATACGATTCATCCATGATGGCACAAGGGTTTTGCACGCAGGTAAACTGACGCATCTCTGCAGAGATGCGTCAGTATCCTGTAAATCTGCCCCCCAGTGTGCAATTTATTTTTGTAGCCAATCTTTTAATACTGCTGGCCCTTAATAAAGTCAAACGATGTACTTTGTGGAGAGCAGCTCATTTAGATGGAGTACCTTACAACACCAACAACACTCTGAATCTGCTGACCTCAAAAGTCTATTTTTCTAGCAGAGGTTTGAAGCGTAGGAGTAGCACATTGCTATCCACGCTGAGCTAGAAAGTGACAATACCTTTTGTCATTTTTACAGCAAAGTCTTCAAGCATAGGATTAGCTAGTTCCATCCACGTTGAGCGAGTATACGTCAAGACAACCCCCCTTCAGGCTTAAATTCTAGGCACTAACTAATCCTATGCTTAAAGACTTTTGAGGTGGCAGATTCAGAGTGACAGTCTTCCACGCCATTAGGTACTAGAGGTTAGCCCTAAGGCTGTGGCTTTGCCAGGCTGATGACCTCACAGGCCTCAGCTCAGTAAATGTAGACACCTTCAGATGGCATGGCTGCACATGCACGCTAGCGTATTTCATCATAGTCTGGACATTGGAAACTGAAAGTGACTCTGGATAAGTGCAGCCATCATCTAGAGTGTTTGCATCTTTTTTTTATTATCGATTTATAAACACATTTAAAAAGAATTGAAAGTTGGGGAATAGAAATGAAAGGGACCTCACCCTGACACCCACATTGGCAAGCAGTCACTTCTGTTTGTGCTTTCTGTTGAGTTGCTTGTCGTTTATATTACTACTTGTGAAACCCTCACTGGTCTAGGACTCACCAACACAGAAAATACAGACAGTGAAGCAGTAAGGATAATTAAATGCAAATTTACACACAGTATTATCTTAATTGTCCAAAGTTATTTCTGCTAGGGCTGCTAACAAATTGTGCACTGGAACACATGAAAACATGCCTTTCTCTGTGTTCAGTTGACCCTCACTGAAACCAACATACATGGTGACTGTAGTGACATTTGCTCATCAGATGGTGAAAAACTGGGAGTATCCTAGCAAATCCAGGACAGCTGCTCACTTTAGGTGGTTATCTTCATTGCAATAATTTGGACTTAGTCATGTCACAGCCCCCCCTATAATCCACAGGCCTCCAGTGGTGTGACAAGAAGTAATATGGGGAGAGTTCCGATTATGAGGTTTTAACTAGGTCGAGGATGTAGCCTTATGGCTAGAGTGGCCGACCTCCAAGCTGGGAATCTGGGTTCGAGTCTCGACAGTGACTCCCAACATCCTGTGATTCTGGACAAATCAGTTAATGTCCCCATGCCTAACAAAAATGAATGTGTCCATCTGTAACGAAACTGTGCTCATATAAAGCAATCTGATATCTACGGGACTAGTTCTTGCTATATAAAACTCTAAAAAAAAACTGTTTTATTTTAGGAAAAGTTTACTTTTTTCAGTAAGTTCATTTAAAATTCTTCCATGGCTGGTACCAAGCCCACTTGAGAAAAGTTTATGCATGAGGCTAGCTGTGCCATCAGGTAAAAAAATCCTAGCTACAGAAATGTCAACCAAAAGACATCCTGGTCTTGGGGAAAGAGGAATCTACTTCATGGAGAGCTATGACACCTTGTGGTGAAAGCCAGAGATCCCTAGAAGCCACACAGCCAATCCATCTACTTTCAACCAACAACATTACCATCGGGACATGGAACATGAGGACTGTGTACAAGACAGGCAAGACAGCCCAAGTGGCAGCGGGGATAAAGAAATACAACCTTGCCCTGCTTGGAATCAGTGAGACAGATGGACACAGTCCAGACAAAAAAGACTAGCTCCAGGCTGAATGCTGCTGTATTCTGGGCATGAGGCAAGAACATATTCAGGGAGCATGACTGATGCTAATGCCAGCAGCCAACAGTGCTCTGATTGGATGGCAAACACGAGGTTACAGAATCATCACAACGACTTTCCACATGAAGGAAAAGAGGATCAACATGGATGTTATCCAGTGCTATGCACCTACAAAAGACATCAAAGAAGAGCAAAAAGAGAACAAATGTACAACTGGCTCCAGTCCATGCTAGAGAAATGCCTTGAGAGAGACATCATCATACTGATGGGGGACCTCAGTGCCAAGATTGGAAGTGACAACACTGGGTACAAAGAAGTCAATGGCAACCATGACCCTGGCGACATGAATGAGAATGGTGAAAGGCTTGCATATCTCCGTAACCTGAACAGTCTAGTGATAGGCTGTACTGTAGTGTATTCCCACACAAATAATGCACAAGGCAAGGTGGGTGTCACCAGACCATTCAACAGAGAATCAGATCGACTATGTCTTCATTGCCAAGAAGTTCCAGTGGTCCCTGCAGGATGCGAGAGTGATGAGAGTGATGAGAGGAGTGAACATGGCATCGGACCATCACTTTGTCATGGCCTGACTAAAGTTAAAGCTGAAGAAAGCATGGATGGAACAGACAAATCAACACCAGAGCTATACCACCACCCTCCTCAAAGATGCACAGAAACAGAGTGAATAATCTGTCACCCTCAGTAACAAATTCAAGTCCTGCTGGAACTAGAGGACGATAGGGACCCAATAGAAAATTATTGTGGAAAGATAAAAGAAATAGTGACATCACCTACCTGGAGGTACTGGGCCCCAAGAAACACCAGAATAAAGAATGGATCTCCACTGAGACTCTCTTAAAAATCCAAGAGAGAAAGCAAAAGAAATCTGCAGTTAACCCCAGCCAAACAAGAGCAAAAAAGGAAAAGCTCAAGGCAAATACACCAAAACCAAAAAAGAAGCAAAAAGAAGATTAAGAGCAGACAAGTGAAGATTAATTGATGGTTTTGCCACAGAAGCCCAGGAAACAGCTAGCCATGGAAAGTTCAAAGAGGTCTCAAACCTAACAAGGAAACTCTCTGTCAGATACAGCAAGACAGAAATACCTGTT
Source organism: Lissotriton vulgaris (assembly GCF_964263255.1). Taxonomy (NCBI): domain Eukaryota; kingdom Metazoa; phylum Chordata; class Amphibia; order Caudata; family Salamandridae; genus Lissotriton; species Lissotriton vulgaris. The sequence goes on along the minus strand of NC_141697.1, from coordinate 513,176,664 downwards.
GAAGGCAAACCTGGGAAGACAATCATGAGTAATGAAGGCCAACAATCTTCATTGTTGGAGCACATTGAAGAACTGTTGAACCAGTCTATGCTGTAGTCTCCACCAGACATACGCCATCTAACGAGGACTTGCCAATTTACTGCAGTAGACCACCATGGAAGAAATACTGCAAGTCAGCAAACATCTGAGAAATGGGAAGGCGGCATGACCTGACAGCATTCTTGCGGAGGCAGCTAAGGCAGATGATGAAAAATCTGTAGAAATGCTCTACTCAATGTTTGGAAGAATCTGGGAAGAGGAAAAGGTGCCATCAGACTGGAAGGAGGGATATCTCATCAAGATCCCCAAGAAAGATGACCTGAGTAAATGTGCAAACTACAGAGGGATAACTCTTCTATCAGCTTTAGGCAAAACGTTCAACAGAGCCATCCTGAACAGAATGAAGGAACAAGTTGATGCTTAGTTGCAAGCTGGCTTCCACAAAGATAGATCAGACCAGATTCCAGCACTGCATATCATCATGAGCAGTGGCTGGAATGGAACTCTCCCCACTATGTCAACTTCTTTGACTACGAGAAGGCATTTGACAGCGTGGACAGAGAGACCATTTGGAAACGTTTTTACCACTACGGTGTGCCAGATGAACTCTTAAGAATCATCATTAACTCTTGCAATGGAATGACCCACAAGATAGTCCTTGAATAATAACTCAAGGAAGCCTTCCAAGTAAGGAACCGAGTCTGCCAGGGTTGTTTGCTCTCCCTCTGCTGGCCATAGACTGAATCATGAAGATATCCACAGCAAGGAGAAGAAATCTGATCCAGTGGACACCTTGGACTCAGCGCGATGACCTGGACTTTGCAGATGACCTGGCCCTACTCTTCCATGCTCATCTGCAGATGGAAGAGACCACCGATAAGGTGGTAGCCACATCAGTACAACTTGTTCTCAACATTCACAGAGGAAAAAACATGATCCTGAACGCTAACACGCTAACACTGCTAGCACAACTGCAGTCACTCTTGCAGGTGATGCACTGAAAGATGTTGAGGCCTTCACCTACCTGGACAGTGTCATAGACAAGCAGGGCAACACAAATGCTGACGTCAAGGTAGGAATAAACAAAGCAAGGGCTGCCTCCATTCAGCTAAAGAAGATCTGGAGCTCCAAGGACCTGACGGGGCAAACCAAGATCAGAATTTCTAACACCAACATAAAATCTGTTGTCTGTATGGAGCACAAAATTAGATAACAGTGACCACCACCAACATAGTCCAGACCTTCACCAACACCTGCCTGAGAAAAATCCTCCAAATCCACTGGCCAAACACCATCAACAATGAGCTATATCAGCAGACTTCCCAACTCTTTACTAATGAAGAAATCATGAAAAGTCGCTCAGGTTGGATTGGTTCCACGTTCCACAAGTTTGCATCAAATACTACCAGAGAAGCCATGATCCTGGAAACCTCAAGGGAAAAGGAAAAGAGGAACACCAGGAAACACCTGATGCCAAGGCCTCGAGGCTGAATGCAAGGAGATGGTTATATTTGCAGTCAGATTGAAAGAAAAGCCAAGGACAGAGTTGGCTGGAGAGTCCAGATTGATGGCCTATAGTTACCCCAGGAGGGCTAGTAGGCATGTGTAAGTAAGCTTATTTAAACTGCCAGAGATGGAGGGATTATAACTGCGGCTGCGCTGGACAGATGGGAACAGGCCGGTATAGACACGATGGCCGAGCTATACACAGATGGCGCCCTGCTCCCATTTGATAGACTGGTGGCGGCCACGGACCTACCCGCAGGGCAGTTCCTGTTACACACATCCTTGATACACGCGTACACAAAAGCCTGGGGAGACATGACAGAGGAACCGCAGACACACTTGTTGCTGCAATATTTACACGTCATGGGTAATGGATCCCATGTGATCCATTGGTTGGCACAAGCACTATTGTCGCAGACGGCTTGCACCCTCCACCCACTAAGAGACAAATGGGCAGTGGATCGGGGTAGAGAATGGACAGACAAGGAGTGGGAGTCAATATTGGAGGGACCCACTAATATTCCGCGTAACTCGCGCTTTAAGATCATCCAATTCTATATAATACACAGAGCGTATTTGTCACCGGACAAAATTAACCAATATTTCGCAATAGGCACGTCCGCATGCCCGCGCTGCTTACTAGCAAATGCGGACATTCTGCATATGCTCTGGACCTGTCCCAGACTGCAGACATATTGGCACAGCATAACGACGCTATTAACGAAGGGGGCTGGCGGGGAACTACCCCACACATGGGAGGCATGTTGCTTGGCTTATTTACAAGAACGAAACACACTAAAGTACACACTAGGTTCTGGGATCTAGGACTTGTCACCGCCAAGAGACTTATCACCAAACATTGGAAGAACAGGGACCGGAACTGCCACTTATGAAGGACGCTGGGTCCCAGTTGGCACGCACATGGGAAATACACTATATTTGTAATAGGTCAGCGCAGCAATCTGCCCTTTTGACACCCCATTGGGCACACACCTGACACACATGAAGGGCCATGACTAGGCGGCAAGTGCCATTGACTCAGTTCCTAGGCGCCATCTTCCATTCCATTGATGACCCATTGCTCTGTGGAGATGGGAAACACTCTTCGGTGAAAAGTACAGCGAGGAACTGTTAGTTGATTCGTGTATTCTTGTTCCTCCTTTCCACATCAATGGCTGAAATATGAGCACACTATAATGTATAATGCTACTGCTGTACATGATCGTTGCTGTGACTGGGAAGGATGTTTTGCTTTACTCTCCTCGATATATTGCTTGGTATTGTAACTATAAATGGAAAATTTAATAAAGATATTCAAACAAAAAAAATGATAATAACTTTACTGTAAATGCCTAAGTTTAGGGACCTGAAAACACTTAATATTCTTTTGTTTGTCTAGATGAAACAACTGCAGGCCCAAGCAGAACTGAGGAGGAAAATACACAGGGATGCACGGATCAACAAGCAGAAAATGAGGGAACTGAAGGCCAAAAAAGTGCGAGAAAATGTGCACAGGAACAATGTCGAAGATGGATTTATAACAGTCGAACATGATGACACATTCAATTTGCACCACGGTAAAGAGTATGCTGGGGATAATATTTAGTTTTGATTAAATACATACTGCATTTCAAGTTTACATTGTTCTTGTACTCCCAAGCAACTGAAAGTTAAGTCAATAAATATCAGAAATTGTGAACTCCTGAATTCAAAGCTCAGAAAAACTACACCTTGAAACATATAGCAGCTTTTATAACAACAGCAAAATACTGATGCAAATGTCAAATATAAATCATATAATATTGACTACACTCTTCAACAAGTTAAAAATCAAACTCAAAATCACATCTAGTGTTGCATCTTCAGTTCATTCAGAACGTCCCTCAATCAATTTACCATGGTCTAATTCCTCCCCAGGATCCAACACGTGGCTTCTTGCTCAATTCTCTCCTCCAACCGACTACCATTATTAACCCGATCATTTCTCTTGTGTTCCTCCCAATCCCCCAAATCCAAGAGCAAGAACTTCTCTTTACCAATACCTCTATAACTACACATGTTGCAACCCATCAAAAGTCACTGAATGTATAAGCAATCGCTGATCTCTTACTTTTGCTTATACTGATGCTACAGACATTTTATCCTATAAGCTGGACTCCTGATATTAATCACCCCTTGCTCACAAGCAGCTCCTGCTTTTTTTTATTTAGTCCTCATTTATCAGAAGTATGCTCTGAGATAAGGGGGAGGAGGCAGAATCCATTTTACACATATCTCCCTTTGCGCTAAAAGTATCAGAACAAAAAAAAGCACCTTCTGATTTGTAGAAAATATTAAGTTATCTATCCCAGTTGGAATTACCCCAAAGATAAGTGAGGTTCCCGTCAGCCCAACCTCTCGACCCATAATATTAGAAATGATTTTACTCACATGATTCCAGAAGAGCTGAATTGAGGGACATTGCCAGAACATGCGGTCCTCATTCACAATATTTTCATCATATTTCGGGCACTTCTTTGACAGTTTCTGCGGCATCCAGTATGCCTTATGGACAGTGAAAAGATGGTTTCTCTTTAAAGGTGCAGCTTTCACATATGACCACAGAATAGACATAGATACTTGCCCTAAGGTTTCCAGGTCTTCACCCGGCAGGTCCTTCTTCCAGCTCTCTGAAAATGGATTCAACCTCTCCTTCCCAGTATCGATCATCAGCCATTACCATGCTGCCACATCTTTAAGCTTAGTAGGTCTTATACAGATCTCATTCACCAGATCACGATTCCCTACTCTCTCTTTCCCTATCGATTTCATCCAGCTCGAGATCTGATAGTATTTACATTTTGAAACCAAGTTGTTTGATAGTTCGGAGAGGCACTGCCATTGGATCAGATCATGGTCTATGAACACGAAGACGAAGACATTCATTTATGTTTAACAAATAAGTGTACAGCGATTACATATATATTCAAACGCATATGCACACATTCCATGTTAAAAGTGCGGATCATTATTAGCAGTTTAGATTCATTGTTTCATAACACAACTCGAAACATGCATCCGCGTCTTGATTAAGCATTATGTTATCAAGCCTTCAAATAGTAACTTTATTTAACAAACAGCATGACATTAACACACCGAGTGAATACGCTATGAATGCGCGGAGTATCACTTAAAATAGACGTAATTTCACAGCACGTTAAAATGCGTAGGCAATTAACGCAGCCGTAGACCCATCAAACACCCACACGGAGAAGCGTCCGGAAGCAAGCCGCACCGGTAAGGAAACCCAATAGCGGTCATAGCGCGTAAGATTTAAAATTCAATAGCTTGTTTGTCACGAGCATAACAGCAGAGGCATGTTTATTTATAATATCACAGTAGAGCCCTAAGCATGCCGAACAAAGCCAACGAGATAAGAGAGTTCGTATATAAAACTTTACCGAACACGAGCATATTAACTATCACGTACAGCAAATATAAAGCACAGGTACTAGCACTCTATAACCTGCATGATATACATATAACCAGCATTGCTTGTAAATAGTAACCATTAGTAAAGCACCTGCAGTTCATACACCCGGGTGGTGGTGGTAAATTTGATGATTTTTCTGATATTTGAACAAAGCATTATTTTTTCTCATAGAAATGTCCCCTGAAGAAGGCATGTAGCGCCGGAATGCATTTGGAATAATAACATTGGAAAACATGATTTTTCACTGAAAATGGATGCATTATGGGTCATGAAGTTTTGCATTTTGTTGAGCAGAGGAAAATGATCATTCAGATGTGAATACAACATCATGTATGAACAAAAAGGCAGCCCTGTGCTGCAGCCCTGGTGACCCCTTTACCACCCTTAGCCTCGGTACCCTATGGACTTATAAGGGAGAAAAACCCATCTTGCCAATTCGGTGTACCAACTCACATAACTATTAGAGGAAAGAGCGCTGGCACTGGGGACTAGTAAGCTGGTCCCAGTGAACTATCAGAGTCAAAAACCAGCATCTATCAGTACGAATGGGGCCTAAAAGTGGGGTACATCTGCAAAGAAGCCCAGTTTCCAACACAAACTATGAGGTGCAGTCTTAGAGAGGTTGAAAGCATTCCTAATTGAGTGATGTTGAAAGATAATCAATGATACCCACATCTCAGTCCCTTTAGTGTCTCCAAGGTTCGATCCTGGTTTATTCAATATTTGTTTCCACCACCTTGTGGGATTTCTGGTCTCTCTGAGCATCTCTAATGACCAACATGCAGATGAAATAAAATAGAACATACTACTGCTTAACACAAAGCAAGGATTAAATGACCCTTTGGAAGCTAAACATAAACCTCAAAAAGACTGAATTTCTCAGTTATACCCCCTATTCCAAAAGCAGCACATTTGCATTATTAAAAAACCAGGTCCTTGCCCCGTTGTCATCTACTGTGCCACATCACATTAGACAACAAATGTAACATGAATCTGCTTATAACACCAAAGACTATGGGGCCCATTTATAATAAAGTAACACAGTGCAGCACAGCAAGTCACCTTGCTGTGCTGCGTTGCATTGAAAGGAAATGAATGTGCCATATTTATCAAAATATGGTGCGATCCTGTCCTTTCCTCTGCACTGGCGCACAATGGACTGCCTATCGTTTGCGCAGGCACTCTTGCACCAAGGTGCAAAGTTGTCTCAATTGTACCCAGGATGCATGGAATGTGGAGACCTTGAAAATGATGATTACACCAATAGTGAACTTTCTATCTAACATGCTCCCAGTCCGTCTCTCTCATTCTGGAGAAAAAAACCAGAGTAGGTCTTAAAAAGCTTAGGCTACCATATATAAAAGGAGGGTGTGGCCTTCCTAGCTGGTATAATTATCAGACTACATTTCTTGCTGTACACAGCGCCCATTGGCTAGACACTAAATCCTCTTGTTCCATGACAAATGCTTTAATTACATCTCATTTCACCCTACATATTACCTGGGATTCTCACAATGTCTAAAATATCTTTGCCCTATTCTAGTCAAATTTTCCTCGACATGATCCGCATACCTAAACTCGTAATCAGGACAGGGTGTTGAGGCAACACTGAGTCTTGAACCTTGTCCCCCTATTCCAAAGTCAGCAGCTCTGGCCGTAATGTCCCCCCTCTATCCTCAGGGAACTCGTGATCAGTCCCCTAGGTGGGTTGGTTTTATACCCCTTTCTCTGCTAATGGGGGTAGGGGGCATGGCCGGACTGAAATCCGAAACCAGCCCTGGCAAACAGCTAGGCCGGCTCCCAGGGGGGTGGGGGAGTGGGTGGGAGTGCAGCCGAGCTGTTTGCCAGAGCTGGTTTGGGCCGCTTTTGTTACAGTGGCCAATATTGCAGCTATGCTCCAAAACCGGCCCCTGGTATCAAAACCGGCCCCCAGGCCTGGCCGCTTTGGCCGTAGCGGGCACCGGGCAATCCCCCGGTGCCCCGCACGGGTGGGGGCCAGTTTTGGGCCCCTGGGGTCATTTTTATTACATAGCTGCAAAATCGACCCTGTAACAAAATCGGCCAAAAACCGGCCCTGGCAAAGAGCTCAGCAAAGAGCTCAGCGGCACCCCACCCCCTGGGGGGTGGAGGGCGGGGCAGGCCGAGCACTTAGCCAGGGCCGGTTGTGGTTCCCAGTCCGGCCCTGCCCCCAGGGGTCCAAAACAGGCCCCCACCCTGGCGGCCCACTGGGGAAACGTCTAGTGCCCGCTAAGGCTAGCCCAGCCCTGGGTAGGGGAGTAAGCATGTTCAATCAGAGACATGCGAATAAAGTAACTACTCTGTTTAGTTATTCCTACTTCTCTGCGACATTCTGCTTTCCCACTCAGCGATATGAGAGCAATAAAGAGGTTACTGCTCACGGCATGAATAAATATTTAATGAAACCGAAAAACAGGAACATTTGTATAGTGGTAGCTAAATATATAACCTCTGCAGAAACATTAGCATATTTGCTGTCTCAGACTGCAGATCAGGTTTCTCAAACAAGTAGCTTGTGAGCTATTGGTAGCTCTTCAGCTACCTGGAAGTATCTCTCCTCTGTGCAGCACAGCACACTAAATGTGAAACTTGTGTTGGGTTCAATTAACATATGTACCCCAAAATTGAAAGGTGTGTCTTTGCGATGAAAATGTGTGTGTTTTTAGAACTCATAAACTGACGTTTGCCATAAAGCGGATTTCCAAAATATATTCAAAGCTTATATTTGAATGATAAATCATGCAATATTGCTAATATTGCACTCATGGCTAGGTCAATTCAACTATTGCTGCCCAGTATCACCCATGTAGAGGAATTCCAAATTGAAAGAACCTTTTTCCATTAGTGCCGGCAACTCTACATGATGCACTGAGGGGGGAACATCCTTTACAACGCAACTTTTACAACGCAGTGCCTTTACGACGCAACTTTTCCAACGCAAACCATTACAACGCTGGGGGGCGCTCTAGGATAGGGAATAAGTTTAATTTACTATCCAACACCTTCCCTAGTGTCCACAGGGACTGGAGTTGGAATAGTAAATTAAACTATTCACCATCCAGCACCACAAAGCGCTATGCGTTGTAAAGGTTTGCGATGTAAAAACCGCGTTGTAAAGGCATGCGTGGTAAAAGCATGCATTGTAACGTCATACATCCGCACTGAGGGGATCACTGCTGGTAATCTTGCATGGGGCGGCCACTAAAGTAATCTTATTTTACGTGGTCACTATTACAACACTAATAATGGTAGTAGCTCGGGATCACTTTCACTCAACACAAGTAGCTCTAGTTACACAAAAGGTTGGAAAATCCCTGCTGCAGGTAGTCCTGGTGAAGAATACTGACCAGTCCTGCAGCTGTACTCCACGTGACTTGGCACCACAAATGCTTTTCTCAAAGCTTTCTTTTCCTATAACTGTACAGACATTAGCAATGTGCCACCGCACATCCGATATGTGTCAAAACTTGCAAAAAATATATAAGAAAACAACATTGGATGTGCTAAACATTTTTATTTTTTTTCCAGGATCACCATGGAACGGAGACACGTCCGAGCAGTGTGACACACCTGAATTTTATAGGAGCGAGAACAGTAAATTGGAACTCTGGCTCATGAAACACCGGCCTGGGAACGAAATAATATGCGACAGCTCAAGCGATGAATCACTGGACAGCTGGGGGGGAGGGGTCGATAAAAAGATTCACCACAGGCCCCCACTGACTAGAACAAAGACAGAAAGAATTCCAACTTTTGATGAGTTCTTTGATCAAGATGTGTAGGCCCTGATAAACGACGTGTCTAATATGTTGTACAAAGAGGTTAAAGAATAAGGTTGAGAAAAATACTATGCAAAATAAATATATTTTGTAAGTGTGACTCGCTTTTCAGCTACGTTTAAAATAGGAATTAATGGGAAGGATTGGACTTCATGTGCTCATTATACGTATGTAATCATTTAATAATTTTGCTTTCATGTTATTATCGCTTTTCTTCAAACATGGTGTGTGAGAGAAACACACATACTGTATTAATGTAAAAGAAATAATAAAGAAACATGCATATTTTCTATGTGAAATGCACACATCGATACTATTGTATTGTACTGTTGTTGCATTTATATAGCACTTCATACCTTACCGAGGAATCAGAGGGTACTTTTACATGGGTAGCTATCTACTGAATGGCAGTGTTGTGGAAAAGTGTGTGTCTGTTATGTGGCTTATATTGGAGGTGTTTTACGTTGTTCTTCTGCTCACGGTTCCTGACTGCACCTATGCAAGAATTTGAAGTGTTTATGTTATTCAGGGGTGGCTCCCCCGCAATGGCGGAGGAGCGTAACCCCCCTGGCTCAGAGTTAGTAGCTGAAAAATAAAATGATATTTTAATATCGTTTTAGTTTTTTAGCTGCTCGTTGAGCCAGCGTTGTAGGGAGAGGAAGGGCCAGGGCCATGGGAGGAAGAAAGGTGGAAGGTGAACTGGTTGTGCACTTATAAGTACGCATGTGTATTTGGTAGGCTGTCTTAGGCTAAACACCCATGCGCACTAAGTCTTCTCCAGCCCGGCTGTATTGTACAGCCGGACTGGAGAAACAGCACAGAATCCCGGTCCTGAGCGGAGCGTCAAAGCAGCCCACTCAGGCCAACCCCTGAGCTGCTCTCATAGAATGAGAGCAGTGCGGGGATTGCACAGGGAGTCTGATGCTGCCCCAGTGCCTACTGGGACCAGGAAGACCGAGGCGCGATGTGGGAGGGGGCCGGCAGCTCTCGATAAATCTCCATTTATTTTTATAATTATATTATTAAACCTACCCTACCCCTAAGCTCTCCCTCCCGCGCTCCCCACCTACCCACCACTGTTTGTTAATGGCAGCCGCCACTGATGGTATTAATGCATATTAGAAAATTGAAATGTTGGAAGCTCAATTGAAAACAATGGAGTGCTCCGGACCTCTAATGGCCGGTAGAAGCCAAGATCATCAGCATTCCAATGTTTAACAAAGGCTCATGGAGCCAGAGGGGATTTCAACCCACTCATGCTTTTATGAGGCCTTTGTTTTACAAATTATAACACTCTGCTCTCTAGGGGTGGAATGATCTAATAGCCACAGAGCCCTTCCTTGCAGGCTGTACCAGCAATTAAAAACGTGCTCCCTTGTTAATGCTGGAGCGGGCCTTTAATGGCAGGTCGAGCCCGCTACGGCAGGCTTCAAGGCTATAGTGAAAGTGAGAACGGATTGGCGTATATGGGAATTGTTTTGATGGTTTGCATATTTTGCAGAGTCTTTTCAAATCATGTTGTAGTAAGCAAATTACTATGCATGCACTTGGGTGTAGGAGAAAGTTGTGAGAAAACATGTGGCTGTGCATGCTTCGTATACCTACCAATACAGGATTGATCTGTATCATACAGTTTAAATCACATTGAATAAGGGCATAGGAAGAGTGCAGGTGTGAAGGATAGCTGTAATGTCCCTGGTACTAAGGTAATAATGTTAGTAATGTGCATGGTTTATCACTTAAATATTAGCTTTAAATTTATCTTGGAAATCTGTTTTTCTCCAAACATCAGTTTATGAGTTCTGAAAATACACGCATTTTCATCATATATATATATATATATATATATATATATATATATATATATATATATATATATATATATATATATATATATATATATATATATATGGAAATCAGTCAGTCAGTCAAAGAGGCTTTATTTCGATATACAAAATATCTTAAAAAGCATACAGCGTAAAAACATTGTTAAAAAAACATTGAACAAGAACCATCCCGCACATATAAAGAGTTAAGAAACCCACAGTATGCATAAATAGCACAATCCTAACTGCAGTACGGTGGGGTAATAAATTAACTAAGACGGTCTGTATATACAGACCTTATTAAACAATTTGGCGAAGCCAGTTTGACCTTATGCGCCAAGCCCAGCCTAAAAACTTGGCTATGGCACATACATATATCGAATGAGTGTCCGTCTGTAGAATTCTTAGGGCAACACAACACTGCCTAGTGCCCAAAACCAGGCACACGGGTTTGATCCAGCGTCCACGAGGTGTCTTGTAGGCAGGGCATTCGAAGAGCAGATGAGGAATTGATTCAGGCCTGGTGGGGCAAAAGGGACAAGAGGAAACAGTTTGGTGTGGTGGTTTCCACCGGGAAGTGAACTCCCTTACCGGGAGCATGCCAGTTCTAAATTTAAAAAAGAGGGCTCTGTCCCAAGGGGTTGTGATAATGTCCAAGTAGATCTCGCGCAGTGGGACGTCTTTAATCAACAAAAAAGACCTGGATGATCTACACAAGTTGGTGTTAGTGTTCCTTTTGGCCGTAATCCAGGACCAATAAAGTTTTTTGAGTGCTATCTTGGGAGGGGCAGTCCGCTGGTGCCAAGCCTCTCCCAGCCCTAAGTTCAACAATAGAGCTTTAATGTCTCTAAGCCATTTCACTTTTGCCCAACTTGAGGAATCCAGGATTTCTCGCAAGCCCTCCGCATAGCTACTAAGTTCCTTCACCCTCCAAATGCGTGCCCATAGGAGATGGGGAAGGAGCCTCGCATGATCTTCTATAGAACGACAACCCATGTCCAATTGGAGGGGAATGATAGGAATGGAAGCTTGGAGACACATGAGGTTTCTGAGAAAAGTGTTTTCAGAGATGGTCAGCTGACTCATATTCAGTGCACCCCAGAGCTCCGCACCATAAAGCGCAGCGCTGACGCCTCTGGCATTGTAGATCTCAAGCACCGTCGCTATTGGCTTCATTGACGAGGATCTCTGCTCCTTCAACAAAGCCCCCGTTACCCTTTTGTGGCTCAGGAGCATTTTATTCAGATGACTGTCCCAGCTCATTGTGTCCACAAGTCGAATACCCAAGTAGTCAAACTCCCTCGTTCTCTCTAAGGGGACAGTGCCCAGCAAGGGAGGTGGACCAAGTTTTTTTGGGGGGTTCAAGATGAGGTATTTAGTTTTATTTGTGTTGATCTTGAGACCCCTGGATGCACAGAATTGCTCAAAGCTAGTTAACAGGCGCTGGAGACCCACAGGAGATTTCGAGAGTAACAGGGTGTCGTCCGCAAATAAGAGTGTGGGCACTAGCCGCCCTGCCAAACGGGGAGCGTCAGCCGGAGATGACAAAAGGTGATCGACTACCCCGTTTACATAGAGTGAGAAAATGGTGGGGGCTAGTACACACCCCTGGCAGACTCCTCTGTTAACCTCGATGCGACCTGTCTTTTGCCCCTGGGTCCCCCAGCGCACTTGCGCATAGTTGGATTCGTGGAGCCTCATAATCAGGGACAACAGATATTCGGGCATTCCCAATTCTAATAAAACCCTCCACAATTGATTCCGGGGCACAAGATCAAAAGCAGTTCGGAGATCAATGAATGCTAGATACAAGCTGCCTTTCCCCAACAGTACAACTTTCCAGTATATCATGAGTAGTCGCAATGACTGCTCGATTGTTCCAGTTCCTGCCCTAAACCCGGCTTGGAAGTCAGATAAAATATTGTTATCTTCAACCCAGTCTAAGACCCGACCCAGTACAACCTTACCAGCCACTTTTTGGGAAGAGTCAATTAGACTAATAGGCCGGTAGTTGGCTGGGTCGTCCCGGCTACCTTTTTTATAGATTGGAACAACCTCGGCGCCCATCCAGGAATCCGGTAGGGCGGCGCCCTCAGCGGATGCATTGAGCTGGGAGGCAATCATAGTTCCCCACTCCTTGGGATTCATGCGGAGCAGGTCCCCCGGCAAGCCGTCAGGTCCAGCAGCTTTTCGTGGCACAAGACTATTCACTACATTCTCAACTTCTTTTGGGGTGAAGATAGTGCCCACACCAAGTAAAGGGCCAAAGTGGATTGGCGAGAGGGCAAATGGAAATCATATCTTAGATTTATCCAGAGACAAAAACATTCTTTGTTGCTTACAAGTATGCTTTCTGCAGGAACAAGACGGATTAATCCTGTATATTTAATTTGGAGAAAAATTATATTTATGTATTTATACATGCATAATTTATATAAGTTCATGTATATTTATTATTTAAATTTACTGACAATATAATTCCAAATTGGCATTTCATGTATATTTTCCGGGTAAGATTCCGATCGTTTAACCGGGGAAAATGTTCGCAACACGTCTTTTGCCCATTTCTATGGACATGTGACAGGAATCAGTGGGAGTGGGTGTTTACGGAACACACTATTGGCACATATAAAAAACAATGGCGCAGGACCAAACCGCATGTGAACAAGGGCTTTTGTAGCCCGAAATGCGTCGTACGTGGGTTGTGGTGAAATAAAGAAATAAAGAACCATCTTGCCTGAAGAGCTAAGGGGTCTGGCTCTCCTTCTTCGCCCCTGTTGAAGTTTGGAAGTAGCAGGAGTTTATTTTTGGATATATATATATATATATATATATATATATATATATATGTCCACAAAGTGATCCTTCATACATCGCGCTCTGGCAGTGGGTGCTTGGAATAGGAGCCGGATCCTGGCTCTGAGTTTCAATTTAGCGGGCAAAAATGCACAGCACTCCAGAGTGGAAGTCTTAAACTTGTTTATTCACAAAACGAACCCAACCAATGCGTTTCAGCCTATTAGGCTTGCTCACGGTTAACCATGAGCAAAGCCGAGTAGGCTGAAACACGTTGGTTAGGTTCGTTTTGTGAATAAACAAGTTTAAGACTTCCACTCTGGAGTGCTGTGCATTTTTGCCCGCAAAAAAATAATATATATATATATATATATATATATATATATATATATATATATATATATATATATATATATATATATATATATATATATATATATATATATATATATATATATATATATATATATAATATATATTACATACTGGCGGTCGCCAGTAGGTATATATAGTTAGGATTTTTTCCCTATGGGATTTTTGAAAATTCTATGTCGAATAACTTTGGCGTTTGTGGACGGAATTGGCTGAAATTTTCAAGAAAATGGCAAATTTTGTTTCTGAGCAGCCCCTAACATTTTGGGGGGGTTTTGTCAAGGGGGGGCCGAGAAAAAGGGGGGTCCCAAAACGCGTTTTTAACATTGAGTTTTCCATAGGGCGGTTGGACTCACTTTTAGCTCGAACGGCTGAATGGATTTACACGAATCTTGGCAAAATTGTAGATATGGTTTGCCCGATGTGCCTATGCTATGTCTCAATATATGTGCTCCAGTTGATTTTGAGAAATTAACGTTTTAAAAAACAGATATATCTGTGACAGCGCTCCGGTTAGCGCTCCGGTTCGCGTACCTGACGCGTAACGGAACTTCGCGAAGCGAAGCTGATTGGCTCTCCGGTGTCTGTCAACATTCTAAACAGTCCGGACCGGCCGCCATCTTGTGTCTCGGTAGGATCGAGACACAAGATGTGGCAAAAACAATGGGGGAAATGAGCATAAGGGGGCAGAGTACATCCTCCCTGACCCCCTAGGTTTGATGAGGGGGCTTTAAAAGGGCCTCGCGGGGTTAAAAAATAATAATTTTTATATCGTTTTTCTTGCGGGAGGAGCGCTCGGTACGCGCACCGGGAAGCGTAATATTGGGAAAATAGGATGAAAGAATGCTCAAATATTGTATGTTTATTGATTGTTATTTTTTATTTTTATTTTTTATTTAAGTACCAACATGTAGGTACAAATGCAGAGTCTAAAAATAAAAATACATTGTTTCCTTTGTAGATATCTTGCAGGTTGTTTCAGAAGTTATTGTGGTATATGGAAATCATAGCGTAGTCTGTCAGGAAAGCAGAAACACAATGGAGACAGGACATGATAAAGAGATGTTAAATACACATTGGAGATGATATAGTGGAAGAAAGGAAGTAACTATGAGCTAACTTAAAGTTGCACAGTATATTTAAAGTCTGATTTTACATTATAATCAATTTGCTACTAGTTTAAAAAATACATATAAAAATTAATAATGTCTCAAACAATTTTTGAATTATTATACATAAATTTATTTTTCTGATTTGTTTTCAAAATTAAAAAGAACTTCTAATAATTCTTGGTCAGATTTGGTCTCATTTTCAATTAAGAAATCCACAGCTTCAACACATTGCAGAAGTTCTATGTCCATTGATTCATCAAAGAATTCTGATTCATTTTCTGTGTCTTGGTTGCATTCTGCAACAATTTCCACGTTATTTTTTGGCTCTCCTTCCATTTCTGTGCTGAAAAATGAATTAAAAAAAAAATATATCAGTACAGATAGGGCACTGTTGGGTTTAAGTACAGACAGGTAGTTTGGTTTTTTAAACAGTGATTTTTTCTTTGGGCAGTGTATGGTATCAGACTGGAAGTAGAAATATCCAAACATTTATGTAATAAAGTCTAAGTCAATTCTTAATTATACAAGACAAGCCTAACTCCATCCATAACTAAAACAGAGAAGTCTATCTTATTCTATAAGTATTACAGAGGGATAGTATATAACTATCAGAAAATGTTTTCCTAATTAACTTAAAGTACAGAACATACTTCAGTTTTTAAAATAACAACTTACCTTTCAAATAGAAGTTTAAGTTCTCAGTTGAAATGCACTTGATATGTACTTCAAGAAGTAGTAGTCAAAATGGCTGTGTTTCTCTCTCTTTCTTTATATATATATATTCAGGTACATAACCAATCAAATGTCATGAAATATTAGAAGATATTGAAAGTAGCATTTTGATTGGTTGACAATTC
Organism: Lissotriton vulgaris; assembly: GCF_964263255.1. Classification (NCBI taxonomy): domain Eukaryota; kingdom Metazoa; phylum Chordata; class Amphibia; order Caudata; family Salamandridae; genus Lissotriton; species Lissotriton vulgaris. The sequence continues at coordinate 513,160,887 of NC_141697.1, read as the reverse complement.
TAACACTTCATAAGTGTTTTGGTTAGGTAATTTACCTCAGGATATTTAATCAGGTTTACAGCATAATTTTCTCAATGAAATTCCATCAAATTTGGGGAAATGGTAGGGACTGCTATGTAGTAGGGGCTATTCTATATTTCATGAAAGTGTCTGTAGTGGTTTTTCTGTAAATTACTTTCCCACCATTTTTTATCGAGTGCTTACCGGTGCGATCCCCGGTACGCGAACCGGCAGCATTACGGGAGTCCTCCATTTTGAGTATTGGTAGAATTGAGACACAAAATGGAGGACAAACAATGTTCGGAATGGGTAGAAGGGGGCACGGTAGACACTTTGTGACCCTCTAGGTTTTCGGAGGGGGGATTAGGATGCTGATACATGCAAAAATAAAAATAATTTAAATTTAAAAATTTCGCGGGGGGAGCGCCCGGTACGCGCACCAGTAAACGAACCGGGGAGCGTACTGTGGTGAAAAAAAAAAAAGAATACATTTTACAGCTTTTGATATTTGCTATTAAAAAAACATTGAAATTCACTGAAAAAACCATAGGTTATAGACCATATATAGTTAGGAATTTGCATTTACAAAACCTTGAAAATTCACTGAAAAAATCATAGGTTATAGACCATATATAGTTAGGGATTAGCATTTTCAAAACCTTATTTTACTCGCACAAAACCATTGAAATTCACATATATAGTTAGTTGCACTAACTATATATCGCGCACCCGCAATCCACTGCTGATCATGTCACATATTACATCATTCATGACATGGTCAGTGACATCACTGATGACATCACTGATGACAACTCAAATGACATCACTGACAACATCACTGATGACAAATAAAATGACATCACTGATGACATCATCCAGTGACTGTATGTTTCTGTAAAGTTAAAATATGTCTTACTTATTGAAGAATGAGTGGATGTATAAGTGTCTGGATGAAGGATTTAGTAGATGCATGACAGACTGTATGAGAGAGTGATTAAATGTGTCTCACTGAGTGCATAGGTTAGTGACTAAACTGTCTTAATTTGTGCATTATTATGTCTGTTGTTCTGTAAACTGCTGCATGTGTTGATCAGTAGCTATATGAGTAACTATATGGGTAATTGATTGGTTGCCCAAGTATTTGTATGGGAGAGTGAGTGTGTGTGTGTGGGTGGCTGGGAGGTGTGTGACTCTGTGCATAGATGTGTAAACAGTTGATTCACTAAATGTATGTGTTCAAAACTGCATGTGGAAACAGCTGTATGGGTGGTTGACTGTGTGCATGAGTGTATTGGTGAGTAAATGGATATCTCAGTGCTATATGTCAAAGTAAGTACATATGTAAAACACAGTACATGTGAGAGTTGACATATATAAATTACTGTGTATAATAGCTAGTAAATGTGTGAGTGGCTGCATGGATCATTGAAAACTTGTATCAGTGATTGTATAAGAGAGTAAATATGTGATAGAATAAGTTTTAATAAGTAAGATGTGTATAACTGTATAGTTGAGGAAATTGAGGTGTGATTGATTCTTTGCATGACTGACTAGGTGTATGAGTAACTCTATGGATGATTGACAATCTGTGAGTGTCTGTTTACACTGAGTGTATCTAAGGTTATATTAGAGTCTGAACAGATTAATCGTATTATCACATGAATGACGTCATCAGTGATGTTGTCAGTGATGTCATTTGAGTTGTCATCAGTGATTTCATCAGTGATGTCACTGACCATGTCATGAATGATGTAATATGTGACATCATCAGCAGTGGATTGCGGGTGCGCGATATATAGTTAGTGCAACTAACTATATATGTGAATTTCAATGGTTTTGTGCGAGTAAAATAAGGTTTTGAAAATGCTAATCCCTAACTATATATGGTCTATAACCTATGATTTTTTCAGTGAATTTTCAAGGTTTTGTAAATGCAAATTCCTAACTATATATGGTCTATAACCTATGGTTTTTTCAGTGAATATATATATATATATATTGCAACAACAATCCTCCACACGACCATTTCTGAGGAAAAGAAGGAAGCGGACCTCAGGGAACCAGGCAGAAAGGTATTTATTTACCCCCTCGCTCTGCTGCGACGCGATTCGAGCACAGCCGTGCTCTTGCTCACACAAAGTTTTTAGATAGAATTGGGTTGTTTTAAATTTTCTTAAACTGCCCGCCCACAGTACGCATTCAAGCATAGACATAGAAAACAAACTGGTGCATTTTGCCTCGTGTTGTTACAGTGCAGTGAAAACATTATTGTTATTCACTAAACATACATGAATGGAAATGTACAAGTATGTAAACATAAACTCTCATAATCGGCTTTAATGCCTTAATAAACTGACTGTATTAATTCTGAATTCCTTGTGCAAAAATCTGCAATAAATAGATAAATACACAACATTTGAATCCACAACTTATATACACCTAAATAAATATAATATATATAAAAATATATGTATTCATTACTCATTTTTAAAGATTTAATAAATATAATTTATATAATAAAACCATAAATATATTAATTTTTTGAAAGAATATAAGAGTAAATCCTTATAACTTACTGACTCTTTATATCAGTCTATACATATTATATAAGTGCAGTTTATTAGGAAAACGTATTCCTTTAAGAGTTACGGTTTTGTCTATTTGTTTGAGAGTTTGTTATTTCTGCATAAATGCAAATATGCATTTTACACTGTTAAAACATAACAAACTTAACAGTTTTTCCCTATCTCCCCCTCTTCGTAGTGGTGCTACTGCATTGATTACAAAATAGGATAAACACTTCAGATCATTATCATGTACTGCCCTGAAGTGTCTAGACACAGGATATGCCGCATCGTTGTTGATAATTGCCCTGAGATGCTGCAATATTCTGACGTGCACCTGTAGCTTAGTGCTACCCACGTAGCGAAGCCCACAGGTGCACGTCAGAACGTATACAGCATACTCAGTGCGACCTCCATAATTTCCTTTAATGGCTACACTCCTATTAGAGTATGGGGTAGAATAATGAGGTGTATTAACTCCAAATCTGCATGCTCTGCATGATGAGCACTTGAAAAACCCATTTCTCTGTATGAGCCAATTCCCGTCTGTTTTGTTTTGACTTCTGGACTTGATCTGACTAATTGGTTCCTCATTGTTCTTGCTCGACTTAAAGTAATAATAGGTAGCTCCTATAATCTACTTGCCAGTACACCGTCAGTGAGCACAATGGCCCAATTCTTTCTGATGATGGCTTTGATCTTCCTTTCCTGTTTGCTAAATGTAGTTATAAGTCGAGGACTTTCATCTTGCTTACTAACCATTGTTGCTTTTGGGGTCAATAATGATTCACGTGTACGTTCCCCAGTTTTGACCCAGGCTCTGGAGAGGGTAGTTTTAGAATAACCTCTATCTTTTAATCTAACCATCATCTCTTTTGCACATCTGTCAAAATCTTGTTGGGAGCTGCAAATGCGTTTTAGTCTTAGCAGCTCAACTAGAGGGATACTCTCAATAAGATGACGAGGATGGCTGCTGCTGGCATGCAAAATGCTATTGCCAGCAGCTTTTTTTCTAAATATATATAAATGTATGAACACTTTTTCACTCCCAATCCATGCTGAAAGATGGCAAGCACGCAGGTATCCGTTTTCAAGTTGCTTTATTGCAAACCCCTCACCCCTAACAGACACGTGTCGCTTAAAAAAGCTTCGTTAAAAAAAAATATATATATATATAAATGTATATTTTTGTTTATATTTGAGTACTCCGCCAGGAATGGCAGGGAGCGTCCATTAGGTTTTGGCATTATACAATCAGCCATGGCACATGCATTGAGAAGCCCACTCATGAGAAACAGGGTGCAACTTGTAGGAATGGGTATTATCCAAGAAACAATAGTATTATCTGATTGGTCTGCCGTGGGCCGTCGGGCAGCAAGCCAGCCCAGTATAGGATGAGTCATATTTTATACTTGTGTAGTCCTCCGAGGTGCAGCAGGAGACAACCCATAGGACTAGGCATTATACAACCAGCTATGCTTTTGGAGCTGCATAGTCCACTGAGGCATTCAGACTACAAACCAAAGGAATGGGCAGTATGCAGCGAGTCACAATAAATAGTCTGAGGAGCACACTGTGATAGCACAGCCCAATGGTGGGTTGACATTCAAGGAGTTTGGAGAGAGGGTGCAGATCAGGAATCAGTGAGAGAAATGCATACAAGTAAGAGAACAAAAGAGGCAAGGTAGGGATTTGGTACAAGGATGGCTGCGAGGGGGAAGACAAACTAGATAGGAAGTCACTACAGGACATGACACTTAATCTATCCACCTTTCAGCAGGATACATGTGCTAGATGCCGAGGGAGGATATGATATGCTGGAAGAAGCATGGAAAACAGGATTTACATTACATGAAAATCAAATATACAAATGAAATTACATAAAACTCTGGTGGGATTACCAGTTGGCCAATTAAGGATAGTTTCTTCTGGATTCAATTTTCATATATAACTTAATTGGACACTGAATTTACTAGACTCAATTCACAAATGTATTTCAACTTTAAAAAATATATATACCTTCACTTTAATGTAAACAATATATATATTCTTATGATAACCTTTTTAAGTTTAAAAATAAACATAATTTCCTTTTTTTAAATATATTAAATGAATGTAAAATAATTCCATACATAACTTTTTGTAATTTGTAATAGTTAACAAATAAATAAAAACATTTTACTTAAGGTGGGATTATTTGTAATACATTTTTTGCCTACATGTAATTTCATTTAATAAAAGTAAATAAATTAAATATTTAATTCAAAATTAAGTTAATGTATCTTTAGCATTTTTTTATTTTGTTCAATATTTAAAATAAATACATAAATATATAAAATTAATGTTCATTAATATTTAACATAAACATTTTTCACTATTTTTCTTTAAGTTTCATAAATGTTGTACTTTTTCCCTAAACTTTACCCTTCAAAGATCTTTACCCCAACAGCGGAAAACTCTGCCTCCACATGAAAAGGTAGTTGTAACAACTTTGCACTCTTGAGTACATTTTGAAATAAGTATTTAATTAACTTAAATATGTTAATTTAAAACGGTTTATTAAAGATTTATTTAACAAATCACACAAACCAAAATGTATTAAAAAAATCTCACTAAAATAAAATGTTTCATATTCACGCATTATAAAAATAGTTACAATTATTGATAAGTAAAAAAGGTTATTAAACATATTTTATCACAAAATAATATTTATTCTGTATTTATATGTATACATTTTGTAACATTAAATGACGTATATTTATTTTTAACAAGATAAAATACATTAATTAATTGTAACATTATTTGCTCTGGGAATCTATTTTAGGTCTCCGCCTTCATTATTTCCTATGGGCGGTGTTTCAGTACCAGTGGGTGGCAATGTGTGCTGCTGGACTTACTCCTGGGTCCTCTTTAGTTCTTTTCTCAGACAGTGCATGCGCTGTCCCTTGTAAGACATTTGTTTACCTCAGGGGCTTGGAGCCTGCCTATCACTTACCATTGATTAGCTTCAAAGCCACTCTCACTTCCTTGCTTCAATTTGGGCAGCGCATGCCGGATTCACTTCCACTTCGTGCATTTGTCCTTCCCCTGGGGTATGGCCCAAGTACTGCTTCCTTGTCCAGTATTCTTCCACTGCTTCTACTTTCAGGGCTACATTTTTCATTTAGTTTCAGCACGTGATTAGAGTGCTTGTGTTTACAGGCCATCTTTGCCCAATCCCACGTTGCTTGCCAAATCATATCGCCCCCTCTCCTGCTGCTGCTTTCTCCCCCTGTTCCACCCACCCCTTCATGCATTGTTGCTTGCATGCGTTGTTCATTACCCATCATCATTGTTGCATACTTTCCCTGTCCCTCCAAACCTCGCCCGCATAGTTGCTTACTTGCCCAGTCCGTTCCACCTCCTCCCACATTGTTGCTAGCTTGTCACATTCACTCCAGCGTTTGTTGCTTGCCTGCCCCGCTCCTCCAGCATTTTTACTTGCTTGTTTGACCTCTCCATCCACCCACCCCATGTTGTTGATGCTTGCCTGAACACTATCATATTGGTTCTTCCTACCCTATTACTTATGCTTCCCCTCACATTGTTGCTGCTTGCCCTGTCCCTCCTGTTGTGTTGTTACCACCTCCCGCATTGTTCGTGCTTGTTCCGTCCCTCCATGTTGTTGTTTGCCCTGTTCCTCCCGCCTCCTCCCATGATGTTGTTGCTTGCCCCAACCCTCCCACTGGTTTGTTACTTGTACCATCCCTCTCACCCCCTCCTATGTAGTGGCTGTTGGCAATGTTACTCCTGCCCCCTCCTGTGTTGTTGCTGCTTGCCCCATTCCACCTGTTTTCTTGTTGCTTTCTCCATCCCTCCTGCCTTCGCCTGTGTAGTTTCTGCTTGTTGACCCCCTCCCACATTGTAGTTGTTTGTCCTGTTCATCCCAAGTTGTTGTTGCTTGCCCCGTACCTCCCGTCTCCTCCTGCGTAGGTGTTGCTTGGCCGGTCCCTCCCTCTTGCGTGGTTGTTGCATTCCCCCTCCCATCCCACCAGAGCAGAAAAAAATGTCACGCACTGGGCTGCTGGACAACATGAGTAAAAGACATTGACAAACAGGACAGATCTATTCGCTTTGCCAATGCTTGGCAAAGCAGATGGAATGAATTGCCTTAGAGTTGGTTTAGAGTTTTGCAATAGCAGCTCTTTCCTGTGGCTTCTTCTACCTTAGCCGCTTGGCTATGTTGGTGGTAAATTGGTGGAGTGTGGCACTTTGCCTTGGTACCTGCTTTAATGGTTATGTTAAATGCAATTTATAAAGCGCACTGACACCGAAGCTTCCTGGCGCTGATAGACAGAACAGAAGAGGGGGGAGTATAGATGACGAGATCTAACCAGAGATGGGAAAGAGATCGGTTTTTAACATTTTCCTGAAGTTCAAGAGGGAGGGGGAGGATTTGATTGGGAGAGGGAGGAGATTCCAAAGCACAGGGGCTAGGTAAGAGAAACGGCGGCCGCCGAATTTCTTAGTTTTACTCTTGGGGGTGATCAGCAGATCGCGATGAGCTGATCGCAGATTGCGTGTGGGACAGTGAGGGTGAATGAGGGATTTTAGGAAGGCGGGACCAGGTCAGTGAAGTGCTTTGAAAGTGAGGCATGCCACCTTAAAGGCGACCCTTCGATCGACTGGGAGCCAGTGGAGGCTCAAAAGCAGAGGCTTGGCTGATTGCCATCTGGGGGTTCCATGAATCAAGCGGGCTACTTGGTTCTGGACAACTTGGAGACGCTGTATCAGAAATTGCGGCAAACCGTGGTAGATGGCATTAGAAAAATCCAAACGGGAAAGTACCAGCGAAATAACGGTTTGGGTGAGTGCCGCCGGGGGAAGAAGGTAGCGAACCTTACGGATCCTCCGAAGTTGATACATACAGGAGGAGACCACCGCTCTGACTTGAGCCCTGAGGGAGAGCTCGGTGTCGATGATGACACCCAGACTTTTTACTGTTTTTACTGGGGTAGGGGGAGAGCCAAACTCCGGAGGCCAGAACTGTGGACCCCAGTAAACGTGACTGAGCCCAGGGAGGGGGAGCTCCGTTTTACCGGGGTTCAACTTCAATTGGTTCTGGTTCATCCAGAGTTGGATGTGAATCATGGCTCCATGGAAGGTTTTGATAGCATGTGGTGAATTGAGAGAAAAAATGATTTGTAGATCGTCAGCATAATTGTAAGTGACGATATCCCATTTCGAAAGTGACTGAATAAGTGGCCGAAGATAAAGATTAAAAAGAAGCGGGGAAAGGAAAGAGCCCTGGGGGACACCACAGGACGTGGGGGTTTGTTTGGCGGTGTAGGGACCTAGGCGGACCGCTTGTGTTCTTCCCGTAAGGAAGGACTTGACCCACTCAAGAGCAACGCCCTGGATGCCCGCCTGCTCGACACGGTGGAGAAGGATGTTATGATCCACCGTGTCGAACGCGGCAGACAGATCCAGTAGGATGAGGGCTTGGGGGGTTCCCGCGTCCGTGAGTGTGTCAAGAACTGCCAAGATAATGGCTTCTGTGGAGTGGGCAGGTCTGAAGCCGGCCTGAGTCAGTTCGAGATAGCAGGAGGATTCTATGAAGCTTGACAGGCAACGGGTGACATGGGCCTCCAAAAGTTTGGAGAAGTAGGGGAGGAGGGAAATGGGCCGGTAGTTCGACGGCTCCGACGTGTCAGCACCCGTTTTTTTTAGAAGGGGTACCAGGATGGCCTCCTTAAAGGAGATAGGACAAATGCCACTGCTAAGAGATCTGTTGAGTAGGTATAAGACGCTGTCTGGTAAGTTAAGGCAGATGCTCCGCAGGACAGATGGTGGGCAGCAATCGTTCGGAGACCCAGATTTCACGCGGATGGCTAGTTCCGCCAAGGAGGTGGAATCTAGAGCAGGAAAGGAGGTGAGGGTCGAGGGATTGTTAAAGGAATTGTCCGGTAGTGGCAATTGGGTGAGTGGAGGAATGGATTTTTTGATTATTGAGATTTTTTCTAGGAAGAAGGAGTTCAGGGTGTCACAGGCCTCCTGAGTGGGGGTCTGGACTGGGAGGGTTCTGTCGTCTGTGGTTAGCTCATTCAAGACTCTGAACACCTCCTTAGATTTGTTGGAAAAATGTTTCGTTTTGGCTGAGCGGATGGCTGTTTTGAAGTCTTTGCGTGCGGCCAGATAGGATTGCTTGGCTAAGTCAGAGTAGTCACGTCTCCAAAGACGCTCTAACTGGCGTGTTTTTAATTTCCTGACTTTAAGGTCGTCGGAGAACCACCTATGAGAATTCAGGTGTCTGGTACAGGGGAATTTGACTGGTCTGGGCATTCTTGCAGTAGACAGTTCGGCCTGTGGTCTCACTTCCTTTCCTGTGCTCCCGCTCTCTGTTGAAAGATTTGTGGCAGTTTTCTGCAGCTCTCCAATGCATGTCATGATGGCTGGAGGCACAGCTTAGCGCGTGACTCTGTGTAGAGCAGGTATACCAGTGCATCGCTGCCTGCTGTCCTTGTGCTAGCCCAGCTGCCTTTTCCCTGATGTCATGCTCCAGGCCTCAGACCTTTTCCCTAAGGCCCTCTGCATCATTCTGGTATGGACCTCAGTATATTCACAGACCATAGGCATCATCACATCCACTCATGAACCTGCTATTATGAACCTTGATTCTAGCTGGCTACCTTGCTCTTGGTAAGTTTCTTGGCCATTGTGTGCCTCCACCCATTCTGTTTATTGGGTTGGTTCTTCCTACTTTTGATGAAGCTTCAAAGTAGGGGGTTCATTGTTGGCTTTAAGATTCTCTGTTCTGTTCGTAGGGGGTGCTCTGGGAATCTGGTCCAGAGCCTTCTGTTTCTGGTGCATCTCACTCACTCCTTTTGCCTCCAGGTCAAGGCTCACCTCCCTCGGCCTGCGGTCGGCTGCTGGCTTGAGATCCAGGCACAATGAGTTCCAGGCTACCTGTTGTCTTCTGGAGGCCAACTAGGATTGATCTCTCAGATGCTTAGTGACAATGGCCGAAACACCTCGAGTGCGAGCCCTCATTTCACTGACATTCAGGGTTATAATACCCCCTCCCCTCACCCATCAGCACCCCACCCCCACCCCCGCCCCAAAGACCGGCTCGGGTGTGTTGACTCTACTACTTTTCCTTCCCTAAGTGCTTCCTGGTTTTGATGGCTTCTTCTAGCCTAAGGGATGCTCTGCCTGTTCTGGAGGTTTAGTGCCTCTAGTCCTGGAGGTCTGAGCTAGAAATTCCAAGGTCTCTTTGGTCCTGTCCGATTGGAGGTATGTTTAGTCAGTTTTTGTTTCTCTTTAGAGGTGACCTTACCTCCCTGCTGTTCCTGCCCAGCGGAGTGCTGCACTTTTGCTTGCACATTCTTTTTGTGACTCCTGCGTGATGCTGGTAGCTGGGAAGTCACTCGTGTACCCATTAGTGTTGAGACTCCGCTCCCCCCATGCAGTCTCAAGGTCAGTGGCATTGCTGTCAGTTATGCACCACGTGTAGTTGCACTGGGGTGAGGGGCCCTCTGCACTTCATTTTCAGTTCTGATTGTCTTTTACAACTCTACCAGCGGCGGGGTGGGGGTGGGGGCGGGGGGCTATTTAACTCTTCGGAATTAGAGCCCATGGTTCTCTTCCCACACATCTGTTTCAAGTCCGTTCCTATAGTTGCAATTAGCCAATTACAATTGCTTCACAATTTTCTGCCTGAGGTTTGACAATTGAGGTCCGCCCCTGGGTCTGTCTGTTTCCTGGTCCTTTGTTTTTCCGCCTAGATGTCTGTTTCCTTCTCATCTATTATCTAGGTTCCTGTTCCTCCTAGATGGGTGGTCCTCGTTTTGCAGGATATGGGGTTTGCCCTGCTGTTCTCATTTTCCTGCCTACATAGTTGGTTGGTTATGGCCTTCCAGGTGGACAGGTAGGGTGGCTCAACACGTAAAGTGCTCATTTACCCCATCTCTAGCTCATGAATTTGAGGGCCAGTAGGCCCTCTCAGGCTTTCTTGTCACTAACTCTTAGTCTGATGGTTCCATAGTCTAGACCCACAGCCAACGTGACCTCTCTGTTCTCAAATGGCTTGTTAATCACAATCTGCTGCAATAGTATATATTTTGAGTAACAGGTTACTTGTAAAGGGAAATGTCATATGGGTCCTCTGTTGCCTTCGCCTTGGCAATCCTGCCGGTGCCCATGTTGGTGGGTAGTTTTCGCCTTCATCCCCGTGTTTTGGACATGCACCAGCCTGGGGCCCTGGCACTTGTCTCTTCCAGAGCTCTGCAACTCCTTCTTGTGGATTCAGTCATTAAAGTCAGCCACTTCCTTCTTGCTTTGTCTGCTTTGTCTTTGTCTGCTTCCTGTTTTGTTTCTGCCCTTTGATTTTCCCTTTTTTGTTGGTCGCTCCTCCGAGTCTTCTATCTTCCTGCCGATGTCCCGATGTCCTCTTTCCGATATTTAGAGGGTGACATTCATGTTGCTGCACTTATGTTGGGGGTTGATTCTGCTTGCTATTTGTCAGCCAAACAATAGCTTGTGGCCGTCTGCCCTTAAGTAATGTGGCACCTGATTTGCCTGATTTGGAGTCCTAGGCTAATAATGGACTATTATAGGGGTTTCTGGTTCTCGGTATAGCTGATTCCTTAATTTTGGGTCTTGGCAGTGCTTCTGGCTATCTGAGGATTTCGCGTGGTTTTCTTATTATTGCTACTGACCACTCCAGACAGTGTCTCAGATGGCCTTCCTTCATTGGCTGCTCCCATCCCCCTGTTTGGAGTCCTTTTTTCAGTGCTATTGTTCCTTCCCAAGTATCCGGCAGCTCTTCAGTTAATGCAGCTGGAATGTTGGTCTTAAACCTCACATCCACTTACTATGGTCTCAGGGGCGGGCTTGACTTCCTGTTTTCCGCTGTTTCTAGTTCTATTGGCCCATTTTGCTTTTATTTGCCTATAGTTCTGTTGAATTTGTGGGGTTCCCGCTAAGCTCTTCTCAACTTTTTGGGTTGGTGGGGTCCTCTTGCTTCCTCCTAGGGTTCTGCGATCCTGACGGTTTTCAATAGTCTGTTCAGTCTTTTTGATTCCTTTTGAGATATGTTGATTGATCTTTTTGCTTTTGCTGGCATGCTGGATGGCCTTAGTGGTTGGTATATCATCATAGAGTAAGGGCTGTGATGATGATCATGATGAAAATTACATTTATAAAGCGCTTGGTTACACTTTACTAGGGTGTCCCCGCACTGCGGCACATAAGCGAAGAAAAACATCATTCTCAGGTCACCTTCCCGTCGGGGAACAACATCAGAAGCTACTCATTAGGAAAAAGGAAAGTTTTCAGCTTTTTACGGAAGGTCACCTCCGATGTCTCCATCCGAAGCCCCACGGGAGTCTATTCCATTGCTGAGCCGCCACAAACCTGAAGGCGCGCCCGACCATTCTTACTGTCCTGACTCTAGGGACAGTAACCTGTCCCATCTCACTAGATCTTAGTTGGCGGCGAAGAATATGGAGGAGAGGTAACAGTACAATTACTTATCCGTAATCTTCATTACACCATGTGCATGTCTTCCTCGTCGCAGGCCTGACACGTGCCCGTCTTTTCCACTGGGTCCCTGTTTCCGTGTATTGACTGGTTTGACATTGTACATGATGTGGAAGTCTGGTACAGATAGCCACAGAGCGACAAAGCATTAAAAAGATGCTGTTGCAGCGAAGTAGTTTCCTTTCTCCAGGGTGAGACCCATCCTCATAGAGTAAGAAATGGGACAAGGAAGGCATAGCCATGGAGTACTGAAGATTACTGGGAAGTAATAGGACCAGCATCACCCAGGGCAGACAGGTGCATTGGAAAAGCATTGCCTTCCACCCACTCCCCATATATACCATGAGGACCTCATACTATATGACGACAAGGGCTACACGCTGAATTGAGAAACACATCATATGCTATCCTAACACAAGTAATAAAGCTGCATAACTGTGCGCGTTCACTCAGTTTTGAAACAAGGTGAGAGGAAGTTGGCATGTTTCTCTTAGGACTTCTGAATACAGTTTATATGGTATTTAAATAATGTTGGGAGCTTGTATATACGAATCTTCAACATTTTTGACACATATTTTTAGTTTTAATTGCTTGAAACAAATATTTTTCTTCAATCACGTGAACTTCAAAAACTATACTCCACGCCTCCGAGTTCTAAGGCCCTAGTATGGACACTGCACCTTTTACCCTCCCTAAAATTTAGATAATACAAGCTTGAAATAAGTACTCCTATAACAGAAAACCAGAGGCTGACAGTAACAGAGCATGCTACCATAAGGAGTATTGGACTGCCCAAAACCTTGAATCAGCTGTTCCGCTTTGCCAACTGTTCCCAGGATCAGCAAAATTCTAGCTGTAGCTAATGGGTTCTGCCTATTTAGTCCACCAGGTCTTTACACTTTTGACTACCTGGTTTTTGGACCTTTAGTGTGGATGAGTCTCACTACATGAGCCTTACTCACAGTAAATTCACGGTAATGGGACTGTGTGTGGTAACCACCAGTTTCCGCCTTTTAAGATAAGCCACTGCATCGCAGCTAGGATGGGAGGAATCAGGCTGGTTATATGTGAACATGGGCACACGCATGTGGGTTGTGCATGTCAGACTACTGTCAGGCGCAGACTGGTAATTGCACACAGGTAGCCTGGCGCATAAGGGACTGTTGCATGGAGTGGCACAGACCTGGGTTAGGCCTTATGGTATTAGTTGGGATTAATAGATAGGTCAATACCGCATACTGGAAAATCTATAGAGCTTTCACTATATTATATATATATTATACATATAGATGAAATCTTCCTTAAAGTCCAGTGGCTGCCATAAGGAAAGGATGCACCGTGGCTGGTACCACGAAAGCCGCAGAAGGCACTGCAGCACTACTCATTGCCTGCCTCGGCCACCCAATCCCCCAAGGCTGGGACACTTGACCTGGGCATGTTGCCGCCCGTGCCCTTGTTTGGGGGTGCAGACAAGCTAAGCATTGGTGAGCTGCCTGCTCCTACCCTAGGAACAGAGACATGATCTCTGGAGCTGCACACAGGGAGCAGCAGGCCCGGACTGGCCATAGCGGGCACCGGGCAATCCCCCGGTGCGCCGCAAGGGTGGGGGCCGGTTTTGAGCCCCTGGGGGCCGATTTTGCAAAATCGGCCCGGCAACAAAATCGGCCAAAAACCGGCCCTAGCAAAGCGCACGGCGGCACGTCCTAATCCAGTAGGATATGACTAGCAATCTTGTTTTGTTTTTTCTTTGACTCACTCCTCGTCTGCCCATCCACATGCTGCAACATGTGCTCTGAGTGTTTTTTGGACCCTATACATCATCAGAATGCTGTCTCAAACCGATCCAAAATGTAAATGCACAAGTCAAAGAAAAAACAAGCATCGGCATTGCCAATAGGACTTGCCTTTGGGACCTTATACGTGTTTAGCCATGCAGCACTTTGCCCTGGTCACTGTAATGATCAAATAGTGGTTTAGCAGTAAGGAGATATGAGTGAAATATACGAACACATACCCAGCATGCATTGCAATGCTACAGTATGCCCTCTCCAGAAAAGGGAATGGTAATTAGGGTTCAAATTTCATATGGCACAAACAGCCTTCCCTGATGTTGCACACTCAGAGTTGTCCTTAGATGGAGCAATTTAGACCTCTGTACGTGAAATTCATAATTTTAAAGACAATGTGGCAATGCTCCACAACTTCTGCTATCTTTCCGAATCCAAATACCTGACTAACTTATCCACCACTAAAAATGACTTTCATGTTTTACTATACTAATTCAACACTAATTCAACACTAATCCTCTATGGGTCCAGGAGTAGCGTGCCACTGACCGAAAAAGCGCTTTGACGCCTCGTCAGGGGTAGTAAGCGCTATATAAATGCAATTACAATACAATATATCTGCATTGGTTTATATCCATAATCGAGCCCAGGGGCAGCTGAAACAACCCAAAGAAAGGGATGTGATCCACTGAGCCGACTGCTGGTTCAATCAATCAATCAATCAGTGACATTTATAGAGCGCACTACCTACCCATAGGGTCTCGAGGCGCTTGGGGGGGGGGGGGGTGCCGCTACTGCTCGAACAGCCAGGTCTTGAGCTTCTTCCTGAAGGAGAGGTGGTCTTGGGTCAGGCGCAGGTCGGCCGGGAGGGAGTTCCAGGTCTTGGCGGCCAGGTAGGAGAAGGACCTTCCTCCTGAGGTGGCTCTGCGGATGCGTGGGACGGCGGCGAGGGCGTGGCTGGCGGATCGGAGGTGGCGTTTGGGAGCGTAGAAGTTGATGCGGTTGTTGAGGTAGCTCGGGCCTTGGTCGTGGAGAGCTTTGTGTGCGTGGGTAAGGAGGCGGAAGGTGATTCTCTTGTTGACCGGGAGCCAGTGCAGGTCTCTTAGGTGTCCGGAGATGTGGCTGTGTCGTGGGATGTCGAGGATGAGTCTGGCTGCGGCGTTCTGGATGCGCTGGAGTCTCTTCTGGATCTTGGCGGTGGTTCCGGCGTAGAGTGCGTTGCCGTAGTCCAGTCGGCTGGTGACGAGGGCCTGGGTGACGGTCTTCCTGGTCTCCGTGGGGATCCACCAGAAGATCTTCCGAAGCATGCGCAGGATGTTGAAACACGACGAGGAGACGGCGTTGACTTGCCTGGTCATGGAGAGGGAGGAGTCCAGGATGAAGCCCAGGTTGCGTGCGTGGTCCGTCGGTTTGGGTGCGGTGCCCAGGGCGGGGGGCCACCAGGAGTCGTCCCAGGCGGAGGGCGAGGAGCCCAGGATGAGGACTTCCGTCTTGTCTGAGTTCAGCTTCAGGCGGCTCGTCGTCATCCACTCGGCTACCTCTCTCATCCCTTCGTGCAGGTTGGCTCTGGCGGCGGTGGGGTCGTTGGTCAGGGATAGGATCAGCTGGGTGTCGTCGGCGTAGGAGATTATGTTGAGGTTGTGTTGGCGTGCGATGGCCGCGAGGGGGCTCATGTATACGTTGAAGAGAGTCGGGCTCAGTGAGGATCCTTGAGGGACGCCGCAGCTGACTTTGGTGGCCTCTGACTTGTACGGTGGTAGGCGGACTCTTTGAGTTCTTCCGTCGGGAAAGGAGATGATCCATTCCAGCGCCTTCTCCTGGATTCCGACGTTGCTGAGGCGTTGCACTAGGGTGCGGTGGCAGACCGTGTCGAAAGCCGCGGAGAGGTCTAGGAGGATGAGGGCCGCTGTTTCCCCGTTGTCCATCAGGGCTCGGATGTCGTCAGTGGCGGCGATGAGGGCGGTCTCGGTGCTGTGGTTGGCACGCAATCCGGACTGCGATGGGTCGAGGGATCCGTTCGTCTCGAGGAAGGCGGCCAGCTGTTTGTTGACGGTCTTCTCGATGACTTTGGCTGGAAACGGGAGTAGAGAGATGGGGCGGTAATTCTTGAGTTCGGTGGGGTCTGCTGTAGGTTTCTTCAGTAGAGCGCTGAGTTCGGCGTGCTTCCAGCTCTCGGGGAAGGTGGCGGTGTCGAATGAGGTGTTGATGATGTCCCGTAGATGGGGTGCGATGACAGCGTCGGCTTTGTTGAAGACGTGGTGAGGGCAGGGGTCGGCCGGAGATTCGGAGTGGACGTAGTTCATCGTGTGGACGGTGTCTTCGGTGTTGACCGGGGTCCAGGCGCGGAGGGTGGTGGTGGGTGGTGTTGCTGCGGTCGTGGCGTGCGTCGGTTGAGTGCTGAAGCTGTTGTGTATGTCCGCGATCTTGTTGTGGAAGTAGGAGGCGAGGGAGTTGCAGAGGTCTTGCGAAGGGGTGATGTCGTTGTTTCCGGCGTTGGGGTTGGAGAGCTCTTTCACGATGTTGAAGAGTTCCTTGCAGTTGTGTGCGTTGTTGTCCAGTCTGTTCTTGAAGGCCGTTTTCTTGGCGATGCGGATCAGTTGGTGGTGTTTTCGGGTGGCGAGCTTGAGGGTGGTCCTGTTGTCCGGCGTGGGTTTCTTTCTCCAGGCTTTCTCGAGGGCACGGCAATTCTTCTTGGAGCTCCTGAGTTCGTCGGTGAACCATGGGGCTCTCTTACTGCCGGGTCTGATGGGCGGGGTCCTCAGTGGGGCGAGTTCGTCCGCGCAGTTGCTGATCCACTTCGTGAGGTTGTCGGCAGCCTGGCTGGGGTTCGCTGAGCTGGCCGGAGGGTGCTGGCTCAGGGATGCGGCGAGCTGGTCGGCTGTGATCTTGTTCCAGCTTCTTCGGGCAGCCTGTTGCTGGTGGTGGTGGGTCGTCGTTCTTCGGAAGGTGAAGTGGATGCATCTGTGATCTGTCCAGTGGAGTTCTGTGGCGTGGCTGAAGGCGATGTCTTTGCTGGATGAGAAGATGGCGTCGAGTGTGTGTCCGGCGAGGTGGGTGGGGGTGGACACCAGCTGCTTGAGTCCAAGGTTGGCGAGGTTGTCGAGCAGGGTGCCGGTGTTGCAGTCGTTGTTGTTCTCCAGGTGGAAGTTGAAGTCCCCCAGGAGGATGTAGTCAGCGGAGGGGAGGGCGTGCGGGCTGACAAAGTCGGCGATGTCCTCGCTGAATTGAGTGCGTGGTCCCGGAGGTCGGTAGATCAGGGTGCCTCTGAGGGTGGTCTTTGGGTCGGTGTGGATCTGGAAGTGCAGGTGTTCGGCGGAGGGTGGGGTGTTGTCGGTGCTGGTCGTGATGCGGATGGTGTTTTTGTGGATGATGGCGATGCCTCCTCCCATCTGGTTGGCGTTGCGGTCCCTACGGGTGATCTTGTAGCCCTCTGGGATGGCGATGGCGATGTCGGGCGCTGAAGAGGCGTTCATCCAGGTTTCCGTGAGGAAGGCAACGTCAGGGGCTGTGGTGTCGAGGAGGTTCCAGAGTTCGATGGCGTGTCTGTGGACGGAGCGGGTGTTGAGCAGGATGCACTTGAGGTGGTTGCTGCTAGTGTTCGGCTTGGTGGGTGCTGGTGTCGGGCAGGTCCTGATGCAGGTGAACTTGCAGGTGTTGCAGCTGAAGGGTCCGTGGACGCGTCGTGGGGTGGCTCTGCTGCATCCTGGGACTCGGCCGGTGTTGAGTGCGATGAGGGTGGCTGCGGTGTAAGTCAGGCGGGTCGGTCGGGGTCCTCGGGGGCCAGGGGTCCTGGCACTGGGCGCGGTCCAGGCGCGGACGGGCGTAGACGGGCTTACCTTTGGCGCGCCTTTGGCGCACAATCGGCGCGCCCGCTGCGCGTGACCGCTGCGCGTTCGCACGGTCGCCATATAAGGCGAAGTGCGCGGGTGGGCGGGGCAGCTGGGAGGCGTTGCAGCTCTAATCCCAGCTTCACGTCTTGACAACACTGTGTGATTCTCGAACAATCACTACATCTCACTGCTTGGCCAAAACTGTCAGCAATTTGAAACAGTCTAAACGCTGGTATGAAGCACTAGAAACATGGGCACATGACTGTAAATTGACCCCAAAACGGCACTAATTCAGGGCGAAATCCCTGCAGAAAGAGGCGCCTGAGCTTTGTGGTTGTACATTTTTGCAGAAATGTGTGCTAGAGGTTCTTTACCACCATAAACAAATGAGTGCCTGGCTTCCTTATCTCATTCTGAACATGATTCAACTTTGGATTAAGTATTTTAAACTGAAGATTTGAACACATTTATGGAAACAGCTTACTATTTGATGAAACATGTGTTTAGAAGCCGTAGTCGTGCAGGTAGGTAGTGTCAAGTGTTTTTAAAATGTGTTGCTTTTGACTAATTTATAATGACCAACAACATGAATGAGGTGCTTGTGTATAAAGCAATTAACTGGGAGGAGCCATCTGCGCTATGAAGACTCTTCATTGTAGAAACACAGTAGACGGGATTCAAGGAGTCGGTGGAAGGCCGTGGTGACGGGACGTATGTGCTACTATTTACTGGCGTGTGACAGCACACACAGGTGGAGGGTAGGGCATGAAGTGCAGTGGCTGCTAATAGTTTCTAAAAGGGCACACAAGGGCAGGTGAAGGAAGAAGCAGTGCCTAGCCCATCCATATACTCCACCCCACCAAACTCTGGAGCCCCTAAGTGAGGTGACGTCAGAGGCTTTTTAGGGAGACCCACTTGAGGATAAAGGTGATGACCATGTTATCAGTGGCGAAGGGTGCAGAGATGATCATCATCCCCATTTTACTATTTTACTGAGAGTTGTTATATAGTGCTTCCACAAGCATCAGAACAAGTTACAATTACGACACAGGAGAATTAAATGA
The DNA here is from genome assembly GCF_964263255.1 of Lissotriton vulgaris. Taxonomy (NCBI): domain Eukaryota; kingdom Metazoa; phylum Chordata; class Amphibia; order Caudata; family Salamandridae; genus Lissotriton; species Lissotriton vulgaris. The sequence continues at coordinate 513,142,123 of NC_141697.1, read as the reverse complement.
TAATATTGGCTTTACACGTGATCAGCGATCACATGCACGACACCACCCCAGCTTCCCTCACCCCACCCCAACACACACACACTTCACGCATATCGCTGTGCAGTTCGCGTGGGCAGAGGTATTCTCCAGCTCTGGTTGCTTTATGGGTTTCTTTTTTGTGGGGGGCAGTGTCCTCTAGCTCTGGTTGTTTGGGAGGGCACAGTTTGTTTATGCTTCTTGCCCCCTGTCAAAATGTGCTTCTGTTAATGCAGTTTAGTCAGGAATGACAAACGTGTCGGGCTCGGCTCTGCCACTCCCCGAACCACATCTGCATATTACATGGAATAAACCATACAGCATAACTAGCAAGAATTAAAACTCCACTTTAGTGTCAAATCCCCATTCCTGGAGGGACAGGCATTGGTAACTATGAGGAAAGAATTAAACGATTTTCAGGAACTTTATCTGTGAAATGCTGCTTAACCCCATATCACTTCTTTAAAAAGCATTTAAGCTTTGGGTTGCATTGGGCTTACCTCTCATCTCTCCCATACATTGCCTAGTATAGTATAGGAGAAGGGGCGGAGGGGGAGCAGCAATTCCATTAGTCAATGCTGCGTCAATAAGGAAACCACAGCAAGGGGGAAAAAGTGAAACCAGCACAAAACAAGGAACGGAATACTCTTATTTCAACAAGCCTGGAATTACCATAGAGACACATGTGATGTTATTTTTAAAATTACTGCGGTGCAAAGCGATGATCAATGCTCCAGGAGACACTAGATTGCTTCAGAGAGAGGATGTGGCAAAAGATAGAGAGCTGCTGACTTTGGAACTGGGGAACAAGGTTTGAGTCTCAACGTGGCTCTCCCAATGCCTACAAAAAGAAGCCGCAAAAAAAGAAGCTGTGAATGCTAAACAAGACAAGCGGAAGCACATTACAAGATAAACAGAGTTTGTTGTTTTCGAACAGTGGCAAGACACCAAAACAAAGAGTGCTCACAGGGTATCATAAATAGTAGTAAGAATAAGAGCACATGTAACAGGAGCAGTTCTCATGGGATGTTACAAAAAAACTAAAAGTAGAGACTATTAAACAAATGCACCAAAAAAGTAGGCATTTAGGAAGGGCAGTAACAGGAACCAATGAAAAAGATGGGAGGTGCTCAAAGCCCACATTGAAGATACAGCATGTCTCAAAGACACAATGCATGTGCTGCCTAGGCGAGACCTAAAAAGACAAAAATATCCTGCCTGCATGAAGTCATACCAAAGTACTAACCAATGTCAGCTACCTGTGTAATTAACTGTCACTTTATCTATCAAATGGCTTTTGTATGGGCTGTTCAAAAGAGTGCCTGACACTTCAAACCAGACAATGGCAGAACAGGACTAACTCAGTCCCATTTCTGTACATGTGCCTTTTTTTGCTATTATGCTTAATATTTATTGTTGTGATTACAAAAGCTCTGGGGGACAACTGACTAAAAACAAGCATTGGCAACGTCAATAGGTTTCAGCAATGCTGCATTATCTAGCAGCACTGCTGTTCAGCATGGCTGGAAGTTACTGAATGCCCAGAATCACAGGATGTTGAGCCAACACCGAGTCTCTTCATGTGCCCATGTTGAGTTTATTCTCCTGCCCCTCCTAACACAAAAAAAACACAATGGCATGGCCTGGGCTGGCTGCATTATGGTGCTTTTTCAGTGACTTTCAGCCATCCTGAACAGCAGATGTGCTGCTAGATAACATGGCTAAAAGACATTCACATTGACCAGGCCAATAGCTTGGGCATTGCCGAGATATATTGGCTTTGCCAGTGCTTGCTCTGTGTTGGTGGGGTCTTGCTGAACAAATGTGTTAGAGATAGTGAAAACCAGTTGAGGAGCTTCGAAGTGAAGCTAAGATGTGGTGTGATGGTCAGCGTTGCGGACAAGAGAAACGCAGGGCCGGACTGGCTACTGGGCATTTTGGCATGCTGCCGGGCTGGGGGCTGATTTCGTTGATGGGGACCTGCGTGTGCTAAACGAAATTCGTTTTGTTTTGTTTATTTCGAAGCACACGCAGGTCTCCATCAACGAAATTAGCCCCCACCGCAGTGACATCAGCCCCCAGCTCGGCAGCATGCCAAAACGCCCGGTAGCCAGTCCGGCCCTGGAGAAACGGGGAACCAGAGAATCAGGGAACCAAGTTTGAATCTCGAGGTTGGCTAAGCAATTTATGTTTCTGGGCAAATCACTTACGCTTTCCCTGCTTATAATAATGAATGTCATTGTGTAATGTAACTGGTGAGCACTGAAAGCACTCCAATAGCATCAGCAGGTGTTAGCACTATGGCAAGATGGTGGATGGAACAAGCACTCCAATACCACTGGATCATACACAAAAAAATGCAGGAACAACAAGGGAGGTAGTGGGGGCCGGCTCAAGCAGGGAAGCAGGATGGGATAGAGAGATAGGCAAGCAATGACAGGAAAAAAAAACTTAATTGAAGCAGGATCAGTGACAAAAATGAATGTGTCATTGTGTAATGTAACTTTTGAGCTCTTAAACCGCTCCAATACCATCCGCTTGTGTTCACGCTATGGCAAGACAGACGACACAGTGAGTGCTCCAATACCATTGGATCGTGCAAAAACAGTTAACAAATGTTGTTCATGTTTTATTAACTTTTTAAGAAATGCATTTGTTTATGTACACACATGCACAAGCATTTTAGTGGTATATGTGAAAGTGTACAAAGGAGACGGCCTGAAAACACAAGTACTCCTATGTAGTGCTTGAAAACAAAGAAAAGAATTGCCCCGCAAACTGGGAGCAGTGTAAGGAGACATGTTTCATGCACTATGGGAGAGCCAAACACAAAAAGAGGGCATGACATCTGCATGCCATGGAGAATGGTATAAAAGAAAAAGAGAGTGATGCTGAAGTTTACCAGTGGTAGAAGATGGTTGGCCTGTAAGCCACAGATTGAACACAACACGTCTCTTCAGCACAGTGCATGCACTGTCTAGCCGAGACCTCATAAGTTAGGGCTACACTGCGTCTGTAATACGAGGAAGCAGCCGTAAGTTCTGGTTGAGTCATAGAACAATGCAGACATTGGCCTACGTTGTGTCCCACCTTCTTATTTACACAGTGATAGAAAGAAGGAGCAAAGGGGCTATAAATAATGAGTTGCACACAACCCATCTAAATCATATACATGATGTAAGCTTTGGATGTGTGCCATCACTGTCCACAGCAGCAACTTAATTGATAAAGGCAAAGACTCTAGTTTTTTTTTTTTTTGCTTGGCCTATTGAATTCAGATTACCCTCAGGATACAATTATCCACCTACAGAAAGATGGTGACTATATCAAAAGCAAGTCTCTTTCAAAACGCCTTCAATATTTTGAGTCATTATCTTTTCTTGCCTCCTTTCTTTACCTAATGAATTGCTGTGTTTCTTTCTTGCTCCTTATTTCCATTGGATGTATACTGAATTTCCTGCTCCTATACTCAAATAGAGAATCCATCTCTCCATCCCTTTTCTGTCTCTAAGGAGGCGGGGGTTTCACTGCTTAGGGGAGAGGAGGGATTTTGTTCCTTGCTTGGGCCATATCTATTCCGAAAGGACACAGATGATGCAGTTAAATGATCCCTCTCACCTTTAGTTTGATAATTTAAAACTCTATTGTTTTCTGCGCCAGAAACAACGTTAGCTTAAATCCAAGTAACAGAGTCCAATACTTATATTGTAGTATAATTGCATACACCTGCAACCACCTTCTCAAATTAAGCACTGGTCTGCCGCTTCCACCATTGCAAAAAAGCGCTGAGTGCTGTTTCTGCCGCTCCAGTCTCAGTATTTTGTAGGCCTGGGAGGAATTTCAATTATGTAAGAGTTATCTGAGTAGTTTCAGTAGTCTGCATTACTCTTTGACACAGAATTACTGATAATAACATGATAACTCCTGCTCGCATATTTAAGAGTACTTGAAGGAAAACAAATCTAACCAAAAAAGTAGTGAGTGCGAACAAAATGAATTCTCGTGCCTATTTTGGAAGGGAGGAGCATTTCTGCACTTAGAAATAGCGCTAAATGCAGAATTTATCTTCTTGTGTACTTGCGCATAATCTCACGTAACCACATAATCTCTTACGGAATTCCACTTGATTACACTACACTCAATTACACAAGTTATGCCCACCCCTAGTATATTGGCTGGAAGTCGTTACAGCCAATCCAGAGCAGAGAAACCAGTGTGCTACCCTGACAGATATCTGTGACTTTGGGCCCTAACATGAACGAACAGCCTGCATGCAGATTTACATACCTTTAGATTTACAAGATTTACTGCCTTGGAAAGAGGGAGTGTAGAGCATGAGTGAGAGCAGAGCAAAGTCACTTACCCATACAATTGGACTGCCTGTCGACGGTGGGTGTGCCGCCCCCTCAGTGTCTCGAGCCCACTGAGGAGACTGCCAGTGGGTGGGCTTGATGCTCTGGATGCCTGCTGGGGGTGAATCAAATCCGACAAATGCCCTTCTTCTGGAAAAATATTTTCTTGGAGTTTGGTTTTCCATTTTAACCTCATACTCAGCCTTTTGTTTTTGTTTTCTTTTACTTTCTCCTATTCGTAAATTGAGGAAGGAAGGTTCCCTCCCTTAGCTCCCCTCCTTTCTCGAGCAATTCGCTTTGCCCTCCACCTATGGTCTTCCCTTCTGTTATTATCCCATTCTCCCTCTCGCCTCTCTACCCACTCTTGCTCCTCCAATCCTCTGATTGTGGAGTGGCCTGGTCTTTCTTCCCCTTTATATTTTAGTCCAACACCAATGATGCCTTCCTCCTACCTACATTTTTCTTTCCTGTCTTATTTCTTCCCTGTTTTGCCCTCTCCTTTTTCTTCCATCCATAAAATCTTTTCCTTGAACCTCATTGGTTTTTCGTGGGAATGGTATTTCGTCAATATGACTATTCCTCAACATGGGGATTCGTCAGCCTGATTTTATGAGGTTAGCTTTATTCATTTTAGGATTTTATCATAATTACAGAATTCCGTTGAATGAGCGCTCAGTGTCCTTTTTAAATCTTTCGGTTGGTCTAGCTGTCCACATGTGGCAGCAGTAAACAAACATATTTGGTGAATGTCTTATGTTGAGAAAACAATTATTGCCTTTACTCAAAAATGACTCACTTATATTGTATGTCTTTCCAGAAAATGGCAAGATGATATTTGTAAAAGATAGTAAGTGGTAAAAAATAAGAGGATTTTCACAAATTAAACTGATATTTAAAAACACTGTGCTTCCAAAATCATTTCAGTGATGATTCATGCCGAGTTAGGAACACACATTAGTAATAATGTGGCATCATTTTTTTATTATCAATCAACATGTGCTTGCTGCTAGGGCAGTACTTTCATGAATCATGTGGAGGTATTTCAGGAGCGACATTGAGGTCTTTCCAATGCATTTAACATTTATACATTTAACTGCAGTCTCACACCTGAGCTTATAGGATCAGTATGCCTTAAGAGATATATATGTCTTGTTTTCTTAGCCTCTAACGTGTCTCGTTCGCAACTGGGCAGACCTGTAGTCTGAGCTTCAAAAATCTAAATCGAGGGATGGCTCTGCATTCTACATTAGCCCAAAAATCTACTTACAAATGGCTAGGTTGGAAAATAAATTGGAACTGAAAGGAAGGCGCTTTATTTATGGTAAATTACATCATCAGATTATTTGGACAGCTTTAAAACCTATTTTTCCACACAATTTTGTAGCCGGGTGTACGATAAAATGAACTGTTTGGCCCTTTTTTTTTTAAATCGATCCAGTGTAGGAAGGAATGAAAAGTATTGGGTATACTCTGCAAACCATGAATAGTTGGAATATTTCTGCAGTGCCTATCTGTTGCTTTCTTTTCACTCAATTTCTTAGGCCAACTGTGCTTTAATATGCATAATAGGAAGGGCCAATGGAATTATGCAATTTTGCCATCGCAGTGTTTTTTGCATATTTATAGATTTGCCACATTTGGCACATAATCCATCATCTGCTGCATATTCGGCAGACTTTATCCCCCCTGAAATTGTTTCTAACTTAAACGATTCAAATGTTGCTTAAAGCGCAGGGACAAGTGTCCAGTGAACAGCCCTTTGCAAAAATTAACTGGCCAACTTTCTGTTGCTTAATTCTATATTTGGGAGTTAAACTAGTACAAGTGAGGTGCATTTAACCACCAGACAGTGTAAACAAGTATAAAAATAACAAAATAAGGAAGTATTGCAATCACAAAATGCACCACCACATTGCTTGCGCTGCATAATTTGCCTTTTCTTGTCGCAAAATTTACTCAACCCTGTCGCATAATTTGGCCCTCCTCTGCCACTCCAGAGGGACTGATGATAGGGGTATTTTATTAAGTGAACAAACTAGCGGATTGGGCTTGCAAACCTTACACTAAGCATGGAGGGGCTCACTTTCTATGCTTGCATGGGGCCTTTTCCAGCATTTCTATGCCACTGGGAATGCTAGCAGTTGTTTGTTGTAGCATTCCACCTCCCAGGGAGGGCTTCATTTCACGAGAGAGTGTTTTGCACTCTTAGACATCAGGGGCCCTCTTTATGAAGGCCTTGCGCCGCCGGTGCGTCACTTTTAACATGGGAAAAAGTGACGCAGCGGTGGCGCAAGGCCTTCATAAATAAGGCCCCATACTTTTTGGCACTTCCAATGCTTTATCTCAGACTTTCATCGTATAAAGGCAGCAATCATTTACATTTTTATTTCACTGATAAGGCTTTTGTCAGGACTCGAACGCGCGTCTTACGCTAGAGCAGATCGAGATAGACTGGCCTCAAGGTTGCCGCCTGTAGCCGTTGGAATCACCTGATCTTGCAGGACTTTAGGCGGCCACCTTGGGGTCAGGCTGTCCAGTCTCCCACCATTGTCTTATGTTCCACCGCAGTGTGCAGAGTGTAGGAGAAATAAGGGGGAAATACATTTTCCATACTAAAAGAATGATTGTCGCAGTTCACATCGTTGCCAGTTTTACAAACTGAAAATTATTTAGACATCTACTGGCCTTTCTAATATACAGGGAATCGTGGCTTACCCATGCAGAACAATTCGATTCCTATCGTGTTTTTTTTGTTTTCCTTGGGCAGTGAAAATGTCATTGCCATATCATTTTTATCAAGTTTGATATTATTCTGGTACATGGTATGCTTTTCTATCTTTGTATCCATTATACACATTATCTATTCATTAAAGTAATCTTTTGCATAAATAATGATCTCATATTTAACCATTCTCAAATAAGTATGCAAAGAAACACTGAAGAAAATATGTACTTGCATAACACACAATTAACCGTTTTCTTAACTCCTTGAACAATACGAACTTTTTAAGACGCAATGTTCGACAAATACAGTGCTCAATGCGTACCTAGCGCTGCAAGGTCATTGTAAAGGCAAAGCGGGGAGGGGGGGGGGGGGCGGGGAGAGGGGGATACAAATCTCTTTACCGTACCATAGTTTGTCGTGGCAGAGCCTGTAGCGTGCACTCATTTACAGATAGACATTTTAAATAAATCTCCCTTCATTACCCATAGACTAACTTCTCTAAAATTACCACTGGATGGCACCACAAGACAAGGTGTTGATTTTTGGATATTTATCTGTGTTATTGTGCCTGAAAAATGAGTAATTGTAAACTTGGCTAGCTCCATTAATTTTTTTTATGTAGTCTAGTTATCTACACTGCTTTCTCGGGTTTGCCAGTATCTTAAAATGGCTCTACTTGTATTTAACCAGAATACTTTCAAACCTTTGAGTTAATATGGCATCAATTGATTCTTTGTGAGTTGTATTCTTATTGTAGTATCGCGCTGGATACGTTCTAGTGTTCAGCATGTTGTAACACAACATGCTGGAGCGACAAGGCGGCAGCCCACTGATTCAGTGGAAGCCTGGCAGCAAAGGGCCTCCGGGTCGTCCAGTGAGAGGGGACACCCACGAGAGAGGGGTATCCGTGGGAGGGATATCCTGCAACTGCAGATCCTGTTGGAGACAGCCACCAGTTGGAGAAAACACCTCAACCAGGATTATGCAGTGGACAGCAGCACACCAATGATCCACCATCATTCCATCTGCACTTTCCACTGACTGCGGTGTCGGAAGAAAGGGACTGTAATGCACACTTCCACGATGCAAGTACGAAAGGAGCACATCCGCAGGGCACCCGAACATTGTGCCAAGGAGAACTAGTGGTCCCGGCCGCAAGGATACCCTCGCCGGCAGATGACCAGCAGCAAAGTCATCTACATTGAGTTAAGTTTGGTTTGCAATTTTGTATTCTCTCCCACAGGTTCGGACTTCATTTTGTTTGGACCTTCATTAAAGTTTGGGAGGGATGTAGTATGGCCCTGGATACGTTCTATTGTTCAGCATGTTGTAACACACACTGAACACCCACCCACCACAGGAGTCATCAGTCAGATGACCCTGACAATAAAAGGGGCCGAGCGCACATGCTCTGAGCCAGTTATCCAACTATGCTACCTGTGTCTGCGTTACCTCATTATTAGTATGAGGGCCTTGGGCCCAACACCACACTTATCATCTTTTAGTCACTGAAGTGCACATAATATGATAGAGGGTAGTGCTGCTTCATATAGTTGAGCAGATATGTTGCATGTAAGTTGCTATTGAGAGCTGTTGTTCAGTTTTTAACACCTTGGCTGCTAGGCGTTTTCCCCCTCCTGTGCTGTAAATCACTAAATCTCCTTTATTCATGACGAGCTCAGCTCGTCATCAGCACAGCTCAACTGTGCATCATGACGAGCTGAGCTCGTCATCAGCATCGAAAGGGTTAATAGCAATGGGCATTTCGTCCCAGTGCACAGGATAGAGATCGTCGGTATTAGTAGCTGTTTTGGGAAACAGTGCTCAAGGGTTTCAGGCAGCGCTTGAAATGATAGCAAACAGGTGTATGAAATTGGAGTTTTAGTTGAGGGGATTAGACGTCACCTCATATAATGATCACAATCCTTGTCAGGGTGAACCACAAAAGCCACTAAATATAAACATGTGCTCAGTCCTTCTGGAAGACACAAAAGCCGCCAGGATTAATTTAGTGGCAATGTGTAAAGCATTTGTGAAGCACTCAAGCAGGAGAAGAGTGAATACACCACAAAAAACCCAAACCAATTTAGAAAAATAGAGAAAAAATAAATGAATCAAATGATACCAAAATGACAAACCTACAATCAGTAGTAAAGTGGTCAGTAGAACCGGCGACATGATTTTTTAAATTTGAATGAAAAAATAGATCCAAAAAGAACAAAGCGCCAACTGCTGCAATCTGTTTGCATGAGTTTGGTTGAAACTTAAAAATGCGACTGCAATACAGATCAGATTGGACCCGGTCTAAGAGTTACTTTCGGACTTGGAAGAAATTCTGAGAAGGTAAAGTCTTCTGTAGGGAGTCACTGAACGAAGTCTCTGTGAAGCTGTCAATGAAGGTGGGAAAAACTCAGATGGCAAATGTCAAGAGTTTGTGCCAAGGAGGTCATCGATGTCGACGGGGTGCTGCTCAACATCAGGTCTGGTGAAGATTTGTACATTCAGAAGTTTTTCTAGAGCTCGGATTTCCTCAGCAGAGCAAAGCTGGATACTGTCATCTGGAGGCACCACTGAACTGGATTTGCATCTGCATAGAAAGACAAGGCAGGATCCGGGCCAAGCCAATCCCACCGGCGATCCAACCTCAGAGGATCAGCTTTTGGATATGCCCTGGTCCCACCCTGGTTCTCAGAGCTGAAATGTGTAGAACAGTTTCTAAGTCCCAGCTTTTCTAGCCCAGCAGTATTCTAACGTCAATCAAGGACCAGGACCTGAGGGGACCACTTGGGGGTGAGCACTCACTCAAACAGAGACCAGCAGTAGGGTTCAGGACAGGGCGGGCCCGGTTGGAATTGGTCAGCTGAGCAGGTGCATGGAGAGGCCTTTGGATACTTGTGTCTTTAGCTCAAGGAGGAAGTCAGCCAACTTTCTCTTGGAGTCACTTCTGGGGTCCTGGATTCAAGGCAAGAAGGCCAACCTTGCTTCAGGCTCTTCAGACAGCAGAGCAGTCCTTCTTACAATCTTCACAGGTCCAGGAGTGTTCCGAAATGGGTACTAGGTGTGCCATCCTGTGGGTTTAAGGTAACACCTGGCCACTCCCTAACCCATGGGTTGTTTCCAGGGGTGTCCCTACACACTTTAGCAGCACGTCCTGTGTGTTCTAATGTGAGCTGTTCCGCAGTGCCCTTATTCCCTAAAACAACATAGAAGATTCCTTCTTCCCCTGGTCAGAGCTTCTTGTGCCCACTCAGAGGTGTGGCTATGAAAATGGGCAAATCAGCCTTTGTGGTCACTTCAACCTGTTCTGGGACAGCTTCCCAACCCACTGTGTTTGGAGCCAAGCTGGTTAGTAAGGCAAAATTAAGGCAGTCAAAGGATAGGAATCCTTTGGAGCTCAGGTGGGGGCTGGGCACAGACCCCCATCCCATCCTGTTTAAGAAAGAAAAACACCTTTCACACCTAACTCCTTTGTCCACTGTTTGGGAGCAATCCACATCTCACCAAATAGAGACACTGGCAGAAAGACACATTTGGTTTAGCCAGAAAAGTGTCATTTTCAAAAAGTAACATAAAATCTGACTTGAACATTAAGTTGGATTTTACATTTAATTAAAATGAGTCGTTGAAATATCTTGTAACTACCCCAGTACTCAAAGCATTATAAGGGGTTATAGTTATAATCAGTGCCGCTGGAATTATCTGGCACAGGAGGACCAAAGTAAGCATCAGGGTTGACTAAATTATGCAGAAAGAAAAGGTAAATTACGCGGCATAATGCAACACTTTTTGTGAAAGCATTAGCTCATTATTTTGTTATTTTTACATGTGAACACTATCTGGGGTAAGGTGTCACCTTGTTAGTACCAGTTTGACACCGAGAAATAGGCACAAGCAACAGAAAGGCGACCAGTCATCTTTAGCTAATGGCCTTCCATTGTCAGCAACACTTGTTTCAAAGTTTTTAGTAGATTTTGATACTTTGTGGTAGAATAAATGTTTTTGTTGAAATCCACAGCTTATCAAACAAATGATGGATTATGTGGCAAACACGGCAAATTCCTAATTACGTAAAAAATGCATAACATGTAATTCCAGTGGCCCTGGTTATTGAGTAACCTGGTGTTTCCCGATAGGAGGGTCAGCCTTACCACAGTGAAAAACTATTTTGGAGCTTTTTCCCTGCCAGGACATGTAAAGCCTAAGTACACATGTCCTAATTTTAAAAAACAATGCAACCTGACCTATGAGCCTTTAGGGTCTACCTTAGGGGTGACGTATAGGTATTTAATAGGTTTAGGCCTGGTGAAAGGTTTATTAAGCTATGTCTAAATGGCAGTTTAAAACTGCATACTCAGGGGCAGGCCTGGAGACATGTTTTAAAGTGTAACTATAGTGGGTTCCACAATGAATACTTCAGGCCACTAGCAGCATTTACTTTACAGCCCTATGCACACGTAGTACCATATACTAGGTACTTATGAGTAAATAAAAGTGCAAATCAGAAATATGTCGATTTTATTATATTTAAAGGGAGAGCACAACAACTGTAGCACTGGTTAGCGGGTGTAGAGTGCGCGGAGTCCTATGGGCAACAAAAGTGGGAATGGCAAGCAAAAGATGATAATTTCCAACAACAGGCACTCACTAGCTTAGAGTACTTGTTTCCTACTGAGAAATGCTGGTACTCTCTCATTAAATATACTGCACCCCTGCTGAGCAGTGCTGGTACTCTCTCATTAATACTGCACCCCTGATGACCAGTGCTGGTACTCCCACATTAAAATACTGCACCCCTGCTGAGCAGTGTTGGTACTCCGACATTAAAAATACTGCACCACTGCTGAGCAGTGTTGGTACTCCCATATTAGAAATTCTGCACCCCTGCTGCGCAGTTCTGGTACTCTCGCAATAAAAATACTGCACCCCTGCTGACCAGTGCTGGTACTCCCACATTAAAATACTGCACCCCTGCTGAGCATTGTTGGTACTCCCATATTAAAAATACTGCAGCACTGCTGAGCAGTATTGGTACTCCCACATTAGAAATACTGCACCCCTGCTGAGCAGTGCTGGTACTCTCTCAATAAAAATACTGCACCCCTGCTTACTAGTGCTGATACTCCCACATTAAAATGCTGCACCCCTGCTGAGCATTGTTGGTACTCCCACATTAAAAATACTGCACCACTGCTGAGCAGTGTTGGTACCCCCACATTAGAAATACTGCACCCCTGCTGTGCAGTGCTAGTACTCTCTCAATAAAAATACTGCACCACTGCTGAGCAGTGCTGGTACTCTCTCATTAATAATGCACCCCTGCTGACCAGTGCTGGTACTTCCACATTAAAATACTGCACCCCTGCTGAGGAGTGTTGGTACTTCCACATTAGAAATACTGCACCCCTGCTGACCAGTGTTGGTACTCCCATATTAGAAATACTGCACCCCTGCTGAGCAGTGCTGGTACTCTCTCAATAACATTACTGTACCCCTGCTGACCAGTGCTGGTACTCCCACATAAAAAATACTGCACCCCTGCTGACCAGTGCTGGTACTCCCTCATAAAAAATACTGCACCCCTGCTGAGCAGTGCTGGTACGCTCCCTTTCAAATTCAATACGTACAGGTACCCAGGAGTTGCTCGTTGAAAAAAACAACTGGCTGTGGGTAACAGTGACGTAGCAATAGCTACACAGTGCGGTGGGGCCCGAGCTCCAGGGGACCCCCCTCCGGCACTGTGCATGGCCAGAAGGCCCCTGGCCTGAGAACTCCTGACTGGGTCCGGAGTGTGGGGGTGCACAGGGGGCTTCATGTACTTTGCAGGGGGACCCCCCCTCAAATTTTGGTATGCCACTGTTTAGGTGGTCACAAGTGAGATTTACATTAATTACGGCTCTAATATGTTCTACTTTTCGATGTAGTAGTATTCCACTTGTAATTTCGAAGTATCTCATCATACATGTGCATTCTAAAATATGCATTAACCCCTTGCATGCTGCCGCGATTTTGCACCTGTGCAGCAAAATCGCGAGTTGGCGGGTTTATGACGGCCCCCAGCCGTCATCAGCACACGGGTGCCATAGTGCATGACGGATGGGGGCCGTCATCAGCATGCAATGGGTTAAATAAGGAATGTCACAATATGTGTGTTTTAATGTCCTCCTTCTTTTCCCCTTGAATTGTTTAGCCCATAGTCACCAACTGACCATTTTGCACATATAAACCCTTCTACTTGGTATAGCAGTAGGTGTGCACACATTGTTTTCTGCCTTTGGAAAGCGGAATCAAATTGCTGGCCTTGTGTACGTTGCATACGTTTCTACACCTGGTTGCAGACAGAATGTAGACCACAGTGGTATCTCACAGCAGGTCACAAACAGATGCAGGAGTGTACAGTCCAACAGGGCTATTCTGAATAACCTCCCATCAGCCATTCAGAAAGGTCTCAGTATACAAATAACCGTTGTGATTATCTTAAAGGTAGCTAATCTGTTTTAATAAATAGCATGGAGATTTCAGAAATTCTGATTGGCTGGCAGTTTGTCGTCCAGGGCAAACGGGCATCTTGTACACAAGTGTTTTTTTCTATATTCAACATGGTAAACGCCACCTTAAGGACTGACATCTTAGTTTTTGGTTTTTTTACATCCTTAATGTAAATATACATGCGTAGATAGGGAGCAACAGTGGCTCCTGCGCAATGGTGGAGGAGCATTGCGTCACTGGCTCAGAGCCAGCAGCTGAACAAACATTTTTTATTGCTGTTTTATTTTTTAGCTGCTGGCTGAGCCAACATGGGCAGGGTGGGATGGGGAGCGGGAAGGAGGGAGGAGGGGTAGTAGGGAAGCTTTTTAAGTGCACATGTCAGTTTGGCCGGCTATCTCAGGCTGGGCAAACTGACATGCGCACTTAGGTTTCTAGAACTCAGCTGCATTCCACACGGGTTGGAAAAACAGCACAGACTCCCTATGCTGAGCAATCGTTATTTTAGCCCTCTCAGGCCAATACCCATACTGCTCTAAAGCTTGAGAGCAGCACGGGGATTGGATGCGGAGTCCGTGATACTGTCCCAGGGGGGGAACAGCGTTTACAACGCAACTTTTACCACGCAGTACCTTTACCACGCAACTTTTACAACGCAAGTCATTACAACGACTTGCGCTGGGGGGCGCTGTAGGATAGGGAATAGTTTAATTTACTATCCAAAACCTTCCCTACTATCCACGGGGACTGGAGTTGGAATAGTTAATTAAACTATTCACTATCCAGCGCCCCCCGACTTGCGTTGTAAAACCTGCGTGGTAAAGGCATGCGTTGTAAAAGCATGCGTAGTAACGACATACATCCGTCCCAGGGACTACAGGACCAGGAATAGGGGAGCGCAAGGTGGCCAGCTGCACCAGGTAAGTCATTTTTTTTACTTTTAAACACCTACCGCTGGCCTTCCTGTCCCTCTTCACCAGCCTCACCACTCATTATCTGTGTCAGCCGCCACTGATAGAGAGGGTTACATACAGTTTTCTTTATTGATTGGCCCGTTGTGTTATTTACATTTTACTTCCTCCCATCACAGACTACAGTATAGGGTAATGGTTCCCCCATGAAAGAAAGACCACACACAGTCATGCCTTTTAAATAATGTACCAAGCAGCTCTAACACCAGAGGAACTTGTAATTTAACCATACCTTCCCAAAGCGGCATATCCACCAGTGCACACTCCAGGGGGCAGCTGGGAGTCTGGCAGCAGCTGAACTCAAGCCCTTGGGTTCCTGCTCTTGTGCGTTTACAGCATTTATGCCAACATGTTACAACTGCATAGTGGGAGATTATTATTATTATTATTATTCTGAGTTTTGTATAGCGCCTGGTTACCAAATAGGCATCCCAGCGCTTACCAGAGCATAACACTACTGAAAGAATGCAGGGATTAAACGGAGAACAAAAAAGTTTTTAAAAGTTTACGGAACCGTAGAAGACTAGCTTCCGAGCGCAGTTGTAGGGGCAATGAGTTCCACAAGGAGGCCACATTTATTGAAAACCTTCTGCCACCGTTTCTTGCCTTTTTCACCCTGCCAACCTGAAGGAGATGTTGATGATCAGAGCGAAGAGAACGAGGGGCCTTGTAAGGCTGGACCATCTCCTCCAGAATAGGTGGACCTACCCCGTGCAGAACTTTGTGGGCGATACAAAGTGACTTGAATTTCACCCTGTCCCTTACAGGGAGCCAGTGCAGTGCCCTCAACGCCGGGCGGGCAGATTGACGCCTAGGGAGACCCGTCAAAAGCCTGGCAGCCGCGTTCTGCACTTGCTGCAGTTTGTTCAGGGTGGATTCGGGTGCGCCCAGGAAAAGCGCATTGCTGAAATCCAGCCGCGAGATGATAAGTCCCTGGATGAGAAGCCTTCGAGTGGCCACTGGGAGTAGAGGCAGAATCTTCTGGGCTGAACGGAGCAGGCCAAAGCACACGCCAGCAGTCTTTTTGGCATGGGTTTTAAACGATAAATCCTGCTCCAGCCATACCCCCAGGCTCTTGATCTCCTGCTTGGGGGGGGGTACCGGTCCCAGACAGTCTGGCCAGCTGCTGGGGGACAGAGATGGAGAAGAGTTCCCCAGCAGCATCAATTCCGTCTTGGAGCCATTTAACTTTAGGGCTGAGCTGCACATCCACGTGTAGATCTTCTCAAGACACGTGTGCAGCTGGTCGGGATGGTGCGCCGACTGGGAAAGGCCTACCACCAGCTGAGTATCATCAGCATAACTGATGATTTTAATACCCAGCGGCAGTACCACACTCTCCAGGGGGGCCATGTAAACGTTGAATAAGGTAGGGCTCAATGAAGAGCCCTGTGGCACACCACACTGGAGAGGGGTTGAAGATGATTTTTCCTGGCCTTCCCACACCTCAAATGTACGACCTTCAAGGAAGGAAGCGAACCATTTGAGGGCCAGACCCGTGACCCCCACCCCGACAGCCGTTGGAAAAGCACCTGATGGTCCACGGTGTCAAAAGCAGCGCTGAGGTCCAGGAGGATCACTGCCACTGATCCCCCCGAATCCAGCATGCTCCTTGCATTCTCCACGACCGCTAGCAGGGCGGTGTCAGTCCCCTGACCGGGGCGAAAACCCGTTTGGGAGTCGCCCAGGAGGGAATTGGCTTCCAAGAAGTCCGAGAGGCGGATGTTCACCAGCTTCTCGGCCACCTTACTGATACCCGGCAGCAAGGAGATAGGCCGAAAGTTGGCGAGGTCGGCGGGATCGAGGTTAGGTTTTTTCAAAAGGGCCTTAACCACCGCCCCTTTCCAACTGGGGGGACTACCCCATGGGCGAGAGACAGGTTTATCAGGTCCGTCACAGGGCCGCCAATTGTAGAAGACACCTGTTTGAGATATTTAATAGGTGCTGGGTCTTTCGGGGAGCCGCTCTTCATAGACCTCAGAACCGCCAAAACTTCCTCCTTAGTGACCGGACCAAGGGAGGCCAGCTCCACCGATTGCAACTTAAGTTGAGAGCTGGAATTATCATCCAAGGAAGAGACCTCGCCTAGCCGAGGAAGGGAAGCCAGTATGATTTCAATTTTGCTTTTGAAAAACGAGGCCAGTTCTGTGCATTTTTTGCGAGGGTCCTCGTGGAAAACCTGAGGTTCGGGGGCATTCAGTAGCTCCTTAATGACCCTGAATGACTCTTTAGAAGAGTTGGCCGCAGAGCCTATGCGCTCTTCAAAGAATCCTGATTTTGCCACCCGAATAGCGGATTTATACCTGCTCAGAGCCGCACGATATTCTTTACGACTCGCCTCACTCCAGTCTCTCCTCCAGGACCGCTCTAGCCTCTTGCATCCCTTCCTCAGGGATCTCAATTCCGATGAATACCAAGGTGCAGAGCCCACTCTCTTCCCCCTCGTAAGTTGTTTCTTTTTGGGTAGGAGAGTGTCCAGAGAATCCACAAGCAAGGTATGTAGATTCGCATCAGCAACTATCGGGTTAGCTTCCGGAGGGGGCTGCGTAGCCTCCAGGTGTGCCGCCCAAGTGTCAACTGGGAGCCTCGACCAGGCTCTCTCCAGGGTGTGAACCCTTGGGACCACCGCAGCTGGGCTGTCGAATTGCCATGTCGCGGACACCAAAAAATGGTCTGTCCAAGGCAGGGCAAGAGCCGGAGATGGAATAAGATGGTCCAAGTTAGAGAGTATGGGATCCAGCAGGTGGCCCTTCTCATGGGTCACGCCCGAATTGGCCAAATTGATTCCGAAAGATTTGAGATCATCGAGCAAATCGACTCCCGCGGCATTAGTGGGATCCTCAAGATGGATATTAAAATCCCCGAGAACAACAAAGTTGGCAGTTGAAGAGGCAAGAAGTGCAGTCATTTCTAAGAGAGAGTTAGGGAAGCTACCCAAGGGTCCAGGAGGGCGGTAAATCAACAAGCCTACCAAAGACACTGTAGGTGACAACCGAAGGGAGAACTGTAAGCTCTCACAATCAGTCACCCCTCCATTCTGAATTTTACAAGCGAGCGTGTCTCTGTAAAGAACAGCAATTCCTCCTCCCCTCCCTTTCGGTCTATCAAGGTGGAGTATGTGAAAGCCTGGGGGGAGTGCTCTGACCATGTCAGGGCCAGAGCTGGGGGAGAGCCAGGTCTCAGTAAGAAACAGCACATCAAGCTCGTGGTCCAGGATAAGTGAGTTAATTTCAATGGCATGGCTCGGCAAGGACCGGCAATTTAGTAGAGCCATAGAAAGAACGGATTTCACAGCCACTGAATTGTGGCCGGAAGAACAGGCTCTACACAGTAAAAATGGAAAGGTTCCCATCTGTGCAAAGCTACAAATAGTAGGGTGAGGCAGACGTAAGGCGATAAGGGCGTCCCTCCCATATCGGAACCTGGAAATAGAGGACGCCAAAGAGTCGGGCATGGTGGCAGGCCCTGGGCCCGTCTGGGCCCGGACGGGCACAGACGGGCTGAACTCTGGCGTAACTCCGGCGCTAATCCGGCGCGTCCACAGTACGCGTCCGCTACGCGGAGGAAGGGGAGAGCTTTTTATGGCGCTACTAGAGCGCGAGGGCGGACAGTCCTACCCCCAAGATGGCGGCCGCAAATAGATCCCAGCCCTCGGCGTCAATACTCAGCCGAGGGCGGTCTACAGTCCCAAGCAAGGGAGAGGGAGCAGGGCGAAGCGCTTACAAGCGCTGGGAAGTCAAAGACAGGCAGCGCTAGGCTAAAGCACTCTTCTAACACAAGCGCGAGCGCAACCTGTACAAACAAAAAATAAAATTGACCAGCATGAAAGTCAACACACAAGGTTAAAAAATGCCAAAGAATAGTGAAGAGACCTCCCGGCTTCCGCCTCAAGAGGGAAAAGGTAGGTAGCAATTGGTAATCACTTGCAGAATGTTCAGGTTCCCTTTTATGGCGCTACTAGAGCGCGAGGGCGGACAGTCCTACCCCCAAGATGGCGGCCGCAAATAGATCCCAGCCCTCGGCGTCAATACTCAGCCGAGGGCGGTCTACAGTCCCAAGCAAGGGAGAGGGAGCAGGGCGAAGCGCTTACAAGCGCTGGGAAGTCAAAGACAGGCAGCGCTAGGCTAAAGCACGCTTCTAACACAAGCGCGAGCGCAACCTGTACAAACAAAAAATAAAATTGACCAGCATGAAAGTCAACACACAAGGTTAAAAAATGCCAAAGAATAGTGAAGAGACCTCCCGGCTTCCGCCTCAAGAGGGAAAAGGTAGGTAGCAGTTGGTATTATGAAAACAAAATGCTGGAATTTATTTTTTCCATTAACATATACTGAAGGAAATGCAATTTTAGACAGGAAATAAATAAAATAAAGTATTTTATGGCTTTAAAAATTCGAAGTCTCCCCTACTTAATCGGGTCTGTTGACTTGTATGTCACATCAGCCTGATCCTGGGATGCTTGAAGGAAGAGTACTCTAAACCGCAGGGTGCTAATGAGCTGCACTGAACCGGCAGCAATCTTGGTGGAATTGGTAAAGGACAGTCGTCAAGCCACCAACCATCCTGAAAGAGGAGCAAGACATAAAGGGGAAGAATCGTGTAATGATGAGGGCAAATACCTTCCACTCCTAGATGGCCACCAGTCCAGCAAAACCAGGCCAGCAGATTTTACTTTCAAGACCTGTTTGCACTACCATGACAGATGCTGAAACTATGAGCAACAAGCATTTGCAATGCAATAGGTCTCGCATTAGGAAAGTTTGAGCTATTGGTCTTGTAAATGACAATTCTTTTATTTATGTGTTGGTTTTGAAAATAGCTAAATTAACAGCTTTGTTATTTACAATGCCAATAGTTATAACTTTCGCAAATGTGACACCTATAACCTGGGGTTGCGCTGAGTGATGCTGTGGTGGTGCTGAGTGGTGCTGTGTTGGTGCTGAGTGATGCTGTGGTGGTGCTGAGTGGTGCTGTGGTGGTGCTGAGTGGTGCTGTGGTGGTGCTGAGTGATTCTGTGGTGGTGCTGAGTGGGGCTGTGGTGGTGCTGAGTGATGCTGTGGTGGTGCTGAGTGATAATGTGGTGGTGTTGAGTGATAATGTGGTGGTGCTGTGGTGGTGCTGAGTGGTGCTGTGGTGGTGCTGAGTGGTGCTGTGGTGGGGCTGAGTGATAATGTGGTGGTGCTGAGTGATAATGTGGTGGTGCTGAGTGATGCTGGGGTAGCGCTGAGTGGTGCTGTGGTGGTGCCGTGTGCTGCTGGGGTGCGCAGAGTGATGCTGTGGTGATGCTGAGTGGTGCTGTGGTGGTGCTGAGTGGTGCCGTGGTGGTGCTGTGGTGATGCTGAGTGGTGCTGTTGTGATGCTGAGTTATGCTGGGATGGCGCTGAGTGATGCTGGGGTGGCCCTGAGTGATGCTGGGGTGGCGCTGAGTGATGCTGTGGTGATGCTGTGATGGTGCTGAGTGGTGCTGTGGTGGTGCTGAGTGATGCTGTGGTAGTGCTGAGTGGTGCTGTGGTGGTGCTGAGTGATGCTGGGGTAGCGCTGAGTGGTGCTGTGGTGGTGCTGAGTGGTGCTGTGGTGGCGCTGAGTGGTGCTGTGGTGGCGCTGAATGGTACTGTGGTGGTGCTGAGTGGTGGTGTGGTGGTGCTGAGTGATGCTGTGGTGGTGCTGAGTGATGCTGGGGTAGCGCTGAGTGATGCTGTGGTGGTGCCATGTGATGCTGGGGTGGCGCTGAGTGATGCTGTGGTGGTGCTGAGTGGTGATGTGGTGGTGCTGAGTGGTGCCGTGGTGGTGCTGTGGTGGTGCTGCGTGATGCTGGGATGGCGCTGAGTGATGCTGTGGTGATGCTGTGATGGTGCTGAGTGGTGCTGTGGTGGTGCTGAGTGATGCTGTGGTAGTGCTGAGTGGTGCTGTGGTGGTGCTGAGTGATGCTGGGGTAGCGCTGAGTGGTGCTGTGGGGGTGCTGAGTGGTGCTGTGGTGGCGCTGAGTGGTGCTGTGGTGGCGCTGAGTGGTGCTGTGGTGGTGCTGAGTGGTGGTGTGGTGGTGCTGAGTGATGCTGTGGTGGTGCTGAATGATGCTGTGGTGGTGCTAAGTGGTGATGTGGTGGTGCTGAGTGATAATGTGGTGGTGCTGAGTGATAATGTGGTGGTGCTGAGTGATAATGTGGTGGTGCTGAGTGATGCTGTGATGGTGCTGAAAAAATGCGTCCAGCCCCCGAGCTTAATGTCGTGTCTGCCGTCTTTAGTTATTTAAAAAATATTCACTATTAAAATGGGATCATAGGCGGTGCAGTTCCAGTGTTTATAAACATAAAACAATATCCTGAGTTGGACAACTGTAGGGTTTGCAGCGTCGTGCCAGAGGACAGAAATAATTACCCACAGTCAAAGTATAACAGATGAACAGTTGGCAAAGGTCCATCCGAGCTCACATAACTGTAGAATGACTCGAAGCTCCCAGGGCCGCCAAGGAATGAGTTGTTAGGACCAGCAAGTGAGAAAGGGTTTCGCAGGCTTTACTACATGGGGAGGCTGCACCACACCAGCATGAAATGAACAGGGAAAACATTTTCCAGAACAGCAAAAAACAAGTGTTGGACACATTATTTTAGCTCGGTGGAAACACTGAACTTACATATGATACTGTATGCAGTGGAAGATAATAGGAGCGAGCGTTTGTGCCACACAACATTTTAACTATATAGTCAAAAATAAGTCTAAAAGTGTATAACAATTCCAAATCGGAAACAACTTGGTCAAACTCGCTTCCTACATATGTACAGGTCGGTCCATATTTAGCTTACATGGAGTACAGTCAACAGACACCAGCCACTTGTGGCAGAGAATGAAGGTGAGAATGTGGTAGCTTAACATGCTCTTGGCATTGCTGTGGGGAGGGGGAGGGGAAATGCGGGACAGGGCCTCCAAGACAGGATGTGGCATAACAGCTAGAGCGGTCGCTTTTGAAGCTGGGGAACAGAGATTGAGTCTCGGCGGGAGGGTCAAGATCCTGTGAATCTGGGCAAATCACTTAATCTCTCCATGCATAAAAAAAAGAATCTGTGTGTGTGCACTGCAACTGGCTCATCATGTAAAGCGCTCCGATTCCATCAAGCCGAGTTTGCGTTATATTAACCACATGGCTGCTAGGCGTTTTCCCGTCCTGCGCTAAAAAATCTAAAACACCATAAATCATGACGAGCTGGCCTTGTCATCCGCGCACGGCAGGTAAGCGCCATGACGAGCTCAGCTCGTCATTAGCTTCGAAGGGGTTAAAGTGAAGAAAAAATACAGGAGACTGAGTTCAAACACATGCACTTGTATTGAGTGTGGGGCAAAAGGACGGCCGTATGTGCTAGCATAACATGCTCTTGGCATTGCTGTGGGGAGGGGGTGGGGAAATGCGAGACATGGCCGCCAATACAGGATGTGGCATAACGGCTAGAGCAGTCGGTTTTGAAGCTGGGGAACAGAGTTTGAGTCTCGGCGTGAGGGTCAAGATCCTGTGAATCTGGGCAAATCACTTTATCTCTCCATGCATAAAAAGGAATCTGTCTGTGAGTACTGCAACTGGCTCATCATGTAAAGCGCTCCGATACCATCAAGCCGAGTTTGCGTTATATTAAAGTGAAGAAAAAACACTGGAGACTGTGTTCAAACACATGCACTTGTATGGAGTGTGGGGACAAAAGGACGGCCGTATGTGGTAGCATAACATGCTCTTGGCATTGCTGTGGGGAGGGGGAGGGGAAATGCGAGACACGGCCGCCAAGACAGGATGTGGCATAACAACTAGAGCAGTCACTTTTGAAGCTGGGGAACAGAGTTTGAGTCTCGGCGGAGGGTCAAGATCCTGTGAATCTGGGAAAATCACTTAATCTCTCCATGTATAAAAAAATGAATCTGTCTGTGTGCACTGCAACTGGCTCGTCATGTAAAGCGCTCCGATACCATCAAGCCGAGTTTGCGTTATATTAAAGTGAAGAAAAAATACAGGAGACTGAGTTCAAACACATGCACTTGTATGGAGTGTGGGGGCAAAAGGACGTCCGTATGTGCTAGCATAACATGCTCTTGGCATTGCTGTGGGGAGTTGGAGGGGGAAATGCGAGACACGGCCGCCAAGACAGGATGTGGCATAACGGCTAGAGCGGTCGCTTTTGAAGCTGGGGAACAGAGTTTGAGTCTCGGCGGGAGGGTCAAGATCCTGTGAATCTGGGCAAATCACAGAAAGGGCGCCAATTAGGTGACCATGGAGGAGGGATAATAGGGTCGGTTTGCAGGGTAAAGGAGGGATGAGAAGAGTTGGGGGAGGGGTCCGTCCAGGACAATGAATGCAGAGAGATACGCATATGGGTGCGGGCAATGGAGGGACTTTTTGTTACCATTCCGAGATTTGTTTATTTATGCGTTTTGATATAGTGCGGACTTTACCAGAAGGTGTCATGCCTCAAAAATGCAGCCCTCTTTCTATCTTTATTGAAACAGTGCCAAAACATAGTGATTGTGCGGGATACCATGTGACCGCACGTTACGTTGCGTGTAACTTTGACCACGCCCCCCTGTTTTTGTAAACTCGGCTGAGACGCGGCCCGACTTCACCTGAAGAACGCGGATTAGATTTCTCCTTACGGTTCACTTCGACTAAGGTATTTACTGGGTGAATGCGTGTCCAGGCCCCTTTCCTTTAAACGTACTAATCGCGAATGGAGTGAGTCTGACCACGGCCCCCCTCTGCTTTTTTGTCTTATACAGAGAAGCGCTCCAGTTACTTAGACCTCGACTTAAAGAAACCTTTTTATAAGGAGCAACCTGATTGAGGTAAATATACATTTGTTTGGTCCCGAATGCTAGTATAACTGCTGGTATTATATTATTCAGAATTACCAATTTATACTACATTGACCTCGTCGATTTCCTCTTTAAAATAGGATTGCCAAAATGATCAACCTTGGTGCTTCGTGTGGGTTCGCCCCCCTCCCCTCCCCTTCCAATTGATTGCCTGTAGCGAATTGATCCTCCGCTCAGACGTCTGTGGATCAAGGCGTGGGTGAGTGATTTTGTACCTCAATTGCCGGATTGACTCAGTTGATTGAACATTGGGCGTTTGAGAATTACATCATATCCCCCCCCCCTTCTTGTATTTAGAAAAATATAAATAACACCCGGAGTAATTATCAATTTCATCGTTTGGATTTCTTGACACATCTATATTAGGTGAGTCACCTTCTTTGAGTAAATCAACTGCCATTTGGTGTTTTGGACATTAGACGACAGTGCTTTTTGGAGATGGGCACTGAGTATGTTTTCTGTCCTTTTTAGGTGGCCCGTCCAAATTGTATTGACGTGACCCCTTCGTTTTACCTTTGGTAATGTACCCAACACTATTCATGTGAATTCATTAGAACGTTTGTATAAGAACAGAAAATCTAATTTAAACTAATTAATTTTTAGGTTCCTTGGTCCAGCCCCCGTAACCCGCCCCTCCCATCCCTGTCCTGAAGAAGTCCCGCAGCAGAGGCCTTGAAACCGCCCCTTTCTTGCGCCAGGGTCGAAACGTCGACGGCTATCTCCCTAACTTAAGGCCTACACCTTCATCTCCCCCCCCCCCCCCTCACCCCCCTCATTGTGTTTGTTATAATTGATGTGTATACAAATGTATGGGTAGGCCTTTGTTTGTTCAACTGAAAACTTGTGTTTTTTAGTTGTACTAAATCATTTTAATTCTGCCCTTTGAGCTACATTTCCTTTCAATTCACTTGAGCACCCCCTTTTTCTTCTTTTCTGCCCACTGCATCTTGCAGTTTTTCTTTGATCACTTATTTTAGGATTATGTAAATAAACTTATGATATAAAAGTGAGATCAAGTACGTCTGGCCTTTGGTCTATTTGTGTTGGATTTGTTGCAATTAATATTGCTGTTTGCAAATTATACATCTCCTCAGGTACAGATTTAATCTGTTTAAGTGGAATCTGTTTATGTTAAAAATAAGACTTACATTAATTGCGTCTTGAGTTGTATCAAGGACCACCTTGTTTCTATATCCAAAAGAAAGGGAACGGAAGTGAGATACAAAAGACTTGCCTGGGTGGGAACGGGTAATCAGTGGCAGGATGAAGCCTCGAGCCTGCTTAGAGGAGAAAAACAGATGGGCTGAGAAGCATCCGTGAAGCAGGGGGCGGGGAGCCGAACCCTTTGATGTAGCGCGGCCGTGAAAACAAGCAATTAGGGGGAGGAGAAGGGAAGCCAGCGCACACTGCACACGCTGGGGAAGCCTGTGGGAGGGAGGCTGATGGCTTTGAGGTGGGGAAATGCGCGTGCTTGTGGTCACGTGAACTGTTGGAAATCCGCACTCGCAGTACGCCTGGTTTAACTTTCTGGTTTCACCCCAATAGGTCTCTCTACGAGACATAAAAAGGAGAGGGGCGCCAAGGACTTGAGAGAAGATGCTACACTGATACTTTTTTAGGCCCCTTGGGCACGTCTTGTCACACCTTGAGATTAGCAGTCGCGGCTGGCACAGGTAAGAGCGATTGGGCAGTGAGGCAGGGCGGAGAAGGGGTCGGGGAAGCCGACATACGACGGGATAAGTTAAATTAAATTAAAAATAAAAGCACTTACTTTGCTCTTGACTAGGCTGAATTATCCTGGCTTCGTGTTGCGGAATCTTGGGAATTTCGCAGTACGCGGGTCTCACGAAAGAATTTACCGCGATTGCGCTATTCTTTGAAAAAATTTACCGTGAACAAAAGAACATAAATGGCTGTTGTTCCTAGTGCTTTTGTACCTTCCAGTATTTTTTGTGCAAAATGCGGCCTCGCATCAAATTGCTGGCATATTACGTGAAACCAAACTATGCAAATTTCGTGCACTACCATGTTTAAGTGCAAATAGTTAAAATCAGCAGAGTTGAGAATGTATTCATCCTTGTTCCTAACTAACAAGGTGTCTTATTTATTTACTGGTACGTTTATGCATTAAGTGTATTTTTCTTTTTATTCGAATTTTATTTTGCGTTAGTATATGCATCAAGCGCATACTGCAATACCACTCTAAATTGTATTTCTCCTGTTCTCCATGGTTGATTGCTAAATCTCCAAAGCCTTGATACTAACGTGAGGGGAATGAGGTACAATATCTACACATTTTTCTTACTAAGATAGTCAATGGGCTTTCACACTACAGATTTTAGTGTCTGTGGTTAATTGTGCTTTTGATACTGGCAAGTCCTTCCTGGAAAAACTGTAAAAGAATGACAGACTTGGGCCAACACACTCCCACAATCTTCCGTAATGTATGTGCCACATATTAAGGGGAGTGACTACACATTATGGTCAACCAGTTATTGTCTGGACATTAGTAAAGCAGTTGCTTGCCATGGGATGTTTGGAAGAGCTCAGGTTCACCATGGCAAACACAATACAAAACGTGCACCGTCTGATAGGAGATATGGATTACAAACAACCTTCCAGTTGGTATTAAAATTATTACTGTTCACCCTTCTTTCTATTTCTTTGTAAGAACAAACAACTACAGTTGGCTTCTCTCTGTAAATTGAGATGCACATCAAAAGAGTGTAACATCTCATGATATATTTTACATATTTTTTTACAGTTCATGTAATCAATCAATCATGGATCTTGTAGAGCATGACTAATCACCCGTAAGGGTCTCAACGAACGGAGGGGGGGTGGGGGGCTTCTGCAATTAGGTGGAAGAGCCAGGTCTTGAGGTCCTTCCTGAATTGATGCAGTGACGGGGATTGCCTGAGATGCAGAGGTAGGGAGTTCCAGGTCTTCGCAGAGAAGTAGGATAAGGATCTTCCTCCAGCCGAGGTCTTGTGGATCGGTGGGATAGTGACCAGGGTCAGATGGGCAGAGTGAAGATGTCTGGTCAGTGTGTAGGAGAGGCAGTGGTTGCGGTACTTGGGTCCGACTTGTGGAGGGCTTTGTAGGCGAGCTTGAGGACCATGAAGGGGTTATTTTGTTGATCAGATGCCCGTGGGGGACTCTCAGGTGACAAGCGATGTGGCTTTGGCGGGGGATGACCAGGATAAGTCTGGCAGAGGTGATCTGAATGCATTGTTTACCAAAAGCAGAGGCACTTGACTTCAGACATCCACGCTGTAACTGTCCATTTGACCATTTCGACCATTTATTTATTAACTGTTCAATTAATTAAAATCATTACAGTAAAAGCAAACAGTAAACTTGGCAATGTGTCTTTCCTCTCTTAAGATTATTCCCCTATTCTAATAGTGCTGTTGCTGAACTCACTTCCTAAGAATGGATATGATACAACTATCCAATAGTATATATGGGTGTCTTGGTACTAGTGGTTAAACACCTCTGTCAACATACTCCATGTTTTTACTGGATGCAATTTCCCAGGTATAGATATGGTATCACTAATAGGTGACAATTCACTCTAGCCCTCCTTTTATGATGATATATGTAAATAAATTTTGTGATATAGATGGTTTTTCTTTGCACAAGTGTCTATACACTTTTTAAGCCTAACCTAAAGAACTTGAATACAGTCACTACAATGGCTGTATACATATGATACAAAAAGGAATTTTTTTAACAATTAGGTGTGTTTGTATATACATATTGTCTTTAGTCTGTCCACGTGTCTTAAATATAAACATTGTAAATATGTGTGTTTTGGGTCATGGTCTTCTGTCTTCTATTGTGATTAATTTGTATGTGTGAAATTTTAATGTATATTTATGTATATATATGTTTGTCGCTTTTTACAGCCCTGACGAAGTTCCACAAGGCAAATGGAACGAAACGCGTTGGCTGTGCCTGTATTTGACAAAAACTGTTAAATAAAGAAGAAGATATACAATATACTATTCTTCCTTTGGACTCTAATTGTGTGCACCTTCCACCTTATGTTTTTGTATCTCTGACTTAAACACCTATTGGTAGCAGGTGTAGGAAGAAGTTTGCACCATCCAGAATTTAGAACTATAGAACTAGTAGTGCTTGACCTGGTCTGCTGCCTTGACCTTTTGGAACTTTGCCCCTTAAACAAGTTTGTACAACCCCCAATGTTCTGTAAAGTCATACAGATTAAGCACACCTTGTAAAAAAAAAAATCAAAGCACAGTCATAAAGAGCTGATAAAAGGGAAGCAGCCTCCTCAATACTTCTCAAGGACCAGTAACAGATTTTCTATACCGGTTTAGTTACCTATTGAATAGTGGCATAATATACAATAAAATAACATTTCTACCAGAGGTATTAATTTATATCCAAAGTACAATGTCAGAAATCATTCACCTTAAGATGACGAGCACACAGAAGAGTCCACTGCAACTGTTAACCACGGCACCCAAAATAATAAATGATTTCCAGCAGCTACCTGCCCAGAGAGATTGCACACAGGAGATATTTTTATGAATACTACTCAACAATAGGTTCCAGCATAAGACCCCCCCACTTCTTCCTTTACCCATCAACGCGTGCGCAGTAAGATTGTCCCATGCAAGCCCGCTTAATTGCTGCTAAGTGGCTCCATGGTATGCAGAATGCATTCAGGCACTCCTGGCTTTTTTGTCATCAGCTCTGCACATGCTGGTTTGTTTGAGCCCAGTCACTGAATGAAAAGTGCTGCTGGTGGGTGGTGAAAGCAAAAAGAACAGATGATGGACTGAATGCTGAACAATGCAAATATTCTCACCCAATCAACAGAATTGGGTTTAATTCATCATTTTGTTGCCCACCACACCACCCCAGTTTGTACCCAGCCGTATGCAAATCAGTCTTGACTCCGCTCCCTATGGGACCTGCCAAACCTGGTCCTTACTGGGCCGGAAACAAACCTCCTGGGACCCGTTTCTGGGTCTCATCCCTCAGGTCTGGTTACTCAGTGGACTAATGTGTCCACTGCAGGGGCCTGTGCTCGATCTCATGGTCACAGGTTCAAATACCGATGGGTCCACTCAACCTTTCATCCATTTGAAGTCGATAAAATGAGTACCATTGAGTAACAAGAAACATCTGTTATTCAGCACAGAGATACATACGGGTGAGTGTGTGTTCTACAAATACACATCATGTTATTAGCCAGGCTAGCTTGAATCCAGTGGTGCAGTGAGCACGTGACTCATATCTGGGCATACCCTTCCCACTTAGGACGACGAAAGGAAAAAGAACAGATGATCGACTGAATGGTTAGTAATGCAAACGTTCACCCCCAGTCAACAGATCTGGGTTTAATCCATTGTTTTTTTTCCCTCCACGCCACCCCAGTTTGGAAAGGGGTCAGGGCTGGCAGAAAGAGTCACACATGACACCTTTCCACTTAGATGTTAGGTTCACTGGCCTCGGGTGACTTTGGTAGCAAGAGTGTCTGCGCCTAGTCTGTGTGCCTGCACATCACCCCGAAATCTGCACCATCTCCCTGTATGGATGTCTGTACTGATATCTGCTCTGGATGGCTACACCGGTTCTTTGTGCGCCTGCTATTTGTGTTTCTCTCTCCCAATGGCCACTGCTCTTCATACTGGTGTCTAATCCTCTGTTGTATATTCCTGCATCCACCACTTGCTCACCCATTTATGTACTCACCCATCCAACCATTGATTACCGTCACTCACCTCTCCCATCAACTTAACCACGCAAACTCACACCCCGGACTGTTGGCTTTGCCAATGCTTATTAGGTTTGGTTTGAAAGAGCAGCTTTATGCAAGACCTATTATCGCCGCTGCTCATCATGTGATCAGCTATATCAGTCCCAACACTCTGAGCTCCAGTATATCTTTGCATTCACGTATCACTTTGAAATAAGGTCAAGGAACTCCAATAACGAAGCGAACAGATGGGGAAATTATTTAAGTAAGGCATTGGTGCCACCTAGTGGACACAGTGCAAGTTGTCTAATTTAATATTTTAGCACCCTACCGATGGAGTTGGAAGCTCTGGGTTCTTTATCAATGCCAGAACTTCCTACAATGAAGTCCGACATCAGGAAACAGCGTCGAGATTCAGAATAGTTTCTGTGTCCATTTTGATGGGGAGATCTTTTTAGAGATGGTTCCCTGAAGGGTGACTTACTGGCTGAAGGAGAAGGTGAGAGGATGACGATGTGGCCTTACGGCCAGAGAAGCCGTCCTTGGAGCGGGAGAATCAGGTTCGAACGTCTGCTCAGTCTGGGCAAATCACTTAGGGCCAGATGGCCAGATGTAGGTCGCCCAATACCGGTCGGTATTAGGCTACTGTGATGTAGGTGGCCTAAATTGTAAATTCGGTATTTTAAGGAATCAGTAACTTACCGATTCCTTAAAATACCGAATCAGTAAATTACCGAATTTGCAATGTAGGGAGCACTTAAATGAGTGCTTTTCCCATTTTAGGATTCGTTATTTACCACCAACTATAAGTTGGTGGTAAATAACGAATAACTTTGAAAATGCAAATCTGTGCATTTTCAACTGTGCCATGTGGCAGACATACTGTGTGCCACATCTGCACACAAGCACGATTCAGGGGTGCAACAGGGTGTAAAAGTGACACCCTGGCACCCTTGAATGTGTCCCCCATTTTACAGAATCGGTATTTACCGATTCTGTAATTGCCATTCATTCCTATGGGCCTCCAGGCCCATAGAAATGAATGGCAATTACCGAATTTGTAAATACCGATTCAGTAAATACTGAATCTTACAGATTCGGTAAATACCGAATCTTACCGATTCGGTGATGTTTACCGATTGTTTTGCTACATAGCATTTACCAATTCTAAAATACCAAATCGGTAAAATTCGGTATTTTAGAATCGGTAAATATACTTTACCTACATCTGGCCCTTAATCTCCCCGTACCTACCAAGAAATGAACGTGTCCTTATATAACTTAACTGGCGCCCGTGTAAAGTGCTCCAATACCTTCGGGTTGAGTTCGCGCTATATAAATCTGCAACAAAAAAAACGCTTCAGTGTATGTATACCTGCAGCCCTCAACCAAACTAGCCTCCAACACAGAGTCCCTGGTGGCCTTAAGATGTATTTAGGAACACGAGACGCAGGCTGGCGCGTCCAAGACACCTCACAAGGAGGTCATGTGGGCTGAGTAGATTTCTGTGACAGCTAACGTGGCAATCAACACCACACCAAGGGGAGGAAACTAGAGTAGAAACTTTTGTTTGTTCATTCATACCACATACATTCGCCACTCGAGCACGTCAAAGAATTGCCTGCAGAATTCATGAACATCCATCCGAGGCAGCACATCTACACAAAGAAACAAAAGAACTATACACTCAACACATCCGTGCTTCTACAGTAAACTACTTCAGAAATTGCACAACTAATTCGTAAATACTTGGCCAGTAGACGGGGTCACATAATTTAGCAAATTTCCAGTTAAACAAATTAAGCCACAATATTCACATAACGGGGCAGTGTGCGGCGATTCGCAACTCATTTGAGTGAGTGTATATGTGTGTATGCAATCAGTGGATCTGCAAAGAACACATAGCACAAAGAGTGGGCTAGTTCTTTTTAAGTGAGGGGGTTTGGGTTGGGTGTGGATGGATGGACTGTGATGGCAAGTAGTATGTGTCAGGGGTGTGTGTACCTGGTTTACACATGCGTATGTAGAGTACGAAATGATGAGGCGTGACAGCAGTGAAGTAGGAGTGGTGTGAACAAACGTGCCAACGGTTTGTGGCTTGAGTGGGTATTCGGGATACTCATTGTTAAGTGACTGTGGTAATCAGAGTGGGTGCAGCATGCTGCAAAGTGTAGCACTGTGGTGTTGTATAGGTGAATGAGTTATGTGCCTGACTAATGATGGAGGAACCTGCCTCCTGAGTGTGGAGTCTGTCTGTGGAGCACAAGAGGTGTGTGCCTAGGTAGTTGTGTGTCTTGTTTATTCTGGCATGATGGTATGATGGTATATGCTCTACATGGTGATGTGGGCACCTGTATGAAGTTCTCAAATTAAAGATTTAGTAGTTGTGAATTAGCAAGAATATGTATTAACCTAATCCATGTCCATCTGTATAAAAAATATATTGGACAGGAAAGCAAAGATATTGAGGGATTTCAATGGTCTGTAGAATAAGCGTAAGAAGGCTAAAGTAGATGCATTCTTAGCTAGTCTGTGCCCTGTCGTTTTGCAGGAAAACAATCCAAGGCCCAACAAAAACAAGAATCGGGACTCAGCCTGACCTCTACAAGTACTAAATAGTTTGAAATGTAACATTCAATCCAAACTGGCCAATTGAGGGATAATTGGAAATCTGAACATTTCTCACAAATACGGATTAGGGATTTAAATAAAAAACAAAATTTACCAGTTAAGGGCCTTAGGCTGAGCAATAACTAAGACTTTATGGTAACTTATAACAGCAAAACAGAGCAAGGTTTGAGAAAGTTTCTTGCTGCTTTTGATCTTAAGCTTTATAGCGAAAGATACACCGTGAGGACATCAAGATGTTTGTATGAGAGAAGCTTAATTACAAAAGGCTCCTCTTTTAGAAAAATACACTAGTTCAACTGATCACAAAGATGAGGCCATGTCATGTGGCTGATGTCAAGCAATACATTTGTGACATTTTGCCTCCAAGAGTACAAATAAAAATGTAAAGCTTAAAAAAGCAATAAATGTAAATTCAGTAACGAGGATGCAGAATGGATTGTATAAGGGAGGCAAACAAATATATCCAAGGTCAAGTTGCAGGCTTTGTAGCCAAAGCTGATCTCGTAAAAAAGGCTACTGTACACAATTTTTATGAGGAACTCAAAGCGTCCAAATTTGGAATAGACCCAATGGCACTTTCAGCAATTCCCGAGTAACTCAGACCTGGCCCAATTTCACCAAGATGATGCTATTACTAAGAAACAAAGCATGGTTAAGAGGCAAGTAAACAAAAAATTGACAAACTTAATGATTGATTAATAGAAATATTTGGGGGAATTATAAGCAAATCTTATCACCTTTGAAGGCTGAGCTAACTCCGGAGTCTAATTTAGGATAATGGGCACATTCAACTAGCAAAAAGCATTGCAAACCTGGTGCGATGGGTAACTTTTTATTACTAATGCAAGCGTATGCCCCCCAAAAAATTAAAACAGGCTTCCGCCTAATGTGGTGACCCCATGCTTACAATAAAAAATGTAAATTTAAAAGAAATTAACAATTGGATTTCATTTATATAGAACAGTATACTTGCTTCCTAGCAGGCAAGTGTATACAGAGCAGGTATTGACATACTTTTTCAGTTTTAATGAAGAGATAAAAATAGGATTCTTAATGGTGCGAAGAAAGTGTACCACCGAGCCCAACAAAACAAAAAAAGGGGTAAAATATGGAATGCAAAAAACATTGCCAGAGTAAAGTTTTAGCCGACTAGCCCTGGCACTGAAGTGCACATGTGATCAGGTCAAATGCAGTCACTCACAGTGCACCTTAACCAATAGCTGGAATGGGTTCACCCACTGACCTGTGTTGTGGCAGGCGGAAGCAAATAGTGAATAATACATTAGCAGACCCATGGATTAAGAGGACTGACCTATAGCTTCTTTTAGTATGTGCACATGTATGTATTTTTATGGTCTTAATTCTTTTGATTACATGAAGCTGGCAAAACAGCTGAACTATAAACGATTACTCTATCCACACCGGTTTCTACTTTGCACTCATTTGATTGGTGTATGCTCGTCTTACCTGGTTTAGCTAGACTGCTAGTACATAACATTATATGGGGTATAGAAAGCTATGACTGGCATGGCATACATGGTGTTGGAGCAAGCTGAAATGGGGCTGGGTCCTATCTAACATTCAATTGTACAAATATGCATTAGTTCTTAAAAAATGTTGATAGTCAATTAGTGGCCTGAAAAATAACAATAAAAACGCAATAATTTGATTAACACACATTTATCATGTTCTGCCTATTTAGAAGAACACATTACTTAAATGAGGTTCTAAGTCAAGGAGCAAGGAAGCAAGCAGGCTAAGTCTCTGGGTAACAGTAAATCCTCAGGGGGATGTGGGAGGGATCAGAGGGGTAGGGTTGAGTTGGGTAATAGCTGGATTTACGTATCTATGTAGGGTATCTGAAATACCCCCCACAGGAGAATATACATTACCACCTCGCTCGTCTTCCTCACCTTACCTCTTACATGAGGATAATTCCTCACTGAAGGGAGGTTCGCTTTGCTTAAAACTGGGAACAAGTATATTTTCCAGTCCCCAATGTGGATAAACACTTCCCTCTCATTGGCATTAGCTCCTCCGTGGTATCCATTATATTTTATGTTTCCATCCAAAGATGGCATCTACCGTTGGTAAGGTAGGCACTTGACTTCAGAACTCCCTGAATTTGAACGGAGAGAAAACCGAGGTTCTTATTTTTGGGGGAAAACCTGACATCTGGTCAAGTGACTGATGGCCTCCATCTCTCGGAGCGTGCCCCCTGCCCTCTCAAATGGCCAGAAATCTGGGCGTTTTGATAGACACATTGCTTTTCTTCAACCGTCAGGTCAGCAGGACTGTGTCCACCTGCTGTGGTGTTATCAGAATTCTGAGAAAGACTGCACACTATCTCTCTCCTGAAGCACGGAAGCAGGTCACCGTGGCCCTTGTCTCTTAGAGACTTGATTACTGTAATGCGCTCTACTCAGGCATAAACAATAAGCTCGTTCAGCGCTTACAGGTAGTGCAAAATGCGGTGGCCAGGCTCGTTCTTGATGTCCCCAGATTCACTTCAGCCTCCCTAGCCAGGAAGAGCCTGCATTGGCTGCCCATTCAGGCCCGGATCTCATTTAAGATACTATGCATTACCCATGGGGCCTTATATGGAGCAAGCCCAGAAGGTATTAGGTCCCTTCTATTCCCTTACTCCCCTGGCAGAGCTCTTCGCTCCTCTCATAAAAATCTTCTGTCTGTACCCCTGTTTCTCAAAGTCAGGTGGGGAGGGAGAGCTTTTTCTTCTCTTGCTCCTAGACTGTGGAACACTCTTCCCCCTGAACTAAAAAGGCAAGCTTCCATCATGCTCTTTCGTAAAGCTCTGAAAACATGGCTCTTTGTAGAGGCCTATTTGTAGTTCCGCATTTGATTATTTCACAAGCTGTATCATACTGTAGGCGCCTTGATGCCCTTGGGCTAAGTTGCGCGGTATAAGTCCTCATTCATTCATTCATTCATGCATTCATTCAAGTGCGTAGCAGAACAGGAACAGCGGCTACAGCTCCAGGAATAGAAGACTCAACAGAGTGTGCAGCAAGTGCGCCCAAGGAAGCAAACAAAGACCGCAGTCAGAAGCGCGCCGAAGCACTGCGACTGCGGAGAGACGACGGAGCAGTTGTGCAGACCATAAGAAGCATGATGATTCACAAGGAGGAGGAAGCCGACCACCTAGTTGGTCGCAAGGAAGAAGAAGCCGACCACCCAGTTGATCGCAAGGAGGAAGAAGCCGACCACCCAGTTGGTCGCAAGGAGGAAGAAGCCGACCCGCCAGTTTGGTCACACGGATGATGCTGACCTGCAAGAAGTCAGCGAGTGAAGAGATCTGACAAAGACATCCAACAAGAAGAACGGAGAAGACATCTGTGAAGAGAACGACAGAGGAGATGTCCACGAAGAGGACCAGGAAGAAGAATGAAGTGAAGTTTAACGGAATCAACTAAAAGTCATAAGTAATCAAGCGAGAGAAGGTTGCGACGATAGGTCAAGTCACAATGGATGTGAAGATGGTGCATAGGGGAGGACAAGACCAGGGAGACCCGGGTAGAGTGCACGCTACATGGAGACGCCTGGTGAGAGAAGACCAACCAGATAGAAGACCAGTGGCGAAGGAAGGAAGAGAAGCCAATCCTGAGTGGCACGATGCCATGATGAAGGAAGAAGAGAGGAAAGAAAAAGAGTAAAGAGGTGTGCGTGACAGACCAACACAACACACACCAGAAGGGGAACACCCGATGGGGAAAGTGAAAAGATGCATGGACATCCGAACACAGTACCTGGAAAGCATCAGCACCACTGGGAGTACACATCCATGTGCAAATCCGAAGGTCACCCAGGAACGACAGAGGCGAGCAGGCTGGTCCGTTGGTAACAACCACCTCTGGGATGGAACGGACACAGGACCGTGGCTATCCAAGGGGCAGAGGCCTCAGGGACACCGGTGGCAGCAGGTCCCGAAATGAGAGATGGACC
This sequence comes from Lissotriton vulgaris, assembly GCF_964263255.1. Lineage (NCBI taxonomy): Eukaryota > Metazoa > Chordata > Amphibia > Caudata > Salamandridae > Lissotriton > Lissotriton vulgaris. Next base: position 513,106,405 of record NC_141697.1, on the reverse strand, counting down.
GTTGAAGCTTGCTCTGGATATCCAGGGAGAACAACAGTAGCATGTGACAGAGCAAGTGCCAACAACACCCTTTTCAGGTGGAGCTTCAGACACGGAGAAGGGACCTGTAGACTCCTCCAACGCATTTGGAGCAACAAGGCGGCAGCCCACGGATTCAGTGGAAGCCTGGAAGCAAAGGGCCTCCGGGTCATCCAGTGAGAGGGGACACCGACGAGAGAGGGGTATCCATGAGAGGGATATCCTGCAACTGCAGATCCTGTTGGAGACAGCCACCAGTTAGAGAAAACACCTCAACCAGGATTATACAGTGGACAGCAGCACACCATTGATCCACAATCATTCCATCTGCACTTTTCACTGACTGCGGTGTCGGAAGAAAGGGACTGAAATGCACACTTCAACGATGCAAGTACGAAAGGAGCACATCCACAGGGCACCTGAACATTGTGCCAAGGAGAACTAGTGGTCCCGGCCGCAAGGATACCCTCGCCGGCAGATGACCTGCAGCAAAGTCATCTACATTGAGTTAAGTTTGGTTTGCAATTTTGTATTCTCTCCCACAGGTTCGGACCTCATTTTGTTTGGACCTTCATTAAAGTTTGGGAGGGATGTAGTATCGCGCTGGATACGTTCTAGTGTTCAGCATGTGGTACCACACACTGAACACCCACCCACCACAGGCGTCATCAGTCATATGACCCTGACAATAAAAGGGGCCGAGCGCACGTGCTCTGAGCCAGTTATCCAACTATTTTACCTGTGTCTGCATCACCTCATTATTAGTATGAGGGCATAGGGCCCAAATACCACACTTATCATCTTTTAGTCACTGAGGTGCACATAATATGATAGAGGGTAGTGATGCTTCATATAGTTGGAATGTGTAAAGCATTTGTGAAGCACTCAAGCAGGAGAAGAGTCAATACACCACAAAAAACCCAAACCAATTTAGAAAAATAGAGAAAAAATAAATAAATCAAATGATACCAAAAAGACAAACCTACAATCAGTAGTAAAGTGGTCAGTAGAACCGGCGACATGATTTTTTTAGTTTGAATGAAAAAATAGATCCAAAAAGAACGAAGCACCAACTGCTGCAATCTGTTTGCATGTGTTTGGTTCGAACTTAAAAATGCGACTGCAATGCAGATCAGATTGGACCCGGTCTAAGAGTTACTTTCGGACTTGGAAGAAATTCTGAGAAGGTAAAGTCTTTTGTAAAGAGTCACAGAACGAAGTCTCTGTGAAGCTGTCAATGAAGGTGGAAAAAACTCAGAGTGGCAAATGTCAAGAGTTTGTGCCAAGGAGGTCATCGATGTCGAAGGGGGGCTGCTCAACGTCAGGTCTGGTGAAGATTTGTACATTCATTTTTTTTTTGATCGTATTTCCTCAGCAGAGCAAAGCTGGATACTGTCATCTGGAGGCACCACTGAACTGGATTTGCATCTGCAGAGAAAGACATAGCAGGATCCGGGCCAAGCCAATCCCACCGGGGATCCAACCTCAGAGGATCAGCTTTTGGATATGCCCTAGTCCCACACTTGTTCTCAGAGCTGAAATGTGTAGAACAGTTTCTAAGTCCCAGCTTTTCTAGCCCAGCAGTATTCTAACGTCAATCAAGGACCAGGACCTGAGGGGCACCACTTGGGGGTGAGCACTCACTCAAACAGAGACCAGCAGTAGGGTTCAGGACAGGGCACGTCCGGTTGGAATTGGTCAGCTGGGCAGGTGCATGAAGAGGCCTTTGGATGCTTGTGTCTTTAGCTCAAGGAGGAAGTCAGACAACTTTCTCTTGGAGTCACTTCTGGGGTCCTGGATTCAAGGCAAGAAGGCCAACCTTGCTTCAGGCTCTTCAGGCAGCAGAGCAGTCCTTCTTACAATCTTCACAGGTCACAGGTCCAGGAGTGTTCCGAAGATGGTACTAGGTGTGCCATCCTGTGGGTTTAAGGTAACACCTGGCCACTCCCTAACCCATGGGTTGTTTCCAGGGGTGTCCCTACACACTTTAGCAGCATGTCCTGTGTGTTCTAATGTGAGCTGTTCCGCAGTAGCCTTTATTCCCTAAAACAACATAGAAGAATCCTTCTTCCCCTGGTCAGTGCTTCTTGTGCCCACTCAGAGTTGTGGCTATGAAAATGGGCAAATCAGCCTTTGTGGCCACTCCAACCTGTTCTGGGACAGCTTCCCAACCCACTGAGTTTGGAGCCAAGCTGGTTAGTAAGGCAAAATTAAGGCAGTAAAAAGGATTGGAATCCTTTGGAGCTCAAGTGGGATCTGGGCACAGACCCCCATCCCATCCTGTTTAAGGAAGAAAAACACCTCTCACACCTAACTCCTTTGTCCACTGTTTGGGAGCAATCCACATCTTACCAAATGGAGACACTGGTAGAAAGACACATTTGGTTTAGCCAGAAAAGTGTCATTTTCAAAAAGTAACATAAAAGTAACATAACATCTGACTTGACCATTAAGTTGGATTTTACATTTAATTAAAATGAGTCCTTGAAATATCTTCTAGCTACCCCAGTACTCAAACCATTATAAGGGGTTATAGTTATAATCAGTACCAATGGAATTATGTGGCACAGGAGGACCAAAGCAAGCATCAGGGTTGACTAAATTATGCATAAAGAAAAGGTAAATTACGCTGCATAATCAACACTTTTCCTGATAGCATTAGCTCATTATTTTGTTATTTTTACATGTGAACACAATCTGGGGTAAGGTGTCACCTCATTAGTACCAGTTTGACACCCAGAAATAGGCACAAGCAACAGAAAGGTTACCAGTCATCTTTAGCTAATGGCCTTCCATTGTCAGCAACACTTGTTTCAAAGTTTTTAGTAACTTTTGATACTTTGAGCTAGAAACATTTTCTCATATAATAGGTACTTATGAACAAATAAAAGTGGGAATCAGGAATATGTCAATTTTATTATATTTAAAGGGAGAGCACAACGACTGTAGCACTGGTTAGTGGGTGTGGAGTGCGCAGAGTCCTATGGGCAACAAAAGTGGGAATGCCAAGCAAAAGATGATAATTTCCAACATCAGGCACTCACTAGTTTAGAGTACTTGTTTGCTATTGAGAAATGCTGGTCCTCTTTCCCACATCAAAATACTGCACCCCTGCTGAGCAGTGTTGGTACTCCCACATTAAAAATACTGCAGCACTGCTGAGCAGTGTTGGTACTCCCATATTAGAAATACTGCACCCTGCTGCGCAGTGCTGGTACTCTCTCAATAAAAATACTGCACCCCTTCTGACCAGTGTTGATACTCCCACATTTAAATACTGCACCCCTGCTGAGCAGTGTTGGTACTCCCACATTAAAAATACTGCACCCCTGCTAAGCAGTGTTGGTACTACCATATTAGAAATACTGCACCCCTGCTGAGCAGTGCTGGTACTCTCAATAAAATTACTGCACCCCTGCTGACCAGTGCTGGTACTCCCACATAAAAAATACTGCACCCCTGCTGGGCAGTGCTAGTACTTTGTCTTTAAAATTCAATAAGTACAGGTACCCAGGAGTTGCTCATTGAAAAAAAAACTGTCTGCAGGTAACAGTGACGTAGCAATAGCTGCGCAGTGCGGTGAGACCCGAGCTCCAGGGGACACCCCTGCGGGACTGTGCATGGCCAGAAGGCCCCTGGCCTGAGAACTCCTGACTGGGTCCGGAGTGTGGGTTGTATGTAAATGTATGTATGTATGTATGTAAAGGTATTGCGATTTATATAGCGCACGTATCACCCGAAGGCATCAAGGCGCTTGCTTAGGGAACCCGTCCTGGTATTCCCCTGTGAGATACCCCGGCAGGGTATCCGCAAGGTGAAAGCCAGGCATCCCGCCGCGAGGGGCCGTTGTGGAGATTAAGCAAGCTATTGCCCAGAGTCGCAGAGTGTGAACCCGTGAATCGAGTAGGCACCGGAGCGAGAATTGTCGAGTCCATGGACATTTTAGGACTCAAGACCCCGCCAAGCCGGGAATTGAACCTCTGCTTCCAGGTCTGCCTCCTCTAACCAGTGAGCCCCACTTCTCCACCACAGGGTGCACAGGGGGCTTCATCTACTTTCCAGGGGGACCCCACTCAAATTTTGTTATGCCACTGATAGGTGGTCACAGTTGAGATTCACATTAATTACGGTTCTAATATGTTCTACTTTTCGATGTAGTAGTATTCCAATTGTAATTTCGAAGTATCTCAGCATACATGTGCATTCTAAAATATGCATTAATTAAGGAATTTCATAATATGTGTTTTAATCTCCTCCTTTTCACCTTGAATTGTTTAGCCCACAATCACCAACTGATCATTTTGCACATTTATAAACCCTGCTACTAAGGTTAGTAGTAGGTGTGTATACATTCTTTTCTGCCTTTGGAAGGCAGAATCATATTGCTGGGCATGTATCCTATTTTTGGTGTACGTTTCTACACCTGGTTGCAGACAGAATGTAGACCAGAGTCTCATAGCAGGTCACACAGATGCACAGTCCAACTAAACTATTCTCAATAACTTCCCCTCTGCCATTCAGAAAGGTCTCAGTATACAGAGACCCAGTGGATTATCTAAATGTAGCTCATCTGATTTAATAAACAGCATGGAGATTTCAAAAATTCTGATTGGCTGACAGTTTGTCGTCCAGGGCAAACGGGCATCTTGTACACAAGTATTTTTTTTCTTTATTCAACATGGTAAACGCCACCTTAAGGACTGACATCTTAGTTTTTTTTTTTTTACATCCTTAATAAACATATAAATATACATGCATACATAGGGAGCAACAGCGGCTCCTGTGCAATGGTGGAGAAGCATCGCGTCACTGGCTCAGAGCCAGCAGCTGAAAAAAAATGTTATTGTTGTTTTCTTTTTTAGCTGCTGGCTGAGCCAACATGTGCAGGGTGCAATGGGGAGCAGGAAGGAGGGAGGATGAGTGGTAGGGAAACTTTTTAAGTGCACATGTCAGTTTGGCCGGCGGTCTCAGGCTGGGCAAACTGACATGCGCACTTAAGTTTCTAGAGCTCATCTGCATTCCACAGACGGGTTGGAAAAACAGCACAGACTCCCTGTGCTGAGCAAGCGTTATTTTAGCCCTCTCAGGCCAATCCCCATACCATGGGCGTCCGCAGGGGGGGGGCAAGAGGGGGCACTTGCCCCCCCCTGGATCTGGTGAGTCAGTGTGGCATTTATTTTCAAGAAACAAATATATTGGAACCCAACTTCGGAACTTTTTATTTTGTGAGAGAGCAGGCCTCTTTATTGTTAGGCCAGCAGCAGTACCAAATGCCCATGACATCATGACGCCGGAGAGTGCTGCGCCTGGTGCGCCATCTATCCTACGCTGCAAAGTACCGCGCCGGGCGCGCCCGCGCGTAAGGTCACACACAGCCGGGCCCCCACCACGCACACAGTGGTGTTTGTTTCCAGGGCCGGCCCGGTGGCACCGTAATTTAGGAGCAGCTCGGTGCCGAGCAGGAATTTGGGAAAACGCACGGCTGCTGCCTGTTCAGAGTAGCATTTAGCAAGGTCTGCAAGTAAGAGAGAAATCTGTTTCTCATCAAAAATGAATGGTTTGTGTCATTTGTGTATATAATATTAAGACGAAGGCGGTAGTGGGGGTTCACGAATCACGACCTTTCCCCCGCCCCGCAGATCACAGGCCCCCTTAAGTCTGCTTGAGCCGCCGCCCAGGACCCATTATCTACCGATGCCTCACAGGTCATGCATGCGCGCTAACCTTCATCAGCCTTCAGCTCCTACCTTAGCCCCACCACGCGCGCCGCACTTACACGTTGTTCTGAGCCCGCCCGTGTTTCCTAACATCACTTATGGCCCGATCTGCCAATTGTTCCACTACACGCGGTGATAATCTGACCCGTGGTCTCTAGCAGCTATCACTCACGGACCTGCCCCATTCTTCATATTACGCGCGCTGCTCAGGCCACTTTGCACTACATGGAGCATTTCACCACACAGGCGCTCTGCACTACACGGAACCCTGCACCACACAGGCTACTCTGCAGCACTTGAAACACTGCACCATGCAGGCCGCTCTGACCCACGTGAAGCTCTTCACACCACACAATGTGTTCATCTGCATCACATAAGGTGCGTCACAAGACGGGTTTCACTTTCTCTGCACACAGGATTGTCAGCAACATGGTGCAGTCGGGAGAAAGGCCTTTGTAAAACTAACAGCGAATTAGAATGTTTTAATGGACTATAAATACTTAATTAAACTATGTTGGAGTTAAAAAAGTTTTTCATCGGTAAATGTCGTGTATATGTCAGAAATTGTTCTTTCATCCTGCCTACACGAATGTAGAATCATTTCTGGTATATGTATTGGAGTTACAATACTTTAAACCATTTACTACCACAGAAGCAACAAAATTGTGCAAAAATGATTCGAGCTGTTTTACGCGTCCAATGTAAGGTTCTTTAGCAAGGATTGGCTCGTGTTCCTCATCACCAAAAATAATTTCTAATTCTGTGTTAATTTCTTCAAATAATGTGCTTTGATGGTCTGCATTTTGCTATCCTTTCTCCTTGAGTGGAGTGAACCTCTATGGGATAAAAGAGGGGCGTGGGGGGGGCTCACATACGGCTTAGTCCTGCCCCCGCGACTTAATTCAAGCACCAACTGCTCCCGGACCTGCTATTTCACCCTGTTACCCGCTCCGCAGTCACGCGTTCTGCCGTTCTCAGTCCTGCTGCCTGGCTGTTTTTAAAGCGCAAACTAACTGTCCACCGCCATCCATGTAGACGCTGGCCCAGCCTTGCACGTTCGCATTCTCTAAACTAAATCTATGCCTTGCACTAGGATTTATTAATCCAGTTGACAGAAGGTACATACTAAAGCGTTTCACTGTTCTAAACTGAACTCCAGTTTTTAAACCACTGCATCAGTTCCTCCCCCAACTGTAATTTTCACATTGCTGAAAAAAAGAATTTCTAAGTCAGTATTTTTCTTGGCACAGATGTGATTAGCTGAAAAATGTGATGGTGTACGGATATGTTTATACTTAATTGTCAGGAAATTGCGGTGCTCCCAATTTTTCTGTTCAGCAGCTTCAGTTAATGGGGCAATTATTCAGCTTGTTTCAGGTGCACAGACCAAGGAGTCATTGGCCTTGGAAGCAGCCAGGGTCGGATTGGGAGATGGGCCAGTACTGAGGCCGCCCAGCACTGAGGCCGCCCAGCTGTTAGGCAGTGTGTTTTACCCCCAGTGCCTCGTCTGTAGTAAACCCAGCTGCCAGGAACACCTCATACAAACCACTGTTTGTAGCCATAGAAAGGTGTGTATTCCACCCAGCCTGCTCGGCCCACTCGTGCACAGAATGTGAGAGCCCTTTGCCCTCTCCGAACTGATCACGTGCTTGGGCCTTAGCAACCTTTAGAAATGTGGGGGATAGGGGTCGAGGTGGAATAAAGCAGTTGTGTTGCCCCGGTCGTTATGGTTTATTGGGCATTTATCAGCCCCAGTGGCATCAATGCCTTTAAGGTGGCCTCTCGGGGGGGTTTCAAGCAGCCCACGGGGTTTGAAGACTGAGGCCAGAGGTTGATGTGGGACGGCCCCAGAAGAGAACAGTTTTTCAACAGAGTGTACAAGAACCCTAAATGTTATACAAGCCAGCGATGCAGTCTTATGTACATTTTACTAGTTTGACCTCACCTGGTGTAGTACATGCAGGCCTGTTTCCTAAGAGTATTTACCTTACCTAGATGCAGCGCATAACACGAGCTGAGTTGCTTGTAAAGGTTCGAGGAGCTCAGATGGTGGAAGGGGTTCTGGTGGCAGAATTGAGCTCTCCAAAGTGTGAAAGCAATGTGAGTTTCATTCTCATTCAAACTTTGGCCTCTCTGCAGAGCACAGAAGAGGTGCCGCAAGTCAAAACTGACTCAGGTGCCGCATCAGTTTTTAGTGGAGTGCCCTGGCACAGCTGTGATTGTCGGGAATTAAGGGGCAGCTGCTGAGGTTGGTTCAGCACTGGGTTACAGGCAGGTCCCAAACAAGGCAGAAACTTTGACTCTTTACGAGTCGAACATAGTGCACCAGTTGATGTCCAGGCGCTTCACACAACCGAGCTAGAGCCCCCCCCCAAAAAAGTGCAAAACTCAAAAAAGGAACACGGATTAAAAATCACCACTCTGAGCCTACATTGGTTTCACACACTGTGTGCAGTCCAGCATGTGGCATGTCACACTGAGTGAGGCATGACATGCACCGCATACGTGCTCTTTAAATATGTCTCCTGCCTTTGGTTGCAGCACAGTTCCACCGAGGTCAGGGGGCATCACCCCTTTATGGGGTGGGTGCCTTAAGTGCAGGTCTGCATTTGGGGGTGTCCCAGAAGGATGGACCTGTCAGTCTGGGGGAGGCAGGAAAGGGTCTCTTGTCACTGCCGGACACCGCAAGAAGCACAGGCAGGTCAGGAGCTGCAGAAAGAAACCCGTCTACCCGGTGCCAGTGGGTAGAAGGAGCATGAGGGTGGAGAAGGCACCTCCTTGCTCTGAGGACACATAGATGTAACATTGAGATAGGAATGGTCCTGATGAATGCCGGTGATCTTACACCACTAGGGAAGAAACATGTTGACCGTAAGCATCTATTGCATATTAACAGTGATACTGTCATACTGTTAGATTGTTTTTATATTGACGTCCAGACGGATCCTAATAAATAATTTTTTCTGTCTGTATAGTCATTTTAATTCATTACATTTATTGATTTTGTTTGCACTGCACTCTATCAGCATCACATGCTTTGGACACACATCATCCATCTACCCGGACATTAGTTGAGTGTTTTGCCAGCCGTTCTATCAGGGCTATGGTACACAGACTGTGTCCTTGGTGGTCCTAAATGACGATGCTCCGCCAAATGGGTGGGCTGATAGGACATTTTCCAGGTCTAGATGGTTTTCAACTCATGTGTTAGCTATTTCTTTTGGCTTGTTTTTCTGCAACTACCGGGTTCCGACTTAACTGATTAGACCTACAAGCTTCTTGAGGTGTGTACTCTAATTGTTATCCAGTTTCAAATGCAGAATTCACCACTTTTTATCCTCAGCTTGGCCTGAGCATTACCCGATCCTGGTTGTCTGCCATTTTAGCCCCGCCCCTATTGATTAACATTAGCCACGTCCCTTCATTTGCCAGGTTTGCCCCCCCTGGAAAAATTTCTGCGGACGCCCATGCCCCATACTGCTCTAAAGCTTGAGAGCAGCACGGGGATTGGATGCAGAGTCCGTGATACTGTCCCAGGGACTACTGGACCAGGAATAGGGGAGCTCAAGGTGGCCAGCAGCACCAGGTAAGTCTTTTTTTTTTTTTTAAACACCCGCCGCGCGCTCACCGGTCCCCCTCCACCAGCCTCACCACTTCTTATCTGTGTCAGCTGCCATTCTTATCTGTGTCAGCTGCCACTGATAGAGAGGCTTACACACAGTTCTCTTTACTCATTGGCCGGTTGTGTTATTCACATTTTACTTCCTCCCATCACAGACTACAGTATAGGGCAATGGTTCCGACATGAAAGACAGACCACACAGTCATGCCCTTTATATAATGTACCAAGCAGCTCTAACACCAGAGGAACTTGTAACTTAAACATACCTTCCCAAAGCGGCATATCCACCAGTGCACACTCCAGGGGGCAGCTGTGAGTCTGGCAGCAGCTGAACTCAAGCCCTTGGGTTCCTGCTCTTGTGTGTTTACAGCATTTATGCCAACATTTAACAACTGCATAGTGGGAGATTATGAAAACCAAATACTGAAATGTATTCTCTCCATTAACATATATTGAAGCAAAGGCAATTTTAGACAGGAAATAAATAAAATAAAGTATTATATGGCTTTAAAAATCCGAAGTCTCCCCTACTTAATCGGGTCAGTTGACTTCTACCTCACATCAGCCTGATCCTGGGATGCTTGAAGGAAGAGTACTCTAAACCGCAGGGTGCTAATGAGCTGCACTGGACCGGCACCAATCTTGGTGGAATTGGTAAAGGACTCTCGTCAAGCCACCAACCATCCTGAAAATGGAGCAAGACGTAAAGGGGAAGAATCGTGTAATGATGACGGCACATACCCTTCACTCCTAGATGGCCACCAGTCCAGCAAAACCAGGCCAGCAGATGTTACTTTCAAGACCTGTTTGCACTACCATGACAGATGCTGAAACTATGAGCACATAGGAGAGGGGCGCCAAGGACTTGAGAGAAGATGCTACACTGATACTTTTTTAGGCCCCTTCGGCACGTCTTGTCACACCTTGAGATTAGCAGTCGCGGGCCGGCACAGGTAAGAGCGATTGGGCAGTGGGGCAGGGCGGAGCTGGGGTCGGGGGAGTCGACATATGACGGGATAAGTTAAATTAAATTAAAAATAAAAGCACTTACCTTGCTCTTGACTAGGCTGAATTATCCTGGCTTCGTGTGCGGAATCTTGGGAATTTCGCATTACTCGGGTCTCACGAAAGAATTTACAGCGATTGCGCTATTCTTTGTAAAAATGTACCGTGAACAAAAGAACATAAATGGCTGTTGTTCCTAGTGCTTTTGTACCTTCCAGTATTTTTTGTGCAAAATGCGGCCTCGCATCAAATTGTTGGAATATTATTTGAAACCAAACTATGCAAATTTCGTGCACGACTATGTTTAAGTGCAAATATTTAAAATCAGCAGAGTTGAGAATGTATTCGTCCTTGTTCCTAACTAAAAAGGTGTCTTATTTATTTACTGGTATGTTTATGCATTAATAAGTGTATTTTTCTTTTTATTTGAATTTTATTTTGCGTTAGTATATGCATCAAGCGCATACTGCAATACCACTCTAAATTGTATTTGTCCTGTTCTCCATGGTTGATTGCTAAATCTCAAAAGTCTTGATACTAACGTGAGTGGAATGAGGAACAATATCTGCACAATTTTTTTTATAACATAGTCAATGGGTTTTCACACTTCAGATTTTAGTGTCAGTGTTTAAATGTGCTTCTTCATTCATTCTTTATTTCGATCAAATAGATCATAAAAGAGTACACCAAAGTTAAAGAATGCGCTAAGTTAAAACAAGTTCATTCTACAATATTTAAATAAAATGGCATTACAACTATCATCCAATTGTTTAAAATCAGACAATTCCATTATATTACTTGTCATGTAAGATATCATGAATTGAATGCACTGTATTTCAATAAAATGTGAGCAGAGAAGAAATAGTTTTAAAAATTATAGCGAATAAATGTGCTTTTGATACTCGCATTTCCTTCCTGGAGAAACTGTAAAAGAATGACAGACTTGGGCCAACACACTCCCACAATTTTCCGTAATGTATGTGCCACATATTTAGGGGTGCACAATATGGTCAACCAGTTATTGTCTGGACATTAGTAAAGCAGTTCCTTGCCATGGGATGTTTGGAAGAGCTCGGGTTCACCATGGCAAACACAATACAAAACGTGCACCGTCTGATAGGAGGCTTCAGACAGGAGATATGGATTACAAACAACCTTCCAGTTGGTGTTAAAATTATGACTGTTCACCCTTCTCTCTATTTCTTTGTATGCTATATTTTAAAACTAAACTGTGCTTCCTACAAGTTTGAGGTATTGGCAGAAAAAGCAACTACAGGTGGCTTCTCTCTGTACATTGAACTGCACAACTAAAGAGTGTAACATCTCATGAGGTCTTTTTTTTAACAGAACTTGTAATCAATCAATCAATCAAGGTTCTTGTAGAGCATGACTATTCACCCATAACGGCCTCAAGGTGCCAGCGAGGGGGCGGCTTCTGCAATTCAGTCAAAGATCTTGAGGACCTTCCTGAATTGAGGCAGTGACGGGGATTGCCCGAGAGGTAGGGAATGCCAGGTCTTCGCAGCGAAGGAGGATAAGGATCTTCCTCCAGCTGAGGTCTTGTGGATCCGTGAAATAGTGGCCAGGGTCAGATGGGCAGAGGGGAGATGTCTGGTCGGTGTGTAGGAGAGGCAGTGGTTGCGGTACTCTGGTCCGGCATTGTGGAGGGCTTTGTAGGTGTGTGCAAGGAGCATGAAGGAGATTCTTTTGTTGATCGGAAGCCAGTGGAGGACTCTCAGGTGACAGGCGATGTGGCTTTGGCGGGGGATGACCAGGATAAGTCTGGCAGAGGTGATCTGAATGCATTGTTTACCAAAAGCCAAGGCACTTGACTTCAGACATCCACGCTGTAACTGTCCATTTGACCATTTCGACCATTTATTTATTAACTGTTCAATTAATTAAAATCATTACAGTAAAAGCGAACAGTATAAAATAATCATATTTGTACTTAGCAAAGTGCCACCCTCCTTTCCCTGGTTCACTCTCGTTCAACCCGAACCTGGATTTGTAATGATCATGTGCCCTTAAACAAGTTTGTACAACCCCCAATGTTCTGTAAAGTCATACTGATTAAGCACACCTTGTAAAAAAAAATCAAAGCACAGTCATAAAGAGCTGATAAAAGGGAAGCACACTCCTCAATACTTCTCAAGGACCAGTAACAGATTTTCTATACCGGTTTATTTACCTATTGAATAGTGGCATAATATACAATAAAAGAACATTTCTACCAGAGGTATTAATGTATATCCAAAGTACAATGTCAGAAATCATCCACCTTAAGATGACGAGCACACAGAAGAGTCCACTGTAACTGTTAACCACGGCACCCAAAATAACAAATGATTTCCAGCAGCTACCTGCCCAGAGAGATTGCACGCAGGAGAAATTTTTATGAATACTACTCAACAATAGGTTCCAGCATAAGACCCCCCTCGACTTCTCCCTTTACCCATCAACGCATGCGCCGTAAGATTGTCCCATGCAAGCCTGCATAATTGGTGGCTCCATGGTATGCAGGTTGCATTTAGTCACTCGTGGCTTTTTTGTCATCAGCGCTGCGCATGCTGGTTGGTTTGAGCCTAGTCACTGAATGAAAAGTGCTGCTGGTGGGTGGTGAAAGCAAAAACAACAGATGATGGACTGAATGCTGAACAATGCAAACATTCTCACCCAATCAACAGAATTGGGTTTAATTCATCATTGTGTTGCTCACCACACCACCCCAGTTTGTACCCAGCCATATGCAAATCAGTCTTGACCCCGCTCCCTATGGGAACAGTCCAGCCCGAACTGCCAAACCTGGATCGGAAACAAACATCCGGGGACCCGTTTCTGGGTCTCATCCCTCAGGTCTGGGTACTCAGTGGACTAATGTGCCCACTGCAGGCGCCTGTGCTCGACCTCATGGTCACAGGTTCAAATACTGATGTGTCCACTCAACCTTTCATCCATTTGAGGTCGATAAAATGAGTACCATTGAGTAACAAGAAACATCTGTTATTCAGCACAGAGATACATACGGGTGAGTGTGTGCTTTACAAATACACATCATGGTAGTAGCCAGGCTAGCTTGAATCCAGTGGTGCAGTGAGCACGTGACTCATGTCTGGGCATACCCTTCCCACTTAGGGCGACGAAAGGAAAAAGAACAGATGCTCGACTGAATGCTTAGTAATGCAAACGTTCACCCCCAGTCAACAGATCTGGGTTTAATCCATTGGTTTTTTGCTCTCCACGCCACCCCAGTTTGGAAAGGGGTCAGGGCTGGCAGAAAGAGTCACACATGACACCTTTCCACTTAGATGTTAGGTCCACTGGCCTCGGGTGACTTTGGTAGCAAACTCAGCCTTTGATGAGCACCGAAAACAAAAGCGACTGGATGTTAAAGTCAGTTCTCATATGGAATTTGTGGCTCTCTGATCTAGTTCTTTGTAGGTGTGTCTGCTCCTCGGGCTTGCGGTGTAGGTTTTTGACCCTTATTGTCAATCCATGTGCATGTATCTCGACCAGGGGATGGCGAGGGTTCTCTACACGTGTCATCAAGAGTGTCTGCGCCTAGTCTGTGTGCCTGCACGTCACCCCGAAATCTGCACCAGCTCCCTGTATGGATGTCTGTACGGATATCTGCTCTGGATGTCTACACCGGTTCTTTGTGCGCCTGCTATTTGTGTTTCTCTCTCCCAATGGTCCCTGCTCTTCATGCTGGTGTCTAATACTCTGTTGTATATTCCTGCATCCACCACTTACTCACCCATTTATTTACTCACCCATCCAACCATTGATTCCCGTCATTCACCTCTCCCATCAACTTAACCACGCAAACTCACCAATGAATGAACAGCCCGACCTGTTGGCTTTGCCAATGCTTATTAGGTTTGGTTTGAAAGAGCAGCTTTATGCAAGACCTATTATCGCCGCTGCTCATCATGTGATCAGCAATATCAATCCCAACACTCTGAGCTCCAGTATACCTTTGCATTCAGGTATCACTTTGAAATAAAGTCAAGGAACTCCAAAGACGAAGCGAACAGATGGGGAAATTATTTAAGTAAGGCATTGGTGCCACCTAGTGGACAGAGTGCAAGTTGTCTAATTTAATATTTTAGCACCCTGCGATAGAGTTGGCAGCTCTAGGGGCCCGATGTATCAAAGGGTTTTGTCCATTCTGTGTCTGTGGGGAAATGTGTTGATACATAGGTTCGAACCTCGGCATCTGCTCAGTCTGGGCAAATCACTTAATCTCCCCCGTACCTACCAAGAAATGAATGTGTCCTTATATAACGTAACTGGCGCCCGTGTAAAGCGCTCCAATACCTTCGGGTCGAGTTCGCGCTATATAAATCTGCAACAACAAAAAACGCTTCAGTGTATGTCTACTGCGGCCCTCAACCAAACTAGCCTTCAACTCCCTGGTGGCCTTAAGATGTATTTAGGGACACGAGACGCAGGCTGACGCGTCCAAGACACCCCACGAGGAAGGTCACGAGGGCAGAGTGGATTTCTGAGCCTGCTAACTTTGCAATCAACGCCACACAGGAGGAGGAGGAAACTAGAGGAGAAACTTCCGTTTGTCCATTCATACCACATACATTCGCCACACGAGCACGTCAAAGAATTGCCTGCAGAATTTAATGAACAGCCATCCGAGGCAGCACATCTACACAAAGAAACAAAAGAACTATCCACTCAACACATCCGTGCTTCTACACTAAACTACTTCAGAAATTGTACAACTCATGCGTAAATACTTAGCCAATAGACGAGGCTCGCATAATTTAAACAATTTCCACTTAAACAAACGCAGCCACAATATTCATATAACGGGGCTGTTATTTGAGTGAGTGTTTATGTGCATGCAATCAGTGGACCTGCAAAGAGTGAGTCAGTTCTTTTTAAGAGAGGGGGTTTGGGTTGGGTTTGTATGGAGTGTGATGGCAAGTTGTGTGTGTCAGGGGTGTGTGTACTTGGTTTACACATGCGTATGTAGAGTACGAAATTATGAGGTGTGACAGGAGTGGTGTGAACAAACGTGCCAAAGGTTTGTGGCTAGAGTGGGTATTCGGGATACTCATTGTTAAGTGACTGTGGTAATCAGAGTGGGTGCAGCATGCTGCAAAGTGTAGCACTGTGGTGTTGTATAGGTGAATGAGTTATGTGCCTGACTAATGATGGAGGAACCTGCCTCCTGAGTGTGGAGTCTGTCTGTGGAGCACAAGAGGTGTGTGCCTAGGTGGTTGTGTGTCTTGTTTATTCTGGCATGATGGTATATGCTCTATATGGTGATGTGGGCACCTGTATGAAGTTCTCAAATTAAAGCTTTAGTAGTTGTGAATTAGCAAGAAAATGTATTAACCTAATCCGTGTCCATCTACATAAAAAATATATTGGACAGGAAAGCAAAGATATTGAGGGATTTCAATGGTCTGTAGAATAAGCGTAAGAAGGCTAAAGTAGATGCATTCTTAGCTAGTCTGTGCCCTGTCGTTTTGCAGGAAAACAATCCAAGGCCCAACAAAAACAAGAATCGGGACTCAGCCTGACCTCTACAAGTACTAAATAGTTTGAAATGTAACATTCAATCCAAACTGGCCAATTGAGGGATAATTGGAAATCTGAACATTTCTCACAAATACGGATTAGGGATTTAAATAAAAAACAAAATTTACCAGTTAAGGGCCTTAGGCTGTAAATGTAAATGTATAGGCATTTATATAGCGTACTACTTACCCGGAGGGTCCCAAGGCGCTTCGACCGCTGTGAAACCCTTCCTGGCTTCCCTGAGAGATGGTCCCTTAATGGGTATCTCCAGGGTGAGACCAGGCATCCCCGGCAGTCTGGTGGGGCCGTTAGTGAGGATGAGGCAAGCTAATGCCCAGAGTTGCCGAGTGTGATCGCTGATCAGAGTGGGCACCGAGGCGAGAGAATTATCGAGTCCGCTGACCCTGGTCCAGAAACCTGCCGCGCCGGGAATCGAACCCTGGTCCCGGGCCGTCTTCTGCTCTCAGGTCTGCCGCCTCTAACCAGTGAGCCACACTACCTCACTAGGCTGAGCAATAACTAAGACTTTATGGTAACTTATAACAGCAAAATAGAGCAAGGTTTGAGAAAGTTTCTTGCTGCTTTTGATCTTAAGCTTTATAGCGAAAGATACACCGTGAGGACATCAAGATGTTTGTATGAGAGAAGCTTAATTACAAAAGGCTCCTCTTTTAGCAAAAGACACTAGTTCAACTGATCACAAAGATGAGGCCATGTCATGTGGCTGATGTCAAGCAATACATTTGTGACATTTTGCCTCCAAGAGTACAAATAAAAATGTAAAGCTTAAAAAAGCAATAAATGTAAATTCAGTAACGAGGATGCAGAATGGATTGTATAAGGGAGGCAAACAAATATATCCAAGGTCAAGTTGCAGGCTTTGTAGCCAAAGCTGATCTCGTAAAAAAGGCTACTGTACACAATTTTTATGAGGAACTCAAAGCGTCCAAATTTGGAATAGACCCAATGGCACTTTCAGCAATTCCCGAGTAACTCAGACCTGGCCCAATTTCACCAAGATGATGCTATTACTAAGAAACAAAGCATGGTTAAGAGGCAAGTAAACAAAAAATTGACAAACTTAATGATTGATTAATAGAAATATTTGGGGGAATTATAAGCAAATCTTATCACCTTTGAAGGCTGAGCTAACTCCGGAGTCTAATTTAGGATAATGGGCACATTCAACTGGCAAAAAGCATTGCAAACCTGGTGCGATGGGTAACTTTTTATTACTAATGCAAGCGTATGCCCCCCAAAAAATTAAAACAGGCTTCCGCCTAATGTGGTGACCCCATGCTTACAATAAAAAATGTAAATTTAAAAGAAATTAACAATTGGATTTCATTTATATAGAACAGTATACTTGCTTCCTAGCAGGCAAGTGTATACAGAGCAGGTATTGACATACTTTTTCAGTTTTAATGAAGAGATAAAAATAGGATTCTTAATGGTGCGAAGAAAGTGTACCACCGAGCCCAACAAAACAAAAAAAGGGGTAAAATATGGAATGCAAAAAACATTGCCAGAGTAAAGTTTTAGCCGACTAGCCCTGGCACTGAAGTGCGCATGTGATCAGGTCAAATGCAGTCACTCACAGTGCACCTTAACCAATAGCTGGAATGGGTTCACCCACTGACCTGTGTTGTGGCAGGCGGAAGCAAATAGTGAATGATACATTAGCAGACCCATGGATTAAGAGGACTGACCTATAGCTTCTTTTAGTATGTGCACATGTATGTATTTTTATGGTCTTAATTCTTTTGATTACATGAAGCTGGCAAAACAGCTGAACTATAAACGATTACTCTATCCACACCGGTTTCTACTTTGCACTCATTTGATTGGTGTACGCTCGTCTTACCTGGTTTAGCTAGACTGCTAGTACATAACATTATATGGGGTATAGAAAGCTATGACTGGCATGGCATACATGGTGTTGGAGCAAGCTGAAATGGGGCTGGGTCCTATCTAACATTCAATTGTACAAATATGCATTAGTTCTTAAAAAATGTTGATAGTCAATTAGTGGCCTGAAAAATAACAATAAAAACGCAATAATTTGATTAACACACATTTATCATGTTCTGCCTATTTAGAAGAACACATTACTTAAATGAGGTTCTAAGTCAAGGAGCAAGGAAGCAAGCAGGCTAAGTCTCTGGGTAACAGTAAATCCTCAGGGGGATGTGGGAGGGATCAGAGGGGTAGGGTTGAGTTGGGTAATAGCTGGATTTACGTATCTATGTAGGGTATCTGAAATACCCCCCACAGGAGAATATACATTACCACCTCGCTCGTCTTCCTCACCTTACCTCTTACATGAGGATAATTCCTCACTGAAGGGAGGTTCGCTTTGCTTAAAACTGGGAACAAGTATATTTTCCAGTCCCCAATGTGGATAAACACTTCCCTCTCATTGGCATTAGCTCCTCCGTGGTATCCATTATATTTTATGTTTCCATCCAAAGATGGCATCTACCGTTGGTAAGGTAGGCACTTGACTTCAGAACTCCCTGAATTTGAACGGAGAGAAAACCGAGGTTCTTATTTTTGGGGGAAAACCTGACATCTGGTCAAGTGACTGGTGGCCTCCATCTGTCGGAGCGTGCCCCCTGCCCTCTCAAATGGCCAGAAATCTGGGCGTTTTGATAGACACATTGCTTTTCTTCAACCGTCAGGTCAGCAGGACTGTGTCCACCTGCTGTGGTGTTATCAGAATTCTGAGAAAGACTGCACACTATCTCTCTCCTGAAGCACGGAAGCAGGTCACCATGGCCCTTGTCTCTTAGAGACTTGATTACTGTAATGCGCTCTACTCAGGCATAAACAATAAGCTCGTTCAGCGCTTACAGGTAGTGCAAAATGCGGTGGCCAGGCTCGTTCTTGATGTCCCCAGATTCACTTCAGCCTCCCTAGCCAGGAAGAGCCTGCATTGGCTGCCCATTCAGGCCCGGATCTCATTTAAGATACTATGCATTACCCATGGGGCCTTATATGGAGCAAGCCCAGAAGGTATTAGGTCCCTTCTATTCCCTTACTCCCCTGGCAGAGCTCTTCGCTCCTCTCATAAAAATCTTCTGTCTGTACCCCTGTTTCTCAAAGTCAGGTGGGGAGGGAGAGCTTTTTCTTCTCTTGCTCCTAGACTGTGGAACACTCTTCCCCCTGAACTAAAAAGGCAAGCTTCCATCATGCTCTTTCGTAAAGCTCTGAAAACATGGCTCTTTGTAGAGGCCTATTTGTAGTTCCGCATTTGATTATTTCACAAGCTGTATCATACTGTAGGCGCCTTGATGCCCTTGGGCTAAGTTGCGCGGTATAAGTCCTCATTCATTCATTCATTCATGCATTCATTCAAGTGCGTAGCAGAACAGGAACAGCGGCTACAGCTCCAGGAATAGAAGACTCAACAGAGTGTGCAGCAAGTGCGCCCAAGGAAGCAAACAAAGACCGCAGTCAGAAGCGCGCCGAAGCACTGCGACTGCGGAGAGACGACGGAGCAGTTGTGCAGACCATAAGAAGCATGATGATTCACAAGGAGGAGGAAGCCGACCACCTAGTTGGTCGCAAGGAAGAAGAAGCCGACCACCCAGTTGATCGCAAGGAGGAAGAAGCCGACCACCCAGTTGGTCGCAAGGAGGAAGAAGCCGACCCGCCAGTTTGGTCACACGGATGATGCTGACCTGCAAGAAGTCAGCGAGTGAAGAGATCTGACAAAGACATCCAACAAGAAGAACGGAGAAGACATCTGTGAAGAGAACGACAGAGGAGATGTCCACGAAGAGGACCAGGAAGAAGAATGAAGTGAAGTTTAACGGAATCAACTAAAAGTCATAAGTAATCAAGCGAGAGAAGGTTGCGACGATAGGTCAAGTCACAATGGATGTGAAGATGGTGCCTAGGGGAGGACAAGACCAGGGAGACCCGGGTAGAGTGCACGCTACATGGAGACGCCTGGTGAGAGAAGACCAACCAGATAGAAGACCAGTGGCGAAGGAAGGAAGAGAAGCCAATCCTGAGTGGCACGATGCCATGATGAAGGAAGAAGAGAGGAAAGAAAAAGAGTAAAGAGGTGTGCGTGACAGACCAACACAACACACACCAGAAGGGGAACACCCGATGGGGAAAGTGAAAAGATGCATGGACATCCGAACACAGTACCTGGAAAGCATCAGCACCACTGGGAGTACACATCCATGTGCAAATCCGAAGGTCACCCAGGAACGACAGAGGCGAGCAGGCTGGTCCGTTGGTAACAACCACCTCTGGGATGGAACGGACACAGGACCGTGGCTATCCAAGGGGCAGAGGCCTCAGGGACACCGGTGGCAGCAGGTCCCGAAATGAGAGATGGACCGTTGAAGCTTGCTCTGGATATCCAGGGAGAACAACGGTAGCATGTGACAGAGCAAGTGCCAACAACACCCTTTTCAGGTGGAGCTTCAGACACGGAGAAGGGACCTGTAGACTCCTCCAACGCATTTGGAGCAACAAGGCGGCAGCCCACGGACTCAGTGGAAGCCTGGCAGCAAAGGGCCTCCGGGTCATCCAGTGAGAGGGGACACCGACGAGAGAGGGGTATCCATGAGAGGGATATCCTGCAACTGCAGATCCTGTTGGAGACAGCCACCAGTTGGAGAAAACACCTCAACCAGGATTATACAGTGGACAGCAGCACACCATTGATCCACAATCATTCCATCTGCACTTTTCACTGACTGCGGTGTCGGAAGAAAGGGACTGAAATGCACACTTTAACGATGCAAGTACGAAAGGAGCACATCCACAGGGCACCTGAACATTGTGCCAAGGAGAACTAGTGGTCCCGGCCGCAAGGATACCCTCGCCGGCAGATGACCTGCAGCAAAGTCATCTACATTGAGTTAAGTTTGGTTTGCAATTTTGTATTCTCTCCCACAGGTTCGGACCTCATTTTGTTTGGACCTTCATTAAAGTTTGGGAGGGATGTAGTATCGCGCTGGATACGTTCTAGTGTTCAGCATGTGGTACCACACACTGAACACCCACCCACCACAGGCGTCATCAGTCATATGACCCTGACAATAAAAGGGGCCGAGCGCACGTGCTCTGAGCCAGTTATCCAACTATTTTACCTGTGTCTGCATCACCTCATTATTAGTATGAGGGCATAGGGCCCAAATACCACACTTATCATCTTTTAGTCACTGAGGTGCACATAATATGATAGAGGGTAGTGATGCTTCATATAGTTGGAATGTGTAAAGCATTTGTGAAGCACTCAAGCAGGAGAAGAGTCAATACACCACAAAAAACCCAAACCAATTTAGAAAAATAGAGAAAAAATAAATAAATCAAATGATACCAAAAAGACAAACCTACAATCAGTAGTAAAGTGGTCAGTAGAACCGGCGACATGATTTTTTTAGTTTGAATGAAAAAATAGATCCAAAAAGAACGAAGCATCAACTGCTGCAATCTGTTTGCATGTGTTTGGTTCGAACTTAAAAATGCGACTGCAATGCAGATCAGATTGGACCCGGTCTAAGAGTTACTTTCGGACTTGGAAGAAATTCTGAGAAGGTAAAGTCTTTTGTAAGGAGTCACAGAACGAAGTCTCTGTGAAGCTGTCAATGAAGGTGGAAAAAACTCAGAGTGGCAAATGTCAAGAGTTTGTGCCAAGGAGGTCATCGATGTCGAAGGGGGGCTGCTCAACGTCAGGTCTGGTGAAGATTTGTACATTCATTTTTTTTTTGATCGTATTTCCTCAGCAGAGCAAAGCTGGATACTGTCATCTGGAGGCACCACTGAACTGGATTTGCATCTGCAGAGAAAGACATAGCAGGATCCGGGCCAAGCCAATCCCACCGGGGATCCAACCTCAGAGGATCAGCTTTTGGATATGCCCTAGTCCCACACTTGTTCTCAGAGCTGAAATGTGTAGAACAGTTTCTAAGTCCCAGCTTTTCTAGCCCAGCAGTATTCTAACGTCAATCAAGGACCAGGACCTGAGGGGCACCACTTGGGGGTGAGCACTCACTCAAACAGAGACCAGCAGTAGGGTTCAGGACAGGGCACGTCCGGTTGGAATTGGTCAGCTGGGCAGGTGCATGAAGAGGCCTTTGGATGCTTGTGTCTTTAGCTCAAGGAGGAAGTCAGACAACTTTCTCTTGGAGTCACTTCTGGGGTCCTGGATTCAAGGCAAGAAGGCCAACCTTGCTTCAGGCTCTTCAGGCAGCAGAGCAGTCCTTCTTACAATCTTCACAGGTCACAGGTCCAGGAGTGTTCCGAAGATGGTACTAGGTGTGCCATCCTGTGGGTTTAAGGTAACACCTGGCCACTCCCTAACCCATGGGTTGTTTCCAGGGGTGTCCCTACACACTTTAGCAGCACGTCCTGTGTGTTCTAATGTGAGCTGTTCCGCAGTAGCCTTTATTCCCTAAAACAACATAGAAGAATCCTTCTTCCCCTGGTCAGTGCTTCAGAGTTGTGGCTATGAAAATGGGCAAATCAGCCTTTGTGGCCACTCCAACCTGTTCTGGGACAGCTTCCCAACCCACTGAGTTTGGAGCCAAGCTGGTTAGTAAGGCAAAATTAAGGCAGTAAAAAGGATTGGAATCCTTTGGAGCTCAAGTGGGATCTGGGCACAGACCCCCATCCCATCCTGTTTAAGGAAGAAAAACACCTCTCACACCTAACTCCTTTGTCCACTGTTTGGGAGCAATCCACATCTTACCAAATGGAGACACTGGTAGAAAGACACATTTGGTTTAGCCAGAAAAGTGTCATTTTCAAAAAGTAACATAAAAGTAACATAACATCTGACTTGACCATTAAGTTGGATTTTACATTTAATTAAAATGAGTCCTTGAAATATCTTCTAGCTACCCCAGTACTCAAACCATTATAAGGGGTTATAGTTATAATCAGTACCAATGGAATTATGTGGCACAGGAGGACCAAAGCAAGCATCAGGGTTGACTAAATTATGCATAAAGAAAAGGTAAATTACGCTGCATAATCAACACTTTTCCTGATAGCATTAGCTCATTATTTTGTTATTTTTACATGTGAACACAATCTGGGGTAAGGTGTCACCTCATTAGTACCAGTTTGACACCCAGAAATAGGCACAAGCAACAGAAAGGTTACCAGTCATCTTTAGCTAATGGCCTTCCATTGTCAACAACACTTGTTTCAAAGTTTTTAGTAACTTTTGATACTTTGAGCTAGAAACATTTTCTCATATAATAGGTACTTATGAACAAATAAAAGTGGGAATCAGGAATATGTCAATTTTATTATATTTAAAGGGAGAGCACAACGACTGTAGCACTGGTTAGTGGGTGTGGAGTGCGCAGAGTCCTATGGGCAACAAAAGTGGGAATGCCAAGCAAAAGATGATAATTTCCAACATCAGGCACTCACTAGTTTAGAGTACTTGTTTGCTATTGAGAAATGCTGGTCCTCTTTCCCACATCAAAATACTGCACCCCTGCTGAGCAGTGTTGGTACTCCCACATTAAAAATACTGCAGCACTGCTGAGCAGTGTTGGTACTCCCATATTAGAAATACTGCACCCTGCTGCGCAGTGCTGGTACTCTCTCAATAAAAATACTGCACTCCTTCTGACCAGTGTTGATACTCCCACATTAAAATACTGCACCCCTGCTGAGCAGTGTTGGTACTCCCACATTAAAAATACTGCACCCCTGCTAAGCAGTGTTGGTACTACCATATTAGAAATACTGCACCCCTGCTGAGCAGTGCTGGTACTCTCAATAAAATTACTGCACCCCTGCTGACCAGTGCTGGTACTCCCACATAAAAAATACTGCACCCCTGCTGGGCAGTGCTAGTACTTTGTCTTTAAAATTCAATAAGTACAGGTACCCAGGAGTTGCTCATTGAAAAAAAAACTGTCTGCAGGTAACAGTGACGTAGCAATAGCTGCGCAGTGCGGTGAGACCCGAGCTCCAGGGGACACCCCTGCGGGACTGTGCGTGGCCAGAAGGCCCCTGGCCTGAGAACTCCTGACTGGGTCCGGAGTGTGGGTTGTATGTAAATGTATGTATGTATGTATGTAAATGTATTGCGATTTATATAGCGCACGTATCACCCGAAGGCATCAAGGCGCTTGCTTAGGGAACCCGTCCTGGTATTCCCCTGTGGCAGGGTATCCGCAAGGTGAAAGCCAGGCCAAGCCGGGAATTGAACCTCTGCTTCCAGGTCTGCCTCCTCTAACCAGTGAGCCCCACTTCTCCACCACAGGGTGCACAGGGGGCTTCATCTACTTTCCAGGGGGGACCCCACTCAAATTTTGTTATGCCACTGATAGGTGGTCACAGTTGAGATTCACATTAATTACGGTTCTAATATGTTCTACTTTTCGATGTAGTAGTATTCCAATTGTAATTTCGAAGTATCTCAGCATACATGTGCATTCTAAAATATGCATTAATTAAGGAATTTCATAATATGTGTTTTAATCTCCTCCTTTTCACCTTGAATTGTTTAGCCCACAATCACCAACTGATCATTTTGCACATTTATAAACCCTGCTACTAAGGTTAGTAGTAGGTGTGTATACATTCTTTTCTGCCTTTGGAAAGCAGAATCATATTGCTGGGCATGTATCCTATTTTTGGTGTACGTTTCTACACCTGGTTGCAGACAGAATGTAGACCAGAGTCTCATAGCAGGTCACACAGATGCACAGTCCAACTAAACTATTCTCAATAACTTCCCCTCTGCCATTCAGAAAGGTCTCAGTATACAGAGACCCAGTGTGATTATCTAAATGTAGCTCATCTGATTTAATAAACAGCATGGAGATTTCAAAAATTCTGATTGGCTGGCAGTTTGTCGTCCAGGGCAAACGGGCATCTTGTACACAAGTATTTTTTTTCTTTATTCAACATGGTAAACGCCACCTTAAGGACTGACATCTTAGTTTTTTTTTTTTACATCCTTAATAAACATATAAATATACATGCATACATAGGGAGCAACAGCGGCTCATGTGCAATGGTGGAGAAGCATCGCGTCACTGGCTCAGAGCCAGCAGCTGAAAAAAAATGTTATTGTTGTTTTCTTTTTTAGCTGCTGGCTGAGCCAACATGTGCAGGGTGCAATGGGGAGCAGGAAGGAGGGAGGATGAGTGGTAGGGAAACTTTTTAAGTGCACATGTCACTTTGGCCGGCGGTCTCAGGCTGGGCAAACTGACATGCGCACTTAAGTTTCTAGAGCTCATCTGCATTCCACAGACGGGTTGGAAAAACAGCACAGACTCCCTGTGCTGAGCAAGCGTTATTTTAGCCCTCTCAGGCCAATCCCCATACCATGGGCGTCCGCAGGGGGGGGGCAAGAGGGGGCACTTGCCCCCCCCTGGATCTGGTGAATCAGTGTGGCATTTATTTTCAAGAAACAAATATATTGGAACCCAACTTCGGAACTTTTTATTTTGTGAGAGAGCAGGCCTCTTTATTGTTAGGCCAGCAGCAGTACCAAATGCCTATGACATCATGACGCCGGAGAGTGCTGCGCCTGGTGCGCCATCTATCCTACGCTGCAAAGTACCGCGCCGGGCGCGCCCGCGCGTAAGGTCACACACAGCCGGGCCCCCACCACGCACACAGTGGTGTTTGTTTCCAGGGCCGGCCCGGTGGCACCGTAATTTAGGAGCAGCTCGGTGCCGAGCAGGAATTTGGGAAAACGCACGGCTGCTGCCTGTTCAGAGTAGCATTTAGCAAGGTCTGCAAGTAAGAGAGAAATCTGTTTCTCATCAAAAATGAATGGTTTGTGTCATTTGTGTATATAATATTAAGACGAAGGCGGTAGTGGGGGTTCACGAATCACGACCTTTCCCCCGCCCCGCAGATCACAGGCCCCCTTAAGTCTGCTTGAGCCGCCGCCCAGGACCCATTATCTACCGATGCCTCACAGGTCATGCATGCGCGCTAACCTTCATCAGCCTTCAGCTCCTACCTTAGCCCCACCACGCGCGCCGCACTTACACGTTGTTCTGAGCCCGCCCGTGTTTCCTAACATCACTTATGGCCCGATCTGCCAATTGTTCCACTACACGCGGTGATAATCTGACCCGTGGTCTCTAGCAGCTATCACTCACGGACCTGCCCCATTCTTCATATTACGCGCGCTGCTCAGGCCACTTTGCACTACATGGAGCATTTCACCACACAGGCGCTGTGCACTACACGGAACCCTGCACCACACAGGCTACTCTGCAGCACTTGAAACACTGCACCACGCAGGCCGCTCTGACCCACGTGAAGCTCTTCACACCACACAATGTGTTCATCTGCATCACATAAGGTGCGTCACAAGACGGGTTTCACTTTCTCTGCACACAGGATTGTCAGCAACATGGTGCATTCGGGAGAAAGGCCTTTGTAAAACTAACAGCAAATTAGAATGTTTTAATGGACTATAAATACTTAATTAAACTATGTTGGAGTTAAAAAAGTTTTTCATCGGTAAATGTCGTGTATATGTCAGAAATTGTTCTTTCATCCTGCCTACACGAATGTAGAATCATTTCTGGTATATGTATTGGAGTTACAATACTTTAAACCATTTACTACCACAGAAGCAACAAAATTGTGCAAAAATGATTCGAGCTGTTTTACGCGTCCAATGTAAGGTTCTTTAGCAAGGATTGGCTCGTGTTCCTCATCACCAAAAATAATTTCTAATTCTGTGTTAATTTCTTCAAATAATGTGCTTTGATGGTCTGCATTTTGCTATCCTTTCTCCTTGAGTGGAGTGAACCTCTATGGGATAAAAGAGGGGCGTGGGGGGGGCTCACATACGGCTTAGTCCTGCCCCCGCGACTTAATTCAAGCACCAACTGCTCCCGGACCTGCTATTTCACCCTGTTACCCGCTCCGCAGTCACGCGTTCTGCCGTTCTCAGTCCTGCTGCCTGGCTGTTTTTAAAGCGCAAACTAACTGTCCACCGCCATCCATGTAGACGCTGGCCCAGCCTTGCACGTTCGCATTCTCTAAACTAAATCTATGCCTTGCACTAGGATTTATTAATCCAGTTGACAGAAGGTACATACTAAAGCGTTTCACTGTTCTAAACTGAACTCCAGTTTTTAAACTACTGCATCAGTTCCTCCCCCAACTGTAATTTTCACATTGCTGAAAAAAAGAATTTCTAAGTCAGTATTTTTCTTGGCACAGATGTGATTAGCTGAAAAATGTGATGGTGTACGGATATGTTTATACTTAATTGTCAGGAAATTGCGGTGCTCCCAATTTTTCTGTTCAGCAGCTTCAGTTAATGGGGCAATTATTCAGCTTGTTTCAGGTGCACAGACCAAGGAGTCATTGGCCTTGGAAGCAGCCAGGGTCGGATTGGGAGATGGGCCAGTACTGAGGCCGCCCAGCACTGAGGCCGCCCAGCTGTTAGGCAGTGTGTTTTACCCCCAGTGCCTCGTCTGTAGTAAACCCAGCTGCCAGGAACACCTCATACAAACCACTGTTTGTAGCCATAGAAAGGTGTGTATTCCACCCAGCCTGCTCGGCCCACTCGCGCACAGAATGTGAGAGCCCTTTGCCCTCTCCGAACTGATCACGTGCTTGGGCCTTAGCAACCTTTAGAAATGTGGGGGATAGGGGTCGAGGTGGAATAAAGCAGTTGTGTTGCCCCGGTCGTTATGGTTTATTGGGCATTTATCAGCCCCAGTGGCATCAATGCCTTTAAGGTGGCCTCTCGGGGGGGTTTCAAGCAGCCCACGGGGTTTGAAGACTGAGGCCAGAGGTTGATGTGGGACGGCCCCAGAAGAGAACAGTTTTTCAACAGAGTGTACAAGAACCCTAAATGTTATACAAGCCAGCGATGCAGTCTTATGTACATTTTACTAGTTTGACCTCACCTGGTGTAGTACATGCAGGCCTGTTTCCTAAGAGTATTTACCTTACCTAGATGCAGCGCATAACACGAGCTGAGTTGCTTGTAAAGGTTCGAGGAGCTCAGATGGTGGAAGGGGTTCTGGTGGCAGAATTGAGCTCTCCAAAGTGTGAAAGCAATGTGAGTTTCATTCTCATTCAAACTTTGGCCTCTCTGCAGAGCACAGAAGAGGTGCCGCAAGTCAAAACTGACTCAGGTGCCGCATCAGTTTTTAGTGGAGTGCCCTGGCACAGCTGTGATTGTCGGGAATTAAGGGGCAGCTGCTGAGGTTGGTTCAGCACTGGGTTACAGGCAGGTCCCAAACAAGGCAGAAACTTTGACTCTTTACGAGTCAAACGTAGTGCACCAGTTGATGTCCAGGCGCTTCACACAACCGAGCTAGAGCCCCCCCCAAAAAAGTGCAAAACTCAAAAAAGGAACACGGATTAAAAATCACCACTCTGAGCCTACATTGGTTTCACACACTGTGTGCAGTCCAGCATGTGGCATGTCACACTGAGTGAGGCATGACATGCACCGCATACGTGCTCTTTAAATATGTCTCCTGCCTTTGGTTGCAGCACAGTTCCACCGAGGTCAGGGGGCATCACCCCTTTATGGGGTGGGTGCCTTAAGTGCAGGTCTGCATTTGGGGGTGTCCCAGAAGGATGGACCTGTCAGTCTGGGGGAGGCAGGAAAGGGTCTCTTGTCACTGCCGGACACTGCAAGAAGCACAGGCAGGTCAGGAGCTGCAGAAAGAAACCCGTCTACCCGGTGCCAGTGGGTAGAAGGAGCATGAGGGTGGAGAAGGCACCTCCTTGCTCTGAGGACACATAGATGTAACATTGAGATAGGAATGGTCCTGATGAATGCCGGTGATCTTACACCACTAGGGAAGAAACATGTTGACCGTAAGCATCTATTGCATATTAACAGTGATACTGTCATACTGTTAGATTGTTTTTATATTGACGTCCAGACGGATCCTAATAAATAATTTTTTCTGTCTGTATAGTCATTTTAATTCATTACATTTATTGATTTTGTTTGCACTGCACTCTATCAGCATCACATGCTTTGGACACACATCATCCATCTACCCGGACATTAGTTGAGTGTTTTGCCAGCCGTTCTATCAGGGCTATGGTACACAGACTGTGTCCTTGGTGGTCCTAAATGACGATGCTCCGCCAAATGGGTGGGCTGATAGGACATTTTCCAGGTCTAGATGGTTTTCAACTCATGTGTTAGCTATTTCTTTTGGCTTGTTTTTCTGCAACTACCGGGTTCCGACTTAACTGATTAGACCTACAAGCTTCTTGAGGTGTGTACTCTAATTGTTATCCAGTTTCAAATGCAGAATTCACCACTTTTTATCCTCAGCTTGGCCTGAGCATTACCCGATCCTGGTTGTCTGCCATTTTAGCCCCGCCCCTATTGATTAACATTAGCCACGTCCCTTCATTTGCCAGGTTTGCCCCCCCCTGGAAAAATTTCTGCGGACGCCCATGCCCCATACTGCTCTAAAGCTTGAGAGCAGCACGGGGATTGGATGCAGAGTCCGTGACACTGTCCCAGGGACTACTGGACCAGGAATAGGGGAGCTCAAGGTGGCCAGCAGCACCAGGTAAGTCTTTTTTTTTTTTTTAAACACCCGCCGCGCGCTCACCGGTCCCCCTCCACCAGCCTCACCACTTCTTATCTGTGTCAGCTGCCACTGATAGAGAGGCTTACACACAGTTCTCTTTACTCATTGGCCGGTTGTGTTATTCACATTTTACTTCCTCCCATCACAGACTACAGTATAGGGCAATGGTTCCGACATGAAAGACAGACCACACAGTCATGCCCTTTATATAATGTACCAAGCAGCTCTAACACCAGAGGAACTTGTAACTTAAACATACCTTCCCAAAGCGGCATATCCACCAGTGCACACTCCAGGGGGCAGCTGTGAGTCTGGCAGCAGCTGAACTCAAGCCCTTGGGTTCCTGCTCTTGTGTGTTTACAGCATTTATGCCAACATTTAACAACTGCATAGTGGGAGATTATGAAAACCAAATACTGAAATGTATTCTCTCCATTAACATATATTGAAGCAAAGGCAATTTTAGACAGGAAATAAATAAAATAAAGTATTATATGGCTTTAAAAATCCGAAGTCTCCCCTACTTAATCGGGTCAGTTGACTTCTACCTCACATCAGCCTGATCCTGGGATGCTTGAAGGAAGAGTACTCTAAACCGCAGGGTGCTAATGAGCTGCACTGGACCGGCACCAATCTTGGTGGAATTGGTAAAGGACTCTCGTCAAGCCACCAACCATCCTGAAAATGGAGCAAGACGTAAAGGGGAAGAATCGTGTAATGATGACGGCACATACCCTTCACTCCTAGATGGCCACCAGTCCAGCAAAACCAGGCCAGCAGATGTTACTTTCAAGACCTGTTTGCACTACCATGACAGATGCTGAAACTATGAGCACATAGGAGAGGGGCGCCAAGGACTTGAGAGAAGATGCTACACTGATACTTTTTTAGGCCCCTTCGGCACGTCTTGTCACACCTTGAGATTAGCAGTCGCGGGCCGGCACAGGTAAGAGCGATTGGGCAGTGGGGCAGGGCGGAGCTGGGGTCGGGGGAGTCGACATATGACGGGATAAGTTAAATTAAATTAAAAATAAAAGCACTTACCTTGCTCTTGACTAGGCTGAATTATCCTGGCTTCGTGTGCGGAATCTTGGGAATTTCGCATTACTCGGGTCTCACAAAAGAATTTACAGCGATTGCGCTATTCTTTGTAAAAATGTACCGTGAACAAAAGAACATAAATGGCTGTTGTTCCTAGTGCTTTTGTACCTTCCAGTATTTTTTGTGCAAAATGCGGCCTCGCATCAAATTGTTGGAATATTATTTGAAACCAAACTATGCAAATTTCGTGCACGACTATGTTTAAGTGCAAATATTTAAAATCAGCAGAGTTGAGAATGTATTCGTCCTTGTTCCTAACTAAAAAGGTGTCTTATTTATTTACTGGTATGTTTATGCATTAATAAGTGTATTTTTCTTTTTATTTGAATTTTATTTTGCGTTAGTATATGCATCAAGCGCATACTGCAATACCACTCTAAATTGTATTTGTCCTGTTCTCCATGGTTGATTGCTAAATCTCAAAAGTCTTGATACTAACGTGAGTGGAATTAGGAACAATATCTGCACAATTTTTTTTATAACATAGTCAATGGGTTTTCACACTTCAGATTTTAGTGTCAGTGTTTAAATGTGCTTCTTCATTCATTCTTTATTTCGATCAAATAGATCATAAAAGAGTACACCAAAGTTAAAGAATGCGCTAAGTTAAAACAAGTTCATTCTACAATATTTAAATAAAATGGCATTACAACTATCATCCAATTGTTTAAAATCAGACAATTCCATTATATTACTTGTCATGTAAGATATCATGAATTGAATGCACTGTATTTCAATAAAATGTGAGCAGAGAAGAAATAGTTTTAAAAATTATAGCGAATAAATGTGCTTTTGATACTCGCATTTCCTTCCTGGAGAAACTGTAAAAGAATGACAGACTTGGGCCAACACACTCCCACAATTTTCCGTAAATGTATGTGCCACATATTTAGGGGTGCACAATATGGTCAACCAGTTATTGTCTGGACATTAGTAAAGCAGTTCCTTGCCATGGGATGTTTGGAAGAGCTCGGGTTCACCATGGCAAACACAATACAAAACGTGCACCGTCTGATAGGAGGCTTCAGACAGGAGATATGGATTACAAACAACCTTCCAGTTGGTGTTAAAATTATGACTGTTCACCCTTCTCTCTATTTCTTTGTATGCTATATTTTAAAACTAAACTGTGCTTCCTACAAGTTTGAGGTATTGGCAGAAAAAGCAACTACAGGTGGCTTCTCTCTGTACATTGAACTGCACAACTAAAGAGTGTAACATCTCATGAGGTCTTTTTTTTAACAGAACTTGTAATCAATCAATCAATCAAGGTTCTTGTAGAGCATGACTATTCACCCATAACGGCCTCAAGGTGCCAGCGAGGGGGCGGCTTCTGCAATTCAGTCAAAGATCTTGAGGACCTTCCTGAATTGAGGCAGTGACTGGGATTGCCCGAGAGGTAGGGAATGCCAGGTCTTCGCAGCGAAGGAGGATAAGGATCTTCCTCCAGCTGAGGTCTTGTGGATCCGTGAAATAGTGGCCAGGGTCAGATGGGCAGAGGGGAGATGTCTGGTCGGTGTGTAGGAGAGGCAGTGGTTGCGGTACTCTGGTCCGGCATTGTGGAGGGCTTTGTAGGTGTGTGCAAGGAGCATGAAGGAGATTCTTTTGTTGATCGGAAGCCAGTGGAGGACTCTCAGGTGACAGGCGATGTGGCTTTGGCGGGGGATGACCAGGATAAGTCTGGCAGAGGTGATCTGAATGCATTGTTTACCAAAAGCCAAGGCACTTGACTTCAGACATCCACGCTGTAACTGTCCATTTGACCATTTCGACCATTTATTTATTAACTGTTCAATTAATTAAAATCATTACAGTAAAAGCGAACAGTATAAAATAATCATATTTGTACTTAGCAAAGTGCCACCCTCCTTTCCCTGGTTCACTCTCGTTCAACCCGAACCTGGATTTGTAATGATCATGTGCCCTTAAACAAGTTTGTACAACCCCCAATGTTCTGTAAAGTCATACTGATTAAGCACACCGTGTAAAAAAAAAATCAAAGCACAGTCATAAAGAGCTGATAAAAGGGAAGCACACTCCTCAATACTTCTCAAGGACCAGTAACAGATTTTCTATACCGGTTTATTTACCTATTGAATAGTGGCATAATATACAATAAAAGAACATTTCTACCAGAGGTATTAATTTATATCCAAAGTACAATGTCAGAAATCATCCACCTTAAGATGACGAGCACACAGAAGAGTCCACTGTAACTGTTAACCACGGCACACAAAATAACAAATGATTTCCAGCAGCTACCTGCCCAGAGAGATTGCACGCAGGAGAAATTTTTATGAATACTACTCAACAATAGGTTCCAGCATAAGACCCCCCTCGACTTCTCCCTTTACCCATCAACGCATGCGCCGTAAGATTGTCCCATGCAAGCCTGCATAATTGGTGGCTCCATGGTATGCAGGTTGCATTTAGTCACTCGTGGCTTTTTTGTCATCAGCGCTGCGCATGCTGGTTGGTTTGAGCCTAGTCACTGAATGAAAAGTGCTGCTGGTGGGTGGTGAAAGCAAAAACAACAGATGATGGACTGAATGCTGAACAATGCAAACATTCTCACCCAATCAACAGAATTGGGTTTAATTCATCATTGTGTTGCTCACCACACCACCCCAGTTTGTACCCAGCCATTTGCAAATCAGTCTTGACCCCGCTCCCTATGGGAACAGTCCAGCCCGAACTGCCAAACCTGGATCGGAAACAAACATCCGGGGACCCGTTTCTGGGTCTCATCCCTCAGGTCTGGGTACTCAGTGGACTAATGTGCCCACTGCAGGCGCCTGTGCTCGACCTCATGGTCACAGGTTCAAATACTGATGTGTCCACTCAACCTTTCATCCATTTGAGGTCGATAAAATGAGTACCATTGAGTAACAAGAAACATCTGTTATTCAGCACAGAGATACATACGGGTGAGTGTGTGCTTTACAAATACACATCATGGTAGTAGCCAGGCTAGCTTGAATCCAGTGGTGCAGTGAGCACGTGACTCATGTCTGGGCATACCCTTCCCACTTAGGGCGACGAAAGGAAAAAGAACAGATGCTCGACTGAATGCTTAGTAATGCAAACGTTCACCCCCAGTCAACAGATCTGGGTTTAATCCATTGTTTTTTTGCTCTCCACGCCACCCCAGTTTGGAAAGGGGTCAGGGCTGGCAGAAAGAGTCACATATGACACCTTTCCACTTAGATGTTAGGTCCACTGGCCTCGGGTGACTTTGGTAGCAAACTCAGCCTTTGATGAGCACCGAAAACAAAAGCGACTGGATGTTAAAGTCAGTTCTCATATGGAATTTGTGGCTCTCTGATCTAGTTCTTTGTAGGTGTGTCTGCTCCTCGGGCTTGCGGTGTAGGTTTTTGACCCTTATTGTCAATCCATGTGCATGTATCTCGACCAGGGGATGGCGAGGGTTCTCTACACGTGTCATCAAGAGTGTCTGCGCCTAGTCTGTGTGCCTGCACATCACCCCGAAATCTGCACCCGCTCCCTGTATGGATGTCTGTACTGATATCTGCTCTGGATGTCTACACCGGTTCTTTGTGTGCCTGCTATTTGTGTTTCTCTCTCCCAATGGTCCCTGCTCTTCATGCTGGTGTCTAATCCTCTGTTGTATATTCCTGCATCCACCACTTACTCACCCATTTATTTACTCACCCATCCAACCATTGATTCCCGTCATTCACCTCTCCCATCAACTTAACCACGCAAACTCACCAATGAATGAACAGCCCGACCTGTTGGCTTTGCCAATGCTTATTAGGTTTGGTTTGAAAGAGCAGCTTTATGCAAGACCTATTATCGCCGCTGCTCATCATGTGATCAGCAATATCATTCCCAACACTCTGAGCTCCAGTATACCTTTGCATTTACGTATCACTTTGAAATAAAGTCAAGGAACTCCAATAACGAAGCGAACAGATGGGGAAATTATTTAAGTAAGGCATTGGTGCCACCTAGTGGACACAGTGCAAGTTGTCTAATTTAATATTTTAGCACCCTACCGATGGAGTTGGAAGCTCTGGGTTCTTTATCAATGCCAGAACTGCCTACAATGAAGGCCGACATCAGGAAACAGCGTCGAGATTCAGAATAGTTTCTGTGTCGATTTTGATGGGGAGATCTTTTTAGAGATGGTTCCCTGAAGGGTGACTTATTGGCTGAAGGAGAAGGTGAGAGGATGATGATGTGGCCTTACGGCCAGAGAAGCCGTCTTTTGAGCTCGAGAATTAGGATCGAACCTCGGCGTCAGCTCAGTCTGGGCAAATAACTTAATCTCCCCCGTACCTACCAAGAAATATATGTGTCCTTATATAACGTAACTGGCGCCCGTGTAAAGCGCTCCAATACCTTCGGGTCGAGTTAGCGCTATATAAATCTGCAACAACAAAAAACGCTTCAGTAGCCTCCAACTCCCTGGTGGCCGTAAGATGTATTTAGGGACACGTCCAAGACACCCCACAAGGAGGTCATGTGGGCAGAGTAAATTTCTGCGACTGCTAACTTTGCAATCAACGCCACACCAGGAGGAGAAAAATAGAGAAGAAACTTTCCATTCATACCACATACATTCGCCACTCGAGCACGTCAAAGAATTGCCTGCAGAATTTAATGAACAGCCATCCGCGGCAGCACATCTACACAAAGAAACAAGAGAACTATCCACTCCACACAAGCACACATCCGTGCTTCTACACTAAACTACTTCAGAAATTGTACAACTCATGCGTAAATACTTAGCCAATAGACGAGGGTCACATAATTTAAACAATTATCAGTTAAACAAATGCAGCCACAATATGTGCGGCGATTCGCATCCCATTTGAGTGAGTGGTATGCAGTCAGTGGATCTGCAAAGAACACATAGCACTAAGAGTGAGTTAGTTCTTTTTAAGTGAGGGGGTTTGGGTTGAGTGTGTATGGAGTGTGATGGCAAGTAGTGTGTGTCAGGGCCAGGGGTGTGTGTACCTGGTTTACACATGCGTATGTAGAGTACAAAATTATGAGGTGTGACAGCAGTGAAGTAGGAGTGGTGTGAACAAACGTGCCAAAGGTTTGTGGCTAGAGTGGGTGTTCGGGATACTCATTGTTAAGTGACTGTGGTAATCAGAGTGGGTGCAGAATGCTGCAAAGTGTAGCACTGTGGTGTTGTATAGGTGTATGGGTTATGTGCTTGACTAATGATGGAGGAACCTGCCTCCTGAGTGTGGAGTCTGTCTGTGGTGCACCAGAGGTGTGTGCCTAGGTAGTTGTGTGTCTTGTTTATTCTAGCATGATGGTATTTGCTCTACATGGTGATGCGGGCACCTGTATGAAGTTCTCAAATTAAAGCTTTAGTAGTTGTGAATTAGCAAGAAAATGTATTAACTTAATCCAATTCAGCGTCCATCTACATAAAAATATTTTGGACAGGAAAGCAAAGATATTGAGGGATATCAAGGGTCTGTAGAAAAAGGGTAAGAAGGCTAAAGTATAGGCATTCTTAGCTAGTCTGTGCCCTGTCGTTTTGCAGGCAGGAAAACAATCCAAGGCCCAACAAAAACAAGAATCGAGACTCAGCCTGACCTCTACAAGTACTAAATAGTTTGAAATGTAATATCCAAACTGGCCAATTGGGGGATAATTGGAAATCTAAACATTTCGCACAAATACGGATTAGGGATTTAAATAAAAAACAAAATTAACCAGTAAGGGCCTTAGGCTGAGCCATAACTAAGACTTTATGGTAACTTATAACAGCAAAAT
This sequence comes from Lissotriton vulgaris, assembly GCF_964263255.1. Classification (NCBI taxonomy): domain Eukaryota; kingdom Metazoa; phylum Chordata; class Amphibia; order Caudata; family Salamandridae; genus Lissotriton; species Lissotriton vulgaris. Next base: position 513,070,094 of record NC_141697.1, on the reverse strand, counting down.
AGAGAAAGGTTTCAGAAAGTTTCTTGCTGCTTTTGATCTTAAGTTTTAGAGCGAAAGATACACCCTGAGGATATCAAGATGTTTGTATGAGAGAAGCTTAATTACAAAAGGCTCTTCTTTAAGCAAAAGACGCTAGTTCAACTGATCAGAAAGATAAGGCCATGTCATGGCTGATTTCAAGAAATACATTTGTAACATTTTGCCTCCAAGAGTACAAATAAAAATGTAAAGCTTAAGAAAACAATAAATGTAAATTCAGTAACGAGGATGCACAATGGATTGTATAAGGGAGGCAAACAAATATATCCAAGGTCAAGTTGCAGGCTTTGTAGCCAAAGCTGATTTCGTAAAAAAGGCTAATGTACCCAATTTTTATGAGGAACTCAAAGCGTCCAAATTTGGAATAGACCAAATGGCACTTTCAGCAATTCCCGAGTAACTCAGACCTGGCTCAATTTCACCAAGATGATGCTGTTACTAAGAAACAAAGCATGGTTAAGAGGCAAGTAAACACAAAAATGCCAAACTTAATGATTGATTAATAGAAATATTTGGAGGAATTATAAGCAAATCTTATAAACTTTGAAGGCAGAGCTAACTCCATGTTATACAAATCTATCTAAAGTATACCCAGGCATCCAGCAATATAAAGCAAGCTGCATTTATTCTTTTTTTGTAGTTAATGCTCACATAATACTTATAAATCCATTATGCCTAGTTATTTAAGGACAGCAACAAGTACTTATGCCTTCAAGATATGTATTTCAAATGTTCCATGCACTTTGCCCTTTAATGGAGGTGTACATACTAAAGGGTGGTTCACTCACACCAGAATATTTTCCCAACTACTTAATTAAACTAAAGTATATCTACAGGTTTTAGCACGGACTCCAATTTAGAATAAAGGGCACATTCAACTAGCAACAAGCTTTGCAAACCTGGTGCGATGGGTAACTTTTTATTACTAATGCAAGCGTATGCCCCCCCCCCCAAAATTAAAACAGGCTTCCGCCTAAATGTGGTGACCCCATGCTTACAATAAAAAATGTAAATTTAAAAGAAATGAACAATTGGATTTCATTTAGATAGAACAGTATACGTGCTTCCTAGCATGCAAGTGTATACAGAGCAGGTATTGCCATACTTTTTCAGTTTAAATGAAGAGATAAAAATAGGATTCTTTTTTTTTATTTCTGTAATTTTTTATTGTAAACAAAAAATATATATTTACATGGAGCATGGGATATACATGAGGAGAAAAAAGAAAGAGAAAGAAAAGAAAAGGGGGAGAAGAGGAGGCGCCGGGGGGGGGGGGGGGGCCCGGGGGTTAGTTTGGCCGACGTCCTTCCTTGTCTTCTGGTATGATTCCATTGTCCAAGTCCAGTTTGTTCCGTTGTTTTCTGCCGCCCCCTATGCTGGGCTTCGTTGGACTTCCTTAGCCTCGCCCCGATGGTAGAGAGGATAGTGAAGAATAAAGGTCGAAAGTAAGAGAGGGGGGGAGCTTTGCTGTGTGGCTCACTTTTGTAGGTGGCCGGATCCCCGAGTGTGCTATCACTATTGTTGTGTGGATTCTGCGCCTATGGGGGTTTGTGCAACGTCAGGTAGAGGTCCAGGGGCCCCCACATGTTCGCCTGCCTGTGAGTTTTTGGCGAGTGTTTCGCTGTGATGTTATCTGACCCCTTAGGAATGTGACCCAGTTGAGCCATGCCTTGGGCTCAGCTTTCGAAGTGTCCTTCCAATTACTCAGCACTATTTTGACTGCCGCCGTCAGCAGTAGATCAATGAGGTCTCGATCTTCTGTTGTTGTAATTGAAGGGGACGCAAAACCTAGGACTAGACTTGGGAAGTCTATGTGTATTGCCACTCCTGTGATCTCATTGATAAGTTCCCCAATTCTATCCCAGAATTTCCTGAGGTTAGGACAGCTGAGTAGAAGGTGTTCTAAGTCTCCCTTCCCTTGGCCACAGTTCCAGCATGCTTCACTGTCTCTAATCCCCAACGCGGCTAGGCGGGCCGGTGTCCAGAATGCCTTGTGTACTAGCCAGTATTTGGTTTGGTTGAGTGCTGGCGTTATCTTTTTCCTAGAGGTGGATTTCCATAGCTCTGCTTTCTCAGCCTCGCTTAGCTCCCTCCCTGCTAGGGTTCCCCAGAAGTTTGTGACCTTATCGTTGAGTTTGGTATTTTTGGGACGGAGGACTTTGTATAGGTGTGCTACTTGGTGTCCGAGTGTGTTGAGACTGGCTGCGAGTTTTACTAGCGATGGCGTGTGGCTGTTAAGTTTTGCCTTCCTTATTGCTACTTTAATTTTCAGGAAGTTGTAGAGCTCTATTCCTTGTAAGTTGTGAGTTTCTTTGAGGGTGTCGAAGGTTGTGTGCATGCCTTGGTTCTGAAGGTCTTGGGCAGTGGAGATGCCATGTCTGTACCATTCGTGCATGTCTAGAACCCTGCCTCTGTACTTCACTGTGGGGTTGTGCCAGATGGATTCGAATTGGCCTCCCTTGATGCTTGTTGTAAGTGTTATGTCGATGTTCATGAGCGCTCGTTTCGTGTTTTTCAGGACCAGGTTGTCCTTGACTGCTGGGTGCCGAGTGGCGGTGAGGAGGGTGATGGGGTTCATGCCTTTTAATAGTCCCCGCTCTAGTGTTAACCACGCTGGGGTGTATTCCTGTCTTGGGTCCAGCCAGTGTAGCCCCTGTCTCGCTAAGCATGCTACCTGAAATCGTTTGAAGTTCGTTATGTTCAGACCTCCTTGGTCTTTGGAGAGCCTGAGCTTTTGTAGGCTTATCCTGGATTGTTTCCCTCTCCTCAAGAAATTGTTCAGTAGTTTGTCAAGCCTCTTGTGGAAGTCCGCTGTGCTAGTCAGGGGGAGCATGGTTAGCATGTAGTTGATCACCGGTGTGATCATCATTTTTATTGCTTCTACCCTCCCCCACCATGTCGTGAATTTGGGGGGCCACCCTTCTACTTTGTCCTTAATTTTCGGGATTGTTGCTTGTTCATTGTGTTCTAGTGTTGTTATTAGGTCCCTCTCAAAAAGGATGCCTAAGTATTTTATGGGCTTCTGCTGCCATGTTAGACCTGACGTCCCTAATACCGTGCTTGTTGTGTGGATGTTTAAAGGTTTGCACTCTGATTTGTCTGTGTTAAGTTTGTATCCCGATACCTTGGCGTATTCCCCTATAGTTTCAGTTAGTGCTGTGATGGACCTCTCCGGTTCCTCTGTGACTATTAGTACGTCGTCAGCATATGCCGCTAACTTGAAGGTTTCTCCTCCTATTGGTATCCCCACTATGCCTTCATTCGTTCTTATCATCGTGAGGAGCGGTTCTATGGCTAATAGGAATAGTGCTGGTGAGAGTGGGCATCCTTGTCTCGTTCCCCTGCCTAAGTTGAGTGTGTTTGATGTGCTCCCGTTGACCACTACCCGTGCCTGGGGGTTGTTGTATAGGGCCATAACCATCTTCCTAAAGTTTGGTCCTAAACCGAATTTCCCTAAGCAGTTATCTAAAAATGGCCATGATACTCTATCAAACGCTTTCTCCGCGTCGAGGGCTATCATGACTGCTGCATTGCTGCTTCGGGAGGAGTGGTTGATTATGTGGCATAGTAGTCTCGTGTTGTCGTGTGACATGCGATTTTTGAGGTAGCCAACTTGAGAGTTGTGTATAAGTTTGGGTAGGTATGAGTTGAGCCTATTGGCGAGTATTTTTGCAATGATCTTACAGTCTATGTTAATGAGGGAGATCGGTCTAAAATTCTTCGCCTCAGTTGTGTCCTTGCCTTCCTTTGGTATTACTATTATGTTTGCCTCAGTCATTGAGGGTGTCATGCGTCCAATCTTGACACATTCCGTGAAAACCTGTTTCATTGTGGGTTTGAGAATGTGTAAGTAATGCTTGTAGAAGCCAGCCGTGAAACCATCTGGCCCCGGTGCTTTATTGTCCTTGAGGCTTGCCGTGGCTTTCTCTATCTCATCCTCAGTTATGGTTAGGTCCAGGATGTCTCGTTCTTGGTCTGAAAGTGTCGGAGTTGTTATGCTTCCTAGCAGCTCTTTGCCCCTGTCCTCCTTTAGCGTTTCATCTTTGGTGTACAGACCCTCGTAGAAGTCTCTGAAGACTTCTAGGATGTCTTTGTTTGCAGTCATAGACTTGCCCAGTCTGTTTTTGATGGCTGCTATCGTGTGTTGTTTTTGTTTCCCCTTTAGGTAGGATGCTAGGTTTTTGCCCGCTTTGTTTGCAGTGCAGAGGTTGATGGATTTATATTTATTGGTCCATGTCCCTGCTCTCTCACTAAGTATTCTATTGAGTTCGTACTTCAGTTTGGTCAGGTTTGTGAGTGTGTTATTGTCCTCCGTTCTGGCTATGCGGCTGTTCTCCAGCCTCTTAATCTCTTTCTCTAGGTCTTCAATTCTCTTGTTCCTTTCTTTGTTCATTCTGCCCTTGACTGTCATTACTGTTCCCCGGACGGTGGCTTTAAGTGCCTCCCATAGTACTTCCCTGTTTGTCTCTGGAGTGTCATTCATTAACATGTATTCTTTTATTGCTTCCTGTATCTCGGCTTTCGCTAAAGTGGGACGGAGCAGACTGTCATCGAATCGCCATCTGCAGGTTGGCTTTTCGTTGTGCTTGCCAGATAGTGTTAGGCTTATGTGCGAGTGATCTGATACTGCTCTGAGTCCTATTTCCGTGTGATCTTTGAGGTGGGTGTGTGTTTCTGACATAAGGATGTAGTCTATTCGGCTGTATGAGTTGTGTGTGTTAGAGTAGAATGTGTAGTCCCTGGTATCTGGATTGCTTAAGCGCCATGGGTCTCTCAGTCCTAGTTTGGAGCACAGGTTCTTTAGGATGTTTGGATTATTTGTTGTTTGGGTTGGTCTGTGTGGGTGTCTGTCAATTGCCGGGTCTAGGACTTGGTTCATGTCTCCTGCGACGATCAGGAGGTCTCCAAGCGGCAGGGTATGTAGTTGCGTGCCTACACCCTCCCAAAATGGTTTGTCGTCAGTGTTAGGACCATATATGTTCGCGACATGATATGTTTCTCCTGCTCTTCTAAGAGTGGTCACCAGTATTCTACCTTGGGTATCTGCTTGTGAGTCTACCACTGCTAAGTTAGAGTTTTTGCTGATGATTGTTACTACCCCGTTCTTCTTATTCTGTGCCGGTGATCCCACCACCTCGCCTATCCAGTTCGCACCTATGCGCCCTATGTCTGCTGCTTCTAATCTCGTTTCTTGGAGCACATAAATGTCACTTTTTAGTTTCCTGAGGTATGCAAGTATCTTCCTTCTCTTCACTGGACTGTTCAGACCCTTAACGTTTAGAGATACTATCTTTATGTCTGTCGCTATGCTACTCTGGTTGCTATTCGTCATTTAGGATACTTTGTATTTCGCTGTCTGGATGGCCTTCCTTTGTGTGCTCCTGACCTCTGGGTGGTGTGTGGAGCCATGCCCCTATGCCTGTGCTTGCTGCTCCTCGGTATGAGTGTATGGAGAGAGAGAAGGTAGAAGATAGTAGAGAAAAATAAGGTAATAGTAAGTACGCCCATGTATACGTGCCCCGCTCCCCCCCTTCCCCCTCCCCCCCACCCTCCCCTCCCCCCTCCACCCTCCCCCCCCCCCCACCCTCCCCTCCCCTCCCTCCCCCCTCCCTCCCTTACTTGCTGAATGGGTGTAAAAATAGGATTCTTAATTGTGCGAAGAAAGTGTACCACCCAGCCCAACAAAACAAAAAAAGGGGTAAAATATGGAATGCAAAAAACATTGCCAGAGTAAAGTTTTGGTCGACTAGCCCTGGCACTGAAGTAAACATGTGATCAGGTCAAATGCTGTCAATCACAGTGCACCTTAACCAATAGCTGAAATGGGTTCACCCACTGACCTGTGTTGTGGCAGGCGGAAGCAAATAGTGAATGATACATTAACAGACCCATGGATTAGGAAGATTGACCCATAGCTCCTTTTAGTATGTGCACATGTATGTATTATTATGGTCTTAATTCTTTTGATTACATGAAGCTGGCAAACAGCAGAACTATAAATGATTACTCTATCCACACCTGTTTCTACTTCACACTCATTTGATTGATGTACCATCGTCTTACCTGGTTTAGCTAGACTGCTAGTACATAACATTATATGGGGTATAGAAACCTATGACTGACATGGCATGAATGGTGTTGGAGCAAGCTGAAATGGGGCTGGGTCCTATCTAACATTCAATTGTACAAATATGCATTGGTTCTTAAAAAATGTTGACAGTCAATTAGTGGCCTGAAAAAATAACAATAAAAATGCAATAATTCGATTAACACACATTTATCATGTTCTGCCTATTTAGAAGAACACATTATTTAAATGAGGTTCTACCTCAAGGAGCAAGGAAGCAAGCAGGCTAAGTCTCTGGGTAACAGTAAATCCTCAGGGGGATGTGGGAGGGATCAGAGAAGTAGGGTTGGGTTGGGTAATAACTGGATTTACGTATCTATGTAGGGTATCTTTGAAATACCCCCCACAGGAGAATATACATTACCACCTCGTTCGTCTTCCTCACCTTACCTCTTACACAAGGATAATTCCTCACTGAAGGGAGGTTCGCTTTGCTCAAAACTGGGAACAAGTATATTTTCCAGTCCCCAATGTGGATAAACACTTCCCTCTCATTAGCATTAGCTCCTCCTTGGTACCCATTGTATTTTATGTTTCCATCCAAAGATGGCATCTCCCGTTGGTAAGGTAAGCTGAACGGTGGTAATTTGGGTTGCATTTGCTCACAAACTAGTTGCAGCTCGGTCCTCCTTAGCTCCAAGCCCCCTCTGCCCCCATATAGTTTATTATGTTTCATGCACTTCCAGGTGAGCCATGTTCCCTGTAGTACGGCACCCACAGGCTATGCAGTTACTTGGAGCAGCTTTGCTTTTTGTTGAACTATCATAAAACAAATGTGTTCAATATTAAAGTTCATTGAGCCAGGAGCAGAGCTCTATTAAACTTTCAGTGGAAAAAATGGAGAACAGTTAAAGGATAAGGTTACTTACCAAATAGACATACGTTCGTGGCAAGCAGTGCTCTAGATTCCCATGCTGTGCATTCTCTTGCCATTTAGTGTTGAGTCCGGAGTGTGCAAGTTGTTTTTCTTTGAAGAAGTCCTCAAGTCGCGAGATGGTGTGACACCGCCTCTTGCTGTTAATGAGCATAGGCATTGACTCCATTGTTAGAATGCTTTTCCTGTAAGGCAGGTGATGATGGAATGTGAAGGAAAGTGGTGTATAGGGTGCGGTCCATGCAAAAGAGAAAAGTAATATACCAAAGGTTAAAAACTGCACAAACCACTGGTGTACAAGGAGGAGCATGAGTATATGTGAATTTAGAGCACTACATGCCACAAATAGATGTCTACTAGGTAAGTAATATTTTCTGTTCGAGGGATGTGTGGTTTTAGATACAAATGCTGTGCATAGACCGTAAAGCAGTCCTCCAAAAGCGGTGGCTAACCTGTGGGTGCTGCAGTAGTTGTGTGTACAAAATACTGCCTGGACAACATCGGCTTGTTGGTGGGCTAGGACATTCACACAATAGTATTTTGTGACCAGGTAGATGCTTTGCAGATGTCAGCTGTGAGAAAGTGCCATCTTTCTTGCATGGTATGCCCCCACTTTTTTGCTAAATTGCTGATGTACTTTGACTGAGTGTGCCCTGGGCTCCTGCCAATCAGGTGCCGAGGGCCTGTGTTCCTTACCTAAAACTGTGGTGAAACCTAAACCCAAAAATAAATACCCTAGGTACCCAGGGCATTGTGACCAGAGAAGACCCCTAAGAGCTACAGCACTTATTGTGCCACCCTTAGGGGCCTTGTACCCCGACACACACACACAGTGTCGTGGTGAAGAACTAAACAAAGAGTCGACATAGCACACATCCCTGTGTGCCATGCCCACAAACACACTGCCCTGGCATACCCCAGTCACCCCTCGAGCCGGGTGCACTATGCCAGTGGTGTGGGCACAGGTGCATGAGCCCTGTGCCCCTACAGTACCCAGGGCCATTCCTGCAGTGATGCCATTAAGAGTATATGGTGCTGGGAGGTTGTCATTACGAACTCCACAGCACCATAATGCTACATTGAAGTCTGAGAAGTTTGATATCAAACTTCTCAGCACATTAAACCTGCACTGATGCTAGTGTGGGATTTAATGCCAAATGCACGACAGAGGGCATCTTAGAGATGCCCCCTGAAACCTGACCAACTCCCAGTGTCCTGACTGCATGGCTACCAAGGCCGCCACCACCAGACATGTTTCTGGACCCCTGGGTCGAGAGCCTGCGGCTCTAAGGGGCCTTAAACAATGCACATCCTAAGACGAGGTGCCAGGCCTCCTCCCCCAGGATGGGCAGGGGAAGCTTCAAAGGCATTCCGCCTGTGTGAGCTTCTCCAGGCCACTTGCTGTACTCAGCAAGTGGCCCCCACCGGCTCTGACCCTCACTCTGGCGGTAAGACAGGCGGGGAAAACAAAGGAAGGAAAGAGGGTGGGCCAGCCTCTGCCAACCCCACCCCTCAGGTGGGAGAGGCGAGGTAAAGCACAACTCTGGGCTACCGCCATCTTGAGGATGTGGTGCCCTACCCAATGAGAGCTAGGCTCCTGCCCCCCTCCCACTGGAGAATGGCAGGATAGGGGGTGTACTCACCCCAGGCCAGGGACCCATTGGTCCCTGCCCTTGCCGTACCTGTAACGCCCCTACATTTAGTATTTAGGGGCACCCTGAACCTTCCTTCCTCAGATCCTGATTTTGTAACAAGAAAAGAAGAAAAAAGACCTGCTGTTCAGCTGCTAACAAGAGGACCACACCAACTGACTTGGCCCCAGCCCTACGGGCCTGTTGATCCTTGATCCGGCGCCTGCTAAACCCCGGCGTCTCCTGCGGACAGAAACCTAGAAAACCCCAAAGGACCTGCCTGCTTTGCTCATCTAAAGACTGGGACTCCCATGAGCAGTGGTTCTGCTCAAACAGCAACAACCCCTGGTGCCAGCCAGGAACTGCGAATCCAGCACATTCTGCACCCGCTGAGCCCGGCCTGGTCCTGATTGGACAAAGACCCTGAGGACGTCCTCCCGGCGACTGTGACCAGTAATCCAGCACCCAAGGACCCTCTCAGACGATCCTGATGACGCCTGCAGCCTCACAACAAGGGACCCCTCCAGCCGCGACTAGCTGAGGGTAAGATTTCCTGACGCCAAAAGACACCCCTGCACCCGGAGCCCCACAGCCCCCTGTGGCCAACTCCTTGGTGTTCCTTCAGAATGGCCATGCATTCTGGAGATGCTTGAGGTACACAAATTGAAATATTTCAGGAGCCAGATCGCTAGGTTAAGTAACTTGGGGTGTGGTTGCCGTATTTCTCTATGGTTCTGCATAAGAAGGTCTGGCCTGTTTCGGAGTCTTTCATGCAGAAACACTGAGAGTTACAGAGGTGTTATGAACCACGATTGGCGGGCCCAAACTAGAATGTGGGTGAGGGACATCTGCCAAAGCCTCCCAACCACAAATGGAAGTTGCCGGAAAGGCGGAAAAGTGAAGGCAAACATCCTTGACCATAGTGCATTGACTTTGGATTGCGGTTGTGGGAACCTGGATGCATAGTTTGGACATTTTGCATTTTCTACATTTGCAAACAGGACTGAGGAAAGTCCTATCACTGGGAGTACTGGTGAAGAACTTGCTGATGGAGTTTCTACTCGTAGACTTGTTGCGGCATCCTTCTGAGGAGTTTGGCTAAGTCATTGTCCACCCCCGGCAGGTACTCCACTAATTGGTGGATTTTGTGTCAGAGTCCAGCACCAGATGTGCTGTGAGAGCTGTGGAGAATGATTCAGCCTTCCAGTCCCAATCCTGGGATAAAACATGACAGTAGTGTTGTCTATCCAGACAAGAAATAATTTGCACCCATGAGATAGGGAAGGAGAGTCTTCAGCACAAGGTGAATGGCTAGCAGTTCTAAGTAACCGAGGTGTTGGCCTTGATGTTTTAGCTCCCAGTGGCTTTGGACAGTCAGATTCTTTACATGTGCTCCCAACCACGAGAGTTGTGATGGTCTACTGTAGAACAGGGTTGAGAAAAGGCTGCCCCTGCATAAGGGTTCTCGTGTTCTACCTTTGCAGACTGACAAGTGCGGCAGCTGACCAACACTAGAGTTTCCTAAGGATTCTCTGCTGGAGACCATTGTTCCACTAAGCATTCCTGCAATGGACGCAAATGTAGTCTTGCATGAGTTATTATTACAATGCAGGATGCCATCATACCTAGAAGGCGCATGACAGTCCTGGCCGTAACTTGGTTGGTTGGTCGAAGAGGGGAAGGAGTATTTATATTCGTGCACGTTTGGGGAAGGCCAGTCTGCGTTCTGAGTTTTGGATTGCTCCCAAGTAAGGCTGAATTTGTTGAGGGTTGGAGGTGGGATTTTGTGACATTGGTGGTATACCCAAACTCATGGAGGACGTGTATGGTGGTTTGAGTGTGTTTGCGGCATGGTTGGTGAGTGGCACGTTTGAGGAGCCAGTCATCTAGATAAGGAAATACGTGAATGTCTTGACAACGCAGGTGTGCAGCTACTACTGCTAGACACTTCATGAACTCTCTGGGAGCCACTTTGACACCAACGGGAGTACCTTGTACTGATGTTTCCCGCTGACCACAAACCTGAGGTAGCACCGATGCATTGGGTGTATTGGTATGTGAAAGTAGGCGTCTTTCAGGTTGAGAGCAATCATGAAACTACTCTCTGTAAAAGAAGTAGGACATCCTGAAGGGTGACCACATGAAAATGTTCTAAGAAAATGCATTTGTTTAGGGGTCTTAAGGCCCAGAATGACCTGAAGGACCCATCCTTTTTGGAAATCAGGAAATAAAAGACAGCATATCCCTTGTGCTTTGATGGTGAGGAGGCACAGGTTCAATGGAACCTTTGCAAAGGAGAGATTGTACCTATTTGAGCAGTTTTATGTGGTCTGAGGAGAGTATGTGACTGCAGGGTGGTATGGTAGGAGGTGTGGAAGTTGGCTCCAGCCAATAACCATGCTGTTTGATGTCTAACACCCACTGGTTGGAGGTGATCATCCACCAAGTGGGCAAGACACCAGTGAAAGTAGGCGTCTTTCAGGTTGAGAGCAATCATGAAACTACTCTCTGTAAAAGAAGTAGGACATCCTGAAGGGTGACCACATGAAAATGTTCTAAGAAAATGCATTTGTTTAGGGGTCTTAAGGCCCAGAATGACCTGAAGGACCCATCCTTTTTGGAAATCAGGAAATAAAAGAGAGCATATCCCTTGTGCTTTGATGGTGAGGAGGCACAGGTTCAATGGAACCTTTGCAAAGGAGAGATTGTACCTATTTGAGCAGTTTTATGTGGTCTGAGGAGAGTATGTGACTGCAGGGTGGTATGGTAGGAGGTGTGGAAGTTGGCTCCAGCCAATAACCATGCTGTTTGATGTCTAACACCCTCGGGAAGCAGGCGGGGTAAGGCATGGCTTGTTGCGTGCGGCAGAGGCCGAGTTGCAAAGTGACCTTTTCCTCTTCCTCTGGGGTTATTGCCTCTGTAGGATCATTTGGAGAAACTTCTACCTGAGGGTGAAGCTGTCTGTGGATGGCTGTAGGCCACAGTGGGTACAGATGAAGTTTGTTTTGATCGACCACGGTAGGGTTCGGGGCAAAATTCACCTCAATGGGTGGGTGCTTGAATTGCATCATTGGCTTTATTACGTTTTTTCATTTTTTCAAGGATCAGGTCGACCTAGGGTCCAAAAAGATGTTGGCCGTCAAATGAGAGGTATAGCAAGCTCTGTTGTAACTCAGGTATAAAACCTGAAATACGCAGCCCTGTATGGTGTCTGAAAAGGAGGCTAGAACAACACCATGAGCATGAGCATTGGCTTGGTCAAGGGCCCAATGTATTGTGGTATAAGAAATTAGTTTCCTCTCAGAAACCAATTCATGCCCCCCTTTTTGTATTCCTTAGGGAGGTACTGAAGACGTTCTCCATTTCATCCCAGGTGGCTCTGTCATATCACCTCAAGGGTCCCACAGTGTTGGCAATACACCAGTGGTGACAAGACTGAGCTGCTATTCTTTTCCTTAGTCGGAGGGGGTGGCTCCCGTTGTTTAGGAGGTGGCCCTTTTCCGTGCCTTATGGCCTATAAGGGAATGTGGAGGAAGCTGGCCCCAGATATACACACGATCGGATATATTTTTTGCCAACCCGAGGAGTAATTACCCAAGACTTACTGGATCCTGAAAAATGTCACCTGTGTGGCACAACATACCCTTTAGCACGGGGAGGTATTGAGTAGTGCATTGTATGAAGGAGAGGGTCTCAAAGAGAAAATCCTCCTCAATTGATAGGCTGCTGCCCTGGTGAGGAGTTCCTGGAATGTAGAAGGTAGGGGGAATCTACAAGCTATGCAAAGGTCAAGGTCAGCATACCCCGGAAGTTCTGCGCTGTAAGTATCCCAGGGGTCTGGCTGTGGGGAAACAGGAATAGGGTCATCCCACTCTGTGCACAGAAATGACTCCTGTGGAGTGTAGGGCAGAGGTCTCCATGAGAGAAGGGCAGAGAGGGTGAATCCTGTGGTAGTGAAGGAGGAGCAGGAAGTGGGCTGGTGTCTTTTTCCACACGCTTCCTTTGCTTGGGAAGTGAAAAAACACCTAGGGCTTCCTGGAAAGAAAGCTTCTGTTTTGGAAGCTGTATCGCAGTTCCAGGTGGTCGTATGATAACCCGGCCCGTCAGTGTGTGGATAACCACATGCATCTGTCAAGCATCAATTTCTTCTAGGAGCCTATGGAGGAGTGGCGAAACGGTTTTGGCACAGACGGTGAAGGTGATCCACTTCAACGCTTAGGGTTTCTGTGCCAACGCAATCTTCGGTGACAATGGCTTCAGCTCCAATGATTTGGCTGGCGCGAAGCCGGTTGTGGGTGGTGCCAAGTCAGTTGGCTTGGGAAGTTTCTTCTGCACCGATCCAGTGACCGAAGTTGTCAGTTCCAACCATGGCCTAAGGGCAATGGTAAACCTACAGCCTACCTCTGGTTTGCCAGGGTGGCTGCGCGGCCTGCAAATTGTAACCATGACAGAAAGAGTCAGTACTCACGACCTGATGGATAGATTAAAGTTCTTCGACCTTAACGTTGGGTGCAGAGGCTTTGGCGTGATGTATTCCAGCCTCTTCCAAACAGAACAGGTCCATCGTTCATCGCCGCTCCTCCGCGACATCTCCAAGCATTGTGTCTGACGGTCACAGAGGGTACTTTTGGATCTGAAGGCAGGGCAAGCATAGCACACAAGCTTGTTATGCTTAGGCTGAAGGCAAAGGTTACAGACCTGATGGGAGATCATTCCATGGATATTTTGAGAGGCACCAAGAACAGTATCTAAAACGTGTTTCTGTCAACACCCTCACAGCATGGAAGTAATTGGAAGTAAAAAAAAAAAGAGGGCCCCGGAGGACGAGGCCCCACGTAGAGCTGAGATCGATTCGAAAATCGCCTGGGTGCAGCTGGATTTGTAGACCCACAACGGATGGAAAATGGGATACGTGAACAAAAAAACAATATTGACAGATAAGAGTAACCCGTGGGATCTGAGAAGGTACCAACAACGGTCTCGAGCTGGAGCACACGTCTGTACCAAACCATGGAAGAAAACAATCTAACAATGGAGTAGATGCCCATGCACATTAACAGCAAGAGGAGTCACTAAATCTCATCTGACTCGAAAGACTTCTTCAAAGAAAAACTACTTGCAAACATCCAGACCCTACACTAGATGGCAGGGGTATGCACAGCATGAGCATCTACAGTCACACATGCCTCAAACATACTGGTTTAGACTCAGTTAGGGGGGCATTTTAAAAATGGTATTTAGAAAAATAGTTTGTTAAAAAATGTAAAAGAAGGTGAAAATATTTTCGGCACAGAAGTTTCCTGTGTATTTAAATGTTGATCCCATGATGGAGAAATAGATTTTGAACAAAAAACTCTCTAAGATGAAAATGTATTCCTGAGCATAATAACGTTTGCTACTTGCCCATAGGTAATCACGGCTTCACACACCTTTTCAACCCACATTCTTCACAATGTTCAACTCCAGAAAATGGAACTGATGTTTAGGGTTTAAAAGGCATCTGTTTTGAATGAGAATTAACTGATTTTGGATTGTAATCTTTCATCATAATCTCAGGGACATAACTTCCTGGAAACAAAGACACCTATATTAAAGGAAAGAACAACTAAAGCCACAAACATTAAAGTTGGCAAAGTGCAAATCTCTTCGAAGTTTAGGCACTGTATCTCGGATAAATGTTGATGTACGATTCTAGGATATGTTGTGTTTCCTCTTCTAGGTTGCATGTGTAAAGGTGGTGTTTATAGGTTTAGCCTCATATCCTAGACACTTTGTACCTCAGTCTATTAGATGTTCTCTACTAATCTAGGACAATGTGCCTAAGCTTCACCCTGTCTATGGTTTTAAAGAACAGGTGGTTGTCTCAGTTTAGCACCTTAATTACCATGACATCAGGGCAATTTCCCACTATCAGCTGGTGTTTTCCTACCATCTACGGGCAGAAATGGGTTCTATAGGGGATGTCTGTGCACAAATACTATGGATGTATGACGTTACAACGCATACTTTTACCACGCATACCATTACAACAAGGTTTTTACAACGCATACCATTACAACGCATAGCGCTTTGGGGTGCTGGATAGTGAATAGTTTAATTTACTATTCCAACTCCAGTCCCCGTGGACACTAGGGAAGGTGTTGGATAGTAAATTAAACTTATTCCCTATCCTAGAGCGCCCCCCAGCGCAATGCGTTGTAATGGTTTGCTTTGTAATGACTGCGTTGTAATGGTAGTGCGTGGTAAAAGATTCGTTGTAAAGGTTGTATACCAATACTACATATGCATATGTCAGTTGGGGGCTGGACGCCCCATCTATGTGCTTTCTGCGTTTTCCTTATTTCCACCCATCTGCATTAATCAGACCCTGCTTCTCGAACACTCAGCCAATTCCATGAAGAGGACCTAGCCCAATTCGTTATGGGTCTTTTGGGGCTTCTTCTGTGCAGATTTCTTTTTTTTACTCTCCATCATTCCTTCCTTCTGCTTCAGAAGCTTACGCAGAACCTCAAGCCATGCATGTCGTCTATATCTCCTCTTTTGCTGCAAAACCCTCGAGTTCATGCTTGTGGATTACATCAAGTTCATGCCTATGCTCTGTTTGCTACCCCTATGAAGTCCTTTCCAAACACCCTGACTTGGGTGCAGAACAAGGGTTCACAATTCCCTCAACAGATGATAGATTTTCACCATAAAGAAGAGTCAGGAAATACCTATATGATCTCCAACAGTAGGAGCAGGACTGAGCATCCATGCTGCTGATGAGGTAATGTGTAACACCAGTCTACTCTCTCCCAAGTGCAGGTTACCTGCACAAGTGGTGTCAATAACTAAAGGGAAGGACAAAATACCTGGTCATAAGACTGCTTTCATCCAAGCAACAGAGAATTTCTTCCAGGCATTCACTCTTGTCACAGTCCATGGAAGGTGCTGAGGGCCAGCAATCTCGACATTCAGTCCATGGTGGCTCGCTCCTGTTTGTTTCACAATCAAGGGGTGTGGGGTACTTGCTGGGGAGATCAAGCCTTCTTTAGTCTAAGAGGAGATGGTCTTCACAACTCCCCTCGGAACTGGCTGCAGGTTTTGCCTCACAGCATCCGCAGTACTTAACTTAAATTCCTTCGTAGTTGCTCTGAATATGTGGTGGAAGCTATTGGGACGCCTCCTTCACCCACAGCCCCAGGGCCATGTCCTGCTCTCAACCTTCATGATGCACCTTCTAAGGTCCTTTCCCAGCACACACCACCAGCCCAAAAGAGTGGCTTCCCAGACTTCAGGTCCCGAGGATCTTCATGTGGGACAATAACAGAAGGGCATTTGTCCACAACCATCTATGTAAAACAATCCTTCCTCCCAAGAGGGTTAATCAGAGGGAAAACAGACACTAACCCACAAGATCCGTACCTTACATGGTGCGAACACGCAGTTGTAGCCAACGCTTTTAAAGTGTGATCCAACTTCCTTACCTGAGCCAGCCCTAATCATAGAGATTCACCAGATTTGTAGGAAAAGTTTCTCCGTACATGCCATCTTAAAGTCTTTTGCATGGCCACTGGAGTTATACAGCAGGGGAAAACCGAATTAGACAATTATTAAAGGCAAATTATGCAACAAAATGCAGAACATTTTGTGATAGCATTACTTATTATTTCATAATTTTTTACATATGTTAACACTGTCTGGGCAAAGGCTTCACCTTATTAGTACTCACCCTAATACACCAATAAGCAAACGAAAGGTGACAAGATAACCTCAAAGGGGTTTGGACTGCGCAGCAACATGTAGTGTTGCGTATTTAGTCAAGTTTTATCAGTTTGAGCTAGAAACATAATTATGCAGAAAACGCCACAGAATCGCATAATTACAGTGACTCATGTAATTAGTAAGTCTTTCAACTCCAACCCAAAGCTGCAGTGATGGCAGATTCTCTAAAGAGTAGAAACATCCTCCCAGGTGGACAAGGATTGGCTGGAGAATTATGGGAAGAGAATCTAATACTTTGTCTCTCTGCCCGAGAAAGGCCAACACCATCATGGCCAGCTTTAGTCGCAAGATCTGACGCATGTTCCGGTGGTGTTTTTCCTAGCACAATAAATGACCCGACAGACAGCAACCTTATGCTCATACTGGGCAAGAGGCTGCCAAATAGAAAACACTGTTGTCCAGGTACTACACCGACATGGTTAGGGGGACCATGAACTTTGTACTAGCCACACCATACACCAACACTTGTGGATTAAGTCATCAAATCTGAAGGTGGAGGCCCAGGAAAAAAAGTGTATAATTTTTCCTTTAATCGGTCCCATTAACACGGAGTTCCTGCATCATTACAAGATGGAGAGCCGCACTGCAAAATCACCAAAAACACCCACGCTAAACAAGAGAGATAGCTAAACAAGAGTCCAGATGGCAACAGCTTTGCAAGCTTTCATGACTAAGGGATCTAAGCAGTGGCAAGACAAAAGTCAAACAAACAATAGGATTGCAAAGGGGAGGTCGATAAGCACAAGAAGAGGAAGAAAATCAATTAAATAAGCAAATGAGACTGACAAGAAAGTTAACCCATGGTAAGAAGTGAGCTGAACAAAATTTCACTTTAACTATTGCTTTTGTCCACAATAGGTATTTGAGGATAAATAAAAACAGTCTGTGAATGCGACCTGAAAATGACAGGTTGTGCTTATTGAAATTTTAGGATGTCTACTTCCACCTATCCATTCTGGAGAAGTGCATCTGCTTTGCAGTGGGAAACCAACACTGCCAATTAATCTTAATTTTGCACCTCAGGCCTTCGAGACCCTAGAACTGGTTGTGGTTTGACAGGAGAAGCTATGCTAGGATGACTGATATATCCAAGCAACATAAAAATAAAAAGAGTATACAGAGTCATGTTAAGCCATATACAAAGGACCCTATTCAAACCGGCGTTCACAGTAACACACCATCCTCGCCCATCATCTTTTTTTATCCAATCCAATCTGGTTCATAGGGTTGATACTAGCCTCCAGCCAGATAAGGCAGGAGGCAACAGATTTCCCCCAAGTGATCAGTTTATGTCTAGTGGAAACGTGACAGCCAGCTGGGTTATACTGCAGAAAACTGAGCTTCAATTACTTCAAGGACATATCTAATACATGTGTTGGAGTTGAAGACAATCTTCTTAGCAGAGACAGCCACCCTTCCTCCAGTGGCGAGTTGAAGAGTGGCGGTGATCCACGTGGACAACACTGGTTATCTTCTACATCAAGATCCATGGGGGTACCCATTAGAAGCAGCAGTCTGCTAACACTGGTAAATAGCAACTCAGTGCTGAAAAGGGCAGGGGTTCTGCTACTCTCCTACATGGGTGTTTCCCCTCAAATGAGTGGTCAGTTCTTCCCATGTTCTCAACCCCACCTCAAAGTTATGTAATGTTCTTACTCTCTATAGGACACCCATTCTGCCATTGGTAAGGCCACACAGTGAAAATAGTGGTTAGTATGTTCTGGCCCTGCTTTCAAGATCTTCATAATGTGATAGAGATGTGTGTTATTTGAGAGCTACAGTAGGCGGTGCAAAGATATTCAATGTTTTGGTTGAGATAGTTATATGGTGTTGTAAAGTCCTTATATCCGTCTGTGGACTGTGTTGGATTGATATCGAGTGTCACGTAGGCATGTACGGTTATGTGATGGAGTTTGTTAATAAGAGAATACAAATTTTGGCATGCTGAGATGCGCCTATGCTGGACCTTGCTGGATGTGTGGGTGCCATCATATTTATTACCTTGTATTGGAAGTTTGTGTAGGTTTATTAGTAAAAAGGGCTTTCAGAAAAAAACAAAGTTACTTACCTGTACACTGTGGTTCTCCAGTATTGATATCTTTCATAGATTCACGTGCATGAATCTTCCCTGTCGTCTTGGTGGGAGCCCCCGGGTATTAAAAACAAGCAGAACCATTTAAGGTATGGGCATTCAACTATGTTGCTGCCCTGCAGATGTCTGGGAGCGATACACCAGCAAACAAGGCTGTGGACGTAGCCATCTTTCTGGTTCAGTGTGCAGCAACTTTCATAGACAGCAGTCTTCCTGTTTTGTCATAGCAAAAAGCAATTGCTCAATACCCAATGGCTATACTGCTTCTTGAAAGTGCATAGCCTTTTCTGGGAGGTGTGAAAGAGGTGAGAAGCTGATCTGATTTTCTGAAAGCTTCTGGTCTGTCAATATAGAATTTCAAGAAACATTTGACATCCAGAGAATGGAGAATCCTCTCCACAGCGTAGGAGAGGTTCTTAAAGTATGCTGACAAAATATTAGCTACTTTCAAGTTGAGAGAAGTTGGAACCTTCAGGATGAATTTTGGGTTGGTTCTAAACAATACCATACCCTCCCATAATTGTAGAAACGTCTCAATGATTGTAAAAGCCTGAATTTCGCGATGCTTCTGGCCGATGCGAGGGTCAATAGAAGGGCAGTCTTCCATGAGACATTCTTCATATGAACCTTGTGGATAGGTTCAAAAGGTGGTTTCATGAGTTGGGAAAGAACCACATTCAGCTACCAGGAAATTACGGGAGGTTTTATTGGTGGGAAGGCCCTAAATAGGCCCTTCATGTATTCCTTTACCAGCCTAGTGGACCATAGTGAGATTTCACCAGTCTTTCTACGGAATTTAGAACTCGTTGCTAAATGCAGCTTTACGTAAGTGTGTCAAGCCTGCCTTTGCCTAATGAAGGAGATAGGGCAACAGTTGCTATGGAGAAGAGTGAAATGGATGCCGATCATTCTTGATGCAGCAGTGACAGAATATTTTCCATTTTGCCACATATGATTTATTTGTGGGGAAAAACATGTGACTGTTCCAGATAGATTTAAAGTCTGCTAGAATAGTAAGATATCCAAACTCATGGACATGAGGTGCCATGCCGACAAATTGAGAGACTTTATTTGTGGGTGCAATATCCCCCCCGCAACCTCAGTAAGGACAGTCAAGAACTTAGGGGTCAAGCTGGATGATAATTTATATATGAAAGGTCAGATCCAAACAGTAGTTGGTTCCGGTTTCGGCTTGTTAAAAATGCTAAAGCACTTTCTGCCCCTACTTTCGATCACTCACAGGAAGACTATGGTCCAGGTTCTGATTTTGTCGAGGCTGAATTATGTGAACGTCCTGTACCTGGGCCTCCCAGAGTATTTATTGACTCATCTTCAATTGGTCCAGAATGCGGCGGCTAGGGCAATTCTCATGCTAGGACCTAGAAAGCGGACGACCTCCCACTTGAAAGCCTTGCATTGGCTGCCAGTCTGTAAGAGGATTCGCTCCAGAGCTCTGGTTCTGGCCTTTTAAGCTCTACACGACACTGGCGTCTTTTTTATTAGGAAAAGAATTCCGTGTTACATACCGCGAAGAACTCTGAGGTTCTCATCACCGCAGCAGGTGTTCATCCCCAAGTTCTCCTGAGCCCGCATAGGCGGCCGCTCCTTCCAAGTGCAGGCCTCCTGTCTATGGAACCGTCTGCCACTGTCACTTAGACAGGTTCAGGATTTACTCACCTTCAGGAAGTGACTGAAAACTTGGCTATTCCAGCAATAGCCAATGAGCAGAGTGCTCCGGTAGATATATTGTGTGTTGTCTGTCTTAAAGTCTTTCAGCGGCGGGACACTTTATTGAGTAGATGTGCTCTCTATAAGTACCAATTTACATTACATTACCAACATTAAGAGAAGTTCCATGTACCAATAATGTTTCGGCTATGAGAATGAGATGACATGGCTCCCGGTTCATCTTGCGTATCACTCCCAAAAAACCTCTCTGAGGGAAACCACTTGCAAACATTACGCATTTCTTATTGAATAGAGTCGCAAAGAGGTCTAGGCTTGGGTTACCCAATTTTTTTAAGACCAGAGACAATTGTTTCTGATTTCCCAACTGTGGCATGGACTGGTTGCCCTGCTAAGAGAATCCACCCAAACGTCTATGCCTGGAACATGTTCGACTTGCAGTAAGATGGCGTGTTTCAGTAACCACTTCCAGATTTGCTGGGCTTGAGATGAAAGGCTTTTAGATCTCGTTGCCCCTTTCTTGGCGAGATGAAACATAGTGGTGGTATTGTCCATTCTCACCAGAACATAGGATCCGGGAATTGTGGGCAGCAACAGACCACTGTCTGTGGATTTCTATCTCCTGGAGATGCTCTTCCCAACTGTCTAAAGAAGCATCCACCGTCATTATGAAGCTTGGACATGCTGCCTTAAAAGTGAGAACTGGAGTAATATTGCTCTACTTTCCCCACCATGACAAAGCCGATCCTGCAGCGGCCTCATGCATAGT
Organism: Lissotriton vulgaris; assembly: GCF_964263255.1. Lineage (NCBI taxonomy): Eukaryota > Metazoa > Chordata > Amphibia > Caudata > Salamandridae > Lissotriton > Lissotriton vulgaris. The sequence goes on along the minus strand of NC_141697.1, from coordinate 513,049,112 downwards.
CGACAGTTTGAGATTATTGAGATACACAAGGATAGCATCTCCAATATTGATTTGTACATATTCACTGAATTGACTTTCTTTTATGAAGGGAAGTAGCTGTCTGAATTATCCTTTCTGCGGTTGGCTAAGCTTTGGTGACCACTGTGTCCAAATGACCCCAAGGAACTCCAATAATGAGGGATGATGTTCTCGTATTCAATTTTAGCCCCAGAGACTTGAGTAGCTGCCAAAAAGCCAGGGTAGATTCTTTTGTAGAGAGGAATGTGGATCCCTTGACCAACCAGTCATCCAGGTCTACCAGGTGCCAGTTTTCTCTTTAAAAAAAAAAAAAAACTACTGGCACCATGATCTTCATGAAGACCCTGGGAGCCAACTGTAGGCCAAAGGGAACACCTAGCCACCTTGAAAATCAGCAACCGACAATGTTTCACATGAATGGGAAAATATGCGTCTGAGATCAAGAGATATCATGAAATCCCCTCTGTTGATCATTAACAGAATTTCTTGCAGAGACAGCATTTTGAAGGGTTGATTTTTAAACGTATTTGTTCTGCTGCCTCAGTTCCATGACGTCTCAATTTCCCGGACTTTTTATTTATGAGGAATGAGTTCGAACAGAAACCTTAACTGCACTGTCAGAAAGAAACATCCTCTATAGAAATGTCCTGTTTTAGGAGAGTGATGTGTTGATGCACTCTCTTTGGAGGGGGCTGACAGGGTTTTTTTTCGAGCCAACTCCAGGGTGTGACCATAATGCGTGATGTCCAACACCCATTTGTCCTTGGTGATGCTCTCCCATTGTTTGTAAAAGGAGGAGAGGTGATGGTTCAAAGGTTGACTGTGGTGGAACAAGGTGACTAGTGCCGGAGAAATTTCACTGTCTTCTTGAAGTATCGTAGGTTTTTCATCCAGTCTGGGTCACCGTCATGCTGGTTGTCTAAAGTACGCCATGCTGGAGGCTCTGCATTACTGTTGTTGCTTGGTGTACTTGGGTCAATATTCTTTCAGTGCATATGACTGATACCTGTACGAGTAATTTGAGGGTCTCTGTGTATTACCGTCTCCCACCACAAAAGAACTGGAAACGCGTGTTGTAGCATTCCGAAAGAGCACGCTGTGTCTGTGTCAGCCTTGATGGCCTGAAGGGTGTCATACACGTGTTTGCAGAATAAGGTCTCCCAATCAAAGGTCATAATCAAAATCTTCGCTTGGGCTTCAGGGCAGAACAGGTGGCTTTTTGTCAAATACATTTTTATTAGATTCAAAGACAGGACAGTCACACGAATAAAACAGGTGTTGGAAGGAGACAGCAATGCCTCGTATATGCCAAGAGTAACAGAAAGCTAAAGTATCCAATACAGTTTGTGTACTAGGACTCGGCTTGCCCATAATATGTTCATGAGTCTCCTAGGTCGCCAAAAGACCCCGCTCAATGCACAAGTCAGCAGAAACTCATAGGCCAGCAAAGGCTTTGGCTTCAACAGGAAGCTCTAATAGATAAAGTAAAGCAGGTGCTGCTCAAATTCAGTTACACAATCATTAATCACCCCAAACTTGGGGTGATTAATGATTGTGTAACTGAATTTGACCTTCAACTGGAGCACCTGCTTTACTTTATCTATTAGTGCTTTCTGTTGAAGCTATTTCTAGCTATTTTAGAATGGCGCTGGCAGCTTGCCCGCGCCATTCTAAGTGGGGCTGAGGGCAGAAGGGCACAAAAGTTGGACAGGGGGCAGAAGGGGACAAAAAATGAGTGGGGCAGAGGGCAAAAGGGCACAGAAACAAGTGGTACAGAGGGCAGATGGGCATAAAAAACGAGAGGGTGGCAGTGATTAAGCAGGCAAACCCCCCCCCCCGCGAAATTGCAAAGCACCTCGCGAACACCTGCGAACACGCAAAGCGCCTCGCGAACACGCAAAAATAAAAAAATCCGCAAATTCGCGCAAATTCGGGAATTTTGCGGATTGCCAATTCCTCGATTTTCAATGAGCTAAATTTTGCCAGCACGTCTCTGGGTTTTCTGGAGTCTCCCGGAGCTCAGTGTCCACGCTCCAGACGAACTTCCAGCTCAGAGTACAGTTGAAAAAAGCCCCACTATAAAGGTCTCCAGATCTAGGCCTCCAGATCTGGGCTTGGGCAACCCTCCTCCAGGCACCTCACGCATATGTTATCTTGACAGGAGCGATTCTCGAGGTCTTCGCTTCTGAGCACTGTGGCTTTCAGCTGAGCTCGCAGGTCACCTAAGTGGGCTTCTAAGAGTCACATGTGGTCCTCTAGCTCTTGGTATTTTGCCCCCAGATTGAGAGCGCGGGCCCAAATTGAGTTGACGTCGGATTGCAGGGCCACCAGCCAGCCTCACATTTGGCCTTAAACGCATTAAAAGTGCCCTCATATCAGCCTTAATATCGTCTCTTGTTTAAATTCACGAAGGGATGCCATCAGATCCTCACGGGTGAGCACCATGCTAACTTCAGATCCCGTGGCCTCTTCACTGGCTGGCACAGGGCCCCCCCGCAGCAGATAGACGAAAACAAGGGGATCTGGTCACCCTCCGACTCAGCGCACCCACGGTGGCCAAAAGATCTCTTCTTGCCAGGTGATGGGTGCTTAGTGATGCTTCAGGCAGGCAACTCGGGGCCCAGAGATCGCTGTAGTAAGGGGGTAGGCGTTTGGGCTAGGGTGAACTGTATCCTACAATATACAAATATCCCCGCACTCAAAAGTAAAGACCCTATTTGTACTTATATGTGACCATTACAAACAAACCACAATGAATAGTGTTAATGTATCACTGGTGACAAACAGATTTGGATCCATACGAAAAATGTACCTTTTAATTTAGAAAAACATTGTATAACATCACAGTTTTCAAACAAGACCAAAAAGACCCATTGTCCCTAGACAAGCATAGCATTGAAGAGACTGTTCATAAAGGGTATTTGTAGCTTTGTGGTCTTGATCCAAATGAACAACAGCCGACACGTGTTTCGTCCCATCAAGCGACTTCCTCAAGGCTGCCAAAACAATAACATAGTCTCATATAAACTATTTACATTGTGTAAAACATAACCCTTTTTAATGGGGATCACAACCAGTGAGTCGGATGTTTCTAGCATGCATAGTGAAATTACCAATGAGGATAACACAGAATCCCTAGTTGCAGGCCCATCTTCCAAAGCCAACTCTTCCTCTTTTTTAGAGGAAATGGCACGATTCCGAAAGGACAATCGGACCAACTATGGCCCACAAAGCATAAAACAGGAGGGGGCGGTCAAAACACAAATGTACGAGCAGGGGCCACCACTCGCTCAGTATCACGGAACTTGAAGAACTGAGTCAGTCTCATGAAACAGCAGAAACTACACATACTGCTGCTGCTATGGAAAATATTTCTATTGTGAATCGGTCTGATCTTGTTCTTTCTGAAAATTACATTAATGTACTTAGTAAGGGACTGAGTTTCTGTCCAACAAAGTTACCTGATTTCACCAGTATACATGTAGATCTGTTCAGATTTGTCCGTCAATTAAAATTGAATTCTTTTTTGGTATGAATCCAAATCGGTCGCCAGTGATATATTAACACTATTCAATGTGGTTTGTTTGTAATGGTCAAATATAAGTACAAATAGGGTCTTTACTTTTGAGTGCTGGGATATTTGTATATTGTACTGTTCCTCACAGTGACTGTTTGCAGGATATGTGTATTTATGCACTTCAGGTAGTAAGGTGCATTTGTATCCAGAGTGGCACCACAACTAATTGCTTTCTTGGCCTTTATGAATAAGGAAATTGAGAATATCATTTTGATTACCCAGTCTGATTATATATTACCATCTGAGGTGCGATCCATTATACATTACTACCGCTTGTGTGTTTTTGAACCGTATCCTGCTGGAACTGATTACCAGAGTCCACTGGCTACAATGGTGGATCAGGGACCAGGCTTCTCAGCAGTGAAAGCAGGCCTCACATGCCCCAGGGATCCCTGGTACCCTCCTCTCCGTCACTCGCTGTTATGAATGCTGGAGGCCTTCGCCATATGACTCCCTGATCCATTTGGAATCCGGACCAGAGCTCATGGTCAGCTTCTTCCAGGCAGCACCTCTTCCCAGGGCCTCATGGGGTCCGTCGTCGATCGGCACCTCCACACCCCTCAGGCCAAATGTCAGGCTTTTTACTTTGGCCATGGTCACACTCAATTGATCACTGTGGGGTGAGCTGGTAGAACCTCAGGGGAGAAAACAGATCACTGTAGGAGGGGGAGCCATCAAGGGACTGCAGCTGCCACCCAGGGCCTCTTCATGAGGTTGTGCAGAGGTGTCGGACCACCGCCATCATGGGGTCAGGCACTGGCTGTTCACAGGAGTCCCGGCGATCCACTGGTGTATTAGAGGTAGCCCCCTCCCTCCTCGCGGCCCTCATCAATGGCACCAATACGAACCAGGTGCAGCCCCTTATCGGCCGGAATCGCCCTCCGGGGCTAATTAGGCGGGATTGCCAAGTTCTTCGATCTCATCAGCAGCCCCAATACCCCCCCCCCCCCCCCCCCCCCCAGGTCCCGGTGCCGCTGCGAGCGGCTCTGCAGAATAGCACGGCGGAAACAGGCCATCTTGCCTCTCGCCATGGACTCCAGCAGCCAGAACATTCTCAGTCCTCCAGCCTCATCGAGGGTCTCAAAGACACGTCATCAGGGAGCCCCTGCAGCACCGGGCACCTCAGTATATCAGGCAAACCGTGTTTTGGGTAAGAAGTGCCTTCTTAACAAGCAATGCAGCTGGGCCTGACGCAAAGCCGATTGGAGTTCGAACTGGTTGGCCATGATGGTTGGCCACGCCCCCACCAGGTGGCTTTTAACTAACCCTGCTGATGCAGAACTGCTGAGCCCACTATCCGTCTAACAGCGGTGGAAGATATGTCCATAGCTGTGTCAATATGGGAAGACACCCTAGCACCCTCTTGTTCTCTGAAAGGTGATTGAGGAGAGATGTAAGATTTGAGCACATTTGGCGGTCATAGCAACCCAGAATGGCAAACACATTTGATGCTGTGTTGGAAGTGGCTGTCATTGTTGCAGAATGCTTGCTGATGTTGTCAAGCCTTCAGCATTCCTTAACTGGTGGAGGTGAACAAGGGGCAGAAGGATTTCAGGAGCGTCGCTGTAGCTTGCATAACCACAGAATCTGGGTGCGGATGCCTTATCAAGCTGGCCGGTGAAGTGTCTGGAGCCTCGTATTTTTATTTCCATTCAAGAAACCACAGCGGTGACTGAAGCAGAAATCTTCATCTACTTTATACCTTCTTTCAAGTTATAATTCACAATGGGGATAGATCTTACAGATTTTCTAGCTGAGTTCTTAAAACAGCACAGAAAACATTGTTTGTTTTACTGGGAGAGGCAGATCAAATCTTGTGAAAGTATGTTCCGGTAACTCATGAAAGCCTCCTATGTGCTCATGAGGAGAACTTGCTGGTGAAGGTGATAATGGAGCAACAGTCATCCAACTACTGACCCTATGAATTTGGATCATGAAGTAATTCTCCATCCTCGGCCTGCTCATATCAATCGTTTTCTATCTAAACATCCCATATGGTGATGGGAGGAAGTACGGATCTGACCTCCTGCGTACGAACGGCTGCAGGACTTTTAGGCAAAGATGCCTCTGAACGACCTAGAGTGAAAGGGACTGGCACGTGTGTAAAAAGCATTTAGCATTTGCTTTAAATCAGTGGCCAAAGAGATGGGCAATGTGATGGTATTTTCCCTTGAGCCTTTTGGTTCTTCATAGGGCTCTTCGTAAGGATAGTACTCCTGGAAGGAGTCATATTGATGAGACATAGGCGGCTGGCAAGGCGTGAATGAATAATCCTCTTCCATGAAACTAGAATTGTCCTTGTTAGGAAAGTCTTCCTCATTCGTCTGGCACATTACTTTTAATTGAGAAAGGCTGTATGCAGGACCGAAAAATACCTCATGTCCGGATTCCTCCATGTCAAGGAGATGGGCCAGAGGCAGCGGGGAGACCTTACTAGGTGACATCAGGTATGGTCTTACTGAGTAGAGGAACTCTCATAATAAATAATAAAAAAACATACAACCTTTTTCTGCCTCGTCAACGGTCTTTGTTATGGCTGTCGACAGCAATTTGAAAGGCGCCATCGACAAGGTAGGCATCAGGCCTTGTGCTGACAAAGCAGTAGTTGTGGTCAGAATGACTGTCTTCATCGTTGTTATAGGAATAGACAGAATATACGGTAAACAAAGTTCTCGTCAATGTTGGTGTCAACGGGTCAGATTTTCGTTGAAGATGCAACTTTCTGAGGAGTATTCAAACACGAAAGAGGGGCGAGGGTCAAATCAGTTTATACTCTACCACCCCAGACCCCCAGGAACCTCAAATATACGCACATGATGGGTGTATAGAGTGGGTAACATAAATGAAATATACAAACAGAGAGGGCCCCAATAGGGCAAATCACTCTATTTGGGAAAACTGCCCTCACTCACATACCAAGGTATGTGACATGCTTCATCATCGGGCCTGCTTACAATAGGCCCTGGTGTATCCCCACACAGGGCGGAGCATGAGGGAGGGGGAAAAATAAATAAATTTCTCTTAACACGACATATAGTCAGGACAAGTAGACATAGACAACACGTAACACATAAATTGGTGAAAGTCGTGCAAACACCAAGTGATCACAACTGAGAAGTGCGACGAAAAGTGCAGTATGAGGAGTGATTAAAACTGATGAAAGGTGTCAACCAGAACACAACCTTTAATAAACTTTTCTTGACACCCCTACCAGGATTTAAAAATGAAAGAGGATGGGAAAAAGCCTCAAAGAGATAATTAGGAACCTCAAGGCTTCCCTTCTACCACTGCCAGAGTCAACATGTTTCGACCGCTCTGTGTGTGCCTGTAAGGTCACTCCGGTCTTCTTCAGGACCGTCGCATTCGGTGCCACTCTGGGTTCCTCTGTACTTCGGATAATGGTACCCCAAGGGTGAGGTAGGTTTAATCGATCCGTACCTCTCCTGTATTGTGTGTGGAGATTGTCCCCTCAAATGCGGGAGAACATTCACTATAGCAAAAAGAGAAGATCGTGCAGCCCCTTATTAGTATACGCATACTCTTTCTTTCATTCTCTTCATGTCATATCTCTTCTATACCCATTAGAACTCATTGTCTAATATCGAGCCAAAAACCCCGATGACATATTATGCACAGAATCCTGCTCATGCTTTACATATCACTTGCCCATATATAACCAGATATATACAAGAAACAATTCCTTGCAATTGTCCATGTCCTTATAATAGCGTAATCACTCGTACCTAGTACCATCATTGTACTACAACCTACATCTCTTACTATCTAGGTGTCCCCGCTCAAGGTGGTATATATTGTGTAGTTCACTTACCGAGTTTATATATATTACAAACTCGAACTGGTGTCCGGTGAGAAGGACGCCAAAGAACACAATCTGAAATGAAACAAAATAAATGCGGGTGGAGATGTTACCTTCAAAGTCTCCGCCTCCCGATGTACACCTTCTGTTTAGAAATGTCGAGACTGCTTTTAGCATTATGGTGCCTTCATCGGGGCTTTGCAATCACATGCACTATAAGCGCTCACCCCCTAGAGCCGTCTCCTTACCGTTCCGAAGGCACGTCCTGGCTTCATCACCTGCAAACCATAACACCGCGCAGATGATACACGCCGTGTCTCTCTGTCCTATAAATGTTAGAACCCGGCTGGAGCGTCCCACGTGACCGCGCTGGTGACGTCGTCACGTTGTACGCTCTCCCTCCCACTCGTACTTGGACCCATGGGAAATGTAGTTTTGTCCAAGTGCACTGCTTCGCGTTCAGAGTTCAAGACTCCTGTGGCGCTACATAATTTGAATTAACACATTTCACATTTTACCCGTAGTGAACCCTGATATAACAATGATGGTTGGTAGAGAGTCCCAGACACTGACGGCCATAGAAGCTTACTGATAATGCAGATCGGTGAGAAGGTAACACTCACTCAGAGGCCGGGCTTACCACAGGCACCATATCGGCCGTTTGATGAATGATGTAACAAAGCTCCTGAATAGGCTCTCTCCATTGGGGGTAACATTATCTAAACCTCAAGCTGGATAACTGCCGTATTAGCAGGATATAACCCTTTATATAGTACTTCACTGTTAACTCACTCGCGTTCATTATTAACTCCCCAGGGCCCTGAATGTGGGTGTTTGGGTTAGTTGTCATATAAACTGAAGAACCACAGGGAGGACAAGATACAGAGAAACTCGTGTGCCATGGAAACCTCCATTTAGTAGTAGGGGCTTATCGTCATTATCAACAGAATTCGCTAGGTGAAGGCAGTAGACCGCCTAATTTGTTAATGGCAATCTACTGTCTGCTCAGTGTCTGCCATGGGATGTCATCATTAAGTCCTACCACATGACTCCTCAATCGCTACACCCATCTCTGCTCCTTTCTGAGGAGTGACAGGCATAGAAGGGAATGATTTATTAATGAGCAGAGCCTGAAGAGGAGTCCTTAGAGCCTGCTTTTTTATTTTTTGGTCTTGATGATTTTTCCAACAGCCTTTAGTTTTTTTACGGTCTTTTACAGATGAAGTAGACCCCTCATTTATGCGTTTTCACTCAGATGGAGAGAAACTCGGACCATCTTCCTCCTCCTCCTCCTCCTCCTCCTCCTCCTTCTCATCAGACTCTGATCTGGATATTTTCTTTTGAAGCCATAGCAGTCTTGGCAGAAAAGGTTCTGCGGTGTACATTCCTTAGGCTTTTGGTTAGGTTGCAAACAGCCTTGGGGATCTTAAAAAAACAAAATAAAGTCTTGGCTTGCCACAAGACCTGCATGGCCTGAACAAGACCTGCATGGCCTGAAAAGCCTTTGTTTTAGATCCCTCAGACAAATTGAAGGGAATCTTGAGGAAAAACTACTACCTCGGAGTTAAAGCAATCCAATGTTATCTTCCTTGACAGATGAAAAATAGTAAAAATTCCACAAACTGTAACAATTGAGCAGAGCTCAGGGAGACTCCCTCACATCCAATGTGCAGATATGATGGCTCTGCAGAGGAAAGATGGTTCAGGGTCTTGCCTCTGATTGTTAACATATTCACATTGTTTAAATAGACCCAATGTCACTTGCTTTCTCTAGGTCTATCAATGTACTTAACCACATCAATGCTAAGGGAATTTTCCCCCGGTGCTCATTTTTTGGAAATCATATTGTTCATGACGAGCTCAACTCGTCATGAGCACACGACCAGTGTACTGCATGACGAGCTGAGCTCGTCATGCGCAGTGAAGGGGTTAAATGGCACTTCTCGTTTTAAATACCATGGTACTCCCACGATGACGACCAGGAAGATTTAAGCATGTTAATCTATGAAAGATTCAATACTGGAGAAGCACGTTAACAGCAACCATGACACGTCTGAGCAGTGTGGTTTGCTTGTAAAGAGCTACGTCAAATCTGTGCTGTGTTCTGTTAATATTGTGTCCTGCTATAGCCATATAACAGGACACATGGAGGGGGGAGTGTAACAGAGCACAAGGAGGCAAGCGTACTGGGGGGGGGGGGGGGGCAATGAGAAGCACTCTGGTGACAGACAGCAACACAATTGTTGGGTGACGAAAATACATAAAGGAGACAGTTCAAATACACATGTAATACTTGAAAAGCCAGCAACAGAATCAGAGATGCCATCCACTTAAAAAGATGCTTGACAAGCTGGGAAATGACTAAGAAGCAAGCAAATGAGTTCCAAGAAAGTCAACCAATCATAAGCAATAGGCTGGTTCTAAACCCCCTCTTGGAAAGTCACAATATGCCTCACTTTCTAGTAGTCTTGACCTACAAAAGGTGGCATAGGGAAGGCACAATTTCTCACCCATCCCAACATTCTTCACCAGGGGTGGTCTATATATTCACCTAAAAAGAACCCCCACACAAGTCACTCTCTTGCCATACCTGACCATCTCCCACTACTGCTCAGTCTTTTCCCATCCTTCCTGTATCATGTGTACACATTAAGAAAGAAAACCAAAACATCACAATTGTCTACCTGCAAACACTTTCTTCCCGCCCCTCCCCCCCAATCTATCTTTTTCCACTGTTCTACTAATAAACATGAAGGTGGGCAAGCAAAGGACGCCATCTGGTGCATATTCGACCCCCCACTGTTGCTGGACAAGGGCAGCGGAAATACAAGTGAGCAGTTAGGGACAGGACAACCACCACCCCTGTGAAAAATTGCCTGGAGCACAACCTTGAATGCTCCAGGTCCTGCCTGGTCAGAACACAAGTTGGTGCCGCATTTCTTTCCTTAAACAACTTCCAAAAATCAGCCTACATCTCACGCCAGTGAGTAAAACCCTAACTAGCAGCATGGGGTGGACCATTGACTGCATAATACACTCCTGAACAGGATGACAGTCCCTCGGTGAGTCACTGGAGAAACTCAACCAGAACTGCCTTCAATCCAGGAAATACCCAGTGCGCCAACCCTTGCCCACCAACAAAAAAATCTACACCAGGAATACTCAAAGTACGGCCTGGGCCGCATGTGTTCCTCCTGACCTTTACATGTGGACCCCCTGTTAAACAGCAGCACTGAGCTGCTGGTCACTGGACTCAGCACAAACATTAACAAGCATTTGCAATGCTCACATTAGGAACGTTTGAACTATTGGTATTGTAAATGACACATTTTTTATTTATGTTTTGTTTTTGAAAATAGCGAAATTAATAGCATTGTCTTTTACAATGCCAATAGTTATAACTTTCGCAAACGTGACACCTATAGCATTTGTAATGCAATATGTGTTGTATTTACGTGACTTACATGTATTGATATTACAAATAACAATGGCTTTTAATTTTTTTCCAATAATTAATACTTAAATAAAAGTTATTGTAATTTATAATGGCAATAGCTTAAAGTTTTGTAAATAACTGTTGTGAAGATTATGTTCAGTGTATTTTATTGTGACGTAAATCCAAGAACAGAAGTGAAATATTAACATCTTTTTGTTGCATTTGTAATAAAGCTCGAAACATTGAGAGAAAATATTTGAACCAGGTATTGTTCAATGGTTGCACAGATTGATGCTGTGGTGGCGCTGAGTGATGTGATGGCGAACGAGTGATGCTGTGGCGTTCAGTGATGTTGTGGTGCCCCCGAATGATGCTGTGGTGGTGCTGAGTGATGCTGTATCCTATGCTATGTTTTGTTATGCTGTTTTGCTATGCTATGCTTTGATTTGTTATGCTATGCTATTTTTTTTGTGTTTTGCTATGTTTTGTTTACCCCTTTGCTGCGGGGGTTATTCTCCCGCTGTGCTGGAGGGGGGGCTCGCACAGCGCCCCCATGCTCATGACGAGCTGAGAGCTACAGTGCTCCTGTGCTCTGAGCTCGTCACAGGTGCATTGGCTCCGTGGAACGTTCAGCACAGCGGGGTAATTCTCCCGGCACCTGAGCGTTCCACGGGCCATGATGAGCTGAGCTCGTCATAAGCACCGGAGCGCCGTGGCTCATGACAAGCTCAGCTCGTCATGAGCATCGAAGAGGTTAAGCTGTGTTGTGTTATGCTTTTTGGTTATGCTATGCTATGTTTTGCTATCATATGCTTTGTTTTGTTATGCTGTTTAGTTTTGCTATCCTATGCTTTGTTTTGTTATGCTATGTTTTCTTGTGTTTTGTTATTATGCTACATTTTGTTGTTTTGCTATGCTATGCTTTGTTATGCTGTTTTGTTGGGTTTTATTATGCTATGCTTTGTTTTGCTATACTATGCTTTGTTTTGTTATGCTATGTTGTGTTTTGTTATGCTATGTTGTGTTTTGTTATGCTATGTTGTGTTTTGTTATGCTTTGTTGTGTTTTGTTATGCTATGACATGTTTTGTTCTGCTGTTTTGTTCTACTCTGCTGTGCTGTTTTGCTATGCTTTGTTATGCTATGTTTTGTTGTGCTATGCTGTTTTGTTATGTTATGCTGTGTTTTGATATGCTATGCTATGTTTTGTTATTCTATGCTGGTGAGGGGATGTGGGTGGGTGAGTGAGGGTGTGTGAGGGCGAGGGGGTGTGAGGGTGAGTGAGGGTGTGTGGTCAGAACAGTAGCAGGAGCCAGGATAAAAGTTTAAGATTAGCATAAACAAAATGAATCAACGCTACATACATGTTTGTGTGTGCCCTTAAAGGTGTCCATGTGTGCATGGGAGTGGGTATGCCAGTGTGCCCACTCAGATCAAATGCTTTCCCTTGGATGGTAATTTTTAGCAAACTTGTGGCCATCCATGGCATGATGCCCTCTACCTACTCCCACTCTAATGATGGCCCTGGCAAAAACAAATGGCAATTCTTTGCAACCTGTGGGCATCCATAACATGATGCCTGCCCCTGGTACAATGTTGTCTGTAGGAGAATAGTGGCATGTCTTTTCAACTTGAGCTAGAATGGTGGTAATTCTTGATGACCTGCGGGCAATGGGTGGTAATCCATGGCCCATTCTGAAATAATCCTTTCCTCTGCTTCAAGTTGGTAACCCCAGGCATAATGGTGCAGTCAATAGGTTTGAGGTAGCGTGGCACTTGTGTAAATAATTTTGAATACACTTAATAGTAAGCATACTCCGAGAAGCCAGAAACATGCGAATGAACACAGGTAACATGCACACCATTGTACATGCTCAGCCAACTCTCTTTCAAAATGCCAGGACAGATATTGCTTTGTTAATGCGTGTTATGGAGAAGGGGACAGGTAAAACTAAACCTAATGTGCGTGCAAGTGCTTGTTGCCAAGAGTTGTGCTGGCATGAGTTATGATGGAGTCAAACTGCTAGAAATATATATTAAGTAAACCACTAACTAATCAGCCTTACAATACAGTGCAGCCGGGTCGCAAAGGAATAAATAAAAAAAAAAAACAAGTATGGGATGAATAAAAACGCAGTAGTGAGGATTGGAGGGGAGTGTGACAAAACTCTGCAACTTGTTCAGCCTCGGTGAGGTATATAGGCATTGAAACGGCAACTGGCTCAGCCCTACTGGAGAATTGGTGTTGAGCGGTGGTATCACTCTGGAGAGACTGCGTGGGTTAGATTCAGAATCAGGAGGGGCAGAGTCTGCAAGGGATCAACGTGTCTGGAGGCAAAGCATAGCGGATGTAGCATTGCAGCTAGCAAGTCTAGTGTTTTCTAGCTGAGTGTCCCTAGAGAGATGGCAACATAGCAACAGCATTTGATGAGCAAGGCTACTGTAAACAAGCACGGTAGGCTTTCACTTTTGTCCAGAAAAAAACCAAGAAAGGTGCAGAGAACGCCGAACAAAACATGGCTTCCCCATGAAATGGATGCAAAAAAAACCAAGCTCCCAGCATTGCTGTGGCGGGGGAGCGCATTCCTTTCAAGTCTGATTTGAGGGGTGGGGGGGCCGGGGAGCAGATTCCTTTGAAGTCTGATGCCGAGGCTCAGACAAATGGTGGTGTGCAAGCGGCTTCTTTTGAAGTCTGATGCAGTGTCGATGGGGTTTGATGTGCACGCACCTGCCTGCCTCACATGAACTGTACGCGATCCACAGCTAGGTAGACTTTTCGGACTGCTTACTATAATCTCGCCTATTGAATCCCTAACGGGATAAAATAGGCGAGACCTAAAAATATGTTAAATAAACAGGCAATCTTTTATTTGAAGGTTAATTCAGATTTTCCACAGCCTGGTGGGTAATCATGATTTTATTAAAGACAGATGCTGATATTATGCATACCTTTTTAATTGCAAACTCGCAACATCAACAATTAAAAAGAACTTCGAATAAGAATCTATTAAAAGTCCATTCTGTATATAACTCCTTGTCAGGCAGCCATCTTCCTTCTTTTGCTGCAAACAAACTTTAATGCTCAACTTCGATTAATATTCCTAAAACAATCAAGTCACAGACAACTTCCTTCTTTTTCCCAGCTTCTTCGTTACATCTTGTAATCGCCTCCTAAAATAAACCAAACATGGGTGGGAATAAATAGGGCGGGATAATATCAGCCCCCATGTCTTTAATAAAAATCTGAATTTTATGGAAAGGCACGGAGGCCAATATAATGCATGTTTAAAGCCTTGTCATAATATTCCTAACCGCGGAATCCACAGGTTTGAAATTGTATTTCTTTTAATTGATTCTGAGGACCAATCAGCTGCAGCTAAAATACCAGTTTTTTTAAAAACATATTTTATTCCCTTTTGTAGTCAACATTGCTCATAGTATGTCAACAGTACATTCACATATTCCATACCATGTTCCTTTACCTTACATTGCATATTTTGGCTGCATGATATGCTTGTGCGCCGCTAAAATACCAGGTAATCCACTTCCCAATAAATATGATTTAGATGCCATATAGCATCTCTAGTAGAATGTGCACCAAATTTAGCAAGACCTTTCCCTGTTTTCTTCATAACCTCCCTCACCAACCTAGGCAAAATAGATGTAGACACGGCTTTGTAAGGTTTCCTGAATGAATTTAAAAAGTTGTGCATCCATGATGTCCCGCAAACTCTCTCCGTTTCCTACACATCCAAATTTGGATAAAAAAAATACTTCTGGGCATTGTCTTTGTTCTCCTAGTTCCGTGGTTCCCAAACTGTGCGCCGCGGCTCCCTGGTGCGCCGTTATGAGATGCCAGGGGCGCCGCAGCACGATGTGGGCAACATGCAGAGTGGAGCTGCAGGGGCTCTTAGAAGGGGTAAAACAACAGCAAGGCCTCATGAACATGTAAATGGTCTTTAAAAGACCTCTGAAGTGCTCGGGTGCGGCTGTGTGTGCACCCGGGATGCTGTCTCATCCTGAGCTGCCACACACGACGGGGAGGTGGTGGTTGGGGGTGGTTGGGGGCTGTGTGGCGATTTTGAGATCACGAGGACAGTATTCCAGGTATGCAGAGAAATCAGGAAGAATCATGGTAACTACAAGTCCCAGACTGCCCTGGGATTTTCTAGTGGGATATAAGCACTTCCTTTCCAAGGGGAAAGTGCTTGTCAATTAATCCTGTTGGAGAATCAAGGAGGGCGGATGGTATTCCCCGCCGGATCCCAGCGAGAAGAGCACAGCCTTTTTGGAAGCCTGTTTGTCCTGACTTCAAGTGCCTGAATACCGGCTGGTATTGTAACCCCATTCTGATTGTTTGTGAGAAAAGCGCGGGCTCGCCTTTTCTCTACTTGTCCTGAAAGCTTTGGAAACTGGATACTTTGTTTCTGCTAAATAGTAAGTGTAGCCGCGATGTTCTTGTGAGGCGCGAGACGCTTCTGATTTAACACGCGAGAAATGTAACAGTGTTTCTATTTCTGTAAGCGACCGGATTTTGGACGCGCTCAGGGAAAAACACTGTTAGTTTGTAGCAAGGTTTTTGTGTAGTTAAGCAGGTACTGAATCTCCGGAGTATAATCGCCTGCTCTTTGTATTCGAGACATGTGTAGCGCTGCAAAGCCAACGTTATTATTTCTTTGTGCCAGAGACACTGTATCTTTTTGTGGATAATCCTGCCCCAGTATTGTGAAGGAAACAATAAGAAGGGAGCACGAGTGAAAGAGAAGTAACTTTCTTGAAGGGGACTAGTGCTGTGAAGAGGCACGTGTTTTGGTATTAGCCTCCTGAACCTGCATTTGTTTTGGACTTTCTTTTATCGGCATCAGTGAGATAAGTCTGGGATTACACTGGAAATAAAGGAAGGGAATAGAGGAATCCTGGTGAGTGAAGAAAGGCACACGCACAATACAGGAAAAACAGGGGTCAGTGAGTATATGAGTAATGGTGTGTTTTGTCATCCCACTTGCATCCTTGAAGGTATACTAGACCCAGCCCAAAGAGTAAATCAAGTCCCAGAGAGAAGTCGGGGGAACACACCTTCATCCTCTTTCCCTTTTTTCCTCTGGGGTGCGGAGTCTGACAGAGTAGTATATATTCTCTGCTGGGTTCCGTATTGTGAGGAAATAAGGGACTTAGCGTCAGATATCGTCTCTGCTTGGCCACAGGACAAGGTTAGTGGTGTTCTTGTAGCTTACACTACTGCCAATCTCGACAGGCTGAAGCCATTGAGTCCAATGGGTGTTGCAAGCCGCGACTGTATTTTTTGTGTGGATTATGTGCTCTGTTCTTGCTCACTAATCACAACTGCGTGTGGGTGAAATGGAAAGGGGTTTCCGGTTTCTTCTGGGCACAGCGCTTTGTGCATATGTGAACTTTACTGACCTTTACTGGTTGCACAGGCAATGCCGTGTGTCTGGAAAGCTGCACTTAACTTTATTTATTGATGCCATTGAAACGCTCAACCTCGTGCAGTTTAGGTGACCGTGGTATCCTGGCGAGCATTAATTAACAGAACAACAATTGGGTAAAAAATTCGATTCACACAGAAATTATGTTCCCAGAGTTTTGCTACACTCTCAGGTGCGTATTCTGAGTCCTACCTTAGTGCATTCATTTGCCTGTAATGAGCGATTTATTAGCGCAGCAAAAATTCACTGATAGCATTATTTTTCTATTTCTAACCATTTTGATTTTTAGATATTAATTTAATTATTGTCTCTAGACCTTCGTAAACAGACTTTTTTGACCGTTTTCCTGACATTTGTTTTTATTGAGTGATGTGGGAGACTAGTCTATTTGAGTGACATTTTGCAGAGAAATGTTAGTTTACGTTCATGCAACACCCTTAAAGTTACTTTTAGATCAAAATAGTACCTCACACACACGAGAAATGGAAGGGTGTCACAGAGATCATTTGCATTAATATTAGTGAGCTGCTGTTCTGTTGCAAATATTGAAACACGTCATCACTGTCCATGAATATTATAGATGGAAACACATTTTGAATTTTGGAAGAATGGCTGTGCACTGTCAGTGACCTAGTCAAAGAGGGCATGAAACAGCTGAAACTGGACCATATATTCAAAGCCGTTCCTAACAGGGGCCGGGGACCCCCTGAATATGTTAGGTCCAGGGCCCCCAAAATCCTTAATATGTCCCAGTTTGCCCACTCTTTTAAAAAAAAATCCCCCTTAGGTTGTTCAGGCTCGCTCGCTGGCGGTGGTGGACTCCCAAACAAATTTTACGCCCACCACTTTCAAATGTCACCAGCCACCACTGGAAAGGGGCAGTCTTAGGGCATGAAGGGAGCAGGCATGGAGGAAGGGGGCAGTCTCAGGGCACAAAGGGAGAAGGCTTGGAGGAAAGGCATGGACAGATGAGGTAGTCTGAGAGCACGAAGGGGGCTGGGATGGACAGAAGGGGAAGGAAGTCTCAAAGCACAGTGGGAGCAGGCAATGCCAGATGGGTCAATCAGGGGGCACACATGGAGCAGTCAGGGACACAAGGAGCAGACTGAGTGCAAGAAGAAAGGAGGCATGCACAGAAGGGGCAGTCTGCGGGGGCAGGCATGGACAGAGGGGGCAGTCAGGGGTATGGGAGCAGGCACGGACAGAAGGGTAGTCAGAGGGCACGACAGAAGCAGGCATGAACACCAGGAGCAGACTAAGGGCGCGAAGGGAGCAGGCATGGAGAGAAGGTAGTCTGAGGACACAAAGGGAGCAGCATGGATAGAAGACACAGTCAGAGGACACGAAGGGAGCAGGCATGGAAAGAAGGGACCGTCTCAAGACACGAAGGGGACAGACATGGGTAGAGGGGGCAGGAGAGGTCACGAAGGGAGCAAGCATGGGCAGAACGGGCACTCCTAGCGGAGGGCCAGCCACAAGGCATAAAACAAGAGACTGGGAGACATCCGGGGGCAGGGGGAGAGGGTTGGCAGGGTTCTGGCAGGCAGGGGGAGAGGGTGGCAGGGGGGAAGGGTTGGCAGGGTTCTGGTTGACAGGGGTGTATTAAATGAATTTCGGCGAGTGCGTTTGCCTGTTGGGTGCATTTTCCCTCCAGGATGCAATGATAACATCGAGCGGCTCCGTCTTAACTTGGTGGAATTTAACTCCAGATTAACAGAGAGATCTACTGGGTTTGGTCTATAATAGATTAGAAAAATGACGATGGCCCTGTCTGTAAAAACACATTTGAAGATGTTTTTTCAACAAAATACACTTATTAAAAATGTCATTGTAAATGCATATTCCATATATTCAATAGGGAATATGCATTTACAATTACATAAAAAGAAAGTGTATTTTGTTTAAAAAATATCTTCAAATGTGCGTTTACAGTCAGGGCCATAGTAATTTTTCTAAACTATTCTAGACCAAACCCAGTAGAACTCTCGGATAGTCCTTGAAAGGGGAAGGCATTCAAATATTACTGAAACATCAATATGGCCACTGGCTTCAATACAGCCTCCCACGCCTGAGTTCACAACGCATTTACATTCTCGATGAGAGACAACGTATCAGCACATAAAACAAAAGTTTGTTTTTCCCCTTTTACAACTGTTATCTTTTTATTTTGTTGCAAATATGATTAAATACCTTCATTGCATCCCAATTAATTTAAGGAAAACAACAGGAAGTACTCCTGAGGTCGGGCTTACATCCACACGCACCCGTCCACCTGTAAAAAAAAATGGGGGGGAGCCACGGCCAACTGCCAATTTGATCAAGGGAGCCACGGGTCAAAAAAGTTTGGGAACCACTGTCCTAGTTATATTGAAACAAACTCCCTCTGGGAAATATCTCCGTCCTGATACCTCCAAGTCCTTAACATCTGACAACCTCTGAAATTAGACAAAGAAGCTTAACTGATTTCAAAGAAAGTCTTTTCAAATCCAGAAACTCATTCTCTGACCAGCTCGCTAATTCCTGAAGATCCACGACCCACAAAGATGAATAACTTGGCCTGGAGGGACTTTTAACTTTACACTTCTTAACAGTTGTTTGACTACATCATGTTGTCCTATAGGAACACTATCCACCAATTCATGTCCAGCTGAAATTGCCGACCTACTAATGTTCACTGAACTATACGACCTTCATTCCAGAAAGTACTCTGTTAAATAAATCACCTCATCTACCAAAAGGTAGATATGGAATCTAAGCCCAGTGGAGCACACCAACAGATCCATCTTCTCCATGCCAACTTGCATGCCTTGGAAGTCTCTGGAGTCCATCACTCCTTGACAAGTTTAGAAGTTTTCAATGACAATACTGACACTTGCCAGGGTCTGCCGAAATCAACCAAGCCATCAACCGCAATTGTCTTTCCAAAGTCAATTGGTGCCCGTTTTCCATTGCATTCACCAACAAGTCCAGAATATTTGGCAGAAATACTGGGTCAGATATCAACATCTCCATCACATCTAGGTCCCAAACTTGGGACGCCCAGAAGGGTGCCACTAACACAATCTACACCCTCTTTCCTCACTTTCAATAGTACCCTCTGGATAGAGTAGTTTCTTACCTGTAACTCCAGTTCTCTTGTAGGGGTATTTCCGTGATAGTCACAATCATGCCAATAGTCCCAAACATGTGAATAGTCCCGCCCATGTGCATGGACCCTGGAGCACTTCATTAGATATATCTTAAGATGTCATCTTCTATCTTTCTTCAGAAAGGCCTGTATAGACACTTAAGAGATAAAAAAAAAGGCAATAATGCAGCCTAACCAACTAGGCTACACTGGCCATTACTTCATCTTGAAGTGAAAAAACATAGCCAGTTTAACTTTAAATGTAGAAATTTGCAGAATTTTACACATAGAAAACTCTCTTTCACAAAACTTTTCATGATAGAGATGAAAAGGAATGGATAGAGAAGTCCCCATAGGTTGCCATTATGTGTCTGCAAATGGAAACCGTGTCTTTAAGAGTCTCTAGAGACCCCATGGTATCCCATGATGCACAGCCAGAGGCAGGTACTTTCATTTCTTTTTGAAGGCATAAAGAAGCAAAGCTTGCTGATTCTAGGGCACCTCTGTGTCTGCTACTGGGAAGGCGGGCGGGTTGCTTATATCACAGAAATGGCCCTACAAGAGAACTGGAGTTACAGGTAAGAAACTACTCCTTCTCTTGTAGGGGATTTCTGTGTATAGTTATAATCATGTGAATAGACTAGCAAGCCCATCCCAAAACAACTCTCCAATGGTGAAACAGATAACAACCGCACTATTGTGCAAAAGGGTTTCAAAGTGAAGCCTGCCCAACCTGAGCATCTGGCATAGCATCAGTGTCTGCAGTAGTGATTGGTAAATGTATGTTTACTAAGCACTACTTAGTGCTTAGTAAACATTTAAGTAAACATGCTCAAATGTATGTTTTGAAACAGAGTTTCAAGTGGCAGCCTTACAGATTTCCGAAATAGGTATGCTACGAAGAAAAGCGGCAGTAGCTGCTTTACCTCTGGTAGAGAGAGAGAGTCCTAGGCTTACCAACCAAAGTCTTGTTAGCTTTCTGATAACACAGCTGAATACAGGAAACAATCCACCTAGAAATGTATAGTTTGGAGGTAGCTAGATCAAGTCCAGACCGAGCCATAGTTTACAAATACCTGGTCTGATCTATGGCTATCCTTAGTCTTGTCCAAATTCAACTTCAAGACCCTCCTAATATCAAGCGAATGAAGCGATCTCTCGGCAGGAGAAGAAGGATTCTGAAAAAATGTAGGCAATGTAATAGTTTTATTCACATGAAACTCTGAAACAACTTTAGGGAGGAACTTAGGTTGAGTCCTCAGAACTACCTTAGAGGAATGAAAAACTCTATAAGGCTCTTTACAACAAAATGCCTGAAGTTCGCTAACCCTATGGGCAGAAGTTATGGCCACAAGGAAAGCAGTCTTCCAAGACAGATGCTAAAGAGAAGCCTTATGAATGGGTTCAAAGGGCTCCCTCACCAGTCGTGAAAGGACCACATTGAGCTCACAGGGAGGCAAAGAATGCGTAATGGGAAGAAACACTTTCTTCAATCCTTTAAGAAAATCTCTGATGACTGGGATTTAAACGAAAGGAAGTTTGTGAAGGACATTTCCTATAAACAATTAAAGCTGCCAGGTGAACTTTGATTGAATGAAACTGAAGGACAGATTGAGCAGAGTGTAGTAAGGAAGGGTGACATCTTTCTTGCAGGAGGTAGGATCCTCGTTCTTAGATGCACACCAGATGCAAATCTCTTCCATTTATATGCATAGGACGTGCTTGTAGATGGTCGTTTGGCCTCCTTCAATATCTCCGTACAGTCCAGAGGGAGGTTCAAATGTCCGTACTGTACTAACTCAGGAGCCATGCCGCCAATTTCAACAACGAGAGGTTGGGGTGCACCCTCTGCCCGTTGAACTTCGTCAGAAGGTCCGGCATGGAAGACAGAGGTGTGGCAGGAGAGACCGGTGGAGTAGGTCTCTGAAGTCTGAACCACCACTAACGGGGCCACTCCGGAGCAATGAGGATCATCATGGCCTGTGATTGAGAGAGCTTGATCAGTACTGTCGGGATCAGGGGAATTGGCGGAAAACCGTAGAGAAAGTTGATCCATAGTGCATTCCCCAGACTCCCTAGTTGGTAAATCCTGGAGGCGAAGTCGAGGCATTTGCTGTTTTCCGTGATAGCGAACAGATCGACTTCTGGAGTACCCCATTTTTCGGAGATGACTCGCACCACTTCGTTGTTTAAGACCCATTCATGATTTTCTTGAAAGAGTCTGCTGAGTGCATCTGCCTGCGCATTCTGAACACCTGGGAGGTGAGTTACTGTGATGGTCAGGTTCCTGGCTAACAACCAGTTCCAGATTGCCTGGGCTTCCCGAGATAACGCTCAAGATCTCTAGCCCCCCTGCTTGTTGAGGTAGAACATTATGGTCGTATTGTCAGTCTGAACAAGTAGGGAACTGGTGTGAAACGACAGCTGGAAGGCTTTCAGCGCCAAATGGCCTGCTCAAAGCTCCAGGAAGTTGATGGGGTAATTCATCTCTTTTGGGGACCACATGCCCTGTATCTGAAAGTGGTCGGACTGTGCACCCCAGCCGTGGAGAGAAGCATCTGTCACTATGGTTTGTGTCAGTATCTCCTCGCTATGGGCATGTGAAAATATGCATCTTGCAGATCTACTGCGCATAGCCCGTCTCCCTGATGAAGTTTAGGGTAGATTTGATGCAAGGAAATCATCAGAAACGTTACTTTGCAAACCCATTTGTTGGCCTGTATCAAGTCAAGGATGGGTCTGAACTCGTTCTGGTCTTTTTTGCAGACTAGAAAGAACTGACAATACAGTCCTGTTCCTCTCTGTGCCTGAGGAACCAGGTCTATCGCCCTTTTCTGTAAGAGGGTGCTGGCCTCCTTCTGCAACTCTAGTAGCAGGTAGCATGGTAGAGTTGGAGGAATCGACGGAGGACGACTTGTAAAATGCAGCGAGTATCCACTGCAAACAATTTTCGCACTCAATTGTCTGGAGTTATTTTCTGCCAGATAGTTTTGAATGCTTCCCCCCACCGGAGTGGATAACAGACGAGGGGGAAGAAACCCTTTAGGGCTTGGAACCAGCAGAAGCCTTTTTCCCTTGTCCACACTGCTGGTTGGATCGTCCTTGCTGTTGGCGTTTCTGACAGTTGAAAAGACTGCTGAAACTGCTGTTGTTGTTTGGACTGACGGCCCTGAGACCGCTGAAACCTCAGAGAGGAATTACCCTGCCGGAAAGGGTGGAAGGTTTTTTCGCTGCTCTTTAGGTTTTTCTAAACCAATAGCCTTCAAAGTCTCCATTTCAGTCTTCATGCGGGCCATCTCGCCGTCCGCATGGGAGCCAAAGAGAGTCGTACCTGAGAACGGAGGATTGGAAATGCGCTGTTGCGCCTACGGCTTCAGAGAAGTAAGACGAAGCCAAGCATGTCTCGATAGAGCAATTCCGTGGCCCCGTGGGCTGCCAGGAGTGAAGTATAACATGATTCAAAACCATCAGGCCCTCATTCACTATCTTCTGAAAATCTTCCCGCTTATCTCTGGGTAGGAGATACACAAATTGTTGAAGGGACTCCTATAGGGATCTGTCATAACGGCCCAGCAAGGCCGTAAAGCTGGCCGCCTTCATGGGCGTAACCACAGTGTTGCAAGCTTTTCTCCCCACCGAACGCAGCTTACGGCTTTCCTTATCCGGTTTAATTCGGAGCTGTAGCATGCTTTTACTGGACTGCCACCACAATGACTGAGTCCGGGGTGGTGTCCAGTCGGAGTAAGGTAGGATCAGACTCAGGTGGGTGATACTTCTTCTGTAACCAGGAAGGCGCAGATTTTATAGAATGTGGCATGAAGAACAGCTCCATAGCCGGTTCCTCCAAACCAGGCACCAACGGGAGCAATGTCTCTGCTGGAGAGTTTCAAATATCACTGATGTCGACGACACAGGCGTAGACCGGGGGATATCAGCTTTGAAGCCCCTCTGACCAGAACCTCCTGGAAGGTGGAGATACCATCAACAGGAGACACCCTCTGAGAGGAGAATACGTTATAGTAAGGGAGTACCTCTCCGTACTCATGGAAGACGTATCCGTGGTATGCTGGGATCGAGATCTCTCATATTGATGACGGGATCATGTGGAAGACCGGTGGTGTCTATGGGAACGACGTCTCAAGCGAGACCGTGTTCTTGGTCTTCGGGTTTCTACCGGACGTGTGGGCTGAGGAGCCGTGGGCCCAGGCCGAGGCAGAGGAGGAGGCAGAGGTGGTGGTGGAGGAGGAGGAGGAGGCAGAGGTGGTGGTGGAGGAGGACTTGGCTGTGGTGGAGTCAACCACTGGCCGGGCCACAGGTTGATGAGGAGCAAGAGGCGTCCAGGACGGTGAATAGGTACGAGAGTACTCCGAACCTGAAGAAGAGACCAAACTCCTCCGTTTCAGGTTGGCCGCGAAGAAGGGGCCCTAGACTCAACATCAGACATCAATCTCAACTCACTGCTCAATGGTGAGCATCAACGTCGCCTGGCACGCGAACTTCCTGTCGACTACGATAGGCTCACTATGAAGCGAGTCCCAAAAGGGTACCTCAACATCGGACGTCTGTGTTGACCCCTAGACGTCGACCTTCTCAAAGACTTCGACCTTCTCGTAGACGTCGATGGCAATCAGCGGTGACACAGACAGCGACCACCATTGCCTGTGTGACTCCGATCGACGACGATGTCTCGTAGGCAATCTACATTGAGTCGACGTCGAACGCGGGGAAACCCACAGCGATCTAGTCCGAGACCTCGCCGTTCTTTCGCCGTTGATCGTCCACGTCGCTTTGACCCAAAGCCCTGAGTAAACAGAGAGCATATGGTAGTCATATCTGCTATCGACGCCGTCATCCTTGACGTCGATCGGGACCGGCGTAGTTTTTCGACTGGGGAGCCCCCCAGAGGTCGAAGCATGGGTTTTGGTAGAGGACTCACCCTCTCCTTGCCCAGAGTCTGAAGATGCTGCCTTCTGTCATCTCCGCTCCAACCCTTGGAGCCGAATCTTCTCCCTGTCACGTAGGGTACGCCTGGAAAAAGTCTTACAAATAGAGCAGGTGTCAGGCACATAAGACACAGGCAAACACAGAAAACAGACTGAGCATCAGACATGGCCTTCCTACAACAGTCAGGACACACTTGTCAAACAGAAATGGCATTTTGACAAGAAAACTGCAGAAATTCTGCCATAAAACTACAGCAGAAGGTAGATAAAGTACAAAGACGTTGAGTGAAACTTCAAAAATCCAAATATAGAACTAAGTTAGAATGTATTATCAAAAAAAGGTAGAGCTCAATGCTCCAGCTAGCAGGAGCTGGAAAAAAGAACTGGAAGTAACTGCCTCTGGATGTGCATCATGGGATACCAGGGGTCTCTAGAGACTCTTAAGGCACGGTATCCATTTGCAGACAAATAATGGCAGCCTATGGGGACTTATCTATCCATTCCTTTTTATCTCTATCATGAAAAGAGTTTTGTGAAGGAGTTTTCTATGTGTAAACCTCAGCAAATTGCTAAATTTAAAGGTTAACTGGCTATCTTTTTTCACTGCACGATGAAGTAATGGCCAGTGTAGCCTAGTTGGTTAGGCTGCATTATTGTCTTTATCTCTTAACTGTCTATACAGGCCTTCCTGAAGAAAGGCAGAAGATGACAACTTAAGAAGATATATCTAATGAAGTGCTCCAGGGTCCATGCACATGGGCGGGACTATTCCCATGAGTATGACCATACACGGAAATCCCCTACAAGAAAACAGAGCAAATTGAGGAAAAGCATACCTGCAAAATTTGCTCTAATCCTGAAAGAACGCATCTACTGTTCTCTGCCTCAGGACCCGGTATCCAACTGTAATACCTCCTTATCTCAGCATTCATTCTGTTCCGCAAACAGATCCACGACTAAAGGACCCGATCTTCTGTCGATCAAACTGAACACCTCCTTGCCAAGTCTCCAATCGCTAAAATCCTTCAACTCTTGAATTCCAATCTGCTACTGTATTGTCCTTTCCTGGAATGTATTGAGCCTGAATTATAATGTTTCTGCTCAGGCAAAAATGCCAAAAATCTCTTGCCAAATCTGCTAGTGCTTTCGAACAAGCCCCCCCCCCCCACCCCAATTTGTTGACATAACGTACTGCAGAGAGGTTGTTAATAGTACACAGCATCTTACATGACCCCTGATGAAACATTTGACAGCAAACAAACCTGCCAACAACTCCAGAAAATGGATGTGCATTTTCTTATTTTGACTTGTACATTTCCCTCCTGTTGTCAATGATCCGCATCTTGCTCCCCAGCCCTGAAGGCTGGCATCTGACTATAACCACATCTGGAACTGGGCCGAAAATTGCCCTCGCATTCCATGCTGCCAAATTTTGCAACCACCAATCCAATTCCTCTCTCGTTTCTCCATCTATCGATACCTCCTGCGAATACCTCACTCCCTTGTGTAAGAACTCCGTCTTCAATCTCTGGAGAGCTCAATATTGCAATGGTGCTGGGAATACTGCCTGACTGGAAGCTGAAAATACTCTTAATACCCTGGCTATCTTACCTTTTCTATGGGCAACCTCAACATACAATCCAGCGTCCAAATTGAAAACCTAAAAACACTGTCTCCTATGTAGGTTCCAGACACAACGTTTTCCTGTTTAATACAAAATCTAGATTATTTAAAATACTGACATCTAGAGTTGTATGCTCCCCTGCCAACTCCCTGCTTTGTGACATAATCAGGACATTGTCCGAGTACACTGTCAGCCGCAACCAAGAGATTATTGGCCTCCTCACCTTTGTGAACCACCAAGGAGCCGACGTCAAACCGAAAGGGAGAGTTTTGAGCGTCCACATAATCCCTTTCCATTGAAATTTCAGATCATTCCTTTGTTAGTAACATAATGGTACTGTTAGATATACATCCTAAAGATCTAACCGTGTTAACCAATCCCCTTTCCTCCAGAGATCCCTCAACATATGAATCCCTCAACATATGAATCCATTCCATTTTGAAGTGACTGTACTGCACCCAATCGTTCAATTCTTTCAAATTTATCACTAGACTCATGCTCTTGTCCTTTTTCTCCACAAGGAAAACATTGCTCACAAAACCTGCTGAACAATAGTCTGCTTTTTCTATGGCACCCTTCCTTTTCAATTCTTGATCTGCCACCTTCTCTTCCTTTTTCGAAAAACACAACGCTATTGGTCGCCTTACCTGGATTGGATTTTTTACAAAGTCTATCTGATACTCACGGTTTGGAAAACCCAAGGATCTGAAGTTATTTCCTTCCATCTGTCTAAAAAATGGGCGAGTCTGCCATCCAATCTTTCCACAAAACACAAAGGGCCTTTTCCTAAATATACTTTGTCTCGTTCTTCTCCCTCCTCTAAATCTTCCTCTTCCCTTTTGCCTCTGGGGTAGAAGCCGGGTGTACCGGATCCTAAACTCTGATACCACTGGGTCTGATTCCACATAAAAGGGAGTTTCTTGTGATTACAAAACCACGGCCAGGGGTTCGACCTTGCCTGCTAGCTCAGCTAACTTGGTGTCTATTTTCATTAATAGACTTTTACTTTGTTCTGCACATAATGTTGTGTTTGTGTTCCCCAACAAACACCGCTATTTGGACCTATTGCCTCAGTTCCAGCACATCCACTGCAGACTCCTCATCACATAAATCAAATATCTTTGTTAAAGGTCCAAAACCATCAGGCAGGCGATTGTGACAGCCTTTTATCAAGACTAAGTCTTGGGTCCCTTCCAGACCTATTAAAAAATTAAATCATATTTGCATCTAACTCTGGCGTGGAGAAGTGTGGCTCAGGGGTTAGAGGCGGCAGACCTGGAGCTTGAGTTTCGGCCCTGGACCAGGGTTCAATTCCCCGCCTCGGCGGGTCTTGGGCTCAATAATCCCATGGACTCGATAATTCTCGCTCCGGTGCCTTCTCGACTCACGGGTTCACACTCTGCAACTCTGGGCAATAGCTTGCTTAATCTCCACATTGGCCCTTCGCGGCGGGATGCCTGGCTTTCACCTTGTGGATACCCTTCCAGGGTTATCTCACAGGGGAATACCAGGACGGGTTCCCTAAGCAAGCGCGGAGATGCCCCAGGGTAAGTCCTGCGCTATATAAGTTTCATACATTTACATTTACATGCCGCTCTGTTGGTCAGAGACTATCTTGGGCACTCTGAACGGAGTCTAGTTCTAACCTCTTTGGGCTTTTCCCGCCTAATCCAATACTCTGCGTACTCAGCTAGATGTTTTGCTGGTATCCACTGAGGAGAGGGTGTTGTATTGTATGAGGGTCAAACATGTAATCCCCAAGCATATCTTTAACCTGATGCAACTCACTTTTTTCACTTCTCTTTTTTTAAACACTTTTCCTTCCTCTCGCTCTCCCTGTTCTGAATCAGTAAAAACAGAAGAACATGAAATTACAATATCTCCACTACAGGTAGATTCATCACAGACAGTTGAACTGTCCTTTTGTGGCCTTTATAGCCCTACCATCCAACTCTACTATAGTTGTGCTTTTTTCACCTTTCTAGTTAGAGGCCCCTTTTTTTCTTTTTTAACTTTTCACTTTTTGTGTCACTTTCTTGCCACTTCAATAGCCATACCATTGCCTGAGACCTTCTCCATAGACAAAAATTCCTCATCTTCAATCCCATTAAGAAATATTCCTTCCAATTTTTCCATAGTCATCTATCTTCCTCCTTAATTGTGTAGCCAATACAGATACAGCCTTACTCACACAGTCCTGTACCCTGTCCTCCACACTTCTTTCCACCCTTGCTATCTGTCTATCCTGTAACTAATTAACCTCCTCTCTCACCTTCCATTGAACTGACAGAAAATACACTTTTTTTTGTATTAAAAAATGTGCCCAAAATATGGTCGGCCATTCAATCATTTAATTTCCAGGTTTCTCCCCCAATGGCTGTTGCGGCATCCAATGCGTTTACAGCGGCTCAAATCAATTATGCCTGACTCGCTTGCACACCTCAGTGTCGCTGGTAAAGATAAGCTTCTCAATCTTTATATTTTAAGTTTCTCAGCCTCGCTAAGCTGCTTTTTATTTAAATATATGGGCTGGCACAGGTCCTATGTTATTGAAATATGCGCTCATACACTAACTCATAACACATTTACTCTCCGTAATCATTTACTTGAAGGAAGCCCCCCCACCGCCTGCTCAGCAAGGTTCTTTCAATTAGTCTGCCTCTCGCGTTCGATGCTAACTCGCTCGAGCGCAGAAGCGGTTAACCGTAACAGCATGGGTTGAATGCAAGGCAATCGATTGCGACAACCCAGAATGGACACTCGAGGCATGTTTTCTTTTGAAACACGTTCAAAGCTTGACAATGCGCTCAATGTGAGGTACTCGTTTTTTGCCCGCAGCGAAATTGGCTGGTAGAGCCTCCAGGGATTTTACTATGAATCCCATTTAAAAGATACCACTTCTTGACTTGTACGCGGACCCCCTCTCCACCGAAAACCACTCAAAAGCATCTTTGTTTTCACACCAACACATCATCGTAGCTATTGAAGCATCTTTACTCCCTACCGTTGCAGCTTATTATCATGTTAGTATCGTATGACATTATAATCTCCAACGCCCATCCGTTAAATATGCTTTAACACAACACTTGTCATACTTATAAGACAAATTCAACGCAATGTACTAATCTGGGCTGTGAGCAGCAACAAAGAAGGAAGGTGGCTGCCTGACAAGGAGTTATATACAGATTGGAATATTAATAGATTATTAGTCTAAGGTATTTTTAATTTTTGATGTTGCAGCTGTGAGTTTACAATTAAAGAGGTATGCATAATATTGGCCTCCGTGCCATGCCA
Organism: Lissotriton vulgaris; assembly: GCF_964263255.1. Lineage (NCBI taxonomy): Eukaryota > Metazoa > Chordata > Amphibia > Caudata > Salamandridae > Lissotriton > Lissotriton vulgaris. Next base: position 513,019,830 of record NC_141697.1, on the reverse strand, counting down.
TAAAATTGAAGTTAAGGAAAGGAAGTACCACAGTTGTCCTGCACCGCTTAACTTTAGGAACATCTTCATTTTTAAAGATATCTTGCAGAAAAAGTGTAAAAATATGAGGTCTCTTTAAAATTCAAAAAGTGTATTTCGTTAATATGCAGAACCATTTCAACTTAGTATATCAGAAATCAGTGCATAGTTCTCAAATATGAATTTAGAAACATTAAATCAAAACACAGGGTCAATAGTGAACCAAAAATCAAGTAGCTGTTATGTGCACTCTTAGGGTGGTCTATGTTCCCATTATACATGAATAAAATTATAATTCATTAAATCGAAAACAGGAGACGGTTTTGTTCAGCACACATTCTGAAGTCCTGTATTTTGATGTCCTCTTAAATGTGATAATGAAGAAAACGTGAAATAAATCAATTGCCTAGCATCGCACAATTTGATAAAGTGAGTGAGAATGGATTAATCCCAGGTTTTCTCGATTTCACATTGTGCAATTCAGCCACCAGATGTAAATGCTTTGCATCCACCTTACCACTCCCTCTAAAACCGGACCCCCACCCGGCTGGCATCAGTGCGGCCTTCGGTCACAACACAGACTAAACTTTGTGGCCCATTGGAAAGTGTTTGCGAGTACCCATGATCTACAACAAACATGCCCACCCTGATCTATCCCCAATTCAAGTTTAAACACTTGGCGCTACCAAGTTACTCCTATAAAAATCTTCAACCCATCAACAGGTGACTGGGTATGTAACAGAAGAGCAAGCAATGGGTTTAGATTGGACTATAGTCAGTGGCCAAAACAGATATCCCAACATCCCCCACCTCCAACTTCTTTAAATCCCTACAAGAAAGACATGGAGTAGGAATAATTGTAAGGGCCACAACTACAGAAAGGATACCTCCCCGAGAAGCTCTGGTTAAACCTGCCTCAACTCTTTCCTTCAGACTGTACGAGTCCCTACTCATTTGCCAGTTACTAATTTCCTCGGTGAAGCGGAAAAATGTATATTCATACAATCTCCACTGCCAAAAAGGAGGAAAAAATGCGGGTGTAGCAACATCCGACACAGAGGTGCACATTCAACAACCTCTTCATAATCAAAGCAAAAGTTCCCAGAGATCAACACAAGCAGGATAAAATCCACCTGATCCAATTTACAACCATCCGGGAAAGACTCACTGCAGGCCCCATCCCATAAACACCTTTGTCTCCTCAGTGCGTAGCTGCCCTAATGATCAATTAGAATTTACTAAAAGGAACTAAAGACATTTGAACCTTATGCCCCACCCCTGCACCGGTCTTCAAAGACAGGCTGCAGTCATAGCTAACACACACATAAACCAGGCCCTTTTGCACAATTAACACCAAATTATTTGTATTTGCATTTACAGAAAAAATGCAAAACTATTACATTTTTATTTGACTTCATCTTACACATTTCACATTTCCCCTGTGATACTCCTCTCCAACATCTCAGCATAAGAAGTGTGTTCCAAGAACCAGTCCAAAATCAGTTCAGGATTTGCGATATACTTAATATTTTGCACTCCGGTGATAACCCCCAACTCCACACAAATAAACTTAAGCCAGAGTACTGGAAAAACTATTTCTAGTACAATATGCCAATTTTGAATCTCTCAGTAAAAGTGCAAGCTTGATATTAATTTATTCCCCCTATTCCCACAAAACACAAAAACAATATTCAGTTCTCCATTTGACACATGGAAATCACATTATGCTGGAAAAAGCAGTGGAGTGATTTTTAGCACCTTCTCAGATTAAAAGACTGCATAACTTTAAAAGAAGAACGATTAAAAAGCCAATCCAATTTTTGAAAAGATACTGGGAAAGCTTATTTTTGAAAAAGGGTAAAGCGCCGTCTTGATTCTTGAAGGCGTCACTGGAGGACCAATTGTGGTCGGTACATTTCAGTTAATACATGTATAACCCATTTGGATCATATCCGATCAAATAAGTTCCTCAGATGAGCATGAGAAGATACATTTCTTTCAATGAAACCTAGTGAAGAAAACACAGAGCCAAACAACAGAAGGCAGTAAGACATATCTAAAGCTTCAAAAACAAAGTCAATTGTAGAGTAGTTCAACGTTCCACAAGGTTTTTAAGGTTAAATAATTATAATCATATTGGTTTAGCTTAAAAGGGAAGGAAAAAAATGAAACAAAACTTTCTACTGCATGCCACATCAATCGCTGAAACAATGCCTACAAGTAACAGTGGAGCAGGAGTGCTGAATGACTTATAACTCGCTGATCCTCCTCCTATCAGCATTGGGCTGAACAAATTTAAACCCTCTCCATATACAGAAAACAAGTTTAGAGAAAATAAGAGCAGGTAAAAGTAGGATACAATATACCTTGAAATTTATTTCCAAGAACTGAATTAGATTGAAGCATTTTAGAACACTGAAGCAGAGCAATCTGAATTCAAATCTGAGAAAATTGTTCCAACTGCTTTAAAATAGCTGTTCGAGTGACCCTAGCAATAATTGTGATAAAATAAAATCATACCAATTTACAATAATTTTCTATATTTTTCCTTATAAAAATTCCCTCTGTCCTAAAGAAACAGTGCATCCAGAACACAAGAGATTCATTTGCATTACCAGCATTGTTCTTTTAGCAGCTACTCCAGATTTTTCAAAATAGCCTACATTTCGTTTAAGAAAATAGGGGCCTTCCAAACTATACCACTCTGTCTCTTACCTGGTATAGGCATCCAAATTATAAAATCTGAAATAATTTATCAAATTCAGAATTTAAATAAAATCAGAAGTTTCTTTGCAAGGGCATTGCCATAGAAATGAGAACAAAAATGAAAGCATGCACTCAAAGAAAGAGGTGAAGACATATACTTATCTATACAGGCACTGGCAGACGCAATTTAATTGTTACCGTTACTCATTGGAACACACACCCCACCCCACAATACATGTTGTTATTCACTAATCACTGAGGTACCAATATTTATGAATGGAAAATTTTATATTGAAAAATAAAACTAAAAATTTGTTTTCCCTCTTAAGAAAACCATGGCAATTTTTTTATGAAATGTTTGAATGCTTGCAGAATTTAACAACCTACATTGGCTTTTTCCCGCCAACAGGAACTGGACATGTTCCACAAACAGATTCGGTCATAAAAACGCTCTTAATATTTTAAAGTCTGACTTGCAAATCAATGAACATATCTCGACTCTTAAACTGGCACATCCGCAGGTACCAAATGATCTCCTTGAAGTATGAATCTGTTTCATTTAGGAACCAATGCGCCGTCCATGCCGTAGTGCAACAAATAGGTGCGATACTCAATGAGACACTGACAAATAAGAGCTGCATGGAAAATACTAAGTCCATCTGCAAAGCAATTCTGTACAAACTGCATTGTGTGCAAAGAACTTCTTTGCAGTGTTGATAAGTTGTTCCTAGACGCGACATTGTCCACTTAACGCAGCCATAGTTTAAGACGCAGTGCATCCACTCCATTTAAATAGTATCTGAACAGCCGTTTATCTCTTACAAAGCCAAGATTTTCGTAAAGTTTCAAAGCAGACTTGTTTGTGATCTCCGTCTCCAACACAACCTTTAAAGAGAGAACATATTTTCAGTTTTGTTAATATTAGAATTTAAAGTGGTTTACAAGTAACCGCTATAGTACCATTATCACTGACTTGACTGCACAGATGTGCGTTAAAAAGCATTATAGAAAACATTACAGATATGGATATCTTCTCTCAGGGTTCAAGACTATTTAGGAAATTAATTGTACAACTGAGTAAGCAGACAAAAACGCCTTGCTATATATATAGAATAGAATAATTTTTGCATCTTTTGAGTTGGTATTAAGGACATGCGACTTCTGTACTATTACAGGACATTTTCAAGCACTTTAACTCCCATCAGTGAACATCTATTACAACTAAAGTTCATAATGCAGAATGCTCTAATGTGGCCATCATGGAGTGGGCATAACCCAAAAACAACATAGTGATGATAAACATTGAGACAGTGAGCCTATGAGCAAGCAACCACAAGTCACTAATTGAAAAACAGGACATCAGTTAAGTGCCAGCAATTCTGTTACAGTACTTTCACATGACACCAACTAAAATATGTTTTGTTCTTCACAAGAATGTGGAAGGGCTTAAGTTACATTTGTTTAATATCTTAAGCTAATTCATCAGAATGCAATGATCGACTTCACATGAACAGCGTAGCAAACTCAGCAAATTAACACCTTATCCATGTACATATATTTTATTTGCATCATGAATGCAATGCTAAAGAAGATCCCATGATGAACAATAATAAATTAACTCATAGCTACTGTTTTGAATACATTAATAAAACACCCTGTCCACTACAATTAGGAAAATGGTGAGAGGGGACAGGGTTCTCTGTTTGGCAGCTCAAAATGAACTAAATGCCACAGCACACTCCTTAATGAGGCTGCTGCCCATCTAGCCCCATTTTACATGTTTTAGTGTTCTAAAGGTAAGCAAGTAAATGGCAATTTAGACTTTCATTTTTTTTTTTGGGATATTAAATAGCTTGAGAACATTGTGGATTTAACTCTACAACCAAGGGATCGGTTGTAGACATGCATCACATTTAAGTTCAGACGCTGGCAAGTATGCATCTTTTACAAGCCTTCACTATGCAGTCCAGTGAATCAATGCCATCTTCGGACAGCATTTTAGACCCCATCATAATTGTAAATGTGTGTGAAAGAAACAATAAAACCCCAAATCATAGGGATCCTGAATAAGTTCCATGTGAATCTGCAATGCCTTTGAGCTTCAAACCTATTGTTACAGACAGCCAACACTTTCTTTTATGGCATGAATAGCTACACATTCACATGAATTCCAAAGAGTTACGAGCAGCATTTATTTTGCAGTGGGTTTGAGGCGAATGCAGTGCAAAATAAATTTCTAAATTCTGTCTGTCTCTAGCTATGGGTCCTCTTATTTGGATTGCTACAATCATGTATTGCAGAGTACAGACCTCAATGTTTCTGCCTTTGATTTTGTGAAAAAAGGATTTTTTATATAAATGCTACAATTGCTCTTTCAAGCATAGCGGAGTGCGCCCTTTATATCTTTTTATTTAGTAATTTCTTTGTGTTCTGTTATCTACTGAAGTGCCATTTTGACCAGATGATGATCCTTCAAAACAACAGGGTCAAAATAGGTCTCCTTTTTTTACTTTTGCCATGCAATCCTTTTTGGATCTGAAAACCATCCACACTACACAATTGTTGATCTTCATGCCGCCCCAAAGGGTTTGAATCAATCAGATGTTCACATATACATTTTGCTATGGTCTACTGAAATACAATTATGTGTAAACCATCAACATTTTTTCTGGTTTGGGTATTGTTCACAGCCAAGCGAAACAAAGGGAAAAATGCACTACTACTCAGAGGACATCCTATTGTGAGTCTGGGGGTGTTGGCATTCAACTAAGTCACAGCAGTCTCATATTTGCCCAGAATTGCATGTGGTAAAGGTTAATAAAAGGAATCATCTAGAAATGGTATAGGACAGTAGTCTTCAAACTTTTTTTGGCTGTTTCTCAGTGTGAAAAAATATTCGGGCCCCCTTCAACATTTATTATAATCTATTAAACTAGCAATATTTAAATATGTCTATACTTTAAACATTGCAGGCAAGTTCTGTACGGTTTTAAAAATGCAAATCAAATACATGATTACCAAACATACTATTCTGGTCAGACAGACCTTATTAACGTGTAAATGTATCCAAAGTGTAATTAGAAATGGAGGTGGGGGTTTTAAAGAATATTTATTGTCCCCTTTATTATTATTATTATTATTGCATTTCTTATATAGCGCCAGAATCGACCCCCGAAGGGGTATCTCCGCGCTTGCCTTGGGAACCCATCCTGGTTTTTCCCTGTGAGATAGCCCCTATAGGGCATCCCCAAGGTGAAAGCCAGGCATCCCGCCGCCGGGGGGCCGTTGTGGAGATTAAGCAAGCTTAATGCCCAGAGTTGCATAGTGTGAACCCATGATTAGGTCAGGCACCGAAGCGAGAATTATCGAGTCCGTGGACATTTGAGCTCAACACCCTGCCGCGTCGGGAATCGAACCCTGGTCCCGGGTCTGACCTCTGCTTCAGGGTCTGCCTGCTCTAACCAGTGAGCCACACTTCTCCACCTTCCCTTTTGATACCTTCTCCCAGCCAGGACATAAATGACAAAAGATGGTAGTGATGGCCCCTTACAGAGCAGCTTACTGTGGCTCATTTCTTCAGCAGAAAACAAAGCACTGTTATCAGCATAATGCTCCTTTTGGCTCGAGCCTGGCAACCCAAATGAGATCACTTGCGGTCCCCCTAGCGGGACAAACCCCACAGTTTGAAGATCCCTGGTATAGGCACTTAAAATTCAGTCTTGGATGCCAACAAATGGCTTCCATATCTGAAAGGCTGAGCAGATGCCATGGAATCCAACACACAATGCTTCTGCTTTCGAAGCTCATGTGTTTAGCAAACTTGTGCTAATCTATCTGAAGTACCAGGACCACATGTAATCAATGGGTTTTCCTTACTGTAAGAACAAATCAGTTTTGGAATCTGTAACACAAAATTAACGATTCTCAGCAAACCTACTCAAATGTTTCCTTCTTGTTTTTGTGAAGTAGTGTACTAAGTAAGCCCAATGCTACAATGTGAACCAAGTCTTGCCTTTTTATAAAGACAAACTTGCAGTAGTTAAAAGCTTGACTGCAGAACATCAAAACACAAGGACAGAATTAATTCACTAGTCAGCATTTCTACTAGTACTTGAAAACACACTTTAATACAAAAGAAAACTAAATGAAAACATGTTATAGCACACTGAACAATACCAAAGGGCACAAAAATGAGCACTCGCTCAATTAGCACATTCTAATAAGAGCTGCATGTGCAATCTGAAAAATCTTACCTCGTCACAATCTCCTTCAACCATGGCATAAATAGCTTTCTTGACCAAATTTGTACCTACAACAGATTTTTAATAGCATTTACTTTTTTTGCACAGAAATCATATTTAGAAGTTAGGACAGTTCAATTATTTGAAAATGCTGTTTAAACTTTTTTTCAGTTTAAATGGTGTCTAATATCTACATTGATCTTTACTCTTTAGATAGCAAATCATCATTACTCTCGAATAGCTTTAGAAAAATACATTGTTTTGTTTTAGTCATAAAAGTATTGTATTACACGGAAACAAACAGCAATGACTTGATAGTGAAGTAATTATCTAACTATGCATGAGATCAAATTGGCATCCATTATCAAACTGGTGAACCAAAGAAATGCTTCTGAGCTGTAAAAGGGTCCTCCAACACAGGTGCTCTCCTTGAAATAAAAGGTGGGTTGGACTCTTCTCCAGGGAGTGGTAAGATTACGGAAGGTTTTTTGGAGGGAAAAAAATGATCTCACATAATACGGCACTTTAGAACTAAATTTGTTTTGAATATAACCAGAGTGAGGTTAGTAGTTCTCAAGATAGCTCCACAGTATGGAATGGGAGGTGGAATCACCAATATCAAGTTTAGTAATATCAACTGAGACATTCTCCTGTCCTCATATATGTTTTAGTGGGATAAGTGAGATTTCAGAACCACTTGTTATTGTACTGCATGAAGCTTTGGAGTGGACACGCAACCGCCAAAGGGGGTTCCTTCTTCGCCAATGCATAGCTAATGGAAAGTGGATTATTGGTAAGGGAAAATGCAGGTCTGCCACAGGCAATAAGGCCACTAACACAGTATAGGGCTCAGAATAGGTCTCAGAAAATTGTTCCCCTGCTCAACCCTTGGTAACGTAACTGGGAGCAGACAGGCTTAACTTCAAAGACAGGCATGTAAAGCATTTAAAAACACCAATTCAGTATATAATTAAGACAAAAACACAGAAAAAAAATCCAACACCAATTTATAAAAATAGAAAACATTTTTATCTTTAAAATGACACCAAAACGACAAAAAACCAATGTAGGGAACTAGAGATAGGAATTTTTAAAGATGTATCACTTTATAGAACTTGGAAACGAATAGCACTTTATTGGGACATCTGGTCGCGATAGACCGACTCAATGGCAAAGTTTCCGGCTGGCCGCAATGGAGCCCTGAGTGGCTACCACTTGCTGTAGGTCCCGTTCACAGTTTTTACCTTCGGACATAGACACTTTTCCTGGAGCTTTTTTCTCACGGGGTACGTTGATGCTCTTCACTAGGCCGGATTCGGCGAGGGTTCGCTGGCCTCGGATTTCTTCTACTCTTGGTCAATCTCTGGAAGTCGGACCTAGGGAGCTTTTAGCGAGGACGAACATGGATGGCTTGGTCGGCTCACGGTTGAGTTGGTCCCCCTATGGAGCTTTTTTTCAAAGCTGCTTCAAAGTTTTCCAAACTTCTGGAACTTTTTCCTCAAGTTCCCCAAGGGGTCCCAAAGTGGCCCAAACTCACTCCAAGGGTCTGGAAGCTCCAAGATCGTCCTTGAAAGTTGAGGACTTTAGTTCCCACAATCCTCTGGGACAAAACCCTTACAAATCCACTGGTCATTCTCCAGGTTGAGGATCGTTGGTGGTGATGTTCCAGGTGAGCTCTGTTAAACTGTAGCTTACAGGGAGTCCACTCTTTAGTTCCTTTATAGCAAGATAATCCTCGGGGATGTAGTTTCAGCTGGTGCAGTCTCCAGAGGGCAGGCCTTAGAATGTTTCACCCCAACTTCTCAGCATGGCAACGTCTTGCTTTCTTAAGTTTCAAGCAGCAGATCTGAGAGACTCTGCCCCTCTCAGATACTCAAGTTCTCTAGGTCAAGCAGGAGGTCACTCCTGACCAATGGGAGCAGGGCAACTCCCAAATGATATGAACACATCCTGTAATGTGGGCCATTATTTTGTCCCAGAGTGCACCAAATCCTCCAAATTCATAATGGCTGATTTTCCAGCAGGAAGGTAAGAGCTGGCTAAACACACCCCCAGGATGGCTACTTTCCATAGCCTCTTTGCATTCCTTCCATAAGCCTAGCTCTGGCTTTGTGTCAAAAGAGTGAAGTTGTAAATGACACGGAGCCCGGCCCCTTGCCTTTGAAGACCATGGTTTAGGATTCCTCCCCCTGCTCTGGCATTCCTGTGCAGCAGCACACTGCCCACCCAGCAGAGCTGGTTAACCCCAGTGGCTCTTTATCACCTCTTCAAAGCAGCCTGGCTAATCCACTTAACTCTGACCAATAGGGAAAGACCACTGGAAGGCTGAATCTGGACCTACAAACAAGAAAGTCTTATAACTTATTGTCTATACATTTTAGGAGAAATTCAACAACATCATATTGTTGGATTTATCACTACCATTCTGGTAAGTCTTTGAATGGAAGTTCTATCATTCTCCTATCAGGAGTTATTAGTTAACAATCTCTTACCATGTAAGCCTATGTGGCATGGGATTTGCAATGGGAAAAAATTCTTGGGCCATTTTTACAGCACTAGGGCTTATAAAAACATTTTATAAGTACAGGACCCTCGCCTCATGGAACAACTTTGGGAGATTTGGGGGGGGGGGGGGGCTGAATCTGTAGAAATATTGCAGATCCTCCCTCCACAGTGCCCCTAGCATCAAAGTCAAATTTGAGCAGCACTTTATCACAATGTTGAGAGAGTAATGAGAAATTTCACTTAACCCAGGGCATAAAAAAACTCACTTGCACCTTATACCTGAACCCCCCCCCCCCACCCCTGGGACACCTAGGGGGGACCATGGGGTTTCCTAATATGCCCAAACAGTGTAGGTTATCCATTTTAAAGTGCCCCAAACACCATAGTAGCGTTTGGGCATAATTTACTTTTGTAAAGCAGTCCTGCCACCCAGGGCTACTTTTAAACTGACCTCAGGCTTCAGTAGTGCACACATGCAAGTGCAGAAAATGCTGCTGGCCTCTAAATTGCCATTTCCTATTGTGGACTAGGGACTTCTATGTAGTTTTATTCCCCCTGCCTGATTATTTAATGGGGTCTGATAGGGTAGGTCATGCCAATCACAGGGGTACCCCATATCACAGTGTACCCTAGTGCATGTGGGCCCATATCACAGTGTACCCTAGTGCATGTGGGTATTGTCACTCTATTCTAGGGGAGAGTGCATATCAAAAAGGCATGATGTCCTTGAATCCCGGTGTGGCTAATGGGCCAGGCTAGAGGCTGAAACAGACACTATGGAAAGAAGAGTCGAAGAGCGGGATCCAACCCTGCAGACTGACTTACACAAAGAAAGACCAGCTTTCAAAGAAGCAGCAGATAAGGAACAACATTTATGGGCACATATGCAGAGGCAAAGAAATATGGAGTGGTGGAGTGCCTTGGGCATACCCTTGTGGGTATGATCAGATTGCCCTAGGCAGGCTAAGAGATTATTAAAATAGAGGACAAGAGGGAGAGCTTACTACTCAGTCTTCTACAAGAATTTATATGAGATCAAAGCAAATGCTAACATGATAGAGTTACATAAATATATCGATCAAGCCACTTTGGCCAAGCTGGAGATGCGCCAGTGCCAACCATTATGTTCTCCTATTACTATACACAAATTAAACTGTTAATCTATACCATGAAAAACAGAACTGCCCTGGGAGTGGATGGATTAGCTGTGGAATTCTACAGAGAACCTGCTACTGAACTGGCCCCTTTTCTACTGGCTGCATAATGTAAAACAACCACCCTCTTCATCATCTACAGGTAGGTTTTGCTGCTTAGCCTCACTTAGTGCAATACAATGGCCACTTTATTACAGCCCAGTAATCCTATCAATGAAATACACATGGTCTTGTGCTCGGAACAGATTGACTGCGAAACTCAAAGCAGCAGACATATACTGCCAATGCTCCCTCCATTTAAGAATCCCACAACTATATCCCACCCCCTGATATACCTCTGTAAAAAAATGGTTGCCCAGATATTATAATTTTTGATTTGTGTTTTTGGATCATTGGAGAAGTAATTCAGCTTGGGTAGACATTGCTGATCCAGGTCGAATGTTTCTGGACGACATTTTTAAAAATGGCACATCTGTTGCAGCGATTAAGTGATATTTTAGAAACCACAAGATGTTTATAATTCATTTTGGTGTCAAAACATTGGTTTGGGGGGGTCAAGTAGTCTTTTAGAGACAGAAAATTGCTCCTCGGAGCAACCATTCCGCCACTTTCCAAAATGGGGGCTATAATAGAGGGAGACGATTATAATATATATATATATATATATATATATATATATATATATATATATATATATATATATATATATATATATATATATATATATATCGAACAAATGCAATCTCCCAAGCTCCGACCACAGCGACCCAGGAAATCACGCGGATCCAGTAATTATAAAGCACAGATTTTTATTTAAAAGCTGAACCAAGCAATCTGACGCGTTTCGGGCATCCGCCCTTGCTCACAGACAGTCAGAGTTGGAAATGCTTGCGTTTTAAATAGTAACCGCTGAGCAGTGAAAAAAGTGCATTTTTTTTCTCTTTTTTTCAACATACACCTCGTGATAATAGACAGCGAGGACAAACTACTAGTAAGAGATAGCCTAGTCTGTTTTCCAAACAGTTTTGAAATAGCAACAGTTCGAAAAATTCATTAACAGGTTTAAATCCATATGTTAAATAGACAGAGATAAAACCCATGATATAAAAGTTAAAAGGATTTTAGAAAACTTTTCTAGCAGCATAGAATGCAAATGCCAAAGAATTGTATATAACAAATATATGTACATACATGTAGCCCTCGCCTATATTTGATATTGATAGTGCAAAATAGCATATTAAAGTGCAAAGTGCATTATTAAAAATAATAATTGTTGTTTTTTACAGATGCAATAAAAAACCAGCAGTTGTACTATTGGTTATGTGCAAAATACGCTTAAGAGTAAACAGTATAATATTACATCTGTATCTATCAAAAAGTGCAAAACAGCATAATAGTAAACATATGACTGTAGCAGCATAATTATAAGGCATGGGCTATTTGGCATGATAATCATGGGAATATCATAGTCCAAAAAAACTAACTGTTGCAAAAACATGTTTCTACATGAATCACAGAGAAAAACTTATGTCTATGTCCTCAAATGAGTGTACCCAAAAGACAAATGCAAATACCTAAATAATAAATCACCGTGAAAATATGTATATAAATGATACGTGCAACAACCCAACAAGGAGACAAATTATTGAACACGTGGGGGATGGCAGCAGCCAACTAAACCCTACCACCCAAGGTAATGCTGAACGGAGTGGACAAAACAGGGCTAGATTTACAAAAACACATGTAGGTCTTCCGTGTTATTAAGACCATTGGGGGATCTACTGTCTAATTCAAGAATGAAATGAGACTCCATTCTTCTCAGCATCTTGACCCTAGCTCCGCCTCTTCTGGGTTTATCTATTGCGGAGATAACAAAGTAAGATAGTCACTCCAGATTATTATTATGTATTGCCTTGAAGTGCCTGGCTACAGGGTAGGCTGGGTCGTTATTGACAATGGCACGTAGATGCTGGAGGATCCTAACGTGTACTGGTTGTCGTGTACTGCCGACATACCTGAGTGCACATGTGCAAGTTAAAACGTAAATGGCAAATTCAGTCTTACAGTTGTATTGGCCCTTGATTTGGATAGGATCTGGACTGAATGGCGTGTTATATTGCCTAGTACTTTTGCCAAATTTACAAGCCCTGCAGGAGGTGCAGCGTATAAAGCCTGATCTTGTTTTCATCCATTCCTGCTTTTTTCTAAGTTCAGGAAATTCATGGCAGACGTGGGATCTGAGTGAGGGACCCTTCCTAAAGGTGACAATAGGGACTTCTGCTAAGTGAGGTTTAAGTACAGGGTCTGTAGCAAGCACTGGCCATCTTTTGGACAAAATAGATTTTATTTGTCTGGCCTGTCTGCTATATGGCGTAAGGAACCTGGGGTTCGTGGTATCCTCATCTGAAGTGCAAGATGTATTAGCACTTCTGTTGATTTCAAGTAAAGAGGCACGAGATCTAGTCTTGGCTTTGGCCATAGCTGTTTTAAGGACTGATTCACAATACCCCCTAGCATATATATATCCAGAACACCTCCTCGATTGAGGAAATGAGTACGCACTCACAAAGTTCTCCGTTATCCCAAAGTTTTTTTATTTGCAGCAATTTCCAGCATACAAGCAACCAAATCAGACGCGTTTCGCTACAAACGTGTAGCTTGCTCACAGTCAATACTATGGAAATCTTTTCCGAGCCCCACCTATTTCTATGGAAGCCCCGCCAAAACATTCTGGTATTGTTGCATCACTTCCTGTTACCCGTACCGGAAGTGACTTGGGAAATGTAGTTTTTTACACAGTTCAGCCTATCAATATCTAATGATACTTCTGGCATCACTTTTTCTACCCCTTTTTTTAATATTTATAAAATGTATTTTATTTTATGAACCCCATCTGTGATCTACCTTAAAAAGACCCCAGGGACACCCGATTATTTTAAATAACACATTACCAACCAATTACGGCCCTCTGTAAAATCCGATAGTTATGTCCGTTTACCGATTTGATCAAATGTATTCAGTTTTGAACCACTTTTAGTGGGCCTTTATAGTTGTTCTGAATTTCCCATAGAAATAGGTGGGGCTCGAAAAAGATTTCCATAGTATTGACCGTGAGCAAGCTACACGTTTTGTAGCGAAACGCGTCGGATTTGGTTGCTTGCATGCTGGAAATTGCTGCAAATAAAAAACTTTGGGATAACGGAGAACTTTGTGAGTTCGTACTCATTTCCTCAATCGAGGAGGTGTTCTGGATAAATTAAAGCGTGGCTCTGCAGAGGAGTACTGCACCGGAGATGGGAGCGCCAGGGGTCTGCAATTGAGAGCTGGATATATATATATATACATATATATCAAATAGTTTTAATCCTTTTATGTATACACAAATCTTTATGATCTGAACATGAAAAAAATAATGTTTATCACTTCTGTTTGACACATTTTCATAGTTCACTTAATTTGTTTCGGCAATCGTAATTTGCAGAAAGTAGAACATATCGAAAGGGACATAATTTTGTAGCATAGGTTTTGCAGGTACATGCAATTTCTGTGGGTAGAGGCTTTAGAAATGTTGTATGTTTTAGCACCCCATCAATAGCTTCCCAACCAATATTCACACAGATTTTTCTCTACATATGCATGATCCAAAACATTTACAAATATTCTGATCGAGTATAACGCTCTTTTAATGTGTCCACGCATAGAATATGACGTCAGTGGAAGGTCACTTAGCTGGACTGATCTCGAGCTCTCTGTACCAAATATAGTCAAACGTGACACAGTAAGAACTTATGTACCACACATGCACAAGATATTTTTTTTACGTCCTTCAAGTCAAATTCTTCGTCTGTCTCAGCAAATCCTTTTAGAAACTTTACAGGTTCAGTAGTTAAAGCTCCAAACTTTGTTCCAATGTTGCTAATAGTGTTATCACCTGTAAGAATATGCGCACTGATAACACTGGGCATCTCTGGGTCAAGTGTCTGGTAAAGAATAAGAAGCAAGATTACGTGTCTATTCTTGAATATTCCATTATGTATCCATAAATATCACAAACCTTGACTTAAGAACATTGCAACAAATCTAAGTAGCACAATAACAATATCTGAGTCATTTGGCAGTACAATGACTCAATTGGAACCATTTCAAACAGCCCACTCAACATGTGGCACAACACGAAGGCCAGCTTCCTCCAACTTGCTAAATTATTGAACAATATGGAACATATTTTTTTAAACTCTCTCTGCAGGCACCAACTCCAGATTGACAATCATTCCACTTGCAATAATTGGAAATTCAGTGTTCACTGAAGCATCAGCAATGTTTAGGCGAGCTAACATTTTCAAGTTAATCTTCTTCGATGTTGATGACCAGAATGTATCAAGATTCACAGGTATAGGTGTCAAATTTGTGATGCAGGCAAGGTCAATTGTTCCACTTGCAGAAATTCGTCTGATTCGCTCACATTCTTTGACAGATAGTTCAAGATAACTGTCAGTGACAATTTGCAGTTCCTGCAAGGTGCACATTGACTTTTAGATCTGTAGAACACTCTGAACAACATAGCCGAAGTTTTGCATGGATGAAATCTTGTCTATTAGCAATTGTGACATATGGTTCACAACAACAGCAGTTTTTAACGAGGACACATTTTTTAATTGAAATTCTTCAGGTGAAAGATTTCGTCAAGCTCTTGTACGAGTTTGTGCTTCACAGGTTTGGTTGCTGCATCTCAATCAAATATTGTGTGAGTTGGAAGAAGATCATGTGGCAGAATGTCCTTGATAAATACACCCCTTTCTTTTGCTACATTCATGTCTCTAGGTGCTTGCAAAAGTTGTTCTTTTAAAAAATTAAAACATTTATTAGTATTTAATATTATTACAAACAACTGTGCAGTAGGTCAAGTCATGGTGACAGTCTACTAAAACCATGAAGCGATATGAAAGTCAACACAAGTCGGGTGCATACATGTTTAGAAAGGAGATCCTAAACAAACCAGGGTATAATCCAAGTAGGGTCATGAATCATTCTTATTGAGATGGAGAGGGGAATGAGGAGGGAGTACCGAGACAGCAGGGACCATAAACCAACACAGTGTGGTCCAGCTTTAAGCAGTTAAAATTGATGGGCCATACAGCTGAATGACAACACTATTGGTATTGTTATAAGGAGACCCTTTCAGTGCTGAGCACTCTGCTCGCCTCTCGACACTCTTCTGGTGGGGTGAGGGGGTGTACACAGCCCACCTCAGACATCATTTCACCTGCCCCAGACCTTTACCCACTTTCCGGGACATCCTCTATTAGTATAAACTGTCTTTTTTTGCTACCATACATACGCCCATGTCCTTTTCCCAGTCTTTGAGCATCGGAGTTAATGCCGTCCCCTAATTACAAGCTATCTTTCTTTTGGCAACAATCAAGCCCAACGTCATCCAAAGTAAAAGTTGTTTTTTGTACCATGTTTTGTAGTGGCTGGCTGAACAAAACTCTTACTAAAGCGTGGAAGTTTAGCTTTAGTGATTACGTCAAACAGCTTGGTCTCTTAATTCAAATCTCTCTGCTTCAGTTCTGCACATAGTTTCGGTCCATGTTCCAGGACATCTAGTAGAAGTGTGTTTATATTGTTATCCACATATTGTTTGATCACAAAGTTGTGTAGTCGCACTGACTCAACCATTTCTAAGGGGCTTTCTTGCTGCTGCACGAAATGAAAAAGGCTGTCAATATGTTTATTAAAATGTTCCCCTCTCTTGCCCACAAGTTTGCGGTGATAACGTTTCATGATGGCCCATTCATTTAGAATTCATAATCTATCTGAAAATATTGCAAATAGAAAGGACTTCATGTTAAACTGAGCAACATATTCGTTTTTGTGTGTCTGACCGAGTATTCCCTCGGAGCTTTTCTGGGATCTCTGGATCGCCTGTTCCGGTCTCATATCTGGAGCCACAGCATTGAACCTCCCCTAACTGTCTTTCACCATAAAATGTATTTGGATGAATTTTCTGTAGAGGTATGATTTTTTCACCTCTAGCTTCTTCACTCTTTCCAAATACCAGGACCCATATCTGAGATAGTTTATGCAATCAAATTCGCGAAATACAGTAATCAGTGACTCCAGTCGTCACGTGCAGTTCCCAATCACCTTCCTTACCAGCATGTACCAAGATTTCACTAGAGCTATTGTGTACAAAAAAAAAAAATCACCAGTACTTGGAAAATTCTGATTATCCTTCACATTCTTTGACAAACTCTACGAACTTGGTTTTCAGGTTTTAGGATTTTAAACTGAGTGTATTGAACATTGCCTAGCTGTGCATTATGTCTTTCGAATGAAGTGCACTGTGTGCCTAGTTCACTTCTGTGATAAGATATGCAAAATATAATTTGTCAGTCTTGTTCCAGAAAGCATTCCAATACAATGTTTCTAAAGCCTAAGATATGAGGAGCATATCTAGTAACGAACGAACATAACACGTTCTGCTCAATACTGACTGGACAGTTTTGCTTCCAAAGATTTCAGCCTCAGTAAGTGCATCGTCTATTCCACATCCTCGGAGATAATTTCCTGCACTCTACAATGCAACGTTTGTCATGTGGAAAGCGCCCATCACTAGATAAAGATTATCAAATTCTACTCGATTGCTTATAAAAATGTTAGCTACAATACGGAAAACACATTAATCACAGAAAATTGACAGAATAGACTGGTCTATAAACTGAGCAGGCATATTTTAGAAATTCTTTTAGAGCTGTGTATACTGTTGTATAGTTTGTGACAGGAGAGGGTATTATAGGTAAAAACCCAACCTCCTTCAGTGGGCCGGTATTCTGGGAGATCAGAGCATGAATTCCAGCCCATGGAGGAACTGTTTTTTCTTCATTCTCAGTCCGCATTGAATAAGCGATATGATAAATTTAGTTAAATCAGCTTTGCGGACAACAGCATCAGGTAGAAGATCTATGTCCTCAGTCACTAAAAATCAAAATTATCAAGAGCAGCAATTGTAAATCCTTCCCTGGCAAAGTGACTTGGAAGAGGTGTGCAGTCAGATTCACAAGATTTTACAGCATGAGCTGCTTAACAAGTCCGTTCTATGACATTGTAACTTGCTGATACACCAATCCGATTCAGTAACGTGATTAGCTCACTACGTGTGCACTCGTCATAGGTTGCGTGGGCTGTCACCATGTGTAGTAGATTTTTTTTTTGTGCTCTGATGTAATTCATAAAACATGTTTTCGAAAAGACAGTATATTTACACAGCATAAGCCTGTCTTCCACTTCTCCGCTTATATCTTAAAAGCCATCATCAATGTTTTCAGCTTCTGTTCCGAACTCAAATACTTTTGTTTGTAACAATTTTGCTTTGCTGATATTAAAAAATGAGGCAAAAAATGTTAAGCCAACATCAGGCATTCTTGTTGACTCATGATTGGCAGAGCTTTGGGGCATCATTACATTTTTCATTAAGGCCAAAATCAAAATCTTTCAGGGCGTTTCTTAAAATGGTTCTTGCTGATTTTACTGCATCCTGCGATCTTATTTTGGCAGCAAGAACTTAGTCAAATCAGCTGAGAACATAAGTGTGTCATTCTTTATGTTAGACAGACAAAAACAAATTAGGTCATTGTGCAGAACCTTAATTTTATTATTATGGCTCAATACAGTTTCATCAATGTTGACCATTATGTCTCTGGTGTCACAGAGTGAATCCATAAGCCAGCACACAATAGTGGCTTTAAACCTTAATTTGCCTTTTCAAAGAGTGCAAACCTAACAGAAGGCGGGTGGTTACGTTGCAGCTGGGAACTCATTGTACATTCATATTTTGAATGTCTGCATGCATGCAGTTCTGGTGGGCATACAGATTTGCTGCAAATAAATTCATGAAAACATCTTGGTAAAAACTAGCTGCAGATAAAAACAGGTCTGCCCTTTAAGGCTCACATACGCTGTACTTTGTTCTTTTGTCAACCCGGTTAGCTTAACCACAGATAACACATTGAAGATCCACTGCTTTCTCATCAGCTGTTGGAGGTGGATGAGTAGTACCCATCGATCTTCTAAGTGGATGGGCATTGGGTTTGGTTGTCATCACTTTTGCAGAAGACTGATTCTTGTTGTGATTAACTGGTTTTTGCTATTTGATGATTTTTTCTAGGCTATTGACCATCGTTTCCAACTTCTATCACTTGTTACAATGATAACATATTTGATCATCTTCATGCCTCAGTTTCAATCTTTTGTGAACTTGGTCTTGCCGTATTTCTGCAGCACATTTTTCTTTGTTGAACGAGTCCTCAGATTATTAGTATTTATCATCAACAATCTCTCACGAGATAAAGATCCTCTGCTACCACCTACTTCGCTCATGTTTACGAATTTGAATCAACGGAAGACTTGAAACATAAACAACATTAAAATAAATTACCAATATGATAGCTAAAACACATCATACAGCTGCCAGTTTGGAAAATGGCAGCTGGGTTGCTGTGAAGAGTTTTCGGTCTCTATAAGACTACTTCGCCCAAAACCTATTTTTAGACAGCAAAATAGTATATAGTTCTCATGGATGCTGAAATATTACATCATCACTGTGATCATTTTTTAAAAAGTTGAATGAGAAAGATTCAGCCAGGATTACCGAAGTCTACCCAAGCTATTGCTCTCCAATTACACAAAAACACAAATCAATAATGAATTATCTGGAAAATCATTTTTTTAAGGTATATCAAGGGGTCAGGACTAAATGGCCTGGACTAGTGAAATGGTTATCATCAGACAGCAGTGTGACCAACAAGTAGACACAGTAAGAACATTTTTGTCTAACAGTTTCTAACTAATTGAATTTTCGAATGGCACTCCCTGCGACTCCGAGAAGATACTATCCTACTAACGCCTAAGCCATTTGCTGAAGAAAATTTAAGCATTATTTCCAGAAGAGCCACCAGAGTGGAGGCTGCTATTAATGATTATTGCCAACACCAGCCCACACAAAATAGTCGCTTGCATGCCTAAGTGCCCTCCATGACGATGACTTGAACATGGGAACATGACTTGACACACGTTCTGCAGAATGGCTTTATTGTTGTTGCCAAACTATAGAACTTTTCCTCTAACTACAGACTCTGATAAAACATTTGAAATGTATTCACAGCGTGCTGATGTAGTCAGATGCTCCGTCCATCACCACCCCCTTTTGTGCCGCTTTTGGCCGCCATAAGTGTGGCAGGGTATGCTCAGACGCGAGTCCCTTGCTCACTTTGCCACTGGATTCAAGCAAGCCGGGCTGAAGACGGCTGGAATGCCAGAAACCGGTCATCGGAAGCTTGTTTCCGGTCAAGGGAAGACATGGCTTGGCAGTTCGGGCTGGACTGTTCCCATGAGGCACAGGGTCAGACTGATTTGCATATAGCCATGTCTGAACTGGGGTGGCAGAATGGGCTAAAGAACGGTGATGGATTAAACCCAGATCCTTTGACTGGGTGTGAGTGTTTGATTGATTGATTCAGATGCTCCGTCCATCACCACCCCCTTTTGTACCGCTTTTGGCCGCCATAAGTGTGGAAGGGTATGCTCAGACGTGAGTCCCTTTGCTCACTTTGCCACTGGATTAAAGCAAGCCAGGCTGAAGACGGTTGGAATACCAGAAACCGGTCCTCGGAAGCTTGTTTCCGGCCCAGGGAAGACATGACTTGGCAGTTCGGGCTGGACTGTTCCCATGAGGCACAGGGTCAGACTGATTTGCATATAGCCATGTCTGAACTGGGGTGGCAGAGTGGGCTAAAGAACGGTGATGGATTAAACCCAGATCCTTTGACTGGGTGTGAGTGTTTGATTGATTGATTCAGATGCTCCGTCCATCACCACCCCCTTTTGTACCGCGATATAGCTAGATGTGGCATGTCAGACATGTAAAATGTTGGCTGCGGATTTCCTCCACATGGTTTATTTCTGCCCTCAGACAGATGCTGACTGGCACAAACAGCAGCAACATCGGAGGCACTAAAAGTGGTACTGGGAGAGGAACGAGAGTCTACTATAAAATGCACCAAATTCCATCTACAAATAATACTTTCCTAGGCACACTTAACTAGATTAGAAAAGATAGCGCCGGCTGATCAAGCGCAGCACAGAGAATTATCAGCAAGTTAGAGGAAACCAGATAACATTTGGGAAACACTGAAGAAATGTGTACACAGACTACAGGCAGAGCTTCAAAACGAAGTTGATGAAAGCAGAAGGCTACTGGCACTGCTGCTGAAGAGACAATGAGCACAAATATTAACTCTAAAATTAAAGGGACACTGGAATAGAATGGCAGAAATGCACACAACTATAAATGATCGCCACCAAACGCATCTCCAAGCAGTTTATAGACATTTTCTGCTAAAATGGTGTTTATTGGTGCACTCCTTGCATAGGTGGGCCTACCTAGTCTATGAGAGGAATAGAGAATGTCACTTGAGGATTCAGCATAACTAGAGACGATCTAGCAACAGCAATGCAGAGCTTGTGGACTTTTATCACCAAACCCCAAAGCTGCTTGCAGAAAAACTACTCAAAGTGTTCACTGAGGCAAGGGATATCTATGAACAACAACACACTAAGAGAAGTAATAATCTCGATAAGCCCCTAACCTGGCGTGGACCCTGTGGAGTACACGTCATACCAGTCACTGTCCACGATAAACAATATCAAATTACTATGTAGGGCTTTGGCAACCAGGCAGCAAAGATAGTGGAATAACTCTTAAATCCAATTAATGTATTCATATCACACAAAAGCACCACACAAAAAATAAGGCCAGTACTGTTGTAACAACTGGAGTACCTTGGTGTGTTCTCAGGCGGTCAAGTTCACTGGGGAAAACTCCAAGCTATGGATAGTTCCATTGGTACCGAAAATGGGGATGGGATGGAAGTCTGAAATGTTCAAATACCCTGCGATATACATAATTGACAATAAAGAGAAAGCAATATAGATCCAACATAAATTGCTGACTGGCCTCAGAGGCTCGGTGCAATTTTGGAAAACACTGCTGCTCTCACTTATGGGATGAATATCACTGACAGAAAGGATACAGCCACCCAGACCCCTGTTCATCATGCAAGACATGTTACACCCAGTACCCACACATTTCACGGACAGGATAGCCTCCTTAATTCTCCTGTATAGAGGCTGGCAGCAGTGGAAAACTTGAAAAACAAAAACAAGACTTGTAAAAAGGGAGCCCTGGGCCTACCTGACTTGGAATTATATAATTACTATTCGCAGCTACATGATGTTAGATGGTGAAACAAGGTCATTATAAGGGGCACATGAGCAAACCAGAGAGCTATTCATAATGGGAGGTAAAATCCCTCGCAAACGTCTGTAGCTCATAAAATAAATGGAGAAGATATGGGAAAGAAAGGGGAGGAGGGTCATGAGAAGGTCACTGTTTATATGTGCAATGCAATCTTACGAGCTTAGAACCTGACAAAAGATCAACAGGGATATGTCAGTGGCCCAATAAAGAGACAAGGGCTCAAAGATAACGGGAGGCCTAGACAAAGGGGACTATTTAATTACATTGGTGGAAGCGCAGGAGACCTTTAGGTTGGGACCTGGCATATTTCTACATTACACTAAGCTAGTGAAAACAATGAGGGAAATAGGGGCCAGGTCCCAAGGGCACCTCGACTGACATGCTGTCATGTATGCTCAATATGGTAGATGGGGGAACACTGGTGTCATCCCTGTACAATGATTTGACAAGACAATGAGAATATTATAGTGGGCGGCAGATTGTAAGGGTCAGCTGTCAGAAAAAGATTGGAACTGTGCCTGCTTTGAGGTAGACAGATGTAACTCATCCCACTAAAAGCAGTGACAAATTATCCAGGGAGATCAGCAGCCTGTATCCAAATAGTGTGGTCTTGTAGAGTTGTGAATATATGCTGGGTTGAAATGCTAAAGATGCATCACCCCTAAGTGAACAGTTAAGCGGTGTCTGCTGGGAATACCAAAGAATCCCGAATCCAAGTTTGCTATACAGGAAACACTACTAAAGGGCCTTGGTGGGGAACATGATTGAATCAGCCACAAATGTAGTGGGGCAAACAAAGTAACTTGCCACTAATAAAAATTAACAGAAGACATTGAAGACTGAATGGTGAGTCTTATCAAGGTATTTGAATACTCAGACATGAGGCTGCCATTAAAAATCTATTGTCACTAAAACAGTAGCTGCAGAAAAAAGACAGCCATTAGAGTATTAATTGTTAGCACTGCACAGAATACATAACAGTCGGAATTTTGGACCATATCGAGACAGGTCACAGCAGATCTGGGTAGGACTGCTGGGATCAGGCACATAACGCCCATTAGGCTAAAAGGGATTCTGTCACGCCCACCACCCAAACCCAGCGGGCCTCCCCAGACCCACCAGGGTGTGACATAGCACAGGCTGCAGCTTTGGGCGATTGTGTCTCAGGATTAGCCCAGGTAGAGCACTGTTTGGAATACGGGCGCTGAACCCAACATTTGATTTTCTTACAAAAGACAGTGTCTCCTGCTGCTATAAATGTTTTCACATGAGGGGTTGAGGTCACCTGTGATTAACAATAGCCTAGGGACAGACCATGGTGGGGGCTACCCCTGTTCAGAGCAATTTCAAATGAGAGATAATGAATTGCCTATTTACACAGGGATGATAGAGAACACCTGCACTTGAAAGGTGATCGGTGCCCTCTCCCCAAATAGACAGACACTCTTCTTCGAGCACTTCCAAGCAAACAAGGCAAAAAATGACAAATTGTATTGCATGCAACTACAACTTATATATAAAGCATATCACCAATACTGGGGTGGCAAACACTATGTAAATACAAACACGGGGAGAAAACGTTCTTTTTTAAAACTGGATTTTCAGTGATTCAGTGTCCATCAGGCAGTCCAGCATTTTCTGTCAAGAGCATCTTGCATTCTGGCATTCAAGGGGTGGTTTGGCTTCCATATAAAATCCAACTAGTGGCTAAAAACATACGGTCATACAAAGTAATATTGGCAAAAGGGGTCATAGGCAGTGCTTAGTTGGATTCAGTCATTGCTGGTGGGTGGCACCTGCACTTATTAACAGGGCCCCTGGACTTACTTAACAGCGGATTGCCAAAATATGTCTCACGGTTGACTAAATTATATTGCAAGAATAGGGAAATGATGTGGTGTAATTTAGATTTAGTGACGGTATTGCTTCATTATTTTTTCATTTTTATACGACTGTCCTAAGATTTCACTCGAATAGTACTAGTTAAACTCCCAAATATAACAATAATAATCTAAAGGGGACCCATCAAACTTTGTGCATGTTCTTCCACTGAGCAGCAACACGCGTCCCTGCATTTTCACTAACTTTTTATCGGTGGGAACTAGAAACACATTTCATTTGCTAAAACTGCAAACATTACGCAGCAGATGATGGAATAAGAGGCAAACGCAAATTCATAAGATGAAAAAAAAATGGTGTGACTGCTGAATTCCGTAATTCCAGCTACCCTGCTTATTAGTTGGGGCAGAGTGTTTTAACCACATCGCTGCTGTGGTTATTTTTCCCCTGTGCTGAAAATTGCTATTCTGCTTTATTTATGACGAGCTCAGCTCGTCATCAGCACAGCTCAACTGTGCCTCATGACGAGCTGAGCTCGTCATGAGCATGGAAGGGGTTAAAAGATGGTCCCGCATTCAGTAGTCCAGATACTCCGAGGAAGATCTCCTGTTGTATCCCTGAAGGAAGCTCACGTAAGGCCAAAGCATTGATATTGCTTGTGAGTCTGTCCGCCATGATTGAGTTCAGAACTAGCCTCAGGCACAGTCCAGCTGCAGGGTTCAAGGATGTTGGACTCGTCAGGTCCATGTAGCTCAGTACAGGAGGCCAGTCAACTAGTCCTTGAAGTCATTCTGGTCACCCTAGGTTCAAGTAGCAGGTCCAGTCCTCGAGTCAGCAGAGCAGCAAGTCAGTCCTTCAAGCAGCAGGGCAGTTCGAGATCCTCTGACAGCAGGGTGGTGGGCAGTCCGTCTAAACAGGTCCCAGAGTGAACTGAGAAGCTGGCCTGAGGGTCCAATATTTATATCTGGTGCCAGCCTTTGAAGTGGGAGAAACGTCTAGGCCTTCCTACATCTGGTTCTGGAAATGTCCCCTTTCCCAGGCTAATGAGGTCCAGGGGGGACACTAGACTGGGGTCAAGTGCTTTGTGGGTGTGCTGGAGGCAGCCCCATTGAAATTCAAGTGGGGAAAGGAATAGCTTAGCCCCCCCTTCCTTCCTGGCAGGCTAACCTGGTTCCCCTTTGTATCACTGTCTGGGAGAAATACACAAAAGCTAACTACACCCAGTCATATGACTTGGGACACAGGCACAAAATGGTTAGGACAAGAAAATGCCAACTTTCTAAAAGAATCCGTCACAACGAGGAGTGATCCTGTTATCGACCTAGAGGGCTGAGATGAATTCCTTTTTATTGAAAATACAGGTACCCCTTATACCCATAATGCTGGTATTCTTCAACAAAGATGCCATTCAATCGTAATCTTTATGTCACTAATGACCTCCATGCATTTTTACACTTTGTCCTTGAGCATTCAGCTACCTCATGTCTATAGTTACAATCAATTTGTGCGCCAATCTTTTCTTTATAATCCATGACTAAGTGGGTTACACATCGCTTATTATAAAAAAATAGAGAGGAATTTATACAGGGATTTCATAATCCCATATATTATTATTAAGAATCCCGGTTTTCCCTTTTCAATGATTTTTACTGATAAATACAGCCAGAAAACATGTTTTTCCTGTCTGTATTCATTTTTAAATGCGGAAAATGCAGGAAAATATGCTTCATGTGTGTGACTCTCCACGCTGTCTTTCGTGCTTTTCAGGATAACAGCTGAGCAGATAGACAGCATGGAAAGTTGAAAAACCAGTTCAGATTTCCCTAAATGAAGGCATATGTTAACGTATATGCGCATTATAAAGCTGATATTTACCTGTGGGTGTAATGTTTCGCTATATTTGGCAAAGTAGGAGTACGTTTATTAGTTAAATAAATGTGGAAATATAAGATTTTACGACTCCATTTTTTCTCAAAACAAAAAAGAAAAATGGATAAATACCAATAAGATGGCCCAAAAATACAAGTGAAATACTGAAGGAATATTTTATTCAAAAAAATAGATACAATAAAACCGGAAGCCCTAAGTATTACGTGGCTTATGTTGCTTTTACAAGAAAATACACCTTTCCAAAAAGGCTTCAGTACTTTTTTCTGTGCGTCAAACATGAATACAGGACTCACTCAATAACAGCTTGCAGACATCTAATGCTCGCAAATCTTATGCATACTCTTGAAGCTCCAACAGTGCTTAGTGTCTCAGGGGAAAGCACTGAGAAGAACAATAGATTTGGCTTTAAAGAAAATACAAGCATGCACAAATGCTGTTTGCGTGCATTAGCACATTAAAGGCACAATTGTTGGCTTTGCTACAACGTTTTTTCAGACTACATCAGAGGAGGGATTTGCCCCCACTGCAGGAAGTAATGGTCCCTTCACCTTGTCTTAAACTAATAGTCACCCTCCACCGAAGTTTAGGTTGGGTTGAGCCTCTGGCTGAAATCGAGGACAGCCAGGAGTATAATGAGGCTAGCAGTGGCAGAAAGAGGCGTTCCCAGAAATATTATCCCTCATCCCATCCTCACTTTCCCTCCTCCCCTACCCTCCACTACTTTCTCGCTCCTCTCTCTCCTACCCTAATGTATTGCAGATTGTTTGATATAATGTTTACTTGCTTGATCTTTTCCTGATATACTGTTGAACCACATTGTCTCTCCTGCCGTCTCCTACCGCATCCGCCCTCTATTTATGTCTCTACTTCGCTCCTCTCCCAATATATTGAGACTGAACTATTTTGTCTGACGCCCGATGGAGCTACTCAGTTTAGCTATAGGGCAGATGGGCCGTGGATTCTCTCCTTGGTCGTCACCTACCCAGTCGGTCTTTAGACAGACTTCTTTTCGTCTCTCCTCATTGTCTCGTCCCTAGCGCCTATCCACTCTCCCCTGAATTCTCCCCTCTGTCCTTTGTGCCCTTTGACTAAGCACTCCTTCTCCCCTTGTTGGGAAAAGATTCAATATTTATACTCTGGAGTCTCAGTGAACCCGCTGAGTGAGTCCACTGCGCCAAGGGAGCCACTCACACTTGAGGTATACTATGGCACCCCTTGCCTAAGCACTCCCTTTCCCCTTTCTGGTGAAGGATCCAGTATGTAGGCCTCTCTGAGAGAGTCCACTGCGCAAAGGGAGCCTCTCGCAACAGAGATAGGGAAGTGATACCACTTCCCCTGGGATCACAGCATACTGGATTTTGGACGTTTGCCTTGATTCGTCTACCCCTCCTCTTCCCATGCTGTGTCTCTTTCCTGCCTTCATTATCTGTCTACTTCCCCTGCTCCAACCCCCCCTCCCCTGAATCTCTCACCTTGCCTGCTTTTCCCCTTACGGATTTGTGCTTATTGTTTATCTTGACCTTACAAGTAACTATGTGGCCATGCTCTAAGAACTATGTAACCTTTGTAATGATGTAACCTGTAACTATGATCTGATGCACACGTAAAGCGCTCCGATACCTCCGGGTCTACCCAGCGCTATATAAAACTTTTGAAAATAAAAAAATATTTAAAAAAACAAAAGTGTCACGCAATGCCAGCTGTACTGTCTGTACATCTTGCATATATTGCAGAGTCAATGTTTTAAAAGAAAACACCTTTACCAATCATAGTACACTTTATGCAGATCTGGGCCATGACTGAAGGCTTTCTGGATGCTACGCTTAGAATCATGAATTAATTTATTGTGGTGATGAAGTCCCCTACACTACTCATTGTCTCACTACGTCTATAAAGAAGGTAACAAATGAACTATGCTTTTATCCAAATCTCTCCCAAAGTCAAGAAATAAGCAGACTCCCCTAATTTCGATTGTGGATGTTGCTGCAACAACACAGATTCACAAACGGTCCAGAGACCTTGTTCCATAGGATCTTATTCTTTTACAATAAGCATATGTAAAATAAGTATGCAAAATGAAAAGCATGGTAACTAATGTGAACAGAGTTAGAAAAAATAAAGTTCTACAAGTGTGAAATATTAGGATTTTTTTCCTGTTTGCTTTACATCTCATTTGCATCGCCAGGGATCATTATGGCCAAGAGCACATCATTTTCCAAAGATTGAGGGCATTTCACGTTTTAGCATCACTTCTAGTGGGTGCTAAGCTTCTGCTAAGATGGATATATTTAGGGTCCAGCTTAGCCCAGTGACAATCTTCACGACAACATAGTTCCATGAGGCTTGGAATTCAGTACTTACATACACCCACTTCCTACTACAAAGTTGACTTCGAGTGTAGGTTTCAACTTCATTCTCTGGTCAACATACATGGAACTGAATGGGCCAGGATGCCTGCACAAATGGTTCCTGTTACAAAACCAATCCCTTTAGGGTGATCATCCCCATTTTGTGGTTGGGGGGGGGGGGGGGGGGGGGGGGGGGGTGAAAGGTTGTGCATACCTTTTGGTAATCTTCAACCCCCGATGTATGTACTCTGACTTCTAACACAAGTTGAAATAAGCTTATAACTTGATGGGCATATTTATCTTTCCAATAGTAGAAAAAAAGGTGATTTGACACATTTGGGTAGCAAGGTTTATGCTGCTGCTAGCAGGCTGGAGAGGGTTGGATTGAAGCTATTTTTTCACTGCCACTGCAGTGAATGACACAAGAGGGGCCGCAGTCTGCAAGTGGCATGTAACTTTTCATGCAACGGGTGTATTTCTGCACCATATACTATGGCATTAGAGGAAAATCAAATATGCCAATTGTGCTGTAACCTAATTTCAACATGTTTTAGGTGTCAGAGCACATACACTGGGGACTGGATAGCAGAGTCTGAGTTCAACATTACTAGCAGGTGAGTCCCCATAAAAAAAATATGAAAACCATGGGGTGACCACCCAAAACAGAGTCACTTTCCAAAAATTCCTACTGGCGCAGGGGAGGGAGAATTCAGGTTACTGGGCTGGTCAAAGACTGCATGCTCAGACTCTGCAGTTCTTTTGTTCTTTCTTTCCAGGTAAGCTCAACTTCAGGGATCTCATGGATCCTAGGCAATCATGGTCAACTGAGACATCCTCCGTACAGATTGTCCTGTGACTGTGTGTGCAGGTTTTCCAGGAAACAAGTTGCATTTTCCTGGCAGAGAAAGTCCTGCTGCATGTACAGGGAGGCAAGCTATCCGTTTCTCCTCAGGTCGCAACAAGGATTTATACACTTGGGATCGGCCTGGTGCCAACATTAGTAATGTAGCAAGTGTCCCACACTTTAAGAGATATCTTTCCCAGCAGTACTAGTGTGTGGGCTTCTTCTGTGTTTAGTTGTTCTACCCAATACTGGCTCAAGCTGCGAGTAGTTATCCCTCAAAACTGGAACACGGGGTCCACTTTATAATGGCTGTTGGCGTCCCCACCCACTGCAATAAGGCCTGGAAAGCAGTACCTACCGTATTTTCCGGCGTATAAGATGACTTTTTAACCCCTTTAAATGTTCTGGAAAGTCGGGGGTCGTCTTATACGCCGGGTACCAAATTTGACGGTATGTTTTCATGCGTTTTTACATAGCGCGGACTTCACCCGAAGGTGTCAGACCGCTTCTCAATAGGAAATGGTGCAGCTTAACTTTAACAGAAGACCGATGCTGTTTTTCTGTGGCAAGAGACAGGATTTTCAGTTGCCACATGGTGATGTCCACCTGTGCATGAGCATTCGCAAACTTGTGCCAGGTACATAATATGAGGCCATGTTGTTTGCAGAAGTTCTGGACGAATAACGCAAGTCTCTGGAAGCCTTATTATTGGTCCTCAATAGCAAGTATTCTGGGGAACTATGTGCTACTAGCTGGTTTCCTTTTTCACTGATGTAATAAAGTTCAATTGACAGTATGTAAGAAGAGCATGTGCCTCATTTACCTGTCCGCACAATGTGTGTACAATGAAATATGACAGATTAGAACTAAACCTTGTACCTAATGCCAGTGGCAACACACATCTGAACTTAAGCTTATATACACATCCTGCGTTGGGCTGCGCTGGAAGTGGGGGTAGTCTTATACGGCGAGTACAGCATGAAACCTACATTTTATCAAGAAAAGTAGGGGGTCGTCTTATACGCCGGGTCGTCTTATACGCCGGAAAATACGGTACATGATAGCATGTCCAGAGTGAACAAAACCATTCTTCCTAAAGTAAAGCTTCCCTCTCTTGCAGAACACTAATTGGGAAGTAAAGGTCCTCCAACGCTCACCAACACCCAATCCGCAATACATATTGCAAACATAGAATTTCAGTTTGGAGACTGGGTTTGTGTTGGGGAGTAGGAAGTAGTGGCGCTCTGAGCAGTATGATGCTGTTGTTGAGACTGGTGTCCAGTAGGCATGCTGTGCAAAACAGGACAGAGGAACACAAACCCTTCGTTAAAAAGGCCCCTGAAATGATCTAGGCAAGCCTGGAACGAGAACAGATCCTGTGCACACGCACATATGGTTGATAGTCCGAGTGTAAGGACTACGTATTCTCCCGATACAGATTGAATGTTTGAAAAAAAGAGGCGTCAAAAGTCAAGAGTTGTGTGACGCGTGAGTGCGTCTGTCAGTGAGTAGGCGGCATCCGGGTAGTGGATCCACTAACTGGATGCAGTCTACTCGCTGACAGACGCACTCACGCGTGCGCTCCGATTCCACGCATAGCAACTTCCCCAGGACGCCACCGGCCCTGCTACCCTTGCTGAACCCAGCTACAAATCCTTGGCGATTCACCGCCTTAGTGTATATGCGAAAGGGATCCCTTCTCCGCCGCTCCTTATCCAGACCCCCCAGGATATAGCGGCATGGATTAGCAAATTTAGCGGCACAAAAATGGAAATTTAGCGCACAAATATGGAAATTTAGCGGCAATTTTGCGGCATTTTATGTGGCCATTTTTCCTACAACAAACTCAGATATCTTAGTTTTTTTAGTTATTTAACAACATGAAGCCATGTATATTTGGTTTCTTCACAATGTAGACACTTTGGGGCAGATATACAAGCCCCTCGCCCTGCTTTTACGCCGCCGCTGCGTCACTTTTGTGACGCAGCGGCGGCGCAAAAGATGCACCATGGTGCGGGGTATTTACTACGTGACGCATCCCCGGATGCGTCACGTTGCAAAGCCCTGCGCCAGAAGAGGCGTACCATTGCAGGTCAGTTTGTGTCTTGCAATAGCCTTAGAGCTTGGTGCCACTGTACCTGCTGCACTAATGATGGCTATACCTATCGCCCCTTTTATTAGTAAGCACGTTAAATAGTACAGTGTATTTTGAACACTACCTGATATCCCACCGGATGCCCGTTCGACAGACCTAACCACTAGAGAAAGAGCAGTCAAAACCGCCAAGTGGGCACTTGTTAAACAGTAGCGAACTGCATGTTTGTACTTGTAGTTTCATAGCAAAATGTCAGTCTCCGATTTAAAAGCGGGGACTGGTTGAAGTTGACACCCATGACATGGGGCCACTTGACGCCCGTGTTAAATTTCTTGCCTCTAGGATTTTTCCCATGGCTCACTCCCAGGGGGAAATGGTCTGCAATAGGTGAGCTCAACCCTCTGACTTCATGCCTTGTCCAGCGCGCCTCTGCAGATACCCCGTCCCGTGTGCACCTCAGCTCTCTCGGCTGAGTGGTTCTGCCTGTTTATCTTGAGGGACAGACATCTCTGCACGGCGCTCCGTCTCCAAGCCAGCGAATAGGGTGACCAACTGGCATTGGTGCAAATTCAGGACGGTGAGTGTAAAAATTCAGGACAAAGGGTCAAAATTCAGGACACAAATTCAGGACAGGAGCTCAAAATTCAGGACAATAGGTACGTTTTACAGACACATCAGAGGTAGCGCAATAGTATATAAGTAAGCCCAGCCATTTCCAAACATATTCAACCGTTTGCAAACCTATCCATCATGTATCCATCTATCATTTTACTCATCCATCCCTTCATCCATCCCCTCATCCATCCTTTCACTCATCTCCATTATCCATCCACCCTTTCGCCCTATCCATCTGTACACTTATCCATCCACTCTTCATCCCATCCATCCATTCAGCCATTTACCCTTTCACCAATCCAGCCATCCTTTCACTTACTAATCCTTCCACCCATCCACTATTTTAGTCATCCATCCATCCTCCCTTTCTCTCTCCATCGACCCTTTCACTTAGCCATCCTTCCTTCCATCCATCCTTTCACCCACCCATCATCCATCCATCCATCTGTCCTTCCCCTCATCATCCGTCCTTCCCCTCATCATCCATCCTTCCCCTCATCACCCAGCCATCCTTCCCCTCATCATCCATCCATCCTTCCCCTCATCATCCATCCATCCTTCCCCTCATCATCCATCCATCCTTTCACCCGCCCACTCACCATCCATCCATTCCCTCATCATCCATCCACCCTTCCCCTCATCATCCATCCTTTCACCCACCCCCTCATCATCCATCCATCCACCCACCCCCTCATCATCCATCCATCCACCCACCCATCCATCCATCCTTCCCCTCTATCCATCCCCTCATCCATCCTTCCTCTCATCCGTCCATCCCCTCATCCATCCATCATCCATCCTTCCCCTCACCCATCCATCCATCCTTCCCCTCATCCATCCATCCTTCCCCTCCATCCATCCTTCCCCTCCATCCATCCTTCCCCTCCATCCATCCATCCCCTCATCCATCCATCCTTCCCCTCCATCCATCCATCATTCTTCCCCTCATCCATCATTCTTCCCCTCATCCATCATTCTTCCCCTCATCCATCTTTCCCCTCATCCATCTTTCCCCTCATCCATCTTTCCCCTCATCCATTATCAAGCTACCCTTCCACCCATACATCCAGCTATTTACATTTTCTCTCCATCTTTCCCCTCTCATCAATCCATCCATCCTCTCTCATTATCCATTTATTCAATCATTCATTCACCCTTTCACTAATTCATCCAGCCATTCACCCATCCCTTCACTTACTTACTCGCCAACCTTTCCATATTAATTTTGAGCTGAGCCCTTTGGAGAAGAGGCCCATCAAGACCTTCACCCTCGATGCAGGGGCCGTTCCAGGAATGGGACAGAAGCCACCCAGGGCGGAGACAGGATCCACCACAGGGGGGACAAGAGCCATCACAGGTGTAGGTGGACTGGAGCCACAACATGGGGGTGGACTGGAGCCACCACATGGGGGGACAGGAGCCATCACGGAGGGGAGGGCAGGAGCCATCACAGGAGAGGGAACAGGATCCACCAGGGTGTGCACAGGGTTGGGCATGCAGTATTCTAGTATCATCTTGGGCTCCTCGCCCCCTCCTGCACAAGACAACGGGAAGACAGGCTCTCTGTCCAAAATGCCATCCCCCACTGTGATGTACAGTACTTACAGGAGATACTCTAAGAGAACTGATTGAACCGATTGTCCTCCATACTCTGTTAATCAGTGTGGGTGCGATTGTGCCATTTCTGTATTTTCTTAAATTATAGACTGCATGTTTGAAGAACCGAGGTTTGCTTACAATTTAGTGACAGTAATTACGCTCTGTGAAGAGAACCACGTGCTGCCTCGGTGTAATCAGGGGTGTAATCTGGCCGAGTCTCGGATGTTTGGGGCCCTGGGTAGAAATGGAATGTGTGAGCCCCCCTCTAAATAGCAGAGACATGACACATTCAGGGCTGTTTGCATGTGAATAGATGTCGCAGCTCCTGAACCTGCAGCCTCTCCCTCTCAGTCACCTTCGAAGCACCTCTTAACAGGCCATCAAGGGCTGGAGGTGTGAGGTTTGCCATCCCGCTGTGACGCTTCAATGCTGCTGAGTATCTGAGGAGCTTTGGTGCAGCATCGGAGTGAAGAAGGGAGGTGGGTGCAAACTGTGACGGCTTTAGGGTGGGGCAACCGGTGCCCTGTTAAAATGACGGACAAATGGCGTCCGTTAGCAAACACTTCCTTGTTCGAATGCTCCATGAATGGTGTGGGCAGACAAGCGTGGCAGTGAAGGCTGGGCGTGGCGTAAAACTCAGCACTGGATGTCTTTGGCTGCTAGCCCAATTCACAGGCGATAGCCACATAAAGCAGACCCCCCAGGATATAGCTAAAAATGCCGCGATTTCTACAAAAATGCCAATTTCGTGGGCATTTTTGTAAAAACCGCGGCATTTTTTAAAAAGTGCCGATTTTGCTGCAAATCGCGAAATCCTGGAGGGTCTGCTTATCCACACGATTCCTCCTACCCTGTAGCCCTACAGCCCTGATGAGTTACACCTCCTTCACGGTGTGACGAAACACGTGTCGGCTGGCTACTTCCTTACTGTACTGTCCACCATTTGACTTATAAAACTATATTCACACAACTCTTGACGCCTCTTTTTTCAAGCATTCAATCTGTATCAGGAGAATACGAAGTCCTTACACTCGGCCTATCAACCATACGTGCGTGTGCACAGGATCTGTTCACATATTGCAAACATGACGACCGCAAAGACGTTGAATGGGAAATGGACTGGGCTTTTACTGTGGGAGTCTGTAATCAATCTTACCACATAGATACCACAAAAAGCCTAGTGTCTTCGACTGGAATACAATTGCTGCCACCACTATACTGCCTGGTTTGATGAAGGTAGCTACTGTCACCTTAACTAAAACCTATCAAAAATAATGATGTGCCATCAGTGCACTTGATTTATCATGTAGTACACTTATGTTTTTTTAAAGTGTTTACACAGAAAAACAATTGGCAGGGCAATATAACATTTCTAAGCAATGCAAAGGACATTTGCCCTGTCCACGAGTTGAAATATAGTGTGTGTACTGCAAATCTCAGGTTAATACAAACAAAGGTGGTCTACAACATTTAATGAACAATGCGGAAGTTTAAATCTTCTCTTCAAACAGAGCACAGACTACCATCACTGGGCCCCACCCGTTTGCCCATTCTCCCTGTGTGCCCTTCTCTACTTTCTGCACTGAAACAGAAAAAATTAAAGTAGCACACAGCATAGGGCAGTCAGGATAGGCTGACAAACTGATAACCCATACAGGCAGCGAAGGTAAAGACAACAGGGAAGAGAGAGAAACAAAACACAGCTGTGTGGCACATCAGTATAGTGACAGGGCAAGGAAGTTCCTATCAAGCAGAGTGGCTCTTTGATAGTGAACAGACTTCTAAAAATAGAGGCTTAATCAGCTATTCTGTCATCTGTGTTGTAATACCACAGGCAGTAACATGATTGTTTTACCATCCCTGCTAGACTACTGGTGTCCACTTTCGCTTTAATGCATCAAGTGCAGGCTTGGTAAAAGCAGGCCACCCAAACAAAGTATAATTCAATTGGACTGTTATTCTCCATGAAGACTACCCTATCTAAGCTACCAGGTGTGGTCGTATCCAGCACACAATCGTTAGAATAAACCAATGTAACAATGGTAGATAAAAGTACATCTGTTGATAGAGAGTGAAGTACAGGACATGCTCTATGTAAACCAAAAATTTCTTACCAATGCCATTTCTTCTATATTTGGAATCCACAGCTAACATGGCTATATAACCTCTTCGGAACATCTTTTTGTGCATATCCAACTTGCAGACGATGGCACCCACACATTCCTCTCCTACCATGGCCTTAAAGATAAAGTAGGTTTGTTTAAATGTTTTCTAGTTAAAACAGCATTGATGTTGGTAACCATATTGAGTAACAAGTCTTTTACACTATTAAAACAGCAAAGACGTGTACCTGAAAGGTTCTCCCTTCTAGAATGCTGGCCGCTGACAAGATGTTACAACAAATATGTAAAAACAGCCTTTTGCTCAGGATTTGAATAAGGGATTTGGCATAACATGAAATACAGAAAACAAAAAATGCAATATGGAGTAATGTTAACAGTAAGCAAAAAAAATGGTATTTCCATTTATTTAAAAAAAACATTTGTTAAATACAAATTTAAAATGAGTCAGTAGCCCAGTGAGGTTACACTATATAGGTACAGTTAGTACTGAAAGTTGTGAACCTCTTGTTTGCAGATTAAAGCCAAGATACAGTGAAAAATGGGTAGAGTCCAGAACTAAGACAAGCATTGGTAAATGCATTAGGTTTCGCCTATGTGATTAATACGCTTTTTTGTTGTTGTAAGGTGTAGCTTGCTGAGTAGTTGTACAATATAAATTACAGAAAGTCTGTTAAAATGTTATGATTTGTTTATGTACAAAAAGGTAATGCACCTGCTGCACCACTTTAAATCATGACTCTTCAGACCCTCCAGCATTTCGCCATTTACGAAAGACATCGCAAAACCACATAACAAGTGCAATAGCAGCGATATTTACTATTTCGACCACAAAAAAAAAGTATCCCAGCAGGCATAAAAAAATTATGCCATTTTATTGGCTGTAATACGTCATCACGTGACCAGCGCTGTACAGCCGGAATAGCGGCCTGCTTCCTCCATTACCATATTGAAGAAAGAC
Organism: Lissotriton vulgaris; assembly: GCF_964263255.1. Taxonomy (NCBI): domain Eukaryota; kingdom Metazoa; phylum Chordata; class Amphibia; order Caudata; family Salamandridae; genus Lissotriton; species Lissotriton vulgaris. Next base: position 512,983,578 of record NC_141697.1, on the reverse strand, counting down.
ACACGAGAAAAGGAAAGTATTGCTTCTCTGGCACATTCTGTAAAGGCCATGAATGATGGTGCATGCATCATTTATAGGGACAACTACAAGAAATGTCTACCGCCATCGAATGTCATAAGGGACCCAGTGAACCATCAATGGCTCGCAGAGGCTGGCAAACTCTTGCTCTCCAGCTCGACTGCTTCAAGCGCTGACGTAATTGCAGGAAACAATGTCAAAAATTAGCATCCTAGCACAGGGAAGGATGGGGCAGGCAGAGAAGGAAAAGGGCGGTTTTCTCCTTCTTGCCCAGAGAATACCACAACAGTATCCACTTCTGCTCTACTGCTTCACCTGTCCCCCCTTTCTTTCTTCCTCTTATTCCCTCTTTCTGTCTAGCAGCTCCTCCGCACTTACTTAAAACTGACTTCAAGTAACGGTTCTCATCCTCTTTCCTTCTTTCAGTTATTTGTTCCCCTATGAAATGGACCCAAAAAAGAAAAACACTGGAAATGTCATCTTTTTCTGATGCTTTTCTATTCCAACGTGCAGCTTTGGAGTTAAAAGGTTAAAAATATGAAAAATATAGAAATAACTAAATAAAGCCAGACAGAGTGGCAGCATAGTGGCCAGATTGATTTAATTCACACCCAAACACATTTACGTCACTCTACAGAGTTTGCCAGTGAAGCACTACTTTTGTTTTCTTGTCTTATTTGAATAGCATTTATTTATTTTATTTATAACGTTTTATATAGCGCGAACATGATCCCGAAGGATATCAATTGTTTTTCCCAGGCAGGGAACTGGTGCATCAATCCTGGAGGTACTGCAACTAGTGCACCAATCCTGGAGGTACTGCAACACGTGGATTGGAAAACAAAATGTGTACTGCGGCTCAGTGACGTGGTCTTTGTTAAAACAGGTTCCATTGAATTAGGGCTGATAAAGAATGATTACGAAGAAAAATAAAGTGCTGAAAATGGGAAGGGCTTCCCACAGATCCCTTCCCCTTTGGGAATGGTTGTAAAACATTTATAAGAGCAGGCAGTGGTTCCATGGACCACTGCCTGCTGTACTGTTACTGCGTACTGTTAAGAAGGCATAACAGAGGGCGGACAGAGAAATCCATACTGTTGGACATGCTAGTTAGTCAAAATGTATGTATGATGGGTATGCACTACATTGCGCCATTTGAACTTTTTTTTTTAGACATCAAGCTGATTCAGTACTCCTTTCTCTGAGGAACGGTGTATTAAACGGTGTGGAACCACACACTTTGACCATGTTAATCCTACACAATTCATTATCCCCTTTTAACATGGAGGATCAGGTTGCGGAATCTGGAATTCAGTTTGGTGAGATGTGTGAATTTCAAACCGTCCGTCTCAGGAGTGGCTAACGAAGCCCTACTTCTGGGCTTATCACACCTTATTGTGTAGGCATTTTCTTCACTGGAAGTGCATAACTAACTGGCCACTCACCTCATCCAGTATTACGGACTTACACATGTGTGCAGGATTCATCGCCTCTAATGGCGAACAAGCCCCTTGTTTAGGGCTGTAAATCGGTCATGAGAGGGAGACTAAGGGGGAAAAAAATATAGGGGCAGGTTTGTCTTTTTGTGGTTATTGCACTTCTAAGGGAGAACATAAACAATTCCCTTTCAAAACTTCCTCGGTCCCAACATCAGGATGGTCCACTGTGATAAATACGTGGCTAACAAAGCAACTTCAGGTTCTTTGTATCTTAATATGTGATAGCTGAACGGGAGTGTTTATCCCTGATATTATTAACATGAATGAAAAAACATACTAAGATCTGAGAACATCTTTGTTTTCATTAAAAATGTAGCCTACACAAAATTTACCTCCATCCCCTTGGAGCCTAGTTTATACTTAATAGTCTCTTCATGAGTGACATTAGGGATGTTGATGAGGCAGATAATGCCAAAAAATCAAATTGGGGAAGTGTAGAGGAGATGATAGAATCACCCTCCTGAATTAAACTTGTAAACAATGGGATTCTATCAATGTGAGTGGTGACTAATTTTTTATGATTTTGTATATTCTCTAAACTCGTGGATACACTGCAATTTGAAAATCAGGCCTGTCTGCGAGTGGCAGAATGAGGGCACTGTGTGTTTTTAAAATACCCCTCACACACTATGAATCCCATAGTGTCATTCTCCCTTCATTGGGGTCTTCCCGTCCCGCAAGCTGGGAACATTAAAAAAGGGGGTTAGTAAGTAGAATTACAAGTGTGGTCTACTTTGTCGACATGACATGTTTCATAGGCAGACCACTCCTGCCTACTCATCAGGACCTCTGTTGATCCCTACAAAAATACTCAATTCTAAACTAAATGTTAAATGCCTATGGTCCCAAAACTTAACAGCAAAAATCGGCTGCTAGATTTAGCCACGGGGCTTGAAATGGCCCTTAGTGAGGCATGTCCATGGAAAAATGACCTAATATGGTCTATTTGAAGCGTGGTGATAGGGCCTCATGAGCCTGCGTCTTAGGGTGATTAGTTGACTGGTTAGTGACCGCATGCCTAATCTGGCTTTATTCCATACCCTTCAGCAGCTCCGTGAATGTTCCCAGCTTGCAAAGCCATTAAAGTTAATTTTTTCGACTAGCCAGGGAATTTTTACCCTTTTCTTACATTACCATTCACGTAAATAGGTCCCTACACTCCCTAACACATATCACTATCCTCATCACATCACATAGCCTATTGTCAAAAATATAAGTGCTCCCGCGTCACTCGTAGGTCGAAGCACTCCCCGCCCCGTAGAGGGACGGGAAGACCCCAATGATGGGAGAATGACACTATGGGATTCATAGTGTGTGAGGGGTATTTTAAAAACACACAGTGCCCTCATTCTGCCACTCGCAGAGAAGCCTGATTTTCAAATTGCAGTGTATCCACGAGTTTAGAGAATATACAAAATCATATAAAATTAGTCACCACTCACATTGATAGAATCCCATTGTTTACAAGATGAGGCAGATAGACAATAATAAAAGGCCTTTGTTTTCAGTGAAAGATCTAGTGCTCAGTGGGAAAAAATGAGTTCTGGCTATGGACTTTATTTCAATGTTTTACATAGAGCTGAACATGCCCCCTTTTAAGGTCTACGCTAGGGATTGCATGCGTAGTCTCTTTGAGACAAGCTGTATTCACTTTGTGGTCTTACAGCCCTTCCACACCTTTTTATTTGTGGCTTTGATTGTCGTTCAAAAATGCTTTATTGCCAGTAGTTAATCTTACTCTTTGTCTCTCCATTTTAGGTTGAGCGTGCGCGCGCATGTGCTGTCTGGAAGACCTCTTGTATTTACTAACAGGATTGTGACCCCGCCTCCTACTTACCATAGGTTGACTGCAGCCTCGCTCCTCATCCTATTGCCACATTCTACCTAGCTAATACGCTTTTTTTTATGGGTGCATCGGCCCAATGCGGCCGTACTCTCACCTACAAATCATTTGGTGGGACAGATAGTTGTTCAAGGTCTATCGGTGCTGTGAAACTCGCAACATGCTCCTAAGATAACAAACTTGATATTAGAAAATACTTAAAAAATGTTATGCATTACTGAATTGCAGCTGAGTACGTGTGTCCGGTATACAACAGCCAAGCTCCAGAAATGTATCCAATCATTTACCTACAGCAAACAAAATAAGGACGCACTGACTCACAATACGCATCTATTTTGAGACCTTGTAAAAGCAGAGGAACTTTCTGCTACAACACTACAAACTGCTTCACCCCCATCACCCTCCCCGCCCCCTTTGTACTATCCTCACACAAAAATATTTAATTTGGGACTAGTCAGACCATGTAGCAACACACTTATTGATAATTGTACCGTTCCTATAATAGAATCATAGTAAAAGAAAATCAGAAAAGTCCAATGTTCCGCGAAGGCTCACTTGTAACACCAAACTTGATAAAATAGCAGCAGTGAGGGATCTAACTGAATAAACCAACATTCTAGCTGGGATGGAGATGGGTGCAATAAAGCTAGAACAATCCAAACCCTAATGTTCTGAAAAAATATCAACTTAAGCATTAGAAAGCTGGAGGAACAATAGTGAAGGTGACTAATACAATCACATAAGACAACCTAAAAAATACTATATGCAGAGAACACTTATTTAAAAAAAAAAATTTTTTAAAACATACATCAAGGCTCAATACTTCTTAACCTAAAAGCCCACTTGCATATGTAACGAAAAAAAAGCCAACTACAACCTTTAATATAACTATCAAGCTTTCGCCCAACATGGACTATGGGAGCCGCCCCTCTTGTAGTTAGATGATGCAACATACATTCTAAACGGTGATGATACCTGCCTCCTAGCCTTGCTGGTATGAGAATACAGACCTACTAGCCTTGCAGGATAGCTTAGTGATGACGCCTGTTTGTTGAGAGGTGTTGGAGAGGACCTTTGAGGCTGGTGAAAGACTCACTGTCCCCGAATCCTGTGGCGCGGGAAGCGCACAGGCCTGTCAGAGACCGGAGGAGGCTGGGCCACTCCCTTTGGTCCATGGCCTTCGGCTCTGGTGATATTCTACTGCCAGAGAGGAGCAGATCTTGAACCATGAAGAAAGGAAACTTTGAATTTTGGATTCCCCTGTGGAGGCAAGTAGGGAGTTTAAGTCCTTTTTCCCCTCATCCTGGGACTCTTTGGATGTCATCCTGTTGCAGCGTTAGCATCTTCCCTGTAGCCTATAAGGGGCCTTTTCTTTCATTAATCAATACACTTTTTTCACCTTCCCTGCTGCTTATGATGCTGAACCATCATGGCAGCCTTTTAATCCAAGCTGCTAACTAGCCTGACAGAGACTGATTAACTCTGTAGTATACATTTTGAATCCATCTTGGCCCTGTTGGTGTGCCACCATGGGAAATCGCAAGCTAGCAGGAGGAACTTCCAAAACGCCTATGAACACAATGTCAACCATGGACTTTTTTTTTACAAAGAGCTGTCGGCGTCTTGGATAAGGAGATTGAGTTAGCTGTCCGAAGTCTCTCCCATTCTCTAGTAAATCATGTACTTAATGCCCCCCCCTGAGTGCCACTCCCCTCACAACTCCAGATCATTCTGAACCCACTACAGTCCCTGATTCACTGTTCATCGATTTGACTGAGGGCAGTGGAACTGGTTTACATTCGGACCATGGTACCTTTTAGACAGACAGGGGGGCGGTTTCAGTGATTTCTGCACAGGATACTGGGGTCGGGAAGGGAGCAAGAACTAAAATGAAGTGCCCCCCTATCTGGAGTAACACCAAACGACATAAGAGTAAGAGTGCATTCCAGTTCTCCTGACAGTTCGGTTATATCCAAACCTGACCCGACTGCCCTGGACCTAAAATTGGATCCTATTGTCCAAAGCCTATCAGCATTAGAAAGGCGCCGTACCACCCTGAATTTGCCCCTCTGAGTTGACCCTGTGGCAGTGGGTGCCAGGATTTTGGCCACAACTGCTTCATCCATCCCAGTGTGTTGCAGCACGTAGGTGAGTGACATCAGGAGTCCACTGCCCCATCCCTACTGGAGTCAGTATCGGATGGCCCCTCTAATTGTATACGCCCATCTCTACAGCCTGCCCACCCATCAACTTTTCTACAACCAGGAATGAGAGGGCTCCTTTCTAATCCAAGTCTAACCCTGGGGATGCCGCGAGTAGTGCAGTTACACCATCTAGAGGGGAGGCATAAAGATTTTGTCACGAGGCTACCAACAACCATATTCGGTGTCGACCTCTCTACACCTACCACCAGAATCTACTCTCTTTATGGTAGTTATAGCAAATGTCCTAGTTCTCACAGAGGGAGCAAAGGAAGAATTAAGTCAACTCAAAAGCAAAGTGCTGCATAGGCTGAACGCCAACACTGCCACAGGCTTGGGGGTGGAAAGTCAAATCATTATGTAGGAAAATTAGCTGGGTGGGAAGAGACAGGAAGGACTGGAAAGGTGATTGTATTGTCATTAACTTTAACAATCCCCATGTTGCGGACAAAATACTTGCATTGAGCTTGCAGGAACCACTTTGATGATTATGGCCCTCCCCTTGGATTACTCCTACAGACCCCCAATCTACCTGTTCTTTTCCGGAGCCAGGAACTTGTGCAGACTCAATGACCTGGGCCGGAGGACACGGCAGGAGGTTGCTTCTGGTATAGACACCTACAATTGGTATGAACCATTGGGATCACTAGATTGCTGCGATTGACTGCCTGCTAGAGCCTTATCAGAAACCAAGAACCTTCTAAACCATCAGCCAAACAGGCCCCCTGAGGCAGGCCATACCAACTTTCACTGAATGCAAATCAGTAAAATCTCTTGGAACATCGCATGGTTGGCGAGCAAGTTTCACAATCCAAGTTGGATGCTTCATATAAAACAGTACGATGTGATATCCCTGCAGGAAACGTGGGCCACCGTCGACAGCTTTTTTCTGGAAGGGTTCAAGACGTTTTTTGTACCAACTACTCCATCTGGTGAGGGCAGAGCTAGGGTGGTCTGGTTAGTTTAGTCTTGTAGTAGTCTTGAAGCGGTGCCCACAGATCTTTACACTCCACTGCAGTTGCTAGTTTTGAATTTTTATACTGCTGTTTCCTCCCCTGCCGAAGACTAACGTCTCCCGGATGGGCATCTTCAAAGAAACCTGTGTTAAAAAAAAAATACAGAGCTACGCTAACCTTGTGATTGCAAGAGATTTTAACATCACATGTGTGGGGACTTGAGGTGTGAAGGGATTAAACACACGGGCTGTGCACGACTGTCTGGCTGGCATATGGAGCATACGTAATTTACTCAATGTAATTGTAAATGAGTTAACCTTAGCCACGAACACGTTGTCCCCGAAGAATAAGGATATCAAACCCACTTTCAACGGTGGAGGGTCGTTCCTTGATTTTATTTTTGTCCCTACTCCCTTCTTTGCACACATTTTGGACTTCTTCATCCAGGAGTGTGCATAGCAATCATAACCCAGTGTGTAGGTCTATTTGTTGGCCTCAGGTTGCCCAACTCAATAGGGTGGAAACCAGGGGGCCACTGACAATGGTGGGAGGAGACTTAAGTGGATACAGATTTCTCCAGTCCAGTTCTACAAGTCCTTGTTCTCTCAGTGTCAAAAGTAGTTTGCAATCTGTACAGACCGGTTGGCTAAGCCATTAGACATTTTAGAGGCCTTTAGTGTTATCCCAGGTGCCACTGCAAGGTTACAAAAAGGCCCCTGTGGCGCAGCAACCCTTCTCAATCCTGAGATGGTTTGATCCCGAAGGTTAACGAGCCTCCAGGAACCAGCAGGTAGCCCATGGCACCAAACAAAGAGATCCCTCTACTGTTAAGGCTTGTTGCAGACTATACAAAGCCACCCTGGCTAACCTCAACTCTCCTTTGAAGGACAAGGCTTGGTTAGATAGCAACTTGACGAACAGCGCAAAGTTCTGGAGCATTATTAATAATCATTTTTATTGAAAACTGTGCCATCGACTGAGCACTATCTTCTATGGTTTAAAAGTACCTCAGTCGGTTTTTACTGACTAGGTTCCGTTTGGACCTTTTTCATTATCTTCTGGCCCATCCGGGTGGGACACATAGGAGTCAGAGTCTCCCTCCCTGTGGCTGCGACAGGAAGTCTCCACGGGACAGGAAGCATTTTTTAATGTTTTGCAGTTTTTATGAGGTACTAAGAAAGTCTTACCTCATTCCCATTTTAAAGGCTGCAAACTTTAGGCAGGTTAGACTTGCCTTTTTTTTTTATAAGTGCTTTCCAGTAATTCATATGTCCTTAGCTTCTTGAGGTCTGCGGTCAGGCTTAGATCTAGTTGCAATTAACCTATTTAACTGTGGCTACCAAGGAATGTTGTGACTTATATACGATTGCAATCAATCAGGGTTTTGTAAAGCGCACTAATCACCTGTTAGGGTGGCGAGGAGGGTGAGAGAAGCTCTGTTGGGGTCATTAGTTTGTATCATAGCCCATTTTATTATCCTTGTAATTTAGGGGGGGGGGGGTGGTGGTGTCTAGGAACTGTACCATTAAAGGCCTATGGAACTTAATCTATTCCCTTCTCGACTTTTTATATAGCCCATTACATCATTTCTGTAAATTATGGGATATGCTAAATGATCTTTACCACTACAAGTCCCATATATGTTGTAAACGGTGTGGTTTTAACTTTACTTCTGTTTTCTCTTTTGTAGTGAACACTGAATAGTTTAAATGAATGTTGATGATCTCAAGAGAAATGTAGGCAGTGGGATTGCATAGCGGACCCCTAGCCGAGGTTTTTTGCTTTTCCCCCTCAGTTCTGGTGCTACCTCTAAACGTAAAACTATCACTAGGCTGTCTTATACATACAGGGGTTTGATGATAAGACAAACTATCACCATTTTTTTTATATAATGTACTGGAAATCATACCATTGTCTATTTATTGCACTGTAATATTTTCCCTCTTTTTGTACTTTGACTAAAGTTTACTACGAGGACGACTTATTTTGTGTGTGAGCGCCTTATCAGCATACTCTGTTAAAATCGGCCTGTATATCTGTATTGAACGGGTTCTCTTCCTCTGTGAAGTCATCCAGCTGCAGGGCGAAATCTCTAGATTGTTGACAAACGTAATGGTCAACTTTATTACTGCCATCCTTTAACTCTACATAGGGCCACTGAAACTCACTAAGAAAAGACAAGGGCATTACTCTTCACTTGTAGGAGGACAACCTTTTGGTTACAACTAAACCCAGACAAAAGCTGTTTTTCTACTGAACACAAGCAAAGAAATCCCTAACTCTAATACTGAAAACACAAATATTTGGGTTTCGCAACTAGTGATAACAGTCCAATCCCTATGACTTTCCAATTACAATACGTTTAAAATGCTGCAATAATAAAACGTTGTAGTATTTCAGATAGCTCTAATTTTGACATGTCCTCCTGAAAAACACACGGCGATATTGGCCGATAGGCCATGGGAGCATTATCTCAGGGTATCAGACAGGACAAGTTGCAACAGGGTGCACCCGCTAGTTGGCTGGGTACACGATGGGCCCAAAGACGCCGCTGTTAAAAACAAATCACTTTGTTTCAGGAAAAGTAGCTTTAAGAACACTTTCTCCTTATGCTAGACAACCTCAAACCTTGCAGTTACAAGCACCCCACTGAACAAGTTAGATAAAATAGATGTCGTTGCCCTGATTTGAACCTCAATTATATTGCTTCTATTTAATGCATAGTCACTTCCACAATGCTCGTATACTACCCTTTTAAACCGAACACTCTATAAACGCCCAAACAAAATACTTAACAGAGGTCAAATGTTAGTGTGAAGGGGCTTTACGAAAACAATGGTTACAGCAGCACACATTAAGGCTGGTCATTGCAGATCTGGAGGAGGCTGCGTGTATCATACACAAAAATAGCAACACATGGACCAACTCACAGTACAGTTAACATAATTTTACATTCTGCGACGCACTCAAATTTCAGAAAAGTGGGTAGTCCTTTAAAAGAAATCAGTTAGATTGGCAAAAAATAGGAGTAAAAAAAAACAATGTCAAGTGCTCCCCATTACACAGGCATGGTTAAGAGAAAGAGGATCAGGGTAACAAGGAGCTACAGAGTAGCAGCACCGGGTTCTACTTTGGGAGATGGTCATTGACCCGGGCTCAGAAGGGGCTGGCTCTCCACTGCACTCCCTTTGGGGAAGATCCTCACTTACCAAGAAGCAGAGCTGCGGCCAGTTGTGGATAAAATACCTATAAGTGTATATGGAGTAGGGCTCAGACAGGTCTTTGGTGATCAGTCTCATGATCTCGGGCATCTGTAGCTCGGATTCGTAACGCACATATCTAATGTGCGGGCCCCGCCGATCGGGACCCCGGAGGCTGCAGGCGGCCAGCGCCTCCTCCAACCCGTTTGTGGTGGGGATCCCGCAGCCAGCAGTCCGCGGCCCATGGTGGGCATCTCCTGGGTCTTCCTCCGAGGCGTGGCCCTTACTCCTGGCCGGCCGCAGGTGCCGCAGCTCAGGGGCGATGAGACCGTTGGGCGGATAGTGGCCATGGTGGTGCGGGTCCTTGATACTGTATTCCGACTCTTCGTTCTCCTGTTTCGGCCCTCTCCAGGACCCTCCGGGGGCCACCTCCTCCGGCCCGGGGAAGGCCTCAGCCAGCACGCTAGGCCCGGGCGGCAACTCAGTGGTCATCCTGCGCGAAGCACACGGCTTCCCAGGCCTCAGGCCAGGTCGGGGGCCATCTCCGCCCCGTCGCCCATGGTCTCTGCGGGCAGGAGCACTCCGGGCTCCTGAGGAAACGCTCCAACACCGCCTCCCCCCTCTGCCTCTCACACGGCGGAGAGCCGCGGCCTGCCGGAGAGCACCACTTCCGGGTAGGCTGCGCGACACTACCAGGGCAGCAGTACGACACTTCCGTCACCGCTTTACGACTCTTCGGATGACTTGCGGCAGCGCGCGGTCACAGTAAGGACGAGACGTTGTCCTATTGTGGTTTCTGACGGGCGATCAGACATAGGTGGAGAACAGGTGCTTGGGGGTCTCTTGGGACAAAAAGTGCCAATGGAGGATGTTCGACCGATAGGGAGTTACAGTAACTATACATTTAAAGGTGTCCCAATAACTAGAACTATAAAAGTGTCCCATACCAGGGTTACCCACTCCAGGGTTGAATGGTTGTACAGTTCTGCGTTTATGGTGGGACTCCAAAACCCGGAGGTTAGTAAAAAGAAGAACTGGACCGTCCAATCGGTCTGCACTTGGCAGACGTACTACTTTTTTTTGTATTTTTCTGTGCAGACATGCAGAAGTGCATTTCTTTTCGGGCAGCTGTACATCATACATGACAACATTTTAGAACAGTGAAGGGATGTTTTGAAAAAAATGGGGTAATGTATTTTCCCCACTGACCTTTTAAAGCAGTGGCAATTTGACGCGGGAGGCAACTGAAATAAAGCTATTTTGGCTTCAAAAATCGGGAGCCTTTCGTCCTGAATCTGGTTTGTTCGCAAGTATGCTGTACACGTGCTCAGGCACACACTGTTACTTAGAGTGGAGGACAGGCAATAGATGAACTCACTTTCTGTAGTTGGTTGTAAACAAAAAAGTGAATCATGTTTGAACTGATCAATTTATGAAGAGGGCTGATAGAAAGCCACTAAGCCACTCACCGTATATATATATATATATATATATATATATATATATATATATATATATATAATTTGTTTGCAGTTTTATTATGTGTTTTGGAAAACATGAGGCTGGTGAGAGAACTAAGTTAGACCTTAAAACAAGACTAAATAGCTACTCATGCCTAATTCCTACATTTTGATAGACTACTGCACATTTTAAACATATTATCAGTTTTATACACGCAGAATTAAAGAGTACCACCAAAGGCCTCTGTCCCAATTGGGTATTGTGTGGTTATGCATTACTTTCCTTACCTCTTAGAGGCCTAAAGCGATGTTCAGATTGTTGTGTAAGCAACTACTATATGGCTCCTGGAGGTCACTGTGGTTCTGCAACTTGGCTTCTTCCTGGTGTATGATTGAACGGTGTTGGTTATAGTTAAACCTACATTTGGCTGGAAGCACGTAGTTTGTAGGTAAGGAGGAAGTGTTAGGTGGGCTTCCGGGACCATGAGTGTGATGCTGCACAGTATTGTAAGGAGAGACGCTGCAGCACTTTCTAAAACCTAACTGTCTTTTTTTGTGGTGCTGATTACTGATTGAAGATTGCTGTTGGTAGTGTTTGTATGTTACATATGTTGAGACGTAATGTTAAAGCCATTAGCAAATTTTGGTCCATTCATTTATGCTGGTGTGAAGAATTGTGTATCGAGTTGAGATCTGAACTTATAGATTTTTGATCAATATAATCAAAAGACATACGATTCTCTCCTCTCGGGCTTAAGAGGTTTGAACATTTTTGGTCAGAAGTCAGGATTTTATTATATAAATCCAAGATGGTTGTCAATTGTTATTATTGGTTAAGGAGTTCCATAATTTGTGAAGCTGACAGGATGTTTAGTAGTTGTACCATTCTACTGGCATAGTGTAATCTAAACAGCACAGGTTTGTTCTCTTTTGGGATATCCCAAAGAGGAGAAACATTTTTTGTTCAGTTGTCATAATGTTAAAGTGGTCGTGGAAAGCTCACCTCTGCGCTCTGGAAAATTCGACTCTTGCCCACTTAAATCCAAAGGTGTGCAGGTAGTTGGTGGTAAAACAGAGCAGTTTATTCATGCTTAAGCTGGTGCAAAACCAACAAGGAAAACCCTGTTCTGTGAAGGTAATGAACAGCTGAAAGAATTCTCCTTTTATATTTATACTATATTTCAAACAAGTCTGTGTACAGATTCCACTCCTCTCTCCTAATCCATTGGAAATTTCCTTCCAGTTATACATACAAATAGAATAGCTAACCACACTCCATTTTCAAGGTAAGTAATGTAAGAAAGAATCCCAGCCATGACTAATTGCAAATTGAAGTGGAACAGAAATGTGGTTTTACATTTCAGAGAAGCACACATGATTAACAAGGTGTAATTATTCTAGCAACCTTCCTTATTTTTCCAAGGGCCTTGGGAAAAAAAAGCACTATGTCAGCACATACATGGAAATTCCTCAGACAATGTTTTACAAAGTCAGGTGGATTTAAAAAAATGTCTGCACTCATGTTCATATTATATAACCTTTTCCTCAAATGGTCCTAGAACATGAGTTCAACATTTACCAATTACCTGCTATCACTAACCTATAGAATCAGTAATAGATCATTTGGACTGGTCCCTCATATTGGGATAGTACTTCATTTTCAGACATTCTCCATTATAGATTTGTTAACAGAGAAAATAAAAAAAACAAATGAGCCATTGTAAGAAGGCTAATCTGTGAGGACACTAACACTAATGTTCATTAAAAGCCTTATTTCTTCTTCTGGCATAATAAGCATATTCTGTTGTGGAACAGAAACTGGAGAGGGCTTTCAGGCTGAAAGGAGCATACCACAGCAAGACAATTCACACATAGACAGCACCCTAAAATAATCCCATCTATAACCATGGCTCTCACTAATAGTTTCCAACCCCATGTAAGCAGTCTAAACCATCCTGGCCAAGTCCAGTCTCCATTATCCTGATGTATTTCAGCAGCAATTTTGTGAAGTTGTTGGCCAAATTCACAATAGGAGCGTTATCTGGGATATACACACAGCAGGAACTACTAATTAAGTGGCATACCCCCCCTCCTTCTCTGCTAAAAGAATGTCAAACAATTTGACTTTGAAGGGAAACAAGACAGGTAGCTTGCATTTCTACAGTATTGTTACTGAGTGCACCAGCATGCTAATTAATAACAGCTTAAACTACTCTGATTAATCGGCGCACCTGTACACTATTAGCTGTAGGACCCCATAAAGGCACTAGACCCTTCATTGCATCAATAAATTGCTGCAGGCACTACTATCGGCTCTCCCTGGGGGTACAGCCCTCCCGGTTTTCTCCCCTCTGGAAAACAGAATTTTAGATGGGGATCTGCCGGAAAAGGCCATATCCCTCATATACAAGAAGCTTATAAACAACATTACCGATCCCCTACTACGGCTCAGAGTTAAGTGGGACCACAACGTTTCCGGCTTGGAGGATGAGGAATAGTGAGCCGCAGTGGCTTCTCCCAGTGAGGGTGCTATCTCCTCCAGACTCCGACTGGTTCAGCTAAAAATCCTTCACAAGACGTATCTGTCCGGAGCCTCATTGGTTCACATGGGGTACGCCCAGGACAGTGGGTGTGCTCAACAGTGCGGCCAGGAGGGCACTTTCATCCATACACTTTGGAAATGCAACACAATTCAGAGGTTTGGGGAGAGGGTGGTATCAATGATGGAGGAAGTAATGGGGAAGCAGATACAGTGCAATTAATAATGTTGAACATATGGGACCCCAATGATCTTACAGCCAGAGAGAGAACATGGGTCACAATGGGCTTCATAGTAGCAAAGCGGAGTATTGCACGACTGTGGAGGGCTCTGACTTCACCGAGCATTGCGGACTTGGCCAAGGACATGGGCTGGTGCATGGTCACTGAGATACCGGCTGCCTCGAAAAAATGGTCGGAAATATTGGGGCCTTGGAACACATTCCGGGGGTAGATTTGTGAACCGCCAGGGGGTCTGTTATTTTTGAATGATGTGTTTTTCTTGATATTGTCTATGCTGCACTGGGGAGAATTGGTTCATCGTGGTGCTACTACAATGTGTGCCAATGACTACATGTGAAATGTTGTGTCTCTGTTATCTAACATGCCGCTTTATTTTCATTAAAAAGCGTTAAAAAAAAAAAAAAAATTGTTACAGCGTGGTATCTGTCTGGTCAACCTGTACTTCCTGTTTATTAAGTCAATTTGTCCTGTGATTATCAGATGGTGCAAGGTAAGTGTGAGGAAGAATAAATGCAATATAGCATCTGCCCTAACCATCCTTTAGGGAGCCAGACATAAGCCTGATTACTACAAACAAAATAGGTGTTTTGCGAGGCCACAAATGATGGAGAACTAGTGCAATTTAATATCACAGTACGGGAGCAAATACTATTTCCAACAGCAAGGGGCCCTTCACCTTGAACACAAAAGAGGGTGTTATGGGCATGCACAGGTATGGGTATCATAGCCACCGTGGACAGCTTTCGCTCATTAAAGGATAATAGCTTAGAGGAGTTATCATAGCCTGTAAATTTCTCCCTCTCCTCCGTGGTGCCATAGATTCTAACAGCATTTGATAATAAAAGTGATCCATAAGCTGGCTCTGTACTGATGTCAATTATTTAGAAACTGGGTGGTTTTATTCTAACCACAACAACCCTAGCATTCCTAATATTATTATCAGAAGCACAACAATTTTCACTTTCTTGGTCCAAAATTGTTGTATACCAGACACTGGAGTCTTTCCCTCCTGACTCAGACCAGAGAGGGTGATTTCCAAAATGGTCTCAGTTCAATACTCCTAGTCTTACCCATATTGTATTATTTGTGTGTGATGTAAATGTACCTGTTCTTGAATGATGCTTCTCCTAATATTTGTCTTTATGCTCAGACTATTCTTATACTCTCGTTTCTACCCTTCCCTTCCTTGGATAGATAACCTTGATTCTGCAGGCCTCTTATTTTTTCTTTTTAAAAAAGAGAAACAAATCAAATATACCTAACAGCCAAAAGCAAAGTAACATGGCTAAGACTTCCTAAAAATCCCCATCTATTCTACTAAAGAACAAAGAGAGTTCTCAGAATCCTGTACTTCAAAGCCTCACAGGCAAGCTTTTGTACAGGTCCAGACGTTGGCAGTCTTGACCACGGCCCTGGGTTGCTTTCTCCCCAGAGAGTTTTTTCATTCAAAGTCTATAGTTTTTGACAGTCTTAGGTCTCAATTTATACCTCGGCGAATCACAATCCGGATGCTCAAATAGAGGTATTGGTATCAATTTAGGCTCAATAGGAATGTAGTTGACCAGTGGATGCGCTACATCTCCTTCTTCAACCAGCTCACCATCATTGAAAGATACTTGCTGTGGAATTTGTTCACTTTCCAAATCAGAAATTTTTTGCTTCACACATTGATCATAGAGTAAAGGCAATGGAGCTTTCTTAACGTGGCTGGCATACAGCCATGTTTGTGTCCCAGACACTTAACAGCAGTCTGAGTGGCGAGTAGCACTTGCACCAGTCCTTTCCAGCGTGGCTCAAGACTTTCAACATCTCTTGGCGGTTTTATTTGTTCTCTGGTCGATTGTGTGTTGTTTCTGTGTCATGTTTTTTGTTTTGGTCATGTGTCTTTCTCCACTATCATTCTAGCATTCTGATTTTACTTTTTTGTGTATTTATATTTGAAGTGAGCCAGCCTAATTTCTGGCATGGTGCAATTCATTTTGATCTGAGCTAATATGTCACAGTTTCTCTGAGCCTTTGGTTTTATTGGTTGTTTAACATCAAAGGATTCAGCAGACATGTTGCTGAGAATTGTTTCCGGAATATGTGTATGGAAAGCCTTCTGTGGTCTATAAGCACTGGTTTTATTTGCAGTGATGGTGCCATCAGAAAGTTTAGGATAACCTAGATTATGTATTGGTCGCTCCCTATGACAGGCTGTGTTATCAGTAAGTTGAGTAAATATTGCTTTGTGGGTATTTCCAGCATCATGTGCTGCCCCATTGACAAGTTGGCGTTAGGTAAGAGCTTTAAGGTTATTGGTTAGGAAGCCTCTTGTCTGGTGAATGTAATGTTTACACTATCAGATATTGAGATCTCCACTTATACAAAGGCTAGGTTTGTCAATTATGATACCTGATACAGACACCAGTTGGTTGTCTGCAAATGTTGCCCCAGGAGGGATGGGCTGTAAATGAAAGAGAATTGAGGCTGTGAATGCTCGCAGTGGTATGCAGTGTAGAAGTAAGGTTTCACTATCTGGTGTTGGGTGATCATTTATTGTGGTAGCAGTGAGAGAAATGTTGTACACTATCGCTACACCTCTGCCACAGCACTTTTTAGGCCAGTTCATGTAAGTTGTTATGAGAAGTTGGCCTGGTATATAATGCTCACTAATTCTTAGTGATCACTTTGTACCATGCAAGCAACCCTTATGATGATGGTTGTAATTCAACCTTGTAGACCAGTTATCCTAGTGGTAACGTGGACAAAGCAGTCTTAGGCTAAACTCTGAAAGGCATGTGAAGCCAGCTGTTATACCATACACAACCCCCTTGAATACCAAATGAAAGGGACACCACACAGATATATATTGAAAATATATATTGATTTATTAACTATAAAATCCCCTGGACTCTTTATGAGCACAGAAGCACAAGCGTTAAATCACAAGACAGTTTAAAATACACAAAAGTTGCACAATATGGATGAGCCCTAGGGGCCACCTAAACCATATACTAAGAAAGTGGTATAAGAGATACCAATGGGAAAGAGAACAGGCCTAGGGCCTTGGGAATCGCTGGAGCTATTCGAGACTAGCAATGATTAAGTCGGGAAAGGCCCACGGGACTCGGGTGCAGTGTTCAAAGTGCACGCACTTTCCAATGCAAAGTCTATGGTGCGTAAAAAGTACACAAAGTTAGTTTAAAGGCACTTCAGATGAACCTAGAGGAACAAAACTTAAGACACAGACCCTAGAGGTGTGTACCAGTGTAGGGACACCGGCGTTGCAATGTTACCTCACCCACAGGAAGTGGGTGCACAGGGTCGAAGTGGCGTCGGGTTTTGACACGCAGGTTCTTGGCGCTTGAAGCTGAAGATGCTGCAGGCGATGTGAAGGAGAAGTGTCCGGTGGATCCAAGGGTGGATCTGAAGTGGTGAAGACCTGAAAGCAGAGGGGACAATGTTCAAAGTCACTGACCAGTGACCACCGTGGAACCAGATTGGAACCAGGCAAAGTCGGGTGCAAACAGGTGATGAGGTGTTGCTTCTCTCTGCAGCCACGTGGACACGAAGAGGTCAAGGACGTCCAGGAGTCGATCACGAGCTGTCCCTCGAAGCCTCTAGCTGATGGCGGTGTCGGCAACTCGATTGAAGCAAACAAGCCTTGGCTAAAGCAAGCCACGGGGAAAGTGACAAAGGCTTATTACTCGGACCAGCAAGGTCAGAGCGGGTACTCCTTTCTACAGGAGCGAGGGCAGGTCTGGAGCAACCAGACCCACAGTGTAAATCGTAGGTTTCGTCGCCAAGATGGCCGCTGATCACGTGACAAGCGGCCGGGATGGCGAGTCGAGTGGCACAAAGCAAAAGGGCCCCACGCAGATCGTGGAGATGCTGGAGGGCTGATCTTTGGTGCAAATGCTGCTCGGTTGTGGGGCTTCTTAAACCCCAAAGCACAGAGTCGAGGATGCCTCGGGTGCTGCGCAGTCAGCGTCTCGGGGGTCTTTCAAGATGTCCGCTCCCACGTCTCTCGGTGCCTCCACGGGTCCCTTCTTTGCAGGGACTGTGGATCGGGCTGGGAGAAGTCTGGGAAGCTGGGTCTTGTCAGGCTCTGCACTCGGGCTCCGGCGGGAGGCGGCGGCAAAGCAGACGTCGAGGTGCTGGGTGATGCCTGTGTTCACAGGGTGGCCCCTCCTAGGCCACAAGGGAGATTCTCTTCAGTCTTCTGTGCAGCAGAATGTCGAAGTCCAGTCTTCTTCTTGTTTAAAGTTGATTTCAGGGTGATCTGCTGTGCACTGGCACTGCTCCCACTCTTATTCCAATCTGAGGGGTGGATCTCCTGCTAGGTCCCTCCCCTATGGGTGGGACCAGGAAGGGGGGTGGTTACACCCCCTCTCCTTTGTCCAGCTCCTCGCCAGGACTGGGGCTGGAAAGCCCCAGAACCGGTTTGGGCTGGCTTATGCACAGGGACACCTTGTGTGCCCCAGGCATGTCTCAATCTATTCAGCCCTGTCCTACCCAATACACAAAACCCTGTCTGGGGTGGTGCTCGCACCTCCCCAGGCAGGAAACCCTTTGTCCAGGCCCTCCTCGCTGGAAGGACTCCCAGCAGCAGGAGGTCAGACATGTGTCTGTGGTGGCAGCATCCATTTTGTGATGCTGAGGCTCTGTTTAACTTTAACCGGGGTTAAGGCTACACACATGTCGTGTCCCTCTAGTAGGGTGGAATGCTATCCCCGTCGCCAGAACTGGCGAGGGGATAGTATTCCAATTCGTATGACACCTTACTCGACATGTTTTGATAAAGCCAAACCAAAGATAGCATTTAACCGCGAGGATTATAATGCACTTAAGAGTATATGGTATGGCAATATCCCGGAACAGCTTAGGGAGTGGTTCCCGACAGCTGCAGACAGGCTCAGCTCATGCTAGAGCACCATCTCACATATTTCCAAGCACTCTGCCGCCAGGATTGATGAGGCCTTCCATAGGAGTGGCTGATAGGAACATATGTGTCCAGTTTAGGGTTAGGCACAGACATACTGTACCTAAGTAAGAGGTGATTACACCAACTTACCCCAGCTGAGTGATCAGCCAGTTGTGTCAAATATGGAGGCCAGGCCAGGGGTGGCACAAGACGTGCTGCAGCCCCTGGTAGGCCTTGGATGCACCTATGCCCTGGGTACCTAGGGTACACTGTTACAGGGGCCTATAAGGTGAACCAGTTCCAATTATGTTATGCACCTAGGGTACATGGAGTCCATTTTAAGGAGAGAGCAATCAGCCTGGGGCCCTGAATAGCAGGATCCCAGGCCAACTATGTCAAAAACCAGCTAAACACCAGGCAAAAAGTTTGGGGGTACCCATAGTCAGATATCCACCTTCCTACATAACCCCCCCCAAACGAAAGGAGATAAGGTTATCCTTGACCAGGTAAGCCTATATTGCCTAAGTGGCCATATAAGGAAGTACCAGCTCTGGCTTGGTAACCCCCTGTCTCATGGTCCACTAAGCAATCCCTCACCCTAAGGGTATCTGAGGGTCTCCACCATAGGGAATCTCTACCTGTGGTGTGTCTTTGCAAAGTCAAAGGCTGGTGTTGAGATGGAGTACTGAAGTGAGTCTCCTCTGTAGGGCTCAGCTTCCTCCAATCACTCTCCACCATGTGTGCCTTTCTTTCTCTGACTGAGTTGCACTGTGCTCTCAGGGTCAACCTCTGGCTACCTAAAGCTGGAGGCTGGGTCCCTCTGTTTGGCTTACTGGAGGGACAGGTCAGGTGTGGGGCCTTTTGGTCCCAGGTTTGGCTGTGCCCAACAATATCCATCTGGGGGAGGTCCCTAACTACTTTTAAGGGGGATCCCTCAGGAGTTTTTAAAGTTTTCACCTCACTAGGGCTACTAGTTTCGGTGCCCCTAATCTGTTGATGGGGGTGCTTTATTTGACAGGGGGCCCTTTGGGTCTCACTGTCCTTCTTGTCCTCTGCAGCCCTGGGCTGAGTAAGGCAAGGTAGAGAGGGGCAGGTTACCTGCTCCAGACTGGGTCCCTCCTGAGAAGGGTCCACTGCCATCAGAGGCTCTGTCAGGCCAGGCCTAACAACCTCTGGGACAGTTCCTTCATCAGGGGTAAGATCAGTTCCCTGAGGAGGCTGATCCTTTCCTGAAGTCTGGTGGGAGGGAGATTTCTCTTCCTCCTCAATGCTCTCTGTTTGGGTGGAGTGATCCATCATTTCAGGCTTCACTACCCATGTATCAGTTTGAGTTTGGGCTGTGGCCATCACAGCCCCACCAACCTTTTCAGGAGGAGACTCAGTTTGGGTATGGGCTGTTATCAGTACAGCCCTGCTACTCTCTTCAGGAGGGAAGTTATCTAAAGATGGGGCTGAGGTTTGCTCAGCCCTCCCAACCTTTTCAGGAAGGACATCTTGAATTGGGGCTGTAGCCATTACAGCCCCACTAACCTTTCCATGGAGATTTACCATTCTATAATGGGTTTGCTGTTCAACCTCAGCCCAGGCTGAGATTTCCAAATCATTACCCAGTAGGCAATCTACAGGCAAGTTTGCTGACACTGCCACTCTCTTTGGGCCAGTGACACCTCCCCAGCTAAGATTGACTACTGCCATGGGATGATTGGATTCTATGCCATCAATGTTTGTCACCTGATATCTGGCATCAGGTAAAAGTTGCCTTGAGGGGACTAGACATTCAGTCACCATGGTGATGCTAGCCCCTGTGTCTCTGAAGGCCTCAACTTTCAAGCCATTGATGAGGGGCTCCTGTCTATACTTGCTCAAAGTGTTTGGGCAAGCAGTGAAATTGGCAAACCCCATGCCAGTCTCATAGACAAGAGTATCTGTGTTAGGGGACCTGGATAGGCCAGAGTCCACCTGTCCTCCAAAAGTAAACCCACCCAAATTCTTGGGGGTGCTCCCACCACCTGGGGGACCACTGCTAACAGTGACAGGAGGTGTTGGAGCCTTACCTGTAGGTCTATTCTCTTTATTGCCATTCTTGGGACAACAGCTATCTGTTTTGTAATGCCCAACCTGTTTACAGGTATGACAATACAGCTTTTTCTGGGTTGTAGAAGTGTCTTGGGACCCACCCCCATTCTTGGAGTTTGGGGGCCCTGGGGAAGTCTTTTCCTTACTTTTATCCCCACCCTTCTCTTGAGGCTTGGTAGTCTCTTTCTTTTGGTCACCACCCTGGTTCTTAGGCCTGATCCTGGTTCTGACCCATTTGTCTGCCCTCCTACCCAATTCTTTTGGGGAGGTCAGATCAGAGTCAACCAGGTGCTGATGTAGAAGCTGATTTTGACAATTACTTAAGATTTGCTCTCTCATAATTAAATTATACAATCCTGTATAGTCAGTAACCTTACTTCCCAGCAACCAGCCCTCCAGAGCCTTAGTGGCACACTCAACAAATTCAGACCAGTCCTGAGTCTGTGTCTTCTGGGTATCTCTGAACATTAACCTGTACTGTTCAGTGGTTAAGCCTAACCCATCAATCAGAGCACTCTTCAGGACCATGTAGTTTCTAGAATCCTCATCACTAACTGTGAGGAGTCTGTCTCTGCCTCTACCTTCAAAGGAGAGCCACACAATTGCTGCCCACTGCTCCTGAGGGATCTGCTGTACCATGCAGGCTCTCTCAAGTGCAGTAATCCATTTGTGGATATCATCCCCAGCTTTGTAGGAGGGCACAATCTTACTCAGGTTTCTTGTATCAAAGGACCTGTCTTTATCCTTCTGGATATTGCTGCCACCAGTGGATCCTAATCCACTCTCTCTAGGCTGTCTTGCTCTAGCAAGTTTCTCTTGGGCCAGGGCAATTTCTAACTCTTGTCTCTGGACTCTCAATTCAGCCTCTCTAATTTGAGATTCTCTCAATTTGGTCTCATGTTCCCTTCTCTGAGGGCTAGTCATCCTCTTTCTGGAGTGACCATGAGAACCTCTAGAAGCATGGGAGTTGTCAGAGTCACCTGAGTGAGTCCTTCTCCTCCTAGGCTTCTGGTTAAGTCCACCTGGGGGTCTGAATGGGTTGTTACCTGATTCATTCCCAAGTAAGCTTAAGTTAGCATGGTTCAGTCTACTGACCAGCACCTGACTATTTCTGTCATCATCTGACTCACTGCTTTCCACCTCCCCCTCTTCCTCTTCCTCTTCCTCTTCATCTACATGAGGAGCTCCAGTGGTGGAGGCTTCCTCATCTACCAGGATGATAGGGGCAGGGGTGTCTACAGTGTCATCCTCTGAAGGATGGCCTCCTGCAGCATTCCCTGTGGGGTTTGCCTTAGAGGGCTTTAGAGTCTCAGACTGGTCTAAGAGCTCTCTTAGGTGGTCTGTAGTAGGGGATGGCCCTGTCTTCAGACCCCTTAAGACACAAAGCTGTCTTAATTCCTTAAAGGAAAAAATAGCAAATTTGGATGGTGCCCTTGAAGGGTCACTCTCAACAGGAGTAAGTCCACTGGACCCCTCTGCTCCAGACATTGCTCTAGTGTGGGTGGATGTGTTGCAATCTACCTACAATGGTGTTTACCTACTAAACCTATCTAGTAGTTGTAGCTAGGGTGTGCTACTCCCTTTGCTCTACAACAACTAAGTTCAGTAGAACTTAAGTATACTAGTCTTGTTTTATATGTACCTAGCAGGTACCTGTATGATCTTTCAAATGATAATCTCAAAGATTGTAATGGTAAAACAACAGCAAGCTCAGATCCCAATCCGCTGCTCACCAATGTGAGAAGTTGGCCTGGTATATAATGCTCACTAATTCTTAGTGATCACTTTGTACCATGCCAAACAACCCTTATGATGATGGTTGTAATTCAACCTTGTAGACCAGTTATCCTAGTGGTAACGTGGACAAAGCAGTCTTAGGCTAAACTCTGAAAGGCATGTGAAGCCAGCTGTTATACCATACACAACCCCCTTGAATACCAAATGAAAGGGACACCACACAGATATATATTGAAAATATATATTGATTTATTAACTATAAAATCCCCTGGACTCTTTATGAGCACAGAAGCACAAGCGTTAAATCACAAGACAGTTTAAAATACACAAAAGTTGCACAATATGGATGAGCCCTAGGGGCCACCTAAACCATATACTAAGAAAGTGGTATAAGAGATACCAATGGGAAAGAGAACAGGCCTAGGGCCTTGGGAATCGCTGGAGCTATTCGAGACTAGCAATGATTAAGTCGGGAAAGGCCCACGGGACTCGGGTGCAGTGTTCAAAGTGCACGCACTTTCCAATGCAAAGTCTATGGTGCGTAAAAAGTACACAAAGTTAGTTTAAAGGCACTTCCGCTGAACCTAGAGGAACAAAACTTAAGACACAGACCCTAGAGGTGTGTACCAGTGTAGGGACACCGGCGTTGCAATGTTACCTCACCCACAGGAAGTGGGTGCACAGGGTCGAAGTGGCGTCGGGTTTTGACACGCAGGTTCTTGGCGCTTGAAGCTGAAGATGCTGCAGGCGATGTGAAGGAGAAGTGTCCGGTGGATCCAAGGGTGGATCTGAAGTGGTGAAGACCTGAAAGCAGAGGGGACAATGTTCAAAGTCACTGACCAGTGACCACCGTGGAACCAGATTGGAACCAGGCAAAGTCGGGTGCAAACAGGTGATGAGGTGTTGCTTCTCTCTGCAGCCACGTGGACACGAAGAGGTCAAGGACGTCCAGGAGTCGATCACGAGCTGTCCCTCGAAGGCTCTAGCTGATGGCGGTGTCGGCAACTCAATTGAAGCAAACAAGCCTTGGCTAAAGCAAGCCACGGGGAAAGTGAAAAAGGCTTATTACTCGGACCAGCAAGGTCAGAGCGGGTATTCCTTTCTACAGGAGCGAGGGCAGGTCTGGAGCAACCAGACCCACAGTGTAAATCGTAGGTTTCGTCGCCAAGATGGCCGCTGATCACGTGACAAGCGGCCGGGATGGCGAGTCGAGTGGCACAAAGCAAAAGGGCCCCACGCAGATCGTGGAGATGCTGGAGGGCTGATCTTTGGTGCAAATGCTGCTCGGTTGTGGGGCTTCTTAAACCCCAAAGCACAGAGTCGAGGATGCCTCGGGTGCTGCGCAGTCAGCGTCTCGGGGGTCTTTCAAGATGTCCGCTCCCACGTCTCTCGGTGCCTCCACGGGTCCCTTCTTTGCAGGGACTGTGGATCGGGCTGGGAGAAGTCTGGGAAGCTGGGTCTTGTCAGGCTCTGCACTCGGGCTCCGGCGGGAGGCGGCGGCAAAGCAGACGTCGAGGTGCTGGGTGATGCCTGTGTTCACAGGGTGGCCCCTCCTAGGCCACAAGGGAGATTCTCTTCAGTCTTCTGTGCAGCAGAATGTCGAAGTCCAGTCTTCTTCTTGTTTAAAGTTGATTTCAGGATGATCTGCTGTGCAATGGCACTGCTCCCACTCTTATTCCAATCTGAGGGGTGGATCTCCTGCCTGGTCCCTCCCCTATGGGTGGGACCAGGAAGGGGGGTGGTTACACCCCCTCTCCTTTGTCCAGCTCCTCGCCAGGACTGGGGCTGGAAAGCCCCAGAACCGGTTTGGGCTGGCTTATGCACAGGGACACCTTGTGTGCCCCAGGCATGTCTCAATCTATTCAGCCCTGTCCTACCCAATACACAAAACCCTGTCTGGGGTGGTGCTCGCACCTCCCCAGGCAGGAAACCCTTTGTCCAGGCCCTCCTCGCTGGAAGGACTCCCAGCAGCAGGAGGTCAGACATGTGTCTGTGGTGGCAGCATCCATTTTGTGATGCTGAGGCTCTGTTTAACTTTAACCGGGGTTAAGGCTACACACATGTCGTGTCCCTCTAGAAGGGTGGAATGCTATCCCCGTCACCAGAACTGGCGAGGGGATAGTATTCCAATTCGTATGACACCTTACTCGACATGTTTTGATAAAGCCAAACCAAAGATAGCATTTAACCGCGAGGATTATAATGCACTTAAGAGTATATGGTATGGCAATATCCCGGAACAGCTTAGGGAGTGGTTCCCGACAGCTGCAGACAGGCTCAGCTCATGCTAGAGCACCATCTCACATATTTCCAAGCACTCTGCCGCCAGGATTGATGAGGCCTTCCATAGGAGTGGCTGATAGGAACATATGTGTCCAGTTTAGGGTTAGGCACAGACATACTGTACCTAAGTAAGAGGTGATTACACCAACTTACCCCAGCTGAGTGATCAGCCAGTTGTGTCAAATATGGAGGCCAGGCCAGGGGTGGCACAAGACGTGCTGCAGCCCCTGGTAGGCCTTGGATGCACCTATGCCCTGGGTACCTAGGGTACACTGTCACAGGGGCCTATAAGGTGAACCAGTTCCAATTATGTTATGCACCTAGGGTACATGGAGTCCATTTTAAGGAGAGAGCAATCAGCCTGGGGCCCTGAATAGCAGGATCCCAGGCCAACTATGTCAAAAACCAGCTAAACACCAGGCAAAAAGTTTGGGGGTACCCATAGTCAGATATCCACCTTCCTACATAACCCCCCCCCAAACGAAAGGAGATAAGGTTATCCTTGACCAGGTAAGCCTATATTGCCTAAGTGGCCATATAAGGAAGTACCAGCTCTGGCTTGGTAACCCCCTGTTTCATGGTCCACTAAGCAATCCCTCACCCTAAGGGTATCTGAGGGTCTCCACCATAGGGAATCTCTGCCTGTGGTGTGTCTTTGCAAAGTCAAAGGCTGGTGTTGAAGTGAGTCTCCTCTGTAGGGCTCAGCTTCCTCCAATCACTCTCCACCATGTGTGCCTTTCTTTCTCTGACTGAGTTGCACTGTGCTCTCAGGGTCAACCTCTGGCTACCTAAAGCTGGAGGCTGGGTCCCTCTGTTTGGCTTACTGGAGGGACAGGTCAGGTGTGGGGCCTTTTGGTCCCAGGTTTGGCTGTGCCCAACAATATCCATCTGGGGGAGGTCCCTAACTACTTTTAAGGGGGATCCCTCAGGAGTTTTTAAAGTTTTCACCTCACTAGGGCTACTAGTTTCGGTGCCCCTAATCTGTTGATGGGGGTGCTTTATTTGACAGGGGGCCCTTTGGGTCTCACTGTCCTTCTTGTCCTCTGCAGCCCTGGGCTGAGTAAGGCAAGGTAGAGAGGGGCAGGTTACCTGCTCCAGACTGGGTCCCTCCTGAGAAGGGTCCACTGCCATCAGAGGCTCTGTCAGGCCAGGCCTAACAACCTCTGGGACAGTTCCTTCATCAGGGGTAAGATCA
Organism: Lissotriton vulgaris; assembly: GCF_964263255.1. Lineage (NCBI taxonomy): Eukaryota > Metazoa > Chordata > Amphibia > Caudata > Salamandridae > Lissotriton > Lissotriton vulgaris. The sequence goes on along the minus strand of NC_141697.1, from coordinate 512,957,423 downwards.
GTTCCCTGAGGAGGCTGATCCTTTCCTAAAGTCTGGTGGGAGGGAGATTTCTCTTCCTCCTCAATGCTCTCTGTTTGGGTGGAGTGATCCATCATTTCAGGCTTCACTACCCATGTATCAGTTTGAGTTTGGGCTGTGGCCATCACAGCCCCACCAACCTTTTCAGGAGGAGACTCAGTTTGGGTATGGGCTGTTATCAGTACAGCCCTGCTACTCTCTTCAGGAGGGACGTTATCTAAAGATGGGGCTGAGGTTTGCTCAGCCCTCCCAACCTTTTCAGGAAGGACATCTTGAATTGGGGCTGTAGCCATTACAGCCCCACTAACCTTTCCATGGAGATTTACCATTCTATAATGGGTTTGCTGTTCAACCTCAGCCCAGGCTGAGATTTCCAAATCATTACCCAGTAGGCAATCTACAGGCAAGTTTGCTGACACTGCCACTCTCTTTGGGCCAGTGACACCTCCCCAGCTAAGATTGACTACTGCCATGGGATGATTGGATTCTATGCCATCAATGTTTGTCACCTGATATCTGGCATCAGGTAGAAGTTGCCTTGAGGGGACTAGACATTCAGCCACCATGGTGATGCTAGCCCCTGTGTCTCTGAAGGCCTCAACTTTCAAGCCATTGATGAGGGGCTCCTGTCTATACTTGCTCAAAGTGTTTGGGCAAGCAGTGAAATTGGCAAACCCCATGCCAGTCTCATAGACAAGAGTATCTGTGTTAGGGGACCTGGATAGGCCAGAGTCCACCTGTCCTCCAAAAGTAAACCCACCCAAATTCTTGGGGGTGCTCCCACCACCTGGGGGACCACTGCTAACAGTGACAGGAGGTGTTGGAGCCTTACCTGGAAGTATATTCTCTTTATTGCCATTCTTGGGACAACAGCTATCTGTTTTGTAATGCCCAACCTGTTTACAGGTATGACAATACGGCTTTTTCTGGGTTGTAGAAGTGTCTTGGGACCCACCCCCATTCTTGGAGTTTGGGGGCCCTGGGGAAGTCTTTTCCTTACTTTTATCCCCACCCTTCTCTTGAGGCTTGGTAGTCTCTTTCTTTTGGTCACCACCCTGGTTCTTAGGCCTGATCCTGGTTCTGACCCATTTGTCTGCCCTCCTACCCAATTCTTTTGGGGAGGTCAGATCAGAGTCAACCAGGTGCTGATGTAGAAGCTGATTTTGACAATTACTTAAGATTTGCTCTCTCATAATTAAATTATACAATCCTGTATAGTCAGTAACCTTACTTCCCAGCAACCAGCCCTCCAGAGCCTTGGTGGCACACTCAACAAATTCAGACCAGTCCTGAGTCTGTGTCTTCTGGGTATCTCTGAACATTAACCTGTACTGTTCAGTGGTTAAGCCTAACCCATCAATCAGAGCACTCTTCAGGACCATGTAGTTTCTAGAATCCTCATCACTAACTGTGAGGAGTCTGTCTCTGCCTCTACCTTCAAAGGAGAGCCACAAAATTGCTGCCCACTGCTCCTGAGGGATCTGCTGTACCATGCAGGCTCTCTCAAGTGCAGTCATCCATTTGTGGATATCATCCCCAGCTTTGTAGGGGGGCACAATCTTACTCAGGTTTCTTGTATCAAAGGACCTGTCTTTATCCTTCTGGATATTGCTTCCACCAGTGGATCCTAATCCACTCTCTCTAGGCTGTCTTGCTCTAGCAAGTTTCTCTTGGGCCAGGGCAATTTCTAACTCGTGTCTCTGGACTCTCAATTCAGCCTCTCTAATTTGAGATTCTCTCAATTTGGTCTCATGTTCCCTTCTCTGAGGGCTAGTCATCCTCTTTCTGGAGTGACCATGAGAACCTCTAGAAGCATGGGAGTTGTCAGAGTCACCTGAGTGAGTCCTTCTCCTCCTAGGCTTCTGGTTAAGTCCACCTGGGGGTCTGAATGGGTTGTTACCTGATTCATTCCCAAGTAAGCTTAAGTTAGCCTGGTTCAGTCTACTGACCAGCACCTGACTATTTCTGTCATCATCTGACTCACTGCTTTCCACCTCCTCCTCTTCCTCTTCCTCTTCCTCTTCATCTACCTGAGGAGCTCCAGTGGTGGAGGCTTCCTCATCTACCAGGATGATAGGGGCAGGGGTGTCTACAGTGTCATCCTCTGAAGGATGGCCTCCTTCAGCATTCCCTGTGGGGTTTGCCTTAGAGGGCTTTAGAGTTTCAGACTGGTCTAAGAGCTCTCTTAGGTGGTCTGTAGTAGGGGATGGCCCTGTCTTCAGACCCTTTAAGACACAAAGCTGTCTTAATTCCTTAAAGGAAAAAATAGCAAATTTGGATGGTGCCCTTGAAGGGTCACTCTCAACAGGAGTAAGTCCACTGGACCCCTCTGCTCCAGACATTGCTCTAGTGTGGGTGGATGTGTTGCAATCTACCTACAATGGTGTTTACCTACTAAACCTATCTAGTAGTTGTAGCTAGGGTGTGCTACTCCCTTTGCTCTACAACAACTAAGTTCAGTAGAACTTAAGTATACTAGTCTTGTTTTATATGTACCTAGCAGGTACCTGTATGATCTTTCAAATGATAATCTCAAAGATTGTAATGGTAAAACAACAGCAAGCTCAGATCCCAATCCGCTGCTCACCAATGTGAGAAGTTGGCCTGGTATATAATGCTCACTAATTCTTAGTGATCACTTTGTACCATGCCAAACAACCCTTATGATGATGGTTGTAATTCAACCTTGTAGACCAGTTATCCTAGTGGTAACGTGGACAAAGCAGTCTTAGGCTAAACTCTGAAAGGCATGTGAAGCCAGCTGTTATACCATACACAACCCCCTTGAATACCAAATGAAAGGGACACCACACAGATATATATTGAAAATATATATTGATTTATTAACTATAAAATCCCCTGGACTCTTTATGAGCACAGAAGCACAAGCGTTAAATCACAAGACAGTTTAAAATACACAAAAGTTGCACAATATGGATGAGCCCTAGGGGCCACCTAAACCATATACTAAGAAAGTGGTATAAGAGATACCAATGGGAAAGAGAACAGGCCTAGGGCCTTGGGAATCGCTGGAGCTATTCGAGACTAGCAATGATTAAGTCGGGAAAGGCCCACGGGACTCGGGTGCAGCGTTCAAAGTGCACACACTTTCCAATGCAAAGTCTATGGTGCGTAAAAAGTACACAAAGTTAGTTTAAAGGCACTTCCGCTGAACCTAGAGGAACAAAACTTAAGACACAGACCCTAGAGGTGTGTACCAGTGTAGGGACACCGGCGTTGCAATGTTACCTCACCCACAGGAAGTGGGTGCACAGGGTCGAAGTGGCGTCGGGTTTTGACACGCAGGTTCTTGGCGCTTGAAGCTGAAGATGCTGCAGGCGATGTGAAGGAGAAGTGTCCGGTGGATCCAAGGGTGGATCTGAAGTGGTGAAGACCTGAAAGCAGAGGGGACAATGTTCAAAGTCACTGACCAGTGACCACCGTGGAACCAGATTGGAACCAGGCAAAGTCGGGTGAAAACTCTGCAGCCACGTGGACACGAAGAGGTCAAGGACGTCCAGGAGTCGATCACGAGCTGTCCCTCGAAGGCTCTAGCTGATGGCGGTGTTGGCAACTCAATTGAAGCAAACAAGCCTTGGCTAAAGCAAGCCACGGGGAAAGTGAAAAAGGCTTATTACTCGGACCAGCAAGGTCAGAGCGGGTACTCCTTTCTACAGGAGCGAGGGCAGGTCTGGAGCAACCAGACCCACAGTGTAAATCGTAGGTTTCGTTGCCAAGATGGCCGCTGATCACGTGACAAGCGGGCGGGATGGCGAGTCGAGTGGCACAAAGCAAAAGGGCCCCACGCAGATAGTGGAGATGCTGGAGGGCTGATCTTTGGTGCAAATGCTGCTCGGTTGTGGGGCTTCTTAAACCCCAAAGCACAGAGTCGAGGATGCCTCGGGTGCTGCGCAGTCAGCGTCTCGGGGGTCTTTCAAGATGTCCGCTCCCACGTCTCTCGGTGCCTCCACGGGTCCCTTCTTTGCAGGGACTGTGGATCGGGCTGGGAGAAGTCTGGGAAGCTGGGTCTTGTCAGGCTCTGCACTCGGGCTCCGGCGGGAGGCGGCGGCAAAGCAGACATCGAGGTGCTGGGTGATGCCTGTGTTCACAGGGTGGCCCCTCCTTGGCCACAAGGGAGATTCTCTTCAGTCTTCTGTGCAGCAGAATGTCGAAGTCCAGTCTTCTTCTTGTTTAAAGTTGATTTCAGGATGATCTGCTGTGCAATGGCACTGCTCCCACTCTTATTCCAATCTGAGAGGTGGATCTCCTGCTAGGTCCCTCCCCTATGGGTGGGACCAGGAAGGGGGGTGGTTACACCCCCTCTCCTTTGTCCAGCTCCTCGCCAGGAACCGGTTTGGGCTGGCTTATGCACAGGGACACCTTGTGTGCCCCAGGCATGTCTCAATCTATTCAGCCCTGTCCTACCCAATACACAAAACCCTGTCTGGGGTGGTGCTCGCACCTCCCCAGGCAGGAAACCCTTTGTCCAGGCCCTCCTCGCTGGAAGGACTCCCAGCAGCAGGAGGTCAGACATGTGTCTGTGGTGGCAGCATCCATTTTGTGATGCTGAGGCTCTGTTTAACTTTAACCGGGGTTAAGGCTACACACATGTCGTGTCCCTCTAGAAGGGTGGAATGCTATCCCCGTTGCCAGAACTGGCGAGGGGATAGTATTCCAATTCGTATGACACCTTACTCGACATGTTTTGATAAAGCCAAACCAAAGATAGCATTTAACCGTGAGGATTATAATGCACTTAAGAGTATATGGTATGGCAATATCCCGGAACAGCTTAGGGAGTGGTTCCCGACAGCTGCAGACAGGCTCAGCTCATGCTAGAGCACCATCTCACATATTTCCAAGCACTCTGCCTCCAGGATTGATGAGGCCTTCCATAGGAGTGGCTGATAGGAACATATGTGTCCAGTTTAGGGTTAGGCACAGACATACTGTACCTAAGTAAGAGGTGATTACACCAACTTACCCCAGCTGAGTGATCAGCCAGTTGTGTCAAATATGGAGGCCAGGCCAGGGGTGGCACAAGACGTGCTGCAGCCCCTGGTAGGCCTTGGATGCACCTATGCCCTGGGTACCTAGGGTACACTGTTACAGGGGCCTATAAGGTGAACCAGTTCCAATTATGTTATGCACCTAGGGTACATGGAGTCCATTTTAAGGAGAGAGCAATCAGCCTGGGGCCCTGAATAGCAGGATCCCAGGCCAACTATGTCAAAAACCAGCTAAACACCAGGCAAAAAGTTTGGGGGTAACCATAGTCAGATATCCACCTTCCTACAGTTGTTAAATAACATTAATTATCCTTCATGTTATATTGTTGAAGAGTCTTACCTGTCCATGTCATGATGCTCAGAAGTCTTACCTTAAGTCGTTTATTATTTCACATATGTGGATTCTGTTCTTTCGTAAGGATGTAGCATTGATTAGGATACAAGACAGCTGCTATAGGGGTGGACCGGAAGATTGCTAGAACCCTGTTATTTTATGCAATGCAGGTGTTCCATCTTGATTTTGTGGCCCTCAAGATCTGTGGGACTGATACTGGGTCTGGGTTTTTGACATTCTAACTGCCCAAGAGTCTGCAAAACTCTCTCGCAGTATTTCTCAGTATACCTATGGTAAGTGCACAGAACGTTCTTGTAAATAAAACCTATGCATTTTCCTCAGATGATTGCTGGGACCCATACGGTTTCAGCTTGGCTGATTGGGGGGCATTCAACCATTGTCTGTATTGCTGCTGGTGTCCTTGTTGAGTGAGGTGTTAAGTGGTACAGGACATGTTGTTGGGTTCAGTGCATCGTCTTGTGAGATTTGTGACAGTGTTAAGGTATGCTGTTAAGTCCACTTCTTCCAGTTCACCCAGAAGGTGAAGTAAAGATTTTGCTGGGTGGAGCCTGGGAGAGGATATGTAATGATAGTATTAGGAAACTTGGTCGAGTAGAGGGTGATGTGTAGTTATTTATTTATTATTTATTTTATTAGCGATTTGTAAAGCGCCTGGTGACCGAGGGCATCCCCGCGCTGTAAAGATTTATATCCTGCTGAGAGGGAGAGGGGCGAAGGGCTTATTTAGGAAACAGGAGGGTTTTGAGTTTTTTCCTGAACGCCAGGTAGCTGGGCTCCAATCTGAGGGAGCGTGGGAGGGAGTTCCATCCAGTGGACGCTTTTACAGAGAAACGTCGACCTCCGGTGCGCGTCCTCTTAAATTTGGGGATATTGGCAAGGTGCTCGTTCTCGGACCTTAGAGCTCTAGGTGCTTTATAAGGAGTAACCAGGCCGCTGAGGATCGCAGGTCCCGAGCCATTAATCAGCTTGTAGGCCGTGCACATGGCTTTAAATTCCACCCTTTGGCGGACTGGGAGCCAGTGCAGAGCCTTAATAGCGGGTTTGGCGGATACTCTGGGAGGTACGCTCATGAGTAGGCGAGCTGCGGCGTTCTGGGCTCGTTGCAGTCTCGCCAAGGTAGCTTCCGGTGCACCTAGGTAGACCATATTGCTATAGTCTAACCGTGACAATATAAGGCCTTGGACTAGTAGTTTCATGGACACGGGAGGGAGAAGGGGAAAGATTCTGCGGATAGTCCGCAAGAGCCCAAGACAGGTCCCTGCCGTTTTGGCCGCTTGAGTCTTCATGGAGAGGTCGGGTTCTAGCCATACTCCGAGGGTCTTGATTTCGTGTTTTGGGGTAGGGATTTCCCCGAACACGTCTGGCCAGACCGCTGGGGGGATGGTCACCCATTGTTTACCTATGAGCATCACTTCGGTTTTGGAACCGTTGAGTTTTAATGATGATTCACACATCCAACCGTGAATTTCGGTGAGACAGTTTGATAATTTGTCTGGGTTGTCGTCTAGTTGGGATAGGGAGACGACCAGTTGTGTGTCATCCGCGTAGCTCACAATTTTTATCCCGAATGGTGTTACCACGTCTTCCAAAGGGGTCATATACACGTTAAAAAGCGTGGGGCTCAGGGAGGAGCCCTGAGGCACCCCGCTAGTGAGTGGAAGGGTGGACGAGTGATAGTTGCCGTCCCAGACCTGGAACGTGCGTCCGGTGAGAAAGGACTCTATCCAGCTGAGAGCCATCCCGGTGAGCCCTGCTGTCGCCAACCGATGGAGGAGGACGCAATGGTTGACCGTGTCAAAGGCGGCACTCAGATCCAGGAGGATCACTGCCACTGATCCTCCTGAGTCCAGAATGCACCTTGCCTCCTCGATGACGGCAAGAAGGGCGGTGTCCGTACCGTGTCCTGGGCGGAACCCGGTTTGGGATTTCCATAGGATGTTATTCGTCTCGAGGAATTGGGAGAGTTGACCATTAACCAATTTCTCGGTGATCTTGCTAATCCCCGGGAGGAGAGATATAGGCCGGTAGTTTGCCATATCTGTTGGGTCGAGCTGGGGTTTTTTGAGGAGTGCTTTCACCACTGCACTTTTCCAGCTATCGGGGACCAATCCTCGTGCAAGTGAGCAGTTAATGAGCTCCGTGAGTGTAGGGGTAATGACGGGGGCCACTTTTTTGAGAAATCTCATGGGTGCAGGATCTAGAGGAGATCCGCTTTTTATTTTATTCAAGGTTGCTTCCACCTCGTTAGGCGTAACTGGCCTGAATGTCTCAAGTTGAGGGCGTGTTCCCGTCTGACAGGGGAGCTGAATGTTGTTCCTGTGGATGGGGGGGCTAGGGGAGGGGAGGGATGTAATGATACGGGCAATTTTGTTGTTAAAATATGTGGCTAGGTCATTGCTTCTGTCTACCTGGGAGGTGGTGGGAGAGGGAGAGATGGGAACTTTCAATAGCTCCTTCACGATGAGATAGGATTCCCTAGAGGAGTTTGAGGCTTCCTTTATCCGGGTGTTATAGTGGGAGGCTTTGGAGAGCTTAATAGCAGTTTTATAGAGTTTAACTGAAGAGTGATAGGCCTCTTTGCTGGCATTCTGCCAGTCTTTTCTCCAAAGCCGTTCGGCTCTTTTACAGTTTTTGCGGAGTTGACGAAGTTCTGGGGTATACCACGGGGCGGAGCCCGTGTTGTTGGTTTTGTCTTCTCGCGTTCTGAGTGGGAGCATGGAGTCAAGGGTGTTCGTGATCCAGTTTCTGAAATTACTATCGGCGTTAGCCGGGTTTTCTTCATGGGCTGGAGTAGTTGATGTCAGGGTCATAGCCCATTCTTCAATGGGAAGTTTGGACCAGGTCCTGCCTCTGGTATAGGTGGGCAGTTTCTGAGATTTCCTAAGGGTTCCTGGGAGTTGGAATAAGACCAGGAAGTGGTCCGTCCTAGGTAGGGGGATGGAGTCTATTGCTTGCATCGTGGGGGTGCTGGTGAACACAGGGTCCAGCAGGTGGCCTTTGATGTGGGTGGCTCCTGAGTTAAGGAGACGGATGTTCAGGGCTGCTAGTTCAGTGATCAAGTCGACTGCTCCGGAGTCTGAAGGGTCGTTGAAGTGAATGTTCAGGTCTCCCACTAGCATGAAATTCGTGACAGAATGGACCTGTGTTGCTACTGTGTCTAGGAGGGCATTGGGGAAAGAACCGGAATGCCCAGGGGGGCGGTAGACTAGTATTCCTGAGAGGGAATTCGTGGGGTCTAGTTTGATTGTGAATTGAAGGCTTTCAGAGTCTGAAATTTGTGCATCGTTGGAATTACAGGTGAAAGAATCCCGGTAGATGATGGCAATGCCTCCACCTCTACCTAATGGGCGAGGGAGAGACTGGATAGTAAAGCCCGAAGGAGTGGCTAACACTAAGTCCGAGTCAGAGTGTGGGGTGAGCCACGTTTCCGTCAGGAAGAGGATATCAATCTCGTGGTCTTCTATTAAGTGGTGGATTAGTGTCGCGTGCTTAGGGAGAGAGCGGCAGTTCAGCGAGGCAAGTTTGATGGTTGCAGGCTTAGGCACTCGTGTAAAGAGTTTGAGCTGGGCAGGCTGGCAGTTGGTACAGCTAATGAGGGGTCCATTCATGTCGTGAATGTAGCCACATGATGATGCGATGGAAGGTCTGAGGCTTAAAAGGTCCCGACGGGAGTAGGTAATCTTAATGGCGGCTCTGTGTGCCAGGGGGTCTGGCCCTTGGCCCGGTCGTGCGCGGACGGGCGCAGACGGGCTTGCCTTAGGCGCGCCTTCGGCGCGCAAACGGCGCTCCCGCTGCGCTCGTCCGCTGCGCTGGAATGGCCGGCACATTTGTAGTGAGTGTTATGGGCGTGGCCTCGCAGTGGGCGTGGCTTCGCCTTTGGCGGCGCTGGCGATGTGGGCGTTTTCCCCCTCTAACAGCGGGGACTCGCTGTATCTGGAGGGTCTGGGAGGGCAGGCTGAGCGCGAGAAAGCGGCGCTTTTGGTCTGGTGAGCTTCGTGAGTTTTTCTATTAATCAGTTAAAAACAACAGCAATTGAAGCAGGTGACAGGGTTTTAAAAGTAAAGTACAGCGTGCAAAATACCTCCGGCTTCCGCCTCAGAGGGAGTTTAAATCAAAAGTGATTCGTAGCGCTTTTCAAGCGTTTATATAGTCTGGTGGGCGTGGCCTCGCAGTGGGCGTGGCTTCGCCTTTGGCGGCGCTGGCGATGTGGGCGTTTTCCCCCTCTAACAGCGGGGACTCGCTGTATCTGGAGGGTCTGGGAGGGCAGGCTGAGCGCGAGAAAGCGGCGCTTTTGGTCTGGTGAGCTTCGTGAGTTTTTCTATTAATCAGTTAAAAACAACAGCAATTGAAAAGGTTATTAAGAACAATTGCGGGTGGATAGGAGTGGAAGAGGGTCTGAAAATTGCTAGGGGATAGTTAATACTGTAAACGGTGAGGCGTTAAGAGTGCAGGTTAGTGTTGGCATGCAGTGGCCTATGTCTTCTGTGGTGGACGTTGGAGTAGGGTGAGTGTTTTTGGGGAGGTGCGAAACTGGTGGTACAGGCTGGACTGTGAAGTGGAAGCTGCAGTTGACAAATGAGGTGAATGCCGGGAGGTTGGAGATGATGAATTAGACAGATGGAGCGGGGTGTGAGTCAATGAAGCAGTATGAGGATGGTTAAGTGGACTTGGCGTTTGGTTAGAAAGTGGAGAGTGCAGTTTAGAAGGGGAATATGGCAAAGATTGAGGCACGTAATGTTAGGGATACACCCTGGAGACAACTTGTTGGATTGCTCAGAGGGCGTAGAGGGCAAAATGATATGATTACTCTGTATCCTAGTGGGTGCAGGCAGACAAAGGGATCCTTGTGCAGTGCAATGCTTTTTATATCTGGCGTGCTTGCCACATCATCAGGTGTTTCACTTGCGCTGTTACATTATCTCTGTTGCTGTCTTAGGGCAGGCTATGGAGTAAGGTCAAGTTGATCCATCCGAAAAGTGGTTGTCATCCACTTAGGATCAAAGTAAGACCACACCATATTCCTTACTTGTTAACCAGGGAATGAGAAATTAGTACCTATGGGGTAGGGTAATAATCCACACCAGTAGTTGTGTGAGACCCAACTCAGGTTTCAGAAATCACTACCTTAGGGATGGTTTAGTTACCCACAGTAGTAGGATTATAAGACTCAACCCAGTTGTGAGAAATCACTACCTTCGGGATAGACTACCCACACTAACAGGTATATAAGACCCAACCCGGGTGTGGGAAGTGGTTACTTTAAGGATAAGTAAGGTCCTGCAGTAAGTTTAGATGTAAGTGTTTTGTTGCATTGGGTTGGCTTATGTGAGTGTATTTTGGGCAGAGTTTTTGTCCCAAGGCTCTTTTCCAGCCCCAGCAGTCCTTAACCGAGAATACACTTTTGAAAGAAATCTTTAACCTCTTCATCCACTACCTAAATGCCTGGACTGGATGCACTTAAGGGAGGGTTTAACAGATGAGGTGGACACAGGGGAGGTCCCAGAAGTGACAATCTTAGTGACATGAATTGCCAAAAGCCTTTAGATCCCAGCCACTGAAAGGAAAAAACGAGGTGTAGAGTGGGCAGGCGAAGTGACTTTAGGCCAAAAGTGGGTAGGAAGGTGGGGAAAATTGTTCCTTAGATGAAGCCTTGGATACATGGTATACCAGTAACAGCAGCAGAATCCCATTCAGCTCTTTCTGTTTTTAATAAAGGGCCTGTCACTGGGGAAAAAAAGGATAGGTAGAATGCTTGAATTAATCTGAGCCACTGGTCATTACTCTGAGCCTTATTCCCGGCCATAATTCTTTTTCTTACTGTATGTCTACAGAAAGTGATGAACCATATGCATATCAGCCTAACTCCTGCTCCAGTACGAACAGTCCAACCTGAACCGCTAAGCCACAGACCCTAAGAATGAGAACTCAAGCAACCCCAGACCAATGTTAACCTTGTTGGACCTTGTCAGTGAAATGCATCTTGATTTCTTTGTCACAGGGATCTACTGGCCCACATCTGGACATACCCGTTGCACTTATGTTGGGCTATGTGCTGTGGAACTGGACCGAAATGGATCCATTAAAGTCCTCACCCCGCCCGTCCTCGGCAGAGCCCCCGTGACACATCCCTCCCCCGGGATTTCCCCGATCGGGGGAAAGCGAGAAAGAAAGTCAGCATTCCCCTGATCCAGGCCTTTCCGATGACAGACTTCTATTTGGTATGGCTGGAGGGCCAAGAACCATCGGAGGATGCGTTCATTGTGTCCGTGGTTTCGCTGGAGCCAGGTCAGGGGGGCATGGTCTGTATACAGTTTAAATGGTCTGCCTTCCAGATAGTAACAGAGTTTGTCCACCCTCCACCTGACCGCAAGGCACTCCTTTTCCATGGCCGAGTAGGCCTGTTCTCTGGGAAACAAGTTTCTGCTGATGTACAGAATGAGTCGTTCGAGTCCCCCCTCGTCCAGCTGTGAGAGAACCGCCCCGACCCCGACCCCGAGGCGTCCGTCTGGAGGATGAAGGGTCTGTGGAAGTCCGGGGAAACTAGTCAAGGGGAGGACGTAAGAGCGCTTTTCAGTGTCTGGAACGCAGTGGCTTCTCTGTCAGTGGGGGCTGGCAATGAGGGGTCCTGTTAGGTCAGCAAATTGGGCTATGAATCTGCGATAATACCCCACTAGTCCTAGAAATGCCCGCAGATCCCTTTTAGTTTAGGGGTATGGAACAGCCTGAATGGCCTGGATCTTTTCTGTTTGGGGTTCCACAAGCCCGTCCCCCAAGATGTAGCCTAAGTACTTAACCTTTCTGAAGCCTACTCGGGATTTTTTAGCATTAATATTAAACCCTGCTGTTCTAAGGCTAGAGAGGATGTTGCCCAGTTCTTCAGTGTGGTCCTCCCACGTCTTACTGAAGACGACAATGTCATCCAGGTAAGCCGAGGAGTAGTCCCGGTGGGAAGATAGCAAGGTATCCATGGCCCTTTGAAAAGTTGCAGGGGCCCAGTGCAACCCAAAAGGGAGTACGGTGAAGTGGAAGTGGCCGGAAGGAGTGGAAAACGCGGTCTTCTCTTGGTCGGCATGGGCTAGGGGAATCTGCAACCATCCCTTGGTGAGGTTGATTGCAGTGATATATTTGGCCTCACCAAGGCGTTCTAGCAGTTCATCCACTCGAGGGAGGGGGTAGGCATCTTGCTTGGAAACTCTATTTACGACCCTGAAGTATATGCAAAACCGGATGCTGCCATCCGGTTTTGGCACAAGGACCACCGGGGAACACCAGTTGCTGTGTGACGGGACAATCACACCTGATCGCAGCATTTGGGTTACCTCGTCCTGAAACGCGAGACGCCGGGCTTTGGGTATGCGATAGGGTTTCTGTTTAACCACAACACCCGGGGGTGTAGGGATGGAGTGTACCGCTAGCTTTGTTCATCCCGGCTAGTCCGAGAACATGTCTGAATAGCGGAGGAGGAGAGAGAGAATTTCTTCTTTTTGTTGTACAGAGAGGAGTGGGTTGATAGGGGTATAATTGACAGTATGAGGAAATGATGAGGCAGTAGATACTGTGTGAACGGCTTGAGGGGGTGTACCCAGCAACTTCTTTAGAAGATGAATATGGTACATTTGTGTCTTGGTTCCGGATAACTGCAGTAGGTAAGTGGTTCGCCCTATCTTTCGGATGATTTTAAACGGTCCTTGCCACTCTTTTTTAAATTTGTGAGTGGAGGTGGGTAATAGTACCAAGGCCCAGTCACCAATGTTTAACTCCCTCCACTTCTTTCCTCTATCGTAGAATGCCTTTTGTTTTACCTGGGCTATGGCCAGATGGTCGTGAGCCATGGCTCTAAGTTTATGGAGCCTTGTTTGGAGTTGACGGGTATAGTCTAATAAAGCCTCGGCTTCCTGCGCCCCCTCTTTTTCCCAGCTGTCCTTTATGATTTCTAGCAAAGTTCTAGGGCTCCGACCAAGCAACAACTCAAAATGTGAGGTCCCTAAAGTGGCTTGGGTTTGGCTACGGAGAACAAAAAGGGTCAGCGGCAATAGCTGGTCCCAGTTTTTACCATCCCAGGACAGAAGTTTTTTTAAGGTGAGTTTAAGACTACCATTGTATCACTCAGCCAGACCATCTGTGGAGATGGTAAATAGAGGTTTTTATGTGCTTGATCCGCAGCTGTTTACACACTTGCCTCATCAAGCAAGATACAAAAGGCGTGCCTTGATCAGTTATGATCTCCCTGGGGAACCCCATGCGCGAAAACACCTCTACTAATCTCTGTGCTATGACAGAAGAGGTGGCTGGCCAGAGGGGAAAAGCCTCCGGGTAACGGGTAGCATAATCAACCGACACTAGGGCGTATTGGTGTCCCCGACCTGACTTAGGCAAGGGCCCGATAGGATCCATCCCCAAGCGGTCAAACGGTCTACCTATGATGGGCAAGGGATTCAGGGGTACTGCGGGAGGGACGTAAGGGTTGCGTCGCTGGCAGATCTGGCATTCCTGGCAGTACTTTTGGATTTGGGTGTATACTCCTGGCCAGAAGAAGTGTTGTAGAATAGCCTGCCCTGTCTTTTCGGCCCAGTAAATGTGCCTGAGCAAAAAAAAGGATCTGCTCTTTGAACCCGGCAGGAACCACCAGCTGAGGGACCCCATCTGGTTTGGCTAGTCTATAAGTCCATTTTATTCAATAAAGGTGGGGTAGACCCTGGCTAAGGGGTCCTGTCCATAACGGGCCTTTTGCCAGGCGTTGGGGAGGCTAGCGTCGTTTAGTTGGGCTGTCCTGAAATGGGTATCCCTAGCCCAGGGCTCTGATGCAAGAAGGGTGTCATATGGCTTTCAGGTTCGTCTAAGGGCTTCATACATAAGGGAGCTAAAGCATGGATTGTCAATGTTTATGATGACTGGTTCGGGGAGAGTCACTAATACCCCAACTACAACCTCTGTCTCCAACCCTGAGTTGCTACGGAGTGATATCTAAGCTACGGGGTACTCCTTGATATCCCCGTGTACACACCTAATGTGAACAGTTCGCCCTGGCAAAAGGCAAGGAGGGGTGACTAATTCCTGCCTCACCACAGAGTGCTTACAACCTGAGTCCAGCAAAGCCCTTACAGCCTTCCCACTTATAGTCACACGTAAAACACTGGTCCGGTTTCTTGTGCATTTAGGATAGAGTGGAGCGCATAGCTCACGTCCATTGGTTCTTCAACCTTTTTTCTCTTTTCTTACAGCAGTACCGGGCTATGTGTCCCCACTCTCCCCAATCATAGCACTTGGGTCCTGAGGCAGTGGGGAAGTCTGGTCGTGAGAAACGGGGACGCAGAGGTTCAGCTGCCCCTTTTACATATCTTTTGTCTGGTTTCCCCGCTGTCGTGGTTTTCTCGGGTTCTTTTAAGGATGTCCGGCCTTGGCATCAGAGGTGGACATCTCTATGGCATACTCTAGAGTCAACCCGGCATGTTGTTTTAGCCAACGTTGCGTACCATAGGGAAGGGCCTCTAAGAACTGCTCAAGGTAGATTTTATTCATGACCTCTTCCATGCTGGCCTCCTGCGGCTTGAGCCATAGATCTTCTGCTCCTTTCAGTTTGTAAAACAAGGTTTTGGGGAGATCTTTTGGGGTCCCGCGTTCTTGGCGGAACCGCAGCCTGTGGGTTTCTTCCACTCCCAGACGATTTAGGATATATTGCTTTACCAGGGCATAGGTGGCTGTACCATCCTTGTTCACCATCTGGTAGGCCACCTGAGCCTCTCCCGTTAGAAGGGGGGTGAGGTAGAACGGCCACCTTTCACCAGGCCAGGCTCTGGCCCTAGCAGCCCTCTCAAAGTTCAAGAAGAACGCCAAGGGATCATCCCCCGGGGTGTATTTCTGTAGGGGGACGACAGTCCCAGGTGGGGCGGCAGCGGATCTTCCTTGCCCCAGAACAGGCATGAGCTGGGTCTGTCCTTCCGCCAACTTAAGTAGGTTATCGGCCTGGTTCTGGATAGCCGTGGTCCGCCTCTGCTTCACTGGAGGTTTGTTCTATGGCCCACTCAAGCATCGCTTGGCCTTCCTTCATTTGATGTATATGGGTCTCCATCTTGTATCAGATTGTGGCTCTCCGGACTCCAATCTGGCTCTCCACTTGTCGCCGAGGTATAGGGTGGGGGTCGGAGTGGTGGAGTAATGACCGACTGAACAACTTGAAAGTCTTTACGGTTTTTATTTGAACAACTCAAAATAAAGAAACGTCCATCCGTTGTTCCTTAGGACAATGGCAGGCTTGCTTCGGGGTTTCTTGGGAAAAGACGACTTCTGCATCTGTGGTCCTTGATGAGGCTTTGGCTCTTCAGGGAAGTGGTCTTCTTCTTGTCTCCGGCGTGAGAAAGGAAAAGAGAGACCATATATTTAAGGCTCGGGTCCTTGGATCACAGGTTTTTAGAAGGGGGCGGGGTGTTCACCAGGGGCTGCCACCATACTCTTATCCATTCAAAAAAAATAACGAGAATAAGGAGGTGTGTAAAAGAAAAGAAAAACGTAACACAGCCCGTGACATCCCCAGACGTATTCTACCCAGTCCCTCCCCGTGAAAAGGCAAAGCGCAGTATGCGATTTCGTACTTTATCCACACTTCTCCAGAAGTGTTGCGGGGCGAGTCGCGGTATTATTGGCCTCCTGGCTCTTCGGTCCTTCTGGCTCCTCTGTCTCCTGTCTCGTCCGTTCTTCTTTCCATCTCTCCTATATGTTCCTCCAGCTCCGGCTTCAAAACACTGACTCGTTCCCCAGCTTTTGCGCTTCCAAATCCCACTGACGCCCCTTTAACCGCCTCTTCCGGGTTTGACAGGCTCATTGAGGATGACGTCAGGGCTGAGGTCTCCGCCTCCGGGGAAGCCCAAGCCGCGTTAAAGGGGCCGTATGTGTCCTGCGGACGGGACGAAAACGAACATCCATTAAAGTCCTCACCCCGCCCGTCCTTGCAAGAGCCCCCGTGACATCACCCTAAACCATTTCTTCTACCTGCTCTTCTTTGTTTTGATCCTATTAAAATCCCTGTTTCCCTCACACTTCAGAACAACAAGAAGTTATGCATCAACTCATTATCTCTAGCTTCATCTATAGTTTGCTCAGCATTAAAGGGTAATTTCTCCCTATCTAATCCTTCCTCATCGGCAGATCTCACTTTCAACATGTGGCTGACATTTTCTTTTCATAAATGCATGAAAAGTTACAAGGTGCTTTGAAACTGTACTGGGACATACCGCAAAACTGCATCTCGAAATAGTGAGCAGTGTGAAAAGTGCATTTTAAACTTGCTAACAACTGAATATCCACATTCTTCCACACGAGAAGGAGGGTAAACATCTCCCACTTTGCCTCAAGAAAATCAACACAAATCTATCGGCAGGAATACAACGCTAAACCACAGAGGATCTGGGACTGTCATCTGAAAGTGCCTGTTTTTATACACTAGCTTACAACAAATACCAAGTTCAATAAGAACCAAATGTGACAGAGCTCTCGCCCTCCACCCCATACACTGGCCACTTTGAAAAAAGAAGCATATCTGCATTTAAGAAAAAATAATAATCCCAAAACATCGATTCACTTCATAATTAGATATATAACTTACTGTGTACTTCAGCATCTGACCTGAGCAAGATAAATCCAAGCCATATAAGAGCCACTTTCCCTGCTGCAAGGATGTAGCTGCTCAGCACGGAGCTCAGGCATGGAGGTTTAAAGTGGGGGGACGGCGAACTTTGAAATAAGTGGTACCCTCTTTAAACCTCAATAATAATATACATCACTTTACAGAACACATTACGTATATTCATTATTGTTACATTTCTTAGAACATCACATTTTTGTAAGTGAGGGTGAGGCCTGTCAGAAAGATAAGCCTCCATAACAAATCCTAAGACACATATGCTTCCGATTACTCTGTTTCTCATCCCACAACACACATTGTTCCAGAATTAATGCCTTAATCTAAGAAAAAAATAAGAGAAGTTCTCCGAAAACAGTGCTTCTCTTGACATGCCTCCACATCTGGCTGTTGAGCGTTGCTCTTGTTTTATCCTGCCGCACAGCTTTGGGGAAGGGGTTGCTGAGGGAGGTCTATGTTGTTACCTTATGTGACAGAGCTCTGCGCAGGAATGTAGCAGGCCTCTGCCCGCAAAGTAGTCCTCAGGACTAAATCCGCTGGTCAGCAGTCCTTAGGTGAGGACTGGGAGTGTCTACTCTGTTACAGCAGTTCAGTGGTCCTCACAGGACAGCTGGGTCTGAGGGCCTGTGCCTGGCAGCTCAATGCGGTTCAGATATTTGCACCCCATCACAATCTCCCAACTGTCATGTAATGACAGCCTCTTAGTCTTTAACAGATTCAATAATTTCCAGAATATTACTCCATGATAGAAGCACAATCTCTAAGATAGCCAAGCCATGCAAGGATCCATGTGGTGCAGTTCATATCCCCCAATATATTTACTAAATAGAGATAATAACATGGGGTGTGGCCAAGTTCAGTGGCCTAGGAAGTACTACCTGAGGGTCCCATCAGTCTGCTATAAACTCCTCTAATGCTGACATCAAAGCCATTGCCTGTGCTGGAGTGGAGAAGCGAGAGTGTGACACGGCGCTCCCCCTACAATGGCGGCACTGCAGCCTGGGGCTCCTAGCACCCCAGCTATTGTAGAAAACTGTAACTGCATGTGCAAAAACTAAGATGTGCTTGGCACAAGCCCAGGGACTGACCTGTAGGAAAGTGACCAATGTAGCCTGCCAGCGGAGACCTGTAAACTGTGGGGAGGTGAGTGTTGTGAGAGACTAGGAACAAGTACTGCAATTGAGTGGACCCAGCAGCCTCACATAAAGAGCCTGTGCTCAGGGGAGCACAGACCATAGGAAGAACTAGGGTGCAGGCCGGGACGACAGGTGAGGCAAATAGAGTGTGTTTGCCGCCTAAAGCAGTGAGAGTCTCCATGTGCAGGAAAGGTGGTAGGGAGTGCAATATTCTGAAACACCAGTGGGGTGGCGCTACCTCCACACCACCTACCCACGGCTAACCAATTTTGAAAGCATGTTACTATGAGTGGCATAGCAGGAGGGGCTCCCAGTTAATCTCCCTCACACCTCTGAGATCTGTGGCCTGAATCCCTTATACAGAGGCAAGTGAAAAGATAAGACAAAAAACTATCTTTAGGCTGATGGTGGGTTGCGCTCTGACCCTGGATGGCTGTGGTGTCTGCCCGGAGACTCTTGGATATCACAGGCCTAAGTATCAGCAACACAACTGGGTGGTGTACATATCAAGGGGACCCTCCTGTGTTAATTGCCTCCCTCCCCTCCCTTTTGCTGTTGGACAGCAATAGTTGTTAAGTGATCTGCTGCGATGCAGCCTGACCTGTCCTCAAGCCTAAAAAAAGTTGTGCCAATCTATGTTTTTCAACTGCGTCTTTCATAAGAACCCCCCTTTCAGGAAAAATATTGGCGCACCATTTTTTCCAGCGAGCATTACCAGTTATGCAATACTGAAAAAGGTGACATTTTTTCTATGGCCACCACCAAAACATATGGACCAGAAGCCTAAGTGTACAGTGAGCAAAAAACACTCTATGTGGTGAAAAAATCTTAGTCACTTTTATTTTTACACTAAAACTCACTTTTTTCACTTTCAAGAAGTTCACAGAAAATTTAAGATTCATCTGATTAAAAAAAAAGTGTCTTGTTGGAAGCCTTTGGACTTTAAGCCACAGAAACAAAAACAAAATCTATGATACTCACTTTTGTAGAGCTGATCCTATTTTAGACTTAACCTTTTGCATCCCTAGGAATGCAGGGTTTTAACATTGGGCTTAGGAAACATTTCACTTGGGATTGTTTGTTAGGGCAAGTTATGCATCAATTTTAGCCTAATCTTTAGCTGATTCTCAAGCTGGAAATGTACAAAAAAAATTACAACCTCACTCATTTATATGCACACTTTGGTGGGATTTTATACATAATAGGACGTTAAAATGGGCATATTGTCCTTTTTTCTAACACAAAGTAAAACATTAGTTTTACGCGTCTTCACTTTAGGCTTTATAAACAAAATAAAAACTTCTTCATTTAATTCTCACTTTTCTGTGGCACATTTTCCTTTTAGGTCTATGCAAAAAGCTGCATAGCTGATGCATACTTCAATAGGGATTTTTAAAGTCTACCAAAATATGGTTTACAAATGCCTTTTCACAATTCTTTCTTTAGTAACGCATTGTACACAGGTTAAGGAACAGCTTGATGAATTATTAACTAAATAGCACAAAAACCCACTCAATTATAAACAATATTTACCTGGATGCCTAGATGCTCCATTCATTTCTATCATGCAACCAAAACCATGAATTACATTTCGCCTCTTATGTAATCAAATAATTTTTATATATCTTTTGTAGAGGCCTTGGGCATGTGAATTGCCACACTTAAGTGTGAATCTTCACAATAATTTGCAATTTATCTTACATTTCTGTCTTTTATTGTTCATGAATTATGACACAAAATATGCGGCATACTTCTTCAGATCAACTGACAAAATTGAGAAGCAACAATATAGGCAAGCATTTGTGGTACTTCCCAACATGCTACATACATGCAAATTGGCAAATGAAAGCGAATTGACATTTCAAACATTATGCTTCATGATTTATAAGTCAAAATAATCAGAATAATGTTTCCGAGCACTGGGTAAAATTGGCAACTAAACATATAGTCAATATGTTTTGTATAGTAGTTCCCAACAGGCCACATTCATGAAACCTGACAGATAAAAGCACATTGATATTCCAAATACGTTGTACTTTAAAGTATGCCTCTATCTATTATGGTGTAAGATCTATAAGTCAAAATATTCAGTGTACTTATTTCAAGCCCTGGTCAAAATCCGGAAACAAACATATAGTCAAGCTACTGTTTATGGTACTTCCCAACATGTTAAATATATGATAATTGGCATATGAAAGCAGATCAATGTGCTCAATAAGCTGCCCTTTAATTCATGCCTCTATCTAGTATGGTTGAAGAACTAGAAGCCAATGTATGTGGCATACGTCTCGCTATCACTGGACAAAATTTGAAAACAACCATACTGTTCACCTAACATTTTAACTAGTTTCCAACATTTGACAGAAATGAGCATTGCCTTATAGTAGCAGAATAGCACAAATATGCTCACATTTTAAAATATTCTTTATCTTTTATTGTTCAAGAATTATAAGCAACATCAATTGATCACCTATTGTTGCCATTCACTTCTATGGAATGAACAGAAATTGAAATTTGTAATGTATGCAGCCAATTTCAATTTTATATAATTTCAGTACAGTGAAGTGTGATGAACTGTACAGTAGTTTGCAATTAAAATTACGTTTCTAGACTCAACTTATTCAGCCTACTTCTTTTTTTTTTTTTTTTAAATCTTTTCATTGGATTTTATACAATGAAAAGACAATACAACACATAAGACAACCCCCAGCCCTCCCCCCCTCTGATCGGGCAGATTGAATGTAGAACAAAAAGAATTTCAAGGGCTTATAAATAATAATAGTACATAAAATTGAATGTTTTAAATTAACAGATGAATCATCAAGATACAGATATACATTAGGATAGATGGGCATACATTACCTCTAAACAGTTTTAGCCATATTATTATTAAATGAGTATCTAAAGTTCAGACCATTCTATTAAAGGAGACCATATTTTTGAACCTTTTATTCTAAGTTTCCTACCTTTAGTTTTGTATATTGCCATTTCTAAATTAAAAATTGCTAACAGTCTTGAAAACCACTGTTGATATGAGGGGGCGATAGGATCTAGCCAAGCCGATGCTATACATATTCTTAGAACGGCCATCGAGATAAAAATCAGTTTGTGCCCAGTATTCAAATTAGTACAGTTTACTAAGCCTAATAGAACTGTTTGATCAGATAGATTAACCACAGTTTTAAGGATTAATGAGAGGAATTGTTCAATTTTTGATTTGAGAGAGGTTAAAGCGGAACAAGATGAAAAGATATGTATGCAATCCGCATCTTGCAAGTTACAGCGAAAACAACATGTTCCTCTCCCATTATCCCATTTGTTAATTCTATCTGGAGTATAGTACATGAAGAAGCATATTTTATAAAATCGTGTTTGTAATTTGGTTGAGATGAGTACAGTTTGTGATAGCTCATTTACATATTCAAATTCATCAGTTGAAATTGCAAATTTCTTTTGCCATTTCTGAATAATCTTCTGCCTATCATCAGGTAAATATGTAAGTAATAATTGGTAAAATCCCCCAATCCGTATTTTTTCCTGATGATGGCTCAGAGATTCAGCTATGATGTTTTTAGGCATATTGTCTTCTCTCCTCACTCGTCGTATTAAAAAATCTCTAATTTGGAGATATTTAAAGAAATCTCTCCATTCAAGATGATATTTGTCTTTCAAAAATTCAAAAGAATATATCCCTTCTGCGGAGAAGAAGCAACCTATGTTAGTAATTCCAGCAATGATCCATCTATCAATATAGGAATCTTTAAAAATGTCTGGTAAGAGGGGGTTATTTTGTATTGGAGTATAGACCGATAACCGTCCCAAACCTATCATTTTCCTCACAGATTTCCAGACTTTAAATACGGCTATGAGTGTTTTTAGTTTAACTTTTTTATGATAGCTATCAAAAAGATATTTCCAAAGATAGCCGATACTTCTATCATCTAATATTATTTGATGAATAGTCGGTGCGTCTTTATCCTGAAATATCTCTGTTCCGCCAAGAAAAAAAAGCTCATGATTGTATAGCAGGACTGTTGTCCAATAATATAACCTAAGGTTTGGGAGACTTAACCCTCCTCTTTCTTTGGGAAATGTGAGAAGTTTATAGGCACGGCGGGGTTGAGTATATGCCCAAATAAAATCCGTAAAGATACTTTCCATTATTTTCAACCAATGATCTGAGATTTCCAGATTGATTGCTCTAAATAAAAACAAAAGTTTTGGAAAGTAGACCATTTTTAGGGCATTTGTCCGTCCTATCAAAGAAAGATGTAAATTATTGATACGGCAAAGGTCTTTTTGTATTTTATTTGAAATGGGTTTAAGGTTCAGGTCGACCAAATTCTCTAGTTCAGAAGTAATTTTAACCCCTAGGTAAGTGGCTGAATTTGTTATACGTGAGTCTATCATGGCACATTTGTTGTTAATAATTATTTGGGTTTTCCCTCGATTTAAAGCATATCCTGAAATAGTGCCAAATATTTGTGCCTCCTGTTCAATAATTGGCATAGCCAAGTTTGGATTAGCAGTCACTATAGCAATATCGTCTGCATAAGCGAGAATTTTTGTTGAGTATTCATTTATCCGGATGGGAGTTATAGTACTAATATTTTGTAATCTCCTAATAAAGGGATCAATATAGAGAGCAAACAATAGCGGGGAGCAAGGGCATCCCTGTCGTGTTCCTCTTGAGATTTTTAGTATTTTTGAATTCCCTCCATTAACCATCACCATCGCTTGAGGATTAATATACAGTTTTTGTATTGCTTGTATAAATGTGTGATTGAAGCCGACCCTGGACATTGCCTGCCACAAGAATGGCCAGGAGACCCGGTCAAAGGCTTTCTCGGCATCAAGTAAAATAAGTGCCATCGGGTCTCCTGCCACCTGGGTGTAGTCAAACAGGCTAATTACTCTCCATGTGTGGTCGGTAGTGTCTCTGCCAGGGATAAAGCCGTGCTGAACTTTGGATGTAACTTTATGAATTACTGACGAGACACGGTTAGCGAGTAGTTTAGAGTAGATTTTAGAATCTACATTTATTAAGGTGATGGGTCGATACGAGCCCATCTGGTCGAGAGGTTTATTTTTCTTAGGGAATATCACAATTTTAGCCGTAGACCATGAATTGGGGGTTGTCTTTCTCTAAATAAGTATAAACATAGGGCCAACAAGATTTCTTGGAGTTGATCTAGAAATGTTATGTAAAATTCGAGTGGGATGGCATCTACTCCAGTTGCTTTCCCACGAGAAAGATCTTTCACGGTTTTTCTTATTTCCTCGATGTCGGGGGCCTTTTCCAGAATTAGCTGGTCTTCGATGTTAAGTTTGTCACAGGTATCTCTATCTAGATAATCAGCAATTTTCTCTTGATCTATTTCTCCCTCTTCCGTATAGAGAGCACGATAAAAATGCCAAAATGCTTCTCGGATCTTCTCTGAGTCAGTTACACTACCGGTTATTGGATCTTGAATTTCTTGTATTATATTTTGCGTTGTCTGCTGTCTCATCCGAATTGCTAATTGTTGGCCAACTGACTCACTAACCTCATATATTTTTTCCCGGTGAGCAGTAGCTTTTTTAATAGCTTTATTAATGTATATATTTGTAATTGATGCCTTAGCTATAGCAACCTGAGTTTGTGCATTACTTAGCTCTTCTGTAGTTGAAGAGTTTCTAGTTACCCTTATAAGCTCTTCCTCCCACCTCTTTAGAGTTTCTTGTGAGGATCTTAGTAATTCTCTTGCACATGTGTTGCTCCGGAGTGAATATTGTATAGTTTCACCCCTAATACCTACTTTTAAGGCGTCCCAGACGAAATTTACCGTTGTACTGCCATTATTAACCAACAAAAATTTGAAATCCAGCATCTCATATGTTCACAGTATTCACTCTCAAGGAGCAAAGACCTCTCAAAGGTCCAAGTTTGTGGCGTCTGTATCATAGATGTTATCTCAAGTGTTAGTATTAAGGGATTATGATCCGACATGATTCGGGGTAATTTCTCTATTTTTGAATGAGTTTTAATTGAACTAGATATCAAAAAATAATCAAGTCTAGCATGTGTATGATGTGGATTTGAGTAATATGTGTACTCTGGATCATCAGAATTATTATTTAAAGTCTGCCACGCATCAATTAGCCCATGGGTAATACACAGTTCCTTTATTGCTTTAAAAACTTTTGATTTGCGACCATGGTAATACCAATTATCTTTTGTGGACCAATCATGTGAGAGATTTATATTGAGATCTCCACAAATTATAAGTGGTAGTGGCCAATTAGTAAGTTCATTGGAGATGTTATTAATTACGATAGGATCATCATTATTACATCCATAAATTGTGCAGATGGTCATTGAAGACGATTGCCCTGTATGAACTTCTGAGATCACCCATCTTCCTAATTTATCAGATTTTGTTTTATTAAACTTAAACCCTCTACCTCTAGCCAAAAGTGCTACCCCTCTTACCCGCATACCCTGTGTAGTTGCACCAATCAGATTGTATCCTAATGAATTTAATATTTGTAATTGTGACCCTTCGATATGGGTTTCCTGTAAGCATACGATATTGGCGCCAATATTCTGTAGGCCAACTGCTACCATTTGCCTCTTCTTGATGTCATTTAAGCCACATATATTAACTGACAATATTTTTAATGGACCCATCTATCAATCCTGGTTTTTGTATCTATATAGTAATGCATTTCTTTCAGTTCGTTGAAAAATTTTTTGTCGATAATCTATCTGATCTGCCCGACCACCCCCCCTCTTACCCACCCCCCACCCACCACCACCTTTGAAGGTTACCTGGTCTCGTTGCGACCAGGGGTGTGACATCAATGTAAGTGAGCCCAGCGGGCTGGGTTGATTTATAGATGTATATTACATATTTATCTTAACTCAAATAAACTAAGGCCTAATTTCTTCAATTAACGCTTCAATTTTTTATCAGTTTGATAGGATTGTCTTCCAGCTTATTCAACCGATAAACAAATCTTCAAATTATACCATTAAGTTTTATGTATAAATAAGAGGTGGAATAAATGATTTGTCTTCTCTTATCCTCTAACATATCCTGAAATCATTTCCTAGAGTTTCGTGGAATAGTCTCTGTAATTTCATGTAGATAATCCTCCGCTTGTATTTCGCTATTAAATGTTCTTGTTGTGCCCTTGTATATGATTTTCAGGCGTGATGGATTTTGCAAGAATACTTTCGTTCCGAGTTTTACAAATGGATCAAATAGTTGGCGCATTTTCCATCTGCGCTCTCAGTTATAATCTGTATAGAGGTATTGTAATCTGAAATTTAAAGATATTTACAGTTACAAGTCTACACTAACTATATTCGTTACACCTTGGTGACAAAACAATATATTTACAACATTTAAGAGGACTTTTGAGAAATATATAATTCACAATGCCATTTGTTCTAGACAAATAAAAGCAATACAGCTTTAATTCCGTTTGGATGCTTAATCAATGATTCGAGGATTAATGATCATACGTGGGAATATCTCCTTGATTTATACAAGGCCTATGTCAATATTGAAATGTCTCTCTTTTTATAAAAAAATGAACTCTAGGTTCACAATGTCTTTTATGTTGTATATATCATTGTATCGTTATTGAAAATGTTGTAAATATATTGTTTTGTCACCAAGGTGTAATGAATATAGTTAGTGTAGACTTGTAACTGTAAATATCTTTAAATTTCAGATTACAATACCTCTATACAGATTATAACTGACAGCAGTCCTGAGGATGGTTTCTACAATTGACTCTTAGGAAACCGAAACGTCGACAGTACATCTTATCCCTATCTTTGTTTTATTCAATGTGGTGTGGGATAGTTGTTTTTTAGGTTCTGTTGAGTCACGTAGTAATTTATTTATACATGTACCCACAGTCCTAAACCTTATTTGTTTACTTATCTGTATATGAAGTCACTTATCTCAATGAATTTTTGATAAAACTATTTTTCCAATACACCTTGTGTCTTTGTTTGTATGTTGTGTTTTAATGAAACAAAGTATCTATATTGAATTTTGAGTCAAATAGTATTGGATTGATTCATAATAAGGATTATTGATTTATCCTTCTATAACTAATCTGAGTTACTGAACATATAGAAAATAAACTCCCTTGAAGGCACTTTTACCTTTTCATTTCTATCTAATATGGAGCAACCATCAAAGTCAAAATATTAGGCATACTTTTTCGAACTCCAGGTGAAATTAGGAATCAAACATAGTACTGTATGTGGTACTTACCAACATGCTAAATGCATGATAATTGGCATATGAAAGCTGATTGATATTCCCAAGAATGTGCATTTTTAAAGGACGCTTCTGTCTATTATGTTTCAAGAACTATAAGCCAATATTTGTGGCATACTTCTCACTATCACTGGACGCAATTGGAAAAAGAGCATATAGGTAACCTTACATTTAACTATTTCCTACATGCCACAGACATTATACTTGCCGTAGATAAGTGGAAAAATACTACAAAGATGCAGTCATTTACGATTTATCTCTTACAGTTCAATAATTATAAGCAATGTCAGTTTGATCACATAGTCGCACCATTTATTTCTGCGGCATGACCAGATGACCATAAATTGAATTTTGCAATGTATGCAGTCAATTTCATTTTTAATATAATTTCAGTACAGTCCTCTAGAATGTCAATTGGAAATTCAAAATGTGGGATCATCTGTACAATAGTATGCAATTCAAATTAAATATCTATCTTTAATGGTTTATGGATTATGATACAAAATATATGGCCTACTTTTTGGTGCTTCCCAAAATGCTACATACATGAACATTAGCGTATATAAGTAGATTGCTATTCCTACCAAGCTGCATTTTAGATTATGCCTCTATTTGTTATAGGTTAAGAATTATAAGTCAAGAAATTTGCCATACTTTTTCTGAGCAGCTTGAATACTGGGAAGCAAACATGTAATCAAAGTGTTGTTTATGGAACCTCCCATCATGCTACAAACATGATAATTGGCATGTGAAAGGGGATTGATAATACCATTAAGCGCACTTTGAATTATGCCTCTTTCTATTATGGTTTAGGAATTATACATCTAAATATTGAGCATAGTGTTTCCTTCACCGAGCGAAATTGGAAAGCAAACATATGGTCAAGCTACTGTTTATGGCAGATTGATATTCCCAACAAGCTGCTTTTTCAATTATGCCTCTATCTATTATGGTTCTAGAACTATAAGCCAATAAATGTGGCATATGTCTCCCTATCACTAGAAGAAATTGGAAAACAAACTTATGTTAACCTAATATTTTAACTACTTCCCAACATGCCACAGACATGAGAATTGCCACAAATAAGTGGCCAAGTACTACAAATATGCAGTAATTTACAATTTGACTTTTTCTTATGTGGTCAAGAACTATAATAAATATCATTTTGATTATGTAATGGCAACAGTAATTTCAATAGGGTGTCCTGATGACCAGGAATTGAATTTTGCAAAGTATGCAGATAATGTAAATCTTATATTATTTCTGTACAGTCCACTACAATGTCAATTGGCACAGTGAAGATGGATGATCTGTACAATAGTGTGCAATTTAAATTATTTTTCTATCTTCATGGTTCATGAATTATGACAAAATTGGTAAGGAAAGATGTAGTCAAACCAACATATTTGGTACTTCCCAACATGCTGCATACATAAACATTGGCATATGAAAGTAGATTGCTATTCCTCACAAACTGCACTATAGATTACGCCTCTATCTCTCACGGGTCAATAATTATAAATCAAAATAGCTGCCCTACATCTTCTGAGTAGCTTGAATACTGGGAAGCAAACATATAGACAACGTGCTGTTTAAGGTACATCGCAACATGCTACATTCATGATAATTGGCATATGAAAGAAGATTGATATTTCCAATAATATGCACTTTATATTAAGCCTCTATCTATTATGGTTTAGGAATTATAAGTCAAGTATTCAGCATAATTTTTCAGAGTACTGGGCGAAATTGGGACGCAAACATATAGTCAATCTGTTGTTTATGGTAATTCCCAATATGATACGTACATGGTAATTGGCACATGAGGCAGATTGATGTTTATAACAATCTGCTTTTCAGACTATGCCTCTTTCTATTACGGTTCAAGAACTATAAGCCAATATAT
The DNA here is from genome assembly GCF_964263255.1 of Lissotriton vulgaris. Taxonomy (NCBI): domain Eukaryota; kingdom Metazoa; phylum Chordata; class Amphibia; order Caudata; family Salamandridae; genus Lissotriton; species Lissotriton vulgaris. The sequence goes on along the minus strand of NC_141697.1, from coordinate 512,929,082 downwards.
GTGGTATATGTCTCCCTATCACTGGAAATTGGAAAACAAACATTTAGTTAACCTAACATTTTAACCACTTCCAAACGAGCCACAGACATGAGAATTGCCAAAAATAAGTGGCAAAGTACTACAAATATGCAGTAGTTCACAATTTGTCTTGAACTTATATGGTCCAAGAATTATAAGCACTATAAATTTGATTCTGTAATGGCACCATTAGGTTCAATAGGGCGATCAGATGACCAGAAATGGAATTTTTCAAAGTATGCAGTTAGTTTGAATTATATATTATTTCTGTACAGTCCAATAGAATGCCAATCAATGCAGTGAAAAGGGATGGTCTATACAATAGTTTGCAATTTAAATTAAGTTTCCGTCTTTAAGGGTTCATGAATTATGACACAAAATACAAATGCCTAATTCTTCCGAACAACAGACAGAATTGGTTAGTAAAGATATAGTCAAACTAACATTTTGGGTACTTCACCACAGGCTACATTCATGATATTTGGCATATGAAAGTGGATCGTTTTTCCCGACACACTAAAACTTCCCCTCTCCCTCTATCTAGTACGGATCAAGAGTTATAAGTACAAATATTCTGTACACTTTTTGAGAGCGCAGGGCGAAATTAGGATACAAATGTATAGTCAATCAATTTGTTATGGAACTTCCTAACATGTCACATATATGACATGTAGCAAACGAAAGTGGACAGATATTTCAAACAAGCTGTAATTTAAAAGTATGCCTCTATCTATTATGATGCAAGATTTAAAAGCCAAAATATTTGCCATACTTTTTCTGATCACCGGGCGAAATTGAGAAAAAAAACATATGGTCTAGTTACTGTTTATAATACTTTCCAACATGCTACTTACATGATAATTGGAATGAGCTTGTAATATCTGGGATGGAACATCCAACATATTTGTGGTAGAGTAATCCACCCTCCAAACTCTAAAAAAAGGTGTGAGTCTTCTGTGAGAAATTGTCTTTACGCTATCCTGGTGGGACCTGTCCTCTGTGTGCTTCTGTTGACAGAGAGTAGTCATACGTAAGTTTGCAACTGTTCCTCATAGTTTTCAATGCAATAAACAAAATGACATATTTAAACTTTCCATCTATATCAATTGTTCTATTATAAGCTTAACATTAAATTTATTTTTCGAAGTATGCATTCATCGTCTGTGAGTTTCCATTAAGGGGTAGTATGAAAATAGGGCGTTTGATGCATCCATGCAGTACTGACAGATATGAGCTCGCCATGAAGAATGCACACAATCTCTCCTGTTTAAAATATGTGATTTGCAGTGTCCTTCCTTCTTCATCAGTAACAGAGATTCCACTCCAACGTTGATGATGTATACATGATTTACTGTGTTTATCATCTGTTGATGATGTGGTTTCTGTAATGGGATTCCAACTCTGGATTATATCCTATACATCTGGTGCATTCCTTATCCATTTGTTTTATTGAAAAACTTTAGTAACTTCTCATCTTTTCTGTTCGTTGGCATTGCGGAAAATGCTCTGAGATTTAAAGAAGCAACTTAAAATGCTTATTTATTTCTAAAGTGTGAACTTGTCACTACATTTCAGTGAATGTAAATGTTCACTTGCTTATTGTTTCTTCCTCTCTAATAAGTTGCTGTTTCATTCGCCACTTGCCATATGCTTGACGTTCATGAACCTCAACCGGTGTTGTTCGTTCTTTTTTGCGTGGTGGATTCCCAGTCATTGATAATGAAAATTCTTTGTCAAAACTTGTGAGTAAACCATGCACGTTTCCGCTGGACACCTTTGATACAGACTGCTCATTGTGTTGTGCCCTTTAAATATAAAACAGCGTATTACCATACTGTTGTGTGATTTAAAGTGAAATGATTTTGATAGGGAGCATTTGCATGTATGATTATCTTAATTATGCCTAGCAAAGGGAGGGATTTAGAGGCAATGAAGGTCTAGCATACATGCTCCAAATTATCTAATAAAAGAATGTGGGGTATGCAATTCCTGAAGAAGAATGAGTGTCTATGTGGGTCAACTCCTTAAGCCCCAACACCCACACTTCACCAAACGTCAGACAAGAATATCTCCAGCAAACATCCCCTATTGAGGGTGCCTGTCAGGCATTGCTACGTTTGTATGTTGAGGAGCAAACACCCTATGATGAAGCATGACACCTATCCAGGTGTGTGAGGACATTTGATTCTTACAGGGTCACACCCACTGTGTACCCTACAGAATGGTTGTTGATCCACATAGACACTCCTTCTTTAGGAACTGCATACCCCGCATACATTTATCTTAATTATGCTACATGCATGAACATCTTTAGGAGTCACTAGCTTAATTCTGAAGCAGTAGCCTAAAAAATGTATATGTAACTAAAAGAATATAAAGAATTAGACGTGATCTATAAGGTGCACATAAATTTAGGACAGACATGATTGTATTTGAAAGACAATGAGGCACATATTACATGCCATACCTCTGCTGTCTCGCTTTAGATAGTGCTCCAAAATACATGGCACACTTGCTTTAATCGTCTCCAAGTGAACAAAAACAATAATAATGGTTACTGATTGTTTGAAATACCTGTCTATAGACAATAATTACTTGTAATGCTATAAAGTATATAAAGCATAAAGATTATTGGTATGATAACTATGTTTTCTAAAGGTCAGAGATAGCAAAACAATGGTTTTTGTCTCACCGGTGCTTACCATGGCTACTTTTATTCAGTAGTTTGGCTGCAGCACAGATATTTTCCCCTCTCATCATTCAATAATGCTTTTCAGCTGTGGAAGTTGAATGTGCTATTTAATTCGCAACAATGATCTTTTCAGCAACAATGCAGTCTTTTTTGGTAGCTGTTTCATAAACTCATCTAGCTTGCTGACTCGTGACTGAAGGGATATTGTACCTGTAAGAATTATTAACATGCAAAACCTGCTGAACATACTATGAATTTTCAAGTATTTTATAAAGGTATCATATGGATCATAAGCTTATAACATTGCCAACAGAATACTACAGCCATCTATTTTGGTGTCAGATAAGCCCCATCCATTGTAAACTACTAGACACACTTCAACCTTTGGAAATATGTGAACTCGAAAAGGCACACAAATAACTACAATAATACCTTTCATGAAATCGTTTGAGATCATTTATATTGGATCCCCTTTTGATGACACAAACAATTTATCATTTGTTCATACTGTCTTCTTTTTATTTTTAACATCTCAGGCTTCACCGTCAGGAAATATTGCTTAAACCACCGCAGGAAAAGGGGAAAACTAATATTAATTCCCATAGAAGGCATGACGCTGCATCTGTGACTGAAGTGTTAACGTTTTGTAGCTTTTAAAGGGTGAGCAAAACATTGTCTATACACTTTCTCTTACTTTAGTACCTGTTCTTCTTTGTGACTTAAGCAAAAGGATGCCATCCACTGGGCTGCTGTTTTGTGCTCTTACACAGCAACAACTGCAAAGTAGGTCCCCTCTTCATCAGGGTATGTTCTTACTTCAAGCCCTTCTTTAGCCTGCAAAATTTGCAGAATGTATAATAATTAGATACTGTTTTCAATTATTTAAAAGTGATTCTTTTATTAAGGAGAAACTTTAAATATTGTACTTGGTCTTACAGATGAGACAGAAAGGCTTTGATGCTGAGGCATTGTTTGATTCCAATCATTGTCTTTTTTTACATACCTGAAAATGTTTCACAACACCAAGTCTTTGCACATGCTTTAGGAGCAACAGAGCCTCTAATAATACAATATGAACAGTATATCCTGCACTGCTAAGTCCTGCTTGTCGGCTAGCTTTTTATAGCATTTAGGAAGTGTTCCTTTGCTTTCTCCAAAATCAGTAAGCAGTGTCCATGGGTCTTTTTTCTACTGCAAACTCCTTATTAGGAAATACATAATAAGTGCTAGATAATTTGCAGATTCAAGTATCATAGAACATACTTATAAATTCACCATTTTAGAATTGTGAATATGCAATTAAAGAAAATGCTATTGCTAACAATCATATGATGGCTATTATACTTTGCAAGTCTTAGACTGTTACCTTCTGTGCGTCACTTCTTTTGAAATGCCTTACTGATTTTTTTCTGCACATCCTCAATCATGCATTGAAAATGTTGAGCCAATGCATGAAGGTCACTACCCTGTTCTCTCAGATCTGTAGCTCCAGTTTGATAATGGACAATGTGTTGTATATTCATATATTTCAATCCTGTTGATTTAAGGCGATTGAAAAACTCCAGTGTGCATTGGATGTCCTTTATCAAATTTAACGTTGGTGTATCAAGATTGTAGAAGAACAAGAATCTTGCAACATTTTCCAACTTCAATTATAATAGATACAAATCAGTTATTATATACTGTACTGAAAATCTGGATTAGTAGTAATAGTAGTAGTAGAAGCCTCTTTGCATTACCTTTTGCTTGCAGTTGAAGACAGTGAGTTCTTCTTTTAAATAGTTGCGGAAACCAACTAGTAGTTTGCAGTCCAAGAAATGTTTCCTTTGCAGTCCGGCATCATTCACCTTCTTCTGTATATTCGTCATCCACTTTTTTTCATTGGTCTGTTAGTTTCAAGTGTGAAATATTTTAGTAAAAAATTGTTCATAGACATATGATTATCTGAGTTTCATGTGATGTAAACTGCATTTGGTCATGTCATGTCCTTTAGGATAGTCCCGTCATGTATACCCCATTTCTACATACATTTTCCCATCCATACAATAATAACGATTCTATACAGGTGACCTATTACCTAGAAGCTCGCTCCCGTCTCTTCGACACCAGGCTTTAAGTATTCTATCATATTCCCTGTACCTGACGTACATAAACATGTCCCCAGGCGTGTCATATTTATTCTGTATAAAGGTCACTGCTTTAATCATCCGTGGCCAACAGGTAGCTGGGCATAATCACATTTGTTTAGAAAGGCATCAGTGATTGTTTTCAAAACATCCACAATTGTTTTAAAAACATATTGATTCTAGAAAAAACCCTTGCATGACCACTTTAGTGTAAAAGACACTCACTGCCCCCTACAAATTAGAGGAGAATTCATTCCAAGCTGACACGGGGCCCTGCATGCTGAATCTTCGACACTCAGTGGTCTGACATCCCTTGCTGGCTGTCATCCTCAATGCAGAGACAGGTGTCCTTCCTTCTAAACCATCTGGTGAGGGGCCGGTTCTTCCCTAGGAGATTATTGGCTACAGATACACATAGCCATAAGCATATACATGCTACAAACACATCTAGACTAGGTACATTTAGGCAAATTACTTAGGGCGCGACTTTAGGAATATGCAAGTGCTACTGTTTTTATATAAACTGCTTATGTTCATTTTATTAGCACTCTGGTAGAAATCTATCTACTATTTACTATATACTTCTGTCTCCTGATTGTCGCATCACATATGTTTTACACAAGATTGTCGCTGGACCAATATATACTTATTGAAACGTCCTAATCGCCAACCTGTGTATTTTCTGAGAGTAAGCAAGCACGAGTGTCAGAGCGACACGTACTGTACTGTTTTCCACAATTGCTGAGGAATCAGGTTTGTCATATTCAGTGGTTGCCAGAAACGACCTACACCACTGTAAGATACAGGGGGGTGTTAGTGGCACTATGGAGCAAGCTGGTCTAACGGCTGACAAATCCTGTGGGGGTGTCCGAAAGCGTTTGGGACACCAAGCCCTCAGTTTAGGTCATCCAAAACATGCAGGTCTGGGGAGACTCCTAGGAACTACACGATAGCCATTTAAACTTATGGTTGATATAATTCTCCTTTTTTATCTTTGTCCTCTTCTCCCTAATTGTCCATGTGTTCTTCCAGTGTTATAGGAAGTCTGACAGTATGAGATGAGAGTTAAAGCATGGAGTGGGTATCTGCGAGAGATAATAACATTCAGGGTTCCTCTCATGGAGGCACACCATGCACGCATGGATTAGCAACCCTCCAAGGGTTAAAAGTATTTGTTAGTGATATAGAAGACATATAATAATTAAAAATGTTTAAAGATTATGTATGAATTCATATAATGCAGTAGCTTTGGCAATAGATTTGGTGATTCTGGAGGTAGACGGTATATAAGTAACAATAATAACATAAAAAATATATTTTACTTACGCAAGAACTGAATCAACAGGCTTTCCAGTACCAAACCATCCATTTGTGTCCAGAATATTGATAACTTTCTTCTGTTATCTCCTTTGAATATAACCTTGAGATTGTGATAATGGTTTTGCCTTCCCTTCTCAAGATGGGCAATCATAGATTCTCCAGCTTCCTTCACTACTGCTCCAATCGCTTTGGGAGTGCTTCTCTTCATGCAGACCCTGGCCAATGAACTGAAAACTGCTCACAGTTTTTAAAATATTTTGTGCAAAACAGAGGAATGCTATTGGCTTTGCTAGAAAGTAAATAAGACAGTCACTCAATTAGAATAACACATTTTAACAAAAAATGTAATTCATTATATTGCTTTTAAAAGACACTAGAATAAAAATAATCAAAAGTGTTAAAACTTATAGAGCCTGTTGGCGCGTTGACGGTGAGAAATGTAGGGCTCGGAGGCAGTCCCACAAGCTTCCTGCTGTCTAGATTATGATCTGCATTTCCGTCAAGCTTTTCCTGGCGGGGACTTCGCCATGCGTGACTCAGCAGAAAGGTAGGAAAGGAGGTGCATACTCACCCTTTTTCGGGTCCCACTTTGGAATCTGTGTCATATGCCATTGTCAAGGTCCTTCCTGTGCTCCTGCCACCAGACCATGACGCTCAGCAACCCCGTTGTCACCAGAATCGAAGACAGGCTTCTCTGTGGTGAATGGTAGCAGTTACTTTGGGGTCGTGTTTACAGCAGCGACACATCACTCCATCAGGACACTGTCGCCAAGAGTCCACCAGCCTACGGGAACATCCAATAGTACGGTTTTTAAATAACGCCCCTAAGTACTACAGTTCCTGACAGATGATGTAAGAGGCACGCTGTACTATGATTTCCTCATTGCTAAAATAAAAATTAACTATACATTGAGTCATGCAAATTGGCAAAATGGGGCGCACTGCTGTTGGCAATATTAGGCTTTTTTAAAGTACGTCCCTAATTACTACAGTTGCTGACTTGTGATGTAAAAAGTTACACTGTACTCTGATTTCCACGCAGCTAAAAAGTGAAACAAACTATAAATTCAAAAATGTATTTGAGCCACTTAGCATTAAGCCAAAGGCATACAAAATTGGCACGCTAAGTAGGACTGACCTCACCAGTATTTTGCACATTAAATTGTGTCTATCTATATTGATTCTTGACTTATTACCTAAAAGGTACTGTGTTTTGTGAAGACTGCAGGGAAACGTACATGGATTACATGAAAATAAATTAGAAATTAAAATATATTTTCCAGTAACAAGCCTCTTCACCATCTTGAATACTAAAATGGAGGTTAAAATAAGACTACTTTGGGATCAATAAGAAAGAGAATTACAAAGTATTATAAGAGACCAGAGCCCCAACCTATGCATTTACTAGTAGTAGTTGATAACCATGATTACATAGAAACAAAGTGCCTTCCTTAGATCTAGGTGGATGGAATACTCCGTCACAAACATGATGGTTATCCCGTCCGCTGTATTATGATCTCCACAGGATATAATGGGATCGTAATACTGCGGACGGAATATGCATCACTTTTGTGACAGAGTATTCCCCTCCGCCAAGATCTATATCAGTCAAACTCTAGATTTAAAAAGCCATAGAAATAATTAAATAAATGTGAACAACATTACTGAAATGTACAAGGATGTAAAACGTATACAGTTTGGTTTGAAAGATAAGTTGAACTTTGGAAAGCGCTCTGGCTCTCTGATGGTTATGCTAATGCAAGTATCTAGTCTGACCTATGCCTAATGCTTCATCTCAGGATGCTTAGGATCTGAAATGGCCTGCAGTTAACACCTGGCTGAAGGAAAGGCACACAGCTGCACCCCGTAAGTACACCCTGTAAAGTTAAAAACAATATTGTATTAAAAAAAGCTAATTGGCTCAGTGGAGCATACTGATTTTGCCAATATTACGCACTTTTAATTGTGCCTCTATCTATTACATTTCCTGACTCATGACTTTGTAGTTCTTGCTGCTAAAAAAACAAACTATCTATAAATTAGAAAAATTAATTCGAAGGACTTACCAGTGAGCCAGAGGCATGGGAAATGGCGCTGTAGGAACGTATTGATCTCTCCAATATTATACGTTAAATAATGCCTCTATCTACTACAGTTCCTCAGTTGTGATGTAAAAGGTATGTTGTACTATGATTGCCTTGCTGCTAAAATAAAAACAAACTTTACATTCAAAAATGTATTTGAGACAATTACAAAAGCACACTGATGTTTCCAAAATTATGCTCTTTAAATTACATCCCTAGCTAGTACGGTTCCTGACATATGATGTAAAAGGTACGCTGTACTCTGATTTCATTGCACCTAAAAAGCAAAACAAATAATACATTCAAACATTAATTCAAGCCACTTAGGGATGAGCCAGAGGCACAAAATGTGGCACAGTATGGGGGCCCAATCACACCAATATTATACATGTTACGTCCCGTCTCTATCTACTTTAGTTCCTGACTTGTGATGTAAAAGGTACATTGTACTATGATTTTCTCACTGCTAAAATCTAAATGAACTATACATAAAAAAATTAGTTCAACCCACTAGGGTCGATTCAGCTGTCCAGCCTTCTGTATGACGATGATCTGGTGCTACAAGTAGAACACGAGTTGGGATGCAACGCCTCTTGAGGGCAACCAAGGCCTATGCCAATTCAAACGGGCTGAAAATAGCAACAAAAACCCCAAATCATGATCTTTTCCGCAAAGTCTCTCAAAGGAAAGGTTAGTTGGTGCCTTGGCAGGATAGAGGAAACAAACTGATACAAGTACCTTGGCCTCCCACTCAACATCAATATCTCCTTTATGTCACATAAGGAGGAAATCAAAAGGAAAGGGATTTTACTTGCCACTGACCCGGTGGCAATATTTAGGAACCTGAAGGGGCATTCATTTAGCCCGATTCTTGAAATCGCCAGGGCAAAACTGGTTCCCCCTCTGGCCTACAGCAATGAGGTGCTTCAAGACAGAACTAAATAGAAACTCCCTGGTAACCAGGTATAGATAGGGCGCTCAACCAATAACTTTAGCAGGGGTGCTTCAAAGGGAGAAGAAGGGGTGGTTACCAGACAACCCCGATAGTCCACACCAAGGTATGAACCATATAAAGTCAAATTATGAGATCCTCCCTGAGCACCTAAATACAAATTCAAAGTCAAGATTGTAACATCAATATAAGCAAATCAAAATTCTTAATATGCACAGACAAGTCAAGCAGTTGAATTAGTGATTATGATCCAAAAGTGAAAGTAGTAATATCCTGTATTAGAAGACTTTTAAATATGTGTATAGAGCCTGTGAATACCTCTATAAACAGTCCCCTTTCCATATCATATATCATTAGTCAAACTGCAAACAGTAATCCAATAACAAATACGATGCGCTCCTGCTATAAGAGCTAATATTATAAAAAGAAGTTATGCCAAATATGCGAAAAATAAAAATATATATATTTTAAGAATTATCTTTAAGTAAAGTCAAAATATCCAATTTTACCTCTTGGTCCATTTCTTTTCTTGTATTACAAATCACGTTGTTTCGGGTGATTTTTGCTACATCTCCCTAATAATTTCCATCTTTACACTAATTTTCAATGCAGATGTTTGTGGTTTACATGTAAATATTGTTATTTGTGTACAAATGTGTTTGATATATGTTCTTTGATATTTTGGGTTGCAGCCCTGAGGAAGTCAGTTAGCACATATTCGTGCTTGACGAAACATGTGTTGGCTAAGTTGGCTGCGTTTGGTTGTAAAATTTTCCTTACATGGGAATAAAGAAGATCTATCTTGGAATATTGGCTGCGTCTGGGTGTATATTTGATTTAAGGAGAATTTATCCTGAATCTGGACTACTGACTGATACACTTATGGACATGAGGAATGGACTATAATATATGACCAAGGATTTATGGATATTTCGCAAATTAATGTTTTTTTGGATCATAATCACTAATTCAACTGCTTTACTTGTCTGTGCATATTAAGAATTTTGATTTGCTTATATTGATGTTACAATCTTGACTTTGAATTTGTAATATAGGTGCTCAGGGAGGATCTCATAATTTGCTTCAAGACAGAGACGCAACGGTCCTGGACAAAACAGTACATATTTTCCAGCTACCCCAAAAGACCTCTCCAGCCCAAATCTGGCTTGAGTTTGGGCTAATAAAGCAGTTCCATTCCAGGCGCGCAGCCTTTGTCATGTTTTGCCTCAAGCTAAAAACCGCAGAGGATAACTCCATGAATCCTTACATATGAGAGGAGATCATAAAGAAACCACGCTTGCACGCCTGTAAACACCTCAATAACAACATCGACATGCTAGGACTGGCTGAACTTTGGATGGCTGACCAATTAAAAAAAACAGCATCAAAATCATCCAAAATATCAGCATTGCTAGAAGACAGGGCAAGCCTAGCAAAGCGCTCACAAGCTTGGGTCATACTAAACAGCTCTAAAACTTTGAGACCCCAGCAGTATCATGGCGCAGTTCTAAACCCTAGGACAAAAAGCGAATTTCTGTCTTGCCTCTTGGGCAGTTTCCTGTTGCAACCGCTTAACAGACCCTGGTTGAGGTCACTAGGGGACCATTTACCTATGCAAGACCACTCTAGACATACAGCGTAAATTACTGCACCTGTAATGGAATAAGCAACAGGTGCACATCTGCAGGGAAGCCATTCTTACCAGCTTTAACTCATTAGACCAGAATTCGTAGTGTAGTTCCTATTTTCCCAATAGGCTCTGCGCATTGGAATAACATAAACGATAGTTTAGACGTAGGACTGAGGTCGACTAGGTCTCTATTGAATATGTTAGACTTAATTAGGTTTGCCAGCTAGCTCAGAGGTCACTAGAAACTTTCTCAAATGAACAGAGAGGAGTTAACTTCCCTGATTAGACAAGAAGGATTAGCTTCTGACAACCGCATAAACATGACAACTTTGCTTCCCCAGAATAAGGAGTATATCTCCAGAGTCGTGTGAAAACAATAGATAGCTATTTCACTCAGTCAATCGTGCATACTTAGTTTCACCAGAGTGCAGAGAAATAGAGAGACGGGCTTTTTCAATAAAAGGTGTTATTTATTAAACAGTCTTCTTTCTCATGCAAGAGAAATGAATTGCCACAATTGCAATACTTGTTATAAAGTAAAATGCGTACAGTAAAAGGAGTATTATGAAATAATACTGTAAAAGCATTGATATGGTTTCTGAGCCATATGATACTTAAAAGGTATAAAATATATACAATTACATACAATGATAAAAGTTGACTAAACGTACTCAACTGATGTTCCTAAATACGCCTACCCCAGTGTACCTAACCTAAGCCTAGTACGTGGGAAGGAGTAAAGGAGTTTTTGAGTTAAGTTAGTTTTGCCAAGAATCTGACTCAAGAATTCTCTAAGGATCTAATCAGCTCTGTACCTTGGTTTTAGAATGAAGGAGGTCTTGTATCTCGCTCTCAGGTATCGTTCTCACAGTAACCCGCAAGGCTGACTGGAAACATTGGTAATGGATTTTCTCGGCAGGAGAAAAAGACAGCATCTCTTTCAGTGCGTCTAATGGGAGGGACGCCTTCCTTCGGCACTCGCATCAGCTGGGCTTCGGATAAGTAGATAGCCGCTCTGCTCCAAACCACCGTGTGTTGCTTAAGGCAAACGCTGGTATGTTTATACCTGGAAGGGGCCGTGTTTGACGAAAGGTTGGACATAAGATGTCAATAAAAGATGTCACTAAGAACTGGCCAATCTTTCGGACTCGCAGGAGTTCTAGGACAAATCAAAACAAAAGCATGGGGAATTCCCAGGTTGCTGGAGGTTTGGTTTGTTGAAAGAACTTGTTGTAGTTTCTAGGGGCCTCATTTATGAAAAGTGACGCATCGCTGCGTGAAAACAGCGATGCGTCACTTTTCACTGCGCACTCCTTGCAACACCAATGATGAGTCATATTTAATGTATGACGCATCATGTCGCAAGGACTTACAGATACGTCAGTATTTCTGACGTATCTGTAAGCGCAAAAGTGACGCATTGCTGGAGTGTGTCACAAAAGTGACGCAACTCCAGCAATGCATCCTTTCACATGGGGAAAGCCCCATGTGAAAGGGCTTGCGTCAGTCTTACGCCTGCTGTGAGGCAGGAGCAAGACTTTGACGCAACAGCATCCTAAAAGTGACGCAGTGAAATCTCATAGATTTCACTGCGTCACTATTACGAGGTTAGTAAAAGGCAGACCCTCCAGGATTTTGTGATTTGCAAAGAAATCATGATATCAGCAGTTTTGTAAAAAGGCAGCACATTTTACAAAAGTGCCTGCGAACTTTAGAGAATGCGGCGGTGCACCGGGCCCAGGGGAAATTAATAAGAAAGTGAGGCGGGTTAACTAAACTATTTGTGGTCTTTATTGAAGTCTGAGCTGAATGAATGGTTGTTGAGGTGGAAGAAGCTGCAGAGAAGGAAACCTAAAGGGATATTTGTCTGAAAAGTGATAACTTCTTCAAGCCAATTATGTTTAAAGCGAAAGGGAGACCATAATCTTTATAAATGTTACGATTCGATTCGATTCGATTCGATAGGCTTTATTTCGATATAAAAATATCATAAAAGCTTGTACAACAAGTATAAAACACAACATTTATAACAATCATTTCATAGTTACACAAAAAGGGATAAAAGGGAAGAAATTGTTAAAAAAAGTTTAAGACAAGGATTAAATCGACAAGAAAAGCCTTCTAACACGAATCAACCAAGACCACTTTAAAAATTTTGACACAGCACAAACAATCAAAATGGATGTGTCAGACATTAAAATACGTAACACCACTTTGTGCTGGCGGGTACCTAAGAGTCTACATAAGGGCATAAGCCAGCGCCCCCAGGTGCATAGTAGTCCGGACATTCGAAAAGAATGTGGGCTACCGACTCTACTCGAGTGGGACAACGCGCACAGAAGGGGGAATGCTGGAAAGAGAATTTCCAACGGTCAACTAGTTCGCCTACTGGTAGGGTCCCCACTCTGAACCTAAAATACAAGGCACGGTCGAAAGGGATTGAAATCATATCTAAGTAAGGTTCATAAGCCACCACATCTTTAATCCTCACAAAGGCTACAGTTGAATTACAATGACTAAGCATGGGCGGAAAATCCATTCCGCTCGCGGATTTTGCGGATTTTCGGTAAATTCGCAATCCGCGAACGCTCGCGAATTTACCGAAAATTTGCAAATTCGCACACAGCGGATTTTTTTTTCTTGGTGATACAATTTTGCGGCGTGCGGTGTAAGTTCGCAATTGCGAACATGTAGGTGCGGCGGGCAGCAACAATCTCGCACTCGCGAAATTACAAAATTTGCAATTCTGCACAAGAAATCCACTAGCAAGCAGCATAGACCTTCTGAAAATTATGATTTTTATCAGAATAACTCCTGAGGTTGACATTTGCCTGCCCTTTTTTGGATTTGAGGCCTTTTGACTTTCTTTGGATCACTTTTGGATTATAAATAAACTTTCACAAGTAAGTTTGTTGGCATTACATTTGCTGTTCTGCAGAAAAACGAGTTTTGCTAAACTGAAAGCACTCAGCAGCAGGTGTAAAAGTTCAAATTCATCATTAGTAACCATTCCCTGTAGTGCTTCCTGACTGGGGCCCCTCCAGAGTTCAGTTGCTAGTTGCAACAATTGTATGACCCTGCTCTGACCCTCACAGCCGGATCATAGAATAGCTACAAGTTACCACAAAGTTCCTGGAAAAAAAATTGCACTGCAACAGAAAGCAAATTACAGATAAGGAAGCAGGTGCAGACTGGAATTTTAAAACAGTGACACATTAATAAATCAACCCCAAATTAATTCATGTCAGTTGAAGCAGGGCAGGTGTGCTTGCTTTTTCCCCCCATAATCTACAGTGATGATGAACCAGAGGGTGGCATTGATGTACCAGAGGGTGGCATGGGTGAAACAGAGGGTGGCAGTGGTGAAACAGAGGGTGCTGGGAACCTGTGATGATGAACCAGACGTAGAAACAACATAATCTCGACCGTTGCGAGCCGACATGTAAGTTCGCAATTGCGAACTGGTACAAAACCCTCGCGAACTGGCAGAAATCCTTGCGAACACAAAGAAAAAAATCTGCAAATTCGCGAGAATTCGCGGATTTTGCGGATTGCGAGTTCGCAAATCTGCAAATTCGCGAACGCCAGATTCGCAAAATTCACCCATGCTTAACAATGACATGGATCTAAGAATAATTTAGAAGAGACCCAATTCCAATACAATTTCTTAATCGTGGCTTTAGGTGGGGCAGTTCTCTGGGCCCACGCATCACCCAGCTCTAACTCCACTAGTAGCCATTTTACATCCCTTAACCATTTAATCCTGGACCAGCCTTCCATGGCCATAACCTCTGATAGCGCTTCTGCATAGGAGGCTAGTTCGGGCACCAGCCATAGCCGCGCCCAAAGGAGCAAGGGGCGGACTAGCGCTTGGTCCTTAATCAATCTGCAACCTAGATCCAATAACACGGGTACTGTAGGAGTACTCAACGGGAGAGCCATCAGGTCTTTCAAAAATTTGCTCTCGGATTTTACTAATACGTCCAGGTTGCAAGTATCCCACAACTCCGCCCCGTAAAGGGCAGCTCTAACCCCTCTAGCTTTGTATATCTCCATAACTGGGGCTATGGGTTTGCTTGTGGAGGAACGTTGTTCCTTAAGTAATACTCCGCCCACCCTTTTATGACTGAGAAGCATTTTTTGGATATGTGGGTTCCAACTAAATGTATCATTAAGGCGGATACCCAAATAGTCGAACTTGGATACCTTCTCTAATGGGACAGAATTCAAAGCCGGAGGTCGCCCAGGTTTTTAGGCGGATTCATAAACAAAAACTTAGTTTTGTCCGTGTTGATTACCAATCCTCTCAATGAACAAAACTCCTGAAAACTAATCAGAAGGCTTTGGAGGCCCTTAGGGGACTTTGAGAGGAGAAGGGTGTCGTCTGCAAACAGCAGTGTTGGGATCCGTTTACCCGCCAGGGAAGGAGCATCCTAGGAATTCCTTAACAAATGCTCAACCACTCCGTTCACATAAAGAGAGAACAGAGTGGGAGCTAGCATGCATCCCTGACGGACGCCCCTTCCCACTGGAATCCTGTCCGTTTTTTCTCCATTCGTACCCCATCGTACCTGGGCAAATTTGCCCGCATGTAATCTCACGAGGAGGGATAGGATATACGAAGACAACCCCAATTCCGACAAAACCTTCCATAACTCCTCCCTTGGTACCAGGTCAAAGGCAGTCTTAAGGTCTATAAAGGCCAAGTACAGACTGCCTTTGCCAAGCACCACCACCTTCCAGTGCAAGAGAGCCAGTCTGAAGACCTGTTCAATAGTCCCGGTTCCAGAGCGAAATCCAGCTTGGAAGTCCGACAAGATGTTATTGTCGTCCACCCACTGGAGCACCCTTCCCAAAATCACCTTCCCAGCCACTTTTTGGGTTGAGTCGATGAGACTTATTGGCCTGTAGTTGGCTGGGTTATCCCGACACCCCTTTTTAAATATCAGGACAACCTCAGCCCCCTTCCAGGAATCAGGTACAGGCGCACCGCTATTAATAGCGTTGAGCAATGATGAAACCAGCTTCCCCCACTCCTTGGGGTTTGCCCGTAGCAAGTTGCCCGGAATCCCATCAGGCCCTGCTGCTTTTAGAGGCACCAATGATTCAATTACACCTTCCACCTCTCTAGCAGTAAAGGGATCACCCTCAGTATCCCCTGAACAATCAACCAAGTCAAAGGTGGTATGGGGAGCCACCTCAATAGGGGTATAGAGGGACGAGAAGGGGTTGAACCAATTCTGGGCAGGGATGTTGCACGTCATCAGAGTGCTGACCGGCCTGTCCATAGATCTTATAAGATTCCAGAAGCTTCTGGCATCCCTGCCCGTACTTGCTTCCATGAGATCCGCCCAGAACCTGTCCTCCCATTTTCTCTTTGCTCCTATAGTAGTCTGGGAGTACTCTTTCCTAGCCAGTCTAATTGCAGCCTGGGATTTGCTTTTGACAGCACCTATCAGGGCATTTTTCTTCTCCCTGCATTTTTTAGTATACCAACCCGGCGGCTTAGGCAACTTCTTGCACTTGCCAGTTCGGGGGGTCTTACTTGGGAGAATGAAAATGTCACTTAAGGCCTTGGTTGTGTCACAAAAAAGCGCTGTGACTTCCCCAGACAGAGAAGTCAACGAGTCCAATTTAGACTGAGCTATTTCTAAGAGTGCCCCAATAGCTAGCACTTTCTCTTCAACTATGATAAGCTTACTCCATTTCAAGCGTCTACCGCAATTGGAAGGATATACTTCCTGAGGGCTAGGTGCTAAGTGAGACAGATGCACCCCCTGGTTCCCAGTCCACAAGGGATGGAGGGCAAGAGAGAGGAGATTGTGATCACTCTCAACTGAAGGGATTACCTCCATGTCCTGCAAGAAACTCCAAAGTTTAATGTCAAGGAGAATATAATCTATCCTAGACGTATGGTTAGCCCTGTTATAAGAATGGGCTCCAGAAGGATCTGACATCGTCCTTCCGTTAGCAGCCCTAAGGCCAAATTCCATGTTTAAGGAGTTAATTTGAACCACCACTTGTGACCACCTCCTAATAGGAGGTATAGTTAGGACTGGTATCCCTCTCCTAATATCTTCATCGGCGGTTCCCAAGGTGTCCTCCAACCCGAGGGGCTCAAACGTACAGTTTAGGTCCCCCGCAACCAGGACATGAGAACTAGTGGGACGCTGCCTAAGCAAAGTTTCCAACCCTAATACTATAGGTGACTGCGAGCCTCCCTTCGTGCCCCTGGCGTAGATATTAAAGATGTCCAAGATCAGCCCTCTCAGCGGTCCCTTAATTGATATACTCAGTAGATCAGGTAAATTTGACACATACTGAGTAACTTGGCAGCCAAGTGAAATAGCAACCCATATAAGCAGGCCTCCTGAGGGGTGGCCCTTCCCCGAAAGGGGGGAGACTGCTGGTACAAAAAAGGAAGAATAACCTACCTTGTGGCAAGGCTCCCTACTCCAAGTTTCTTGGAAGATGCAAATAGAGGAGCCTTCCACAAGGGTATTTCAGTCGGGTAAAGCCAGCTTCCTCAAAATACCCGCAACATTCCAGCTTAGAATCCTTAAGTCTAGGGGCCAGATGTAGGAGCCAAAATACCGGTCGGTAACGGCTGATTTCGGCTGTTACCGACCGGTATTCAGTATTTGGCATGTAGGGGCCCTATTTTACCGATTCAGTAAATTTACCAAATCGGTAAATTTACCGAATCGGTAAAATACCGAATCGGTATTTGTACCGATTCGGTAATTTTGAGATGTAGGTGGGACTCTTCTGAGTCCCAAAGGCCTTACCGAATCGGTATTTTACCACCCAATCCAATTGGGTGGTAAAATACCGATTCCAGGTGTGCATGCACATGTGTGCATGCACATCTATGGCATGTGACAGACAGACATGCCCTTAGGGCATGTCTGTGTGCCACATGTCACACATGCCTGAAATCGGGGTGCTAGAGGGTGTCAAAGTGACACCCCCTGCACCCTTGCAACATTCGGTATTTACTGAATCGGTAAATACCGATTCGGTAATGCCCATTGATTCCTATGGGCTTCAATGCCCATAGGAATCAATGGGCATTACCGAATCGGTATTTACCGATTCAGTAAATACCGATTCTTACAGAATCGGGAATTCAATTACCGATTCTTCCTAAATCTCCCCCCTTCTATTTTACCGATTCATAAATACCGAATCGGTAAAATTCGGTATTTATGAATCGGTAAAATATACTTACCTACATCTGGCCCCTAGATCCCCCGCAGCATGCTCCCTGAGGGGTTCATTGCTGGATACCCCCTCCCTCTCATGGGATGTCCAAGGTACACTTTCTCCTTGCTGAATCCCGACAACCAGGTTAAAATCCTGAACTAGGGGACTGCGTACAACTGGTGAAAGTGGCGGACTGGCGTTGATTGGGCCTAGGGCATGAGGCTCTAACACAAGTCCTGGGCTCGGGGGCAGGGGAACCACCCCAGGGAAAATATCGTTTCAGTATCCTGGCATTCTCCCGTATGGCCCTGACCATACAACCGGCTGATGTGGCAAGGGGATGAAATGATTCTCGGGAGGGGTAAGATTGTGCCTCCATCTCCCACCCCAATTACTACCGTATTGGTTTCCTACAGATCTCGGGTAGAAGTAGGTCAAATCGTCTACCCCAATGCCTGCACCACTAGGCCCCAAATTCTGGTTGCTGATCGTTTGGGCAACCCTAACATCCTTAAAATTAACCACCACACAGTCTCCCTCAAATTGCTTGTGCCCATAGCCTACCCACCCTACCCTTCTGACACCTAGGATCAGACCATCTAGTTCCCTGGGGAAAGGTATGTTAGTCCTTAACCAATGCATGGTTTTGTTTTTTAGCATTTGGTAGGATTCTTGCTGGTCAGCCTTCAAGGGTGGTACATTAGTAAGAATGGCGACATAGGGCTGACAGTCTGGTGGTAAGTTCATGGGTGGTATTCTGGGGGCCTCTTTAGGAGGGGGCGCATCAAGCTGGATAGCTGATGGAGGATTAGGGCTGATTCTTCTTGGTTGGACTAGCTCAAGGCCTTTGCTAATACCAGAATTTCTTAGACTAACAGGGCCATTTGTACCAGGGACCTCGGAACGCACAAGCATCTTAACAGGGAGAGTAATGGCCTTTGGTATGTTTTGATGATCTGTAACGTTCGTCGTTGCCATCCCTGGGTACCGAACACCCCCATTAGAGGCCACAGTGGGCGCAGCAGGAATATTTGCCGCAGCCACCCCTTTAGCCGTTCCAGATGCAATAGGTGGGCCCTGTGTGGGTATAGGGGTCGCCCGGACAACAGACCCCCCCCCCCAGTCCATCCTCCCTAATTTTAGAATGTAACTTAATGAGAGATTTTATGGAGAAAAAGTTGTCCAGGCTCACTTGCTCAAACCTATCCAACCGCTCTGCCAGCCCTTTAACTCTCTCAGATCAACAAAGATTTCAGCATTTTCTCTATATGGGCAATCAAGGGGATCTCATGGGGTGGGAGCTCAGCAGGGTCTGTAGTCAGATCAACACATGGCTTCACTGCTATAGCGCCGGAGGCTCCCCCCCATAACCCCCTGGGGGTAACATACACCCACCCCTGCGCCCTCATGGCTCACACCCGCCCCTATGCCAAGTCTCCTAAGTTTCTTGTAGGGTTTGGGATGACAGCCTTTGCGCGAGCTAACAATTCTTTTCCTTTTGGTGAGGACAGGTCTATTTGCTGTCAGCGATGCCAACACTGGTGGAGGGAGGGTATCCCCATGGCTAGAGGGAATGATGGGAGGGGGCATAGGGACGGAGGCATCACTAGACTGTAAATCTGTAGCATCTTCTACGATAAGTGGGGCTATGTCTGCCACTCTCCAACCTATCCGAACTGTCCCTTAAAACAGTAACCCCTGGATGTTCTAAAGGAGAAGAAGCATTCACCATGGGGTCGGTTGCGCGTGCTGGAGAAGGAACTAGCGCCAAAGAGCCCAATGACGACCGCTTCTCTGGGAGGTTTTTGAGAAGTTTGATGGATAACCGACGCTCAGCGCGTCTCTCAGCCAGTGCTATTTCTCTATCTATCTCTCGAGTAGCCCTGAGAAAATATTTATCTAGGGGTCCTAATATTGAAACCCCTACTGTAGAGGGTAAGGGAATTGGTGTACACGTAGTCATACTATAACCAAATATCAGTAGTAAAATAAAACTTAACCACTATAGTCGACTCCGTAAAAAGTCCCGAAAGTATAGTAGTCCTTTAACAATGGCAGTTAATAGTATCAGACAGGAAACGACTCACTGTGTCGAAGTCAGAGGATCGGAATAAGGTCCTTGCCCAAATGTAAGAGGGTAGGCCCAGCCCAGCCTCCTGCAGCCCCTGACGGCCACAGACGGCCCGCCCTTTGTCCGGGCTTAGACCCGCGCGCGTCCCGCGTGCGCGAGCCCCTAATCATTAAAATAGGAGGAGGAGATGGGGGCGGGAAGAGGACCAGCTGCGGCAGATTGAGCTACGCACTGCCCGCTGGTCCTCGCAGTCCTGCTGGGGTCCGGAATGAGTCTTGTCCAAAGCCCTGCAGCAAAGTCTCTTCACTCGAGCGGCTCCCGCGGAGCAGGGGCCGCGAGAAGTGGGCTTGGCGTCCGCGGGGCAAAGAAACACGCACAGCAGTCCAGTGAGTCGGACCCCTCGGCACACACAATACAGGAATCCGACAAGATGATGGCAGCTCGGCCCTTTAATCAATCCGTGAGATGGGGGCAGGAAGAGGACCAGCTGCGGCAGATTGAGCTACGCACTGCCCGCTGGTCCTCGCAGTCCTGCTGGGGTCCGGAATGAGTCTTGTCCAAAGCCCTGCAGCAAAGTCTCTTCACTCGAGTGGCTCCCACGGAGCGGGGGCCGCGAGAAGTGGGCTTGGCGTCTGCGGGGCAAAGAAACACGCACAGCAGTCCAGTGAGTCGGGCCCCTCGGCACACACAATACAGGAATCTGACGAGATGATGGCAGCTCGGTGCTTTAATCAATCCGGGAGATGGGGGCGGGAAGAGGACCAGCTGCTGCAGATTGAGCTACGCACTGCCCGCTGGTCCTCGCAGTCCCGCTGGGGTCCGGAATGAGTCTTTTCCAACGCCCTGCAGCAAAGTCTCTTCACTCGTGCGGCCGCGAGAAGTGGGCTTGGTGTCCGCGGAGCAAAGAAACACGCACACCTGTCCAGTGAGTCAGGCCCCTCGGCACACACAATACAGGAATCCAATCCTTCAAATGAAATTCTGAGTATAGGCTGTACAATGCGTGGTCTGCAGATCAAGTTGCAATATGGCTTCTTCATTGGCAGCCGGAGTTTGCCCCACGGACAGCCCGGGTCTTTCTGCCGCTCCGGGTCTGCGCACCGGTGTAGTATAAATGTTACGTATACTAGTAAGGCAACTAAAGTAAATATTAGATCAATTTTTCTCCAGTGTATGGTAGTTGGTACTAGTATCCTTAAGTAAATCTGTAACATGTTAATTAGGCCAAGTAATGTAACCCTCCTTTCTAACTTCGGAAGGTCCAATGCTTTCTCCGTACATTAATAGCGGATGTGCCTGTTAATGAATTGACGAGCAGGGAACACAAGTGCATTGTGTCTGGAGAGAGCTGACCTCGGGCATTTCATATTTCTTTCACATATGTATTTTAAATTATGATTTTGCGTATGCAAATTAGAAGTTGTTTTCACTTAAAAAACTGTGAAGTTCTGAGGTGTTGCACATGTAAAGCATAATGTATAAAATCAGTAAGATGTGATAGCCATGCAGACGTTGAAAGAGGCGGCCCAACTGATGGCGTTATACAGGGATTCTATACCTATCAGAAAAAATCTTAAATTTAGAGCACGCCACCGATGGGGCACGTGGCGGGCCCGGGGGGTCATTATTTTATGCAGTTTTGGGCCCACAGTGTAGGCAGAGGGCCCCACCGGCAGTTATATTTTTTCTTATCTAGGGCCCGCTACCCATGGGATGCATGGTGGGCCTAGAGGGCTTTATTGTATGCAGAATAGCAAAACAGTGCTGCAAAAATTCAGCAAAATGTCCAAATTGATACCACATAAATTTCAAATTTGTTCTGCAAAATGTTCTATTCCATGCTTCAATATCCTTGGGGTCTGAAAAGGTACACTGTACTACGATTTCCTTACTGCTAAAATCAAAATGAACTATGCATTAAAAAATTAATTAGAGCTACAAAACCAATAAGCAAGAGGAATGAGAATTATCACAGCAGGGCACACCGATGTATGCAATATTATGCTGTTTCAGCTACGTCCCAGCTACTACGCATCCTGATTTATGATGTAAAAGGTACACTGTACTCTGATTTCCTCACAGCTAAAATTAAAAAAAAACATACATTCACAAATTAATTCAAGCCATTTACCAATAAGCCTGGGGCACGTAAATTGGCACAGTAGGGCTGAACTATCAGACCAAATATTATACACTTTAAATTGTGTCTCTGTCTGATATGGTTCCTGACTTATGACGTAAACTGTACAGTTTTTTTCGAAGACTCTGCAGCGAAATGTATATGGAATTCAAACTAATATGAATTTGCAATTAAAATATAAAGTATATTTACCAGTTGCAGGCCTCTTCACCATCTTGAGTACTGAAATGGAGGTTAACATGAGACTATTCTGGTAGCAAGGCTCAATAAGAAACAGAATTAAAAAATATTATAAGAGACCAGAGCCACAACCTCTTCTAGTAGTAGCTGACAGCTTTGCTAAAATAGAAACAAAGTCAAACTCTAGGTATAAAGCCATTAAAATAATTAAATAGATATGAACAACATTACCGAAGTCTACATGGCTGTAAAAAGTTTACATTTTGAAAGATAAGTTGAACTTTGGAAAGTGTTGGAGATTTCACCAACACTATGCACTTTAAATTATGTGCATTACAATGTAAAAGGTATGAAGTACTTTGATTGACTTGCTGTTTCACAGCAAAACAAACTATACTTAATTTGAGCCACTTAGCAATTGGCCTGAGGCTTGAAATTTGTCGCACTATGGCAGATTGACTTTACCAACTGTATGCACCTTAAATTGTGTTGTTATATAGCCGAACCAAGAAATGAAAATGCTTATTTTTGTTGGCGGAAGTGCCAATGTCGAAGTAGAGGAGAAGAAGCTTGAATGGTCCTCAAAATAACCACTTGCACCCATGGTTATCAAAGGTGGTAGCGCAGTATCACCGTGATGTTGTTGAGTACTGTTCGGCTCCTCACTTTGGGACTCATCTGCGAGGTAAGCATTCGACTTTATCGTTGGATGAGGATGGTGGCAGAATAGCAAAAGATCAATGGCGGAGTCCATCTCCCCCTCAGAGAGAAGTTTAAGTGAAGAGGATGAATTAACCGGATTCAAAGAGATAGCGTTGCATGAAACTGCTGGAGTCACGCTATTCAGAATCAACCAGATGGCGTAACTTGCCATTGTCCACTGAAATGTATCTGTTTTTTCTTTGCGACCAGGCAAAGGTGGTAGAATTACTGTACGTGTACCCTTCAATCCAAGCACTGGAACTGGTGTACGATAAGAGGGATCAAATTCTTTTCTGTTCTCCAGCTTTTCTCGTACCAGATCTCCAATGTTAGAAAGCCAGCCAGCGACCAGAATCATTAGTGCAGCATCATTGGCAGAGGGCAAATGTTCAGTTGCGTAGCTGTCACAGGTCTTTTGTAGATCCTGTGACATAGCAGAATGATTATCTATGTCAAAGGCTGCAGCAGCTGCTACAATGTATAGACCATCGGGCACAAACATTTTAATGCCAAAGAGCATTTCGTATGGGGTCCGCCCAACCAGAGATCTTCTAGGAAGGTTATTGAGTGCACGTTGAACCCCGTTCAAATGGGTCAACAAGTTCCTGCTTGTACCTAAGACTCTAGCTGTCAAAGATTGCTTTAAGTCAAGGTTCATTTGCTTCACTATAGAATTGCCCTCGGGCCTGTATGGAGACGAAAACTGCACTTGCACCCCCAAAAACTTTCTTGCGACGTTGTATGCCTTAGTGGTGAACGCTGGACCTTAGTCAGAATGGAACCCTGACAAAGACACGCAAATCTCTAATGACATTTCGAGCGTCAGCACTGCGTTGTGGCCAAACCCAGAAGAATCTAGTGCACGAATCAACTGCAACAAAAATATATTGATATGCAGTATCTGACGTCAACGGACTTCAGTGATCAAGCTATATGCAGCCGAATGGCTGATTCTATATGTATAGTTGTGTCTGTGGTAGACATGAAACTGTAGAGGGTTTGATTTGTTGATAAACATGACAAGAAAGCACATCACTACGATTTGTTTGTATAAACCATGCCACCAATAACGTTGCTGTAGAATAGACACTGTTGCAGACACTCCAGCATGTGTGGAAGCCATGCCTTCATGAGCTGAAATAATTAAAGGAAGTCTGCGGTCCATTTTGGCAATCAGCCAATCCTCAACTGACGGAATACAAGCATAAGGACGTGTTTGGGAGATAAATGATAAGAACATTTTGTAGACAATCCCTGTGGATAAGCAGTTCCATCCTTCGTAGCAGCTATAGCTGCCAAGATGTCATTATCTATCTTAGTCATGGACCTTATAACTGCTGCACCAGAACACGAGGCTACTGCAGATTTAGCTGCCTCGTCAGCTAAAGAATTACCAACAGCATGTGCTCCCACACGCTGAAGGCAAAGAGTGTGTATAACCTGTGTGAGCGGCAGAAGTGTTTTAAGCTCTGCCACTCAAACCCAGAGCATTTTATGCTTTGTTGTGTGGCCTTTAGAGTCTCTATAATCATTTTGAGACCAAAAGAATAAGTTGTCATTAAAAGACTGGACACAGTAGTAAGAATCGCAGACAATAAGAGTAGTCACATTAGGATCTGCAAACTTGAGAGCTAGATTTAGAGCACGCAGCTCCGCCAATTGTGCCGTACAGTCCTTAAGTGCCTGTGTATGCATCATGGAGGACTCAAACTCTCCATTCACAATGGAACTGGAAACAATAGCGCAAGCCGTGGAATAAGCATGTTTAGACCCGATGGACGGCAGAGCCGTGCCGTCAGTATTGCTGATACATTCATACTCATCCAAAGAAAGCAAAGACAACGAAGGAGGATGAACATGTTCATATTGTAAAAACTCCTGTGTTTCAAATATAAACATGATATCAGCCAATGTCAAAGAAGTAGCCTATTGAATCCAATGAGGATGTAAAACTTTAGAGTTTGGTACACTTGCCTAAGTCACCACTTCCAAAGCAGGGATAGGCGAAACCATAAGAATGCGTTTTCCCTGCGCCAGTAAGAGTTCTTTCAGAATTGCCATTTGGACCGCAGTTAAAATCTTTTCAACATTGGAAAACTCATTTCCACTGCTGTATACAGATGTGATTTGTATGCAATAGGTACTGTGTCCCCTTCGTTGAACGTTCAGTACGTGAAACCCACCGTCCCTGAAACAATATGTATGACCAGGCCCATAAAATTATCACGTCTCAACAAGAAGTTAGTCTCTAGCAGATCAGACTGCAGAGAACATAATATAGTGGCATGCTCTGGTAACCAGCAAGTAGAAATGAAGGTAGATTGTTTCAATGTATAAAGCGGTTTGATACGCTGGGCGTAATCAGGAATGTATGTTCTCTCAAAATTCAAAAATTCCAGGAAAGGTTTAGTAGGAATTTGTAATTGTGCACATTTCTCCCAAAAGTGGGTGGATAAGCCCATACCTTCATTGTTGAGCTTGTAGCCCAAAAAGAGCACTGCCAAGCAAGCAATGTGTGATTTTGCAAAGTTAAATATGTATCTGTAGTCTGCGAACGACAATATATTTCTGTCAACTCGGAGTATATGCGGCATGAGCTCGTCGTCTGTCAGATAAATATCATCAACGTACAAGAATACATCCGGGTCTATGCTGTGCAATAAAGAGTCAACTCATACAGCAAAAGCCCCGGGGCTGTTCTCATACCCCTTAGGCAAGCGTGTAAATTTGTATCTGATTCCCAACAGCGTTGAATGCTGTCAAGTCACGGTTCTCAGGAGCCAAGTTGTGACTATAGAAACCATTGGATATATCCAGTGTTGTCTTATATGTTTTACGAAGAATGTTGTTCACTAGCGCAGAGCTGTGGGTGTTCTGTACCGCAAATATAGAACAATGACTATTACAATTTTGATCATCTAAAACAATGCGTTTTGAACCGTTTGGTTTTGATACCGGAAAAATTGGATTATTCATAGGAGATATACAGGATTCAATAACACCTTGATATTCCAATTGAGTCAAAATGCCACAAAAAGGAGCTTTAGCCTCCCGCCTTATTGGATATTGCGGTTGTGGCTGTGGCATAGACTGTAATGGAATCTCGTGTGCCCAGGGAATCTCTATCCCAGCCCACCTGATTACGGTACACCGCCGGAGCAAGGGCCAAAGCCCACTCAGCTGCAAAAGCCTTTGCATGCTCCTTAGGGCTGTATGGTGAAAAACTCAGATGTATCACGTCTTCTCCCCTAGAAGCGCCAAAACAAATGGTGGAGGCCAATCGCCTCCGCCAACAAAATGTCATAAGAGGAAGTCTGATTTTGCCCCCAAAAACACTGTAATTGTACGCTGTATATCACCCTCAATCTAGAAGACCACTTCATATAGTCTATCCGGGGGAGCAACTTGAGTATCTGCTGTTTCTACTGTAATAAATGTATCAGTTGCTCTCGCTTCCAGACAACCTCCGCCGCACTGTCGAGCAGAGTTACCGCCCATGTCCAATCTAGAAGTTGTGTTCTTACCGTCTGAGGCATACTTTACTATTAGAGCAGCAAATCTTTTCTTCTGATACAGGGGTCTAAAACGAGGCAGGTCCTCTTGTTTTGCTTTAAGGTCCCTGCTGTGTGGTCGAACCCTTGCCACGATCTTGGCATTCCCCACCACCAACTTGTGAGTCCAATGTGTCCTGTAAAGAATGAGGAATTTATCAGGACTCTTAATTTTCGCGCGATCGCTCAAGTCATAAGTACACTTAGAAGACTCAGTTGTCGATGAACTAAGCATGGGCGAATTTTGCGAATCTCGCGTTCGCGAATTTTGCGGATTTGCGAACTCGCAATTCTCAAAATCCGCGAATTCTCGCGAATTTGCGGATTTTTTTTTTTTGTGTTCGCGCGGGTTTCTGCCAGTTCGCGAGGGTTTTGTACAATTTCGTAAACGCGAACTTACCTGTCGGGTCGCAAGTTTTGCGAACTTGTTGTTTCTACGTGTCCAGCCTGTTTGGGACACTCTTCTTCATCACTGCCACTCTCTGTCACCACTGCCACTCTCTGACTACTCATGCCACCCTCTGGCCCACCCATGCCACCCTCTGTTTCATCACAGCACCCTCTGGTTGTCCAGTCAGTGTACATTATTGTGGCAAAGCAAAGCACACCTTCCCTGCCTCAAGTGACCTGAATTAATTTGGGGCTGATTAATGTGTCACAGAATATTTTTTTAGCTGGCACCTGCTTCCTTAGTGCTTCCTGATTAGTGATCTTTTGCACTTGCTAAGTGCTTTCATTGTTGCAAAATTAGTTACAACACCTGCCCTGCCCCAACTGACAATAATGAATTAGGGGCTGATTAATGGATTTGAACTTCCAGCCTGGCTCCTGCTTGTCTCCCTTAGCTGTAATTCAGGGCCTTTGTGGCATATGTGTAACTATTCTGAGGTTCAGAGCAGGGTCACATAATAGTTGCAAGTAGGCAACTGAACTCTGGAGGGGCCCCTCAGGAAGCACTACAGGAAATGGCTACTAATGATGAGCCTGAACTTTTGAACCTGGTAAGTAGTTTCAGTTTTGCTAAGATCGTATTTCTGCAATTTAGCGCTTATTCGCGGGGCGCGAAGTTGTACTGGGAAGCCGCGAACTCACGCGAACAGTGTGAGCAAGCCATAAAATCCGCTGCTCGCGGATTTGCGGATTTTGCGGGAGATTCGCGAATCTCGCAGATTGCGAATTTACCGAAAATCCGCGAGCGAAACGGATTTTCCGCCCATACTTACGGTGAACCAGCACGCAAACCCTGCTTCTGCTGTTGCTGCCCCTGTTTTCTATTTTTCCAATTATTTTTAGGAAAGAATGGGCACCCATCTTTATTAGTCTAGGCTGTTTGTTGAGTTTGAGTTAGTGGTTGAGTAAAAGGCTTGACTACCAGACTATTGCACCCTAAGGTTTTATAAGCTTTAGCAATAATCTTGGGCAAATTGCGCTGTTTGTCTGCGTCTGCCACAGCCTCCAAGTGTTGTGCCACCTGTAAGCTCACAGAAACACCCTTAACATTTGCAAGGATTATATTGCATTCAATGTCAAGCACACCCACCAATCTCATTCCCAACTCCAAACCTGCTTCGGCCCATGTTCACCCTGAACACGTTTTATCACAGAAGGGAGAACGGTCATGGAGGGGGTGCCGAAACACATTGAATATACAGCTGCAAACACTCTTCCCCAAGTGTTACAGTCAGCCAACTCGGGAACCATTCCTTTAGGCAAACTCATGGTCAAAATCCTGTTTTCTCCAAAGGAGTAGTATTTGGAAAACAACAGTTTCGATTTGTCCACATTTTACAGCAAGCCAATAAGAAAGTTCATCCTTACTTAGCGGACGCTTGCCCATCACTGAATTGATCATTAAAGGACTGATGACTACACCACCAGGTGCAGGTGGTTGCGCAGCAACGCCAGGGTTCCCACCTATATCTTGCGCAACATGAACTGAATAACAACTCTATGTACATATAATAATGATGTATGCAATACGGGTAGCTCTGTGATTGTTGCATTGAGATAATTTGGGTGCAGGGTATACCCAGCCAAAACGGGCCACATGGCCCCATCTATCGAGAAGGGGCCTAAACGGACCGGAGTGATAGCGTGAGGAAGGGTGCCATTAAACCATATTTGATGTTGCCAAGCCGTTAGCGGAACTTCAAGAGACCTGTAAGGTCGATAATGTTGAGGATGGCCCGTGGCAGTGCATTCGTGGAACAAATTATCCGTCCCATCATCTGCCAGAAAGGTGACCCAAGAATGAAACACCTCTAACCGGTAAGCCACATTCGTCTCAGCTACAAACATCAGCGCAACACCAGCATCAGGTACTCCATATTGAGTCAAATATTCCCTGAGCAGTGCACGGTTAGGAGGTGCTATGATGACCGCCATAGCCAATAGTAGAAGATAACAACCTATATATGTCTGCGCAATAATGGGCAAAATAAAGAGAAAGACCTTTTAAAATTCAAGCTTGAAAAACCTATAACATATCACAATATAGGAGGCTACACCATCACAACCATCTCCGGGAAACAGAAGTGAAGGGTTTGTGGACAAGCACAAGCGCCGCTCAGGAGTCTCACCGATAAGAACCAGACCAAACGTTGGCGGCGCCATGTTGCTTGGATTCTGCACATACAGAGAACTATGTGCAGTAAAACGGACCTCGGTGTACAGGGGTTGTACCTTCCTACCACTTTACTACCCAAAATCCCAAAACTGACTAGCTATAGTGTCTCATTTGTTCTCCTACATAATCACGAAGCTACAAATGATTACGCAACCCAGAACACAACACTCCCGACTCTTTCAGGATTCTCGTAGCAAGACGTATCCTTTCGCTCACTCACTCATACTTGTCCACAATAAGAATGGTCAGAGTAACGTTTATAGTTCAAAATGTTTTTAACTATCGTGCTCTATTATGCACTATATAAGCCACAACCAGCAGCAAAATGCATAAATCTAAAATAGCATTGTTACAATTCCATAGAATATAAAGGGGGATCATCATATACAGACAGTGGGAAAAGGGCTGTAAGGCCTAACCACCCTCCCCTTTATAAGTTGAAGTTTATTATATAAAGGAAGATCTCTGGGCTTTGTCAGCATACCTCATACCTTAGTACCTAGATGGAAGTTTTACATCTTAGGAACAGCATAGCTCTTCTCCCTGGAAAGGTTTCTTTCCAACTGTGTGTTTAAACAACATGCATCCCTGTAATATCAAAGCATGAGTTTCCAGCAGTGTAGCTGTGTTAGCATTTTTGTCTATGTGCTAGGGACTGACCAGAGCAGAATAACAAGGGGCATTGTTTATCAACCTTGCACTTCGTGTTCATACTAAACTAAAGGTACAGCAGAGAACGCAGAAAGCAGACAGTTCTCATGTGAAAGGCACAAGTCTTGCAAAATAAAGTCATGTAGTAAAGCGTGCAAAAGCAGCATCATGGCTGGCAGCAGAGCTCATGCTAACTTAGCAATGTCGACTATGACCCTAACGGCCATATAACAATGTCTTGATCTATTATGCCTCTTGACTTATGATGTAAAAGGCATGGTGTACTTTGATGTCCTCGTTGCTAAAAAAACAAAATGGACAATAGCTTCAAAAATCAATTAAACCCACCAAGCTATGAGCAAAAGAAATGAAAATTAGAACACTAGGGCGGACTGATCTTGCATATATTATGCAATAATTATTTTTCTATCTCTTATGGTTTCTGACTTATAATGTAAAAGGTATGGTGCACTTCGATGTTCTCTATGCTAAAAAAAATTATGAACTTTATATTCAGAAATTACTTCAAGCCACTGAGCTATGAACCAAAAGCTTGAAATTTGACACTCTTGGGCGGACTGATCTCACCAATATTATGCAGGTTAAATTATGTCTCAATCTGTTATGTTTCCTAAACTGTGATGTAAAATGTACTGTGTTCTTTGAAGCCTTTGCAGCAAAAAGCACATGGCATTACGTGCCTAAATAGAAACCTATACAGCAAGCCAGAGTAACAGGTAGAAGGGGGGCTGAAGTAGATGCCCCAGGAACACTTGTTGCAAGATGCCACTGGCGTTGCTGTTTGCGCCCGAAGGCACCTTTATCTGCCTGCCAGGGCTCCCGCAGCGTAGGAACAAGAACGAGTCAGAGTAACAGGGAGTAGGGGGGCTGAACTACACACCCCAGGAACACTCGCATCAGGACTCAACTGGCGTTGCCGTTTGCGCCTGGAGGCGCCTTTATCGTCCTGCCACAGCTCCCGCAGCACTGGACGTGCATGGGTCGTGCCAAGGCATGGCCTGGGCGAAGACGGGGCCAAGAGCAGGCATTTCTGTGCCGTACACGGCCTGACAAGGCTTGGCTTGCCCCCCCCCCCCTCTTTCAGCTGAGTTAATAATATAAGGTGAGAACATTTGCTTTTACATTTTATTAACCATGGGAAAATGAGTAGGACCAACAGTCATGCATCCCTCTGTCACTATTGATAACATGTTGGAGAGGGTGGTTAATATTGTAACTAATGAAATCAAACTAAGGGAGTGTTGATTGTCCTTGGGATGTGAGGCGATACAGACTGTGCTTGGTAGCGGTGTTACATTTGTTTCTATGCTAGATGGCGGTGACTCCTTGTTTGATCAATTGAACACAAAGGACGCGCACTTTCAACTTTAACCTGTGGGTTTTCATCAACTTCAACTGCTTTGATAGCGTGTTTGAAAAAATGAGATTTCACTGCCTTTTTTGAACATGGCAATTATTTTAATTCATAAAGCATGTTTTCGAAATAATCATCATTTCCAATGTGAAGTTAATTTACAATCACTGGAATTTTACGGTGTTACAATATGCCCAATGCATTTCGGGTTTGTCGAAAAACCCTTCGTCAGGGGCCTGCAATAAATGAAAAACATACAAGACCTTAGCATTCAAAAAGTACCGTTCTAAATATTCAAACAAAAAATGATACCAGTACATACATTCCGTTAAACAAAGACCCGACTGAAGACTACCAACAAGTTCTTTCAAGGATTCTTGAGCACGCAGTAACCATGCAATGGATTGACGAACAAACCAAGAACTTTCTAATAACCAATTACTCAAGGAGACCCAGGCTATACATGTTGCCAAAAATACACAAAAACGATAAAATACCACCTTTCAGACCCATAGTGTCAGCCTGCGGATCAATATCGGGAAGTATAGGCAAATACGTGGATTGGTTTTTACAACCGATAGTACAAAAAACCCAAACATACATCAAAGACACCACCACATTTCTGAATTTTCTAAGAGACATAGTTCTAGATAAAAACACTGAATACTGGCTATGCACCATAGATGTGGTATCACTGTATACCTCAATACCACATAATGAAGGACTGGAAGCATTGGAATGGAATCTTCTAAAAGAAGAACACTGTAAAGCGAACAAAATCTTTTTGCTTGAACTGATAGCTATTACCATACCATAGCTTTACCATAGCTATTTTGAATGGAATAAAACGTTCTACAATCAATGCACCGGCACCTCAATGGGGCTTTTTAGCGAACGCATAACATTCGCACATAGTAGATCTAAGAATTTAAAAGAAATCCTGAACACCAAGAAACCAAAACCGATTCAATACAAAGGAATGACCAAATGTCTAAATTGCACGCACTGCAATAATGTCATAATTGGAAATACTTTCATGCACCCCACCCAAGGGTATGAAATCAACCTTAAGTACACAGGTAAATGTGACTCCAAAAATCTGATCTACGCAATCAAATGCCCCTGTGGTAAAATATACATTGGACAAACAGAACGAAAAGTCAAAGTAAGGATATCAGAGCATAAGAGCAATATTCGAACAAAGAACACGAAATCCGCTCTAGCCACCCATTGGATAGACTGTAACCACCAAATTGCACAATTGAAATACACTATACTTGAGATATTGCCGCAACGCTGTGACAGGGACTCTACTAAACAGCGCCTGCAAGCAGAATTTTTTGGGATCAAAAAACGTAATGCATTGTAACCGATCGGAATTAACGATCGAATCGAAATGTCTTGTTTTCTATAAATTTGTATATATGCACAACATCAGACTTGTTAGGCTGAGCCTACTTCCTCATTAATCTTATAATTGACTATGCTATAACTCTGCTTTTAACACATTCTGATTGATTTTCCATTCATCGCAGTATTGTTAAAAAGTTCTTTTATTCACCCAAATAAGTTCCATTTTCTCGGATCATGTTGTTATATTATGTTTATTACACTGCAATTGTTGTGAAGATAGTCTTTTTTCCTTTCGTTCTCGCAATCTATGCACCACTTTGTTTACCCTTTCCATCGGTTATAAGCATTGACCAATGACAGCGCAGCTCACTTGATCACATGATCGGAATTTTTGCATGAATGCTACTAGACTTTATGTCTAAGTACGCTATTTGGTACACCACTCTTTTTTTCACAACACCACCCGGTTTATCTGTAGAAACGTTCGTCTCACTTTTCAATTTTTTTTCGGCAAACACACCGAACATACGGTCCACTTCCGTACGCTCGCGATCACGTGACTTTGTCACTTTCCTATATACACCGACCTGATAGGCTAACCCAATATCCACGCTCTTCCGCGTTGGGAAACGCCGACTGAGAATACAGCGATCATTTACAAACCGTAAGTTTTAGCGCAGCATGCTAACCTCCCGTAATTTCCCGAACCAGAACCCGCACTTTTGTTTTACTAAACGCTAATTCTTTGCCACACTCTTTGGCTGATACAAAGTAACACTGTTAGATCCCACACACTTTATGCTTTAAAATCGGACTGTTACCCACGGGTTAGAACTTGTACTGAGTGTATTGAGAATGTTAATCACAGACTGCAATGTTTTGTTTGAATATTTAGAACGGTACTTTTTGAATGCTAAGGTCTTGTATGTTTTTCGTTTATTGCAGGCCCCTGACGAAGGGTTTTTCGACAAACCCGAAATGCATTGGGCATATTGTAACACCGTAAAATTCCAGTGATTGTAAATTAACTTCACATTGGAAATGATGATTATTTCGAAAACATGCTTTATGAATTAAAATAATTGCCATGTTCAAAAAAGGCAGTGAAATCTCATTTTTTCAAACACGCTATCAAAGCAGTTGAAGTTGATGAAAACCCACGGGTTAAAGTTGAAAGCACGCGTCCTTTGTGTTCAATTGATCACACTTGATCCTTCATCTACAAAGGTACTGACAGACACAGTACAACAAGGATAGCGCCAACACAAATCGAACATTACTAAACTTATCAAACCACGGGCGCACAAAGATACTAATAACCACTGGTGACTCCTTGTTTACCGTGGCTGGTCCCGAGCTCCATGCTTGTGGTACTGATGGCTCTGGGTATGATCTTCTCATTAATCAACACATCACAACCGTCCACATTGCAACCATGGCTGCTAAATGCAAAAGACCATCAGGAAAGACTATATGCACCAAAAGGAAGCAGCGTCCCAACGCACTGACCTAACTTCTTGAATACAGCCATCACCTAGCTCAAAATCTATGGCCAAACCAGCAAACAATGACGCTACCTGATCCTCTTAAGCCCAGACTGAAGCTAAACCTGAGACATCTGACATAGAGCAGTCTGGTATTAACGTATTATGCTCCTGGTTTGGTGATTTAATAGATAAGAAACTCAATCCTCTGATGGATCACTTAGAGACTCTAATGGACAGGTTTTGCAGTCGGGTAATGGCTGCTAATACCGATGCTCTGGCAGGAGGGGATAATCACTTGATCAACGTTTTGGCCCTAAGAGTCAAGCCAATGGGGATCACTGTCTGCTGGACAGTCCTTCAACTGTATCTTCTAACAGATGTACGCAATTGATTGATAGGCAGCCTCCAAACACCATGGTAACACATAATCCCATAAGTAGTGAACACCCGCACATTTTAGTTTGGAAGGGCCCTATGCCCTCCCCAGTCCAAAAACCAAACCTTACTCTATACCTAATTATTTCCCAGAACCTTCTGGTAAGAGCACTTGTGTTACCCATCACTCCCCAAATGGGACTAGTTTTAAAACCAACATGGACATGTTGAATTTGCCTCCAGCTGCTTGCCCTTATGTTCTGGTGTTGGCTGGAGTGCATTCACTTAAGGCACATTATAACAAATCCTGGGGAGAGCTTCGTAACAAATGTGCTGACTGGCTGTGAAAGAACAAACAGTTTAATGTGATGAATATTAATGAGATAATTATAGTACAGAGAATGGGGGGATTTGGTGGTTCAGCTAAACACATTGAAGGGGATTGCATTGTAATACATTTTCGCAGACCCTCTTTGGTATGAGGCTATATTAATACAAGAGACCCCTAGACATACTAACATTTGGCCATTGCCCCTAGGTTATTTTTTATAGACTACCCCCAGGAGCTATTACATGAGGCACATTATCCTTTGCTGACCAGAACAAATTTGAGATGTTGACTGACCTAGAAGCCCAGGACTGACTCACGCCAATAATAGCCGGCGGAGCTGATCCACCATCTCCACGCTTATTGCGTGCATCCCCGATGGTTGTTCAATCGGACATAGAAGGGGCTTTGGCTCGTGATAACCAGGTCCCGAAAATACTTAGTTGGAACGTGGCTGGTCTACAATCAAAGACACACAGTAGCGCAGCGGACGAGCGCAGCGGACGAGCGCAGCGGGAGCGCCGTTTGCGCGCCGAAGTTGCGCCTAAGGCAAGCCCGTCTGCGCCAAGTCCGCGACAGGTGCAGGAAACTCTGCCCTAACCCCCCCTTAATAAGGTACCAGCCCAATGACCTGCACCGTCTACGCGGTACGAACAAATGCAGCTGCAAGCTCGATATGATGAACTTCAACGGTTCGTTCAGCTGTAGACTCTGCCGTTGGTCTTCTGTCAGAACCCCAGCTCAATCGCCCACCCCCACATCCTACCCCATGGTTAACCTGCCGCACTTTAAAGGAGGACTGATTAACGCCCGCTCCATGTGTAGGCACAGCCAAGACATAAGAGACCCTATCCTCAATTTAGACCTCGATTGCCTTCTGATAACGGAAACCTTGCTAACGGACGATAGCAATCCGGATTTAGCCATCGCCCTCCCCCAGGGTTTCTCCATTTTCAGACAAGACAGACTGAAAGGGAGAGGCGGAGGAGTTGCTATAATACTCAGAAACAGCTTCAACTGCCATACTTTTAACTTAGACCCCCTAAAAGACATCGAAGGCCTTGGTTTCTCAATCAAACTTAACGAATCCTCGTCCTTCTCAGGAGGATTGATCTATCGCCCACCCGATAATGCCACCAGGTTCCTAGACACGCTGAGCGACTCTTTGGGTCACCTTCTACTTAGATACCCAGACTTCACTCTTGTCGGGATTTTAACTTACACCTTGAGTCCAAATCCGACTTACAGACCAACAACTTTCTACAGACCCTAGAAATTTTCAACCTTCAGCAAAGTGTCACCCAGCCCACTCACTTACTAGGGCATACACTCGATGGGGCTTGCTCTAACTTTCCCCTTCTAACTACCCTACCCCCGGTCCCACAAATATGGGCAGATCATAGTTTGATCCCGTTCCATATTAAAACCTCACGCCCGCAGACCACCAGTAAATCCAGCTCACACTTGGACAACCTCGTCAACTGGAAAAAGATACAAGAAATTCTCGTGTTAAATCCTATCACCCAATCTCAGGCACCTAATCTCACCGGTGACGCTGAACATGACGCTAATCTTTTCCACAGCTGGATTTCTCAGGAAATCAGTGCACGTGAACCTTCTAATCGCCCCCGAAGAACAGACAAAAAACCTAAGACCAATGCCCCCTGGTTCACCTCCGATCTAGCTACAACTCATCTATCTTGTAGAAAAGCTGAACGCAAGTGGCGTAGAACGTACGACAATGCTGACCGACTTTCATATATTCAGCTGAGGAAAATATACCATTCCAACATTAAAACAGCCAAAAAAATCTTTTATATGAACGCTATTAGGGAGTCCAAACAGAAACAAAAAACACTGTTTTCAATAGTGAAGACGTTCACTCAGCCCAGAGCGTTACAACCTGAAATTCCCCCTTCTCAAGAGTTTTGTAACAAAATCGCCGACTTCTTTGAGGAGAAAATCGACGCCATCCAAAAAAACTTTCCTCCTCCTCAAGCAACTCAGGTTTCAAGCAACTCTGCTCCGAAAGCAATTCCAGTTGGAAGTCTTAAAAACTTTACACCGGTTAGTCTAGATCAAACTAGAGAAGTTATCTTGGCATGCAAATCTGGATCTCCCTCTGACCCTTGCCCCCCCAGAAATCTCCACCAACTCATTGACGTGGTGAACCCAATCATTAACAACATTGTTAACTCCTCTCTTAGCACGGGATCTGTGCCTCGTTTGTGGAAACAGGGAATAGTTAAACCCCTGATGAAAAAATCCAACAAATCCCCCTCCGAGCTCACTAATCTCCGTCCAATATCGCTCCTCCCTGCTCGTGGAAAGATCACTGAACAAATGGTTTACAGGGAACTCAAAAGGTATCTCGAAGTTCACAACGTACTCCACCCCCAACAATCAGGATTTCGCCCCCATCACTCTACAGAAACTGCACTGATTGAATTAACAGACTCGATAAAGCTGCTGCAGGACAAGAAGAAGAATGCCGTCCTCATTCTTCTAGACCTCACAGCGGCGTTTGATACCATCTCGCATTCCATCCTGATTAACAGATTGAAAGATATAGGTATCTCTGAGGTGGCTCTAGCATGGGTAAAGTCTTTTTTAACCGACAGATCTCAAACAATCGCTCTAGGTCCTTTCCTCTCCAAAGAGAAGAAGGTTTCATCAGGAGTTCCTCAGGGCTCCATCCTGAGCCCTCTCCTCTTTAACATTTACCTAATTCCACTCATATCTCTGATTGAGTCATTCGGCATACTTGTAACATCGTATGCCGATGATACGCAACTCATCGTGCCCTTAGAGGAAAACTCGACTAAGGCAGAACAAAACCTCAAAAACTGTCTGAAGGCTGTCTTCCACTGGATGGATATAAACCATCTAAAATGCAACTCCAGCAAGACAGAGATCCTCCCAATGGGAAAAAACACCATCTTCTGTCCAGGCCTATGGTGGCCGGAAGATTCAGCTGCCCCCCCCCCCCCGACCGTAACAACTGCAAGGAATCTCGGTGTCTTGTTCGACACCGATTTTTCCTTCGACCAACACGTCAGGACTGTGGCTGGCCGATGTTTTGGAATCATAAAATCCCTAAAAATTGTTTTTTACTTTTTACCGTTAGACTCTCGAAAAACCGTAACAGTGGCCCTAGTACTCGCACGCTTGGACTACTGCAACGGCCTCCTGGCTGGAGCAAAGAAGGCTACACTTAAAAAACTTCAAAGCGTACTTCACACCGCAGCCAGATTAGTTCTAAAGCTTCCCAGAAAATCCTCAATATCCGCAGCTTTAAAATCCTTACACTGGCTCCCACTTCATAAAAGAATATTTTTCAAGATTCTTATTGTTGCCTTCCGGGCATTCAATAACTCCGGCCCAAAATACCTCACCAGGCGTTTCCCCCACTACAACCCTAGCAGATCCCTGCGCTCCTCCCATAACAATCTAATCCTTCCAGCTAGGTTTAATCTGAAGACAAAAGGTGGCACAACCTTAAATTACCTGGCCACTAAAGCCTGGAACCTCATGCCCAAAAACCTGAGGTTCCAAACCCAAGAAAAACACTTCAGAAAATTGCTAAAAACCTGGATCTTTAACCTTCCCGACGATTACACCATGGCAGCCATCTAATTCCCCCAGCCACTATGAAGTAATTTGATCTCCTACCTGGAAATCAGCGCCATGATGCCCCTTCCGGAGCGACCGCTGCGCTCTATAAATACCCATACAAATTACAAAATTACAATCTGTCGGGCTGCAGCTAATCAGGTAATATGATATTTTAATGTTTCAGGAAACCTGGGATATATACCTCGAGGGGTTTGAGTGTCATAATATTCTTGCACCACCACCCAAAACGGGACAGCCCTCTGCTGGTCTAGCCATATAGGTGACTATTGCGGCGGGTGTTGTGTCAAGGCTGTATCAATTCATAATGTTATAAGGTTATAAGCTACAAAAGGGGTATGACCCTATACCTGATTCATTTTTATAATAATGATTTTTATACAGAACCTAACACTAAATGTATTAGCCTTTTTGATTATATTACTGCCCATAGAAATTCGAAGGATGCAAACACTAACCCAGCTGGTATATGCCTGTAAGTGATTTTAATGCTAAGCTGCCCCCCCTCAAGAACCTTTTTTCAGCAATCTATTTCCAACTCTCTTGCCCTTGAGTCAGGCACACTTTCCCTCAGCTATCGTTAAGTAGGATGGGTTAAATATATATGACCCTGTTGAAGGCCACGGCTGAAACGCGTTGGTCTCTTGTCTGCACTGATAGTGAAAAGGATAAAATAAAATATACTTACGAAAAGGTTGGTGCCTGGCTGTGCTGCTCTTCTTCCTTAACTTTGGATTGATGGAAGGCTCTTATATATCGGTTGCCAGTTAGTAGTTATAGTTAGGACCTTGTTTCTATTCAAAAAGTGTTTTTTCTTTTGCCAATATCTTTGATGCAGTTTGACGAATCTTTGCTAAATTTTCAAAACTAATGGTTCTCTCAGATCAGCTCCTGTCTTGAAAGTTTCGGGGTGATTCGTCAGGAGGGGGCCGAGAAAAAAGGGTGTTCCCAAAACGTGTTTTCCCCATGTTAATTTCCATAGGAACTTTATGCACGGCTACAGCCAAACTGCAGAAAGGAATTACACCAAATTTGGCAAAAAGGAAGCTCTTGGTTCAGAAAGCATGCAATGGTGTAAATCCATTCAGTAGTTGCTGAGAAATTACAAAAATAAAAATAACAATATCTGAGGGCCCTCCTGAGCACGAGCTTCATTCTGATTGGTTGCCAACACTACAAACCAGAATGTGTTGGCAGCCATCTTGTGACTCCGTAAAACCGAGTCACAAGAAATCAGTTAACAAAAGGATACAAACCAAGAAAAGGGGGCAGGGTAGAAACACTCTGACCCCCTAGGCCTGCTCAGGGGGTCCCACAAGGACCCCTAGGGCCCAAAAAAACATTAACATTTATTTTAAAAATCGGCAGAATTTGTGCACCACCTCACTTATTCATACAGAAACTAACACATACTTACTGTCTTATACAATCACTGACACAGGCACACACTCATCCAAACAGCCACTCTCACAATCACTCACTCTCACATATAGCCAGTTATGTACTCCAACACTCACATATATTGCCTTTCACATATGTAGTTACTCACACATATACAACCGAGACATCCATTCAATCACCAACACAGCCATATTCACACTCACTCACCCATACAGCCCCTCGCAGATGCACTCATGAACCCATACACCCACTGAATCACCCACTCACACATCCATGTGGGGAGTTACAATACACAGACAGTCAGGCACCCATACAGGTACTCATACAACCAATCATTAACCCATATAGACACTCATGTCGCTACTCACCAACCCATGCAGAGACTTACACAGCAACTGGCATACTGATAGAGACATTCACACAGATTAGCCCATGCATTCACTAAGACACGTTTAATCACTCACTTATACAGTCAGCGTCACACACCCACTAAATCATCTATTCAGGCACTAATACACCCACTCATTCTTCAATACACCTTTGTGTTTATATATATATATATATATATATATATATATATATATATATATATATATATATATATATATATATATATATTCACTGAAAAAACCATAGGTTATAGACCATATATAGTTAGGGATTAGCATTTACAAAACCTTAATTTACTCGCACAAAACCATTGAAATTCGCATATATAGTTAGTTGCACTAACTATATATCGCGCACCCGCAATCCACTGCTGATGATGTCACATATTACATCATTCATGACATGGTCAGTGACATCACTGATGACATCACTGATGACATCTTAAATGACATCACTGATGACATCTCAAATGATATCACTGATGACATCACTGATGACATCTCATTTGACATTACTGATCACATCACTGATGATATCATTTATGTGATAATACAATGAACATCTTCAGACTCTAATATAACCTTAGATACAATCAGTGTAAACAGACACTCACAGACTGTCACTTATCCATGGAGTTACTCACACACCTAGTCAGTCATGCAAAGATTCAATCACACCTCCATTTTCTCAACTATACAGTTATACACACCTTACTTATTCAAACATATACTAACACATATTTACTCTCTTATGCAATCCCTGATACATGTTCACAATGATCCATACAGCCACTCACACATTCACTGGCTCTTATGCACAGTTATTTATATATGTCAACTCTCACATGTACTGTGTTTTACATATGTACTTACTTTGACATGTAGCACTGAGAAATCCATTCACTCACCAATACACTCAGGCAGACAGTCAACAGCCCATACAGCTGTTTCCACATGCACTTTTGTTTGAACCCATACATATAGTGAATCAACTGCTCACACATCTATGCACAGAGTCACACACCTCCCAGCCACCCACACACACACTCAGTCTCCCATACAAATACTTGGGCAACCAATCAATAACCCATATAGTTACTCATATAGCTACTGATCAACACATGCAGCAGTTCACAGAACAACAGACATAATGATGCACAAATTAAGACAGTTTAGTCACTAACCCATGCACTCAGTGAGACACATTTAATCACTCACTCATACAGTCAGTCATGCACCTACTAAATCCTTCATCCAGACACTTATACATCCACTCATTCTTCAATATGTAAGACATATTTTAACTTTACAGAAACATACAGTCACTGGGTGTTGTCATCAGTGATGTCATCAGTGATGTCACTGACCATGTCATGAATGATGTAATATGTGACATCATCAGCAGTGGATTGCGGGTGCGCGATATATAGTTAGTGCAACTAACTATATATGCGAATTTCAATGGTTTTGTGCGAGTAAATTAAGGTTTTGTAAATGCTAATCCCTAACTATATATGGTCTATAACCTATGGTTTTTTCAGTGAATTTTCAAGATTTTGTAAATGCTAATTCCTAACTATATATGGTCTATAACCTATGGTTTTTTCAGTGAATTTCAATGGTTTTTTAATAGCAAATATCAAAAGCTGTAAAATGTCAAGTACGTGGTAGGTAAAAACATTTTCGTATTTATGCACGCTGATGTGATTTCAACGCTGCCCCCCCCCTCCCCCCACCCTCCTCTTTTCTTTTAGGAGTATTCTCTCTTTGCAGATAGTGAAGGGTAGGTAACACAGGCCTTTGCCCCCGTTGTAATCCGTCGTGCCTGCTTCCCTCTCCATTTGATTGATTATTATCCTAGCATTTATTCTTTTGGAATTGGTTCTCTTTGGTTCATTCTCTATTTACAAACAAGCACAGAGTCGCAATAATCTGTTTAGTCTTTGCAGATAGTGAAAAATCGTTAAAAAAACAAAAGGAATCAAGCAAAATCAGTAGGCCACTAATGGGATCTCTTTTTGACCTCGCTAAAATAGAAACATTATGAACAACCCCTCATGACAAATACGAAACTAGTGAGAGGAACTGAGCTCGACACCATGATGGCTGCAAGACAGCTCGGCTCCGCCGCCCACCCCACCCAAAATAACGACAAACACTATGCAAATATTATAAATATATACAACACACCAGCAAAGTAACAGGCTAAAACGTTTTATTAAATAACTATTTACATGGCAGCCTGCTGCAACATCGATCCAAACAAGCCTTTGTATTTTGGGCTCAAAATAAACCATCAATAGTAAGATTTTCATAGGTGAGTGTAGGTTCATGGTTTTCCATCCACAGACTAAAAGCCTGGAGTGGGAGTGAAAGAAAAATAACTAGGTAAGAAGGAAGGCAGAGGTTGTGGGAAGGACTCTGGATATGGTATGTTGCTTGGTCCCTGAGATGCTTCGATGTCACTGCCTTGCACAAATGGCATAAGTCCTGGATGTTGGGTGCAATAGTTAAGGGTTCCGAGCAACGCTTATAACACTGTCTGAAGCTTATTTGCACCTGCTGCAGCTTCACTATTCTCAAAGTAAATGGGGGCTGTTTGTGGACCTGACTGCATTGGAAAACAATGTGATGCGGTGCCTACCTGAACCACTTGACGAAGGCCCCCGAGATAATTGTGCCTGCTCCACACCTTGTCCCACAATCCGTCTGACCTGAAGACACGTCCTGCGGTACCCTGGTCCGACCATCACATATACCTGCGCCAGGAGACGGCATGGGGTGCAGTAGAAGGGAGAGGCGGCGCGAACGAGCCTCCCCCACCTCCCCAGGTGGAGGTTTCTCAGCTACACCCCAGCGCTTCACTCGACCAGCTGACTTGCGCCCGCTCTTGCGAAACAGTGCCTCGCTCGGCCAGCTGATTTACGCCTGCTCTTGCTATTACAACGTCTAACCCGCCATCCAACGGAATTGCACCCAATCTTGCGGTACAGTGACAGGCAGCTGCTACGGAGCTCACAATATGGCGGTCGGCTCCACAGAATGGGCCTGGCCTGCAAAGATGGCTCTAGGCAACCGTGGAACTCGGACGCTTGACTGCTAGGGCATGGGCCCCATTCCCAAAAGAGTCCCCTCAGCCTTGAAGATTCTACAACAGTCACCGGGACCCCGACTCCCGTAGACTTCCGGTGAGGAGCGTCTGCCATGATTGCTCGCGGAATGGCCACGACGTAGCCACGAGATGGTGGTGCTCTCATGTTGACGCCAGCTTCAGTCTGAAACATCCAGAAACACTGTAGACTACCAATTCGATCAGTTCCGGTGGAGCCCCAACGTGACCCGGTAGAGAAGAACTTGCCCTCCCCTCTTTGACTGATGGTTTTTGTTGCCTGTCCCTTCTCTTGTCATTTAACAGAACTTTTTGGACTGCTGAAAGGTGTTGTGTTCCGACCGCTGGTTGGTGGAGACATTTTGACTATATTCTGGACCTGCGTTGTCGCGTAATGCGTCATATGACGCGCCGCGTTAGCGCACCCGGAAGTGCTCCGGTGCGCGAGGCGCGGCTTCCCGGAAACGATCCAGAGCGCGGCGCGCAGCGCGTAACGTAAGCATAACAGGTCATGTGACTTGTTAATAAAACTTTTCATTGGTTCATTTTACTTTTGTTATTCTAATGATGAAAGGCTTGGTCATATGACCTAAAAATAACGCTTTTCATTGCTTTCGAACATTTTTTTTTCCTAAATGATGAAAGCCCCACCTTTTTTTTTCTCGCTCTGACTGGTAAAGCAAAGGACCCAGATGCATTTACAGTTTATCACTAACAATGTTCCAGGCTAATGTATTTTCCCGGGAAATTTACAACTGTCCTGCAAGTAAAATATTCCTATTTCGAGAAAAAGGGCGTTTCTTCGTCCCATGAGGGAGCCGTTGAGCAAAAGAGGCTCGGCCTGCTGTCTTAGTCGCTGATAGGCATGAATATCGGATTCTTATCGATCACTTTATGTTGCAGTAGTGGAAAACACAACAGCCCTTGACCATTTGTCTTTACTGCGTTCCTGCGTATTATACCTTTCAACCGTCATGTAATCGGGCTGCTTTATTTCACTTGCCTTTTACTCATTCGAAAACAGTGGCTATTATTCAAAACTATACCAAAAAAGGTACTACTACCATGTTTTGTTTTAAAAACCTTTATTGTGAAAATGTCAGTATACAAATACGGGCCTATAACCATATATTATCTAGATATACATTTGCGGGCAAGTACCATGAGTGACGTTAATTCGAA
Source organism: Lissotriton vulgaris (assembly GCF_964263255.1). Taxonomy (NCBI): domain Eukaryota; kingdom Metazoa; phylum Chordata; class Amphibia; order Caudata; family Salamandridae; genus Lissotriton; species Lissotriton vulgaris. Next base: position 512,884,501 of record NC_141697.1, on the reverse strand, counting down.
CTTTCAATAGTACAGTAATCAATAACACATCAGAACTTAATATCAATAGGGATGTCCAAATGTTCAATCAATTCTCGTCCCCGCCCGCCATGTGCTTCAAAACTGCATACATATCTCGTGATATCAAGGTTGGGCAACCAGTACACAACAAGGAGTTACGAGTCCCATTTATACCAGCGCCATTTTGTGCGAGGCTGGGCAGGTCCAGGATATAGTCAAAATGTCTCCACCAACCAGCGGTCGGACCGAACACCTTTCGGCAGTCCAAAAAGGTTCAGTTAAATGACACAAATAATCAATTTAGGGGGGAGAAAGAGATTAGATCCTTTCAGTCTCCTGTTTAATTACATCTCATCAAAATGGAAAAGGATCACTTGTCCTGCAAAAACTTCGGTCTGCAGTTTGGTAACTGGGTGTCTCCCAATAAAATGACCCTCATACACGTGCATTTCTATCTACAGTTTCTAGGGTCTCTAAGATGACCCACTGTAGGTCATTGACCGTGTGTCCCAATTCTTTGAAATGTGTTGACATCTTGGTTGTTGTTCTTTTGCAGTTAACATTGCTGCGATGTTCATACATTCGTTTCCTTTTTTTCCCTCTTCCCCCAATCTCCCTTTTGGTTGTTGTTGTGTGCTTTCTATTTACAGGTACAATGAGACCTCTCAACACTTGGAGAATCAGGTTATAAATTTACCTATTCTTTCACTTTTTTCACCATTTTCACCCCCTGGTCCTGAAGAAAGCTGTCTGACAAATTGTCAACCAGAGCTGAAACATGTCGACCATTTTATCAGACCATTAAAGTGTGCTAGAATCCATAATAGATTCTAGAGCAGCACAAACTTCTTTTTTAAGAATAGCCCAAATCCAGATTTAATAAATTTCCAAGCACTGGCTGTCCGGACTATTTTTTAAATCACTCACCACTTTCCCGATCACTTTTTTCCACAATCACTACTGCCTTAAACTTAAGGTATAACCTCCTGGTGGAGGGTGCACACAAATGAATTGACCCAGTGATTTAGCACGCACGTGTGATATAAGCGGGGACACATCATATACCGCTAACGAAAGCAAGAAAGAACTAAAACACACGTGTATGAGGGTCATTTTATTGGGAGACACCCAGTTACCAAACTGCAGACCGAAGTTTTTGCAGGACAAGTGATCCTTTTCCCTTTTGATGAGATGTCCGTTAAATGACAACAGAAGAAATAGGCAACAAGAACAATCAGTCAAAAGAGGGGACGCTTTCGTGAATGGGGCCCATGCCCTAGCAGGCAAGCGTCCGAGTTCCAAGGTGTCCCAGGGCCATTTTAGTGGACCAGGCCCAAATCCAAAGAGCTGGCCACCATTTTGAGAGTCCTGTTGCAGCCGGCTATCGCTGCACCACAAGAGTAACCGCAATTCAGCTAGATGGGGGGTGAGTCACTGTACCGCAAGAGCGGGCGGAACTCAGCTGGATGGGGGGTGAGGCACTGTGCCGCAAGAGCGGGCGGAACTCAGCTGGAAGGCGAGTGAAATGCTAAGAGGCGCCCACTGCAGATGAGGTGCCTCCACCTGGGGAGGCGGGAGAGCGCTGTTTGCCCCGCCTCCCCAACCCCCCGGGCACCCCACGCCGTATTTCGGCGCAGCATTGTAGGATAGCCACACCAGTGCGGCAACTTGCTGGACACCACCTCGGTGCCATCCGGATCTCGACGCGTTGTGCTGCCTTCGGCCTATTCGCACATCGGTCCGCTACTGACACCGCCTCACAGGCCAACGGATTTTGTAGACTTTTTATAGCCCAAAGCCGAATAACAGGTCATGTGACTTGTTTATAAAACTTTTCATTGGTTCATTTTACTTTTGGTTTCCTAATGATGAAATGCTTGATCATATGACCTAAAAATAACACTTTTTATTGGATTGAAACATTTTTTTTCCCTAACGATGAAAGCCCCACCTTTTTTTCTCTCACTCGGCAATCCAAAAAGGTTCCGTTAGATAACAACAGAGGGGACAGGCAACAAGAACCATCAGTCAAAAGAGGGGAGGGCAAGTTCTTCCCTACCGGGTCACGTTGAGGCTCCACCGGAAGTCATCGAATTGATAGTCTACAGTGTTTCTGGATGTTTCAGACTGAAGCTGGCGTCAGCATGAGAGCACCACCATCTCGTAGCTCCGTCGTGGCCATTCCGCAAGCAATCATGGCAGCCGCTCCCCACCGGAAGCCTGCGGGAGTCGGGGGCCCCCAAGACTTTTGTAGAATCTTCAAGGGTGAGGGGACGCTTTCGAGAATGGGGCCCAAGCCCTAGCAGACAAGCGTCCGAGTTCCAAGGTGTCCCAGGGCCATTTTAGTGGACCAGGCCCAAATCCGAAGAGCCGGCCACCATTTTAAGAGTCCTGTGGCAGCCGCCTATCGCTGCACCGCAAGAGTGGGCGCAATTCAACGAGATGGTGAGCGAGACGCTGTAGCCGCAAGAGCGGGCGGTAAACAGCTAAATGGCGGATGAGGCACAGTGCAGCAAAAGCGGGCGGAAAACTGATGATTGGTGACTGAAACGGTAAAAGGGCACCCCACTACAGCAGACGAGCCTCCACCTGGGGAGGCCCGTTCACGCCGCCTCCTCCCCCCCGGGGCGCCCCACGCTGTTTTTCGGTGCAGCATTGTAGGATGCCAAAACCAGTGCGGCAAGTAAAGGACATCACCTGGGTGCCGTCCAGATCTCCGCGCGTTGTGCTGCCTTCGGACTATTCGCACAACAGACCGCGACTGACAAGACACAGTGCAGCAAAAGCGGGCGGAAAACCGCTGAATGGCAAGGGGGTGCCGTCCAGATCTCGGCGCGTTGTGCTGCCTTCGGACTATTCGCACAACAGACCGCTACTGACCATTGTTGCTGTTTTTAATTTTTTTTTTTTTAACGTGTTTACTGTTTTTGGTGCTTTGTATATATTTATAAGTTATTAAAGTGTTATAATCCTACTACTTTGTTGGAGTGCTATATATTTTTAATGTGACACATAATTGTGAAGACTTTGATGTACAAAAAGGCATCCCTGGAATCTTCCGCTTCAGGCTCGGTCCCACACACCCTCACAGTGAGAATCCCCTCCCCAATCACAATACAGGATCGTTATCAGATAGTAGGAACGCGTGTGGTGTGACGGATCTCATGGGGTGGGGGCCTTGATCTACTGTAACTCCTTTGAAGAGGGGTGATTCTTTACAGTTGAGGCCATAAACTACATCCGCAGGGCTAGGTGATAGCCTGGGACCGGCCTGGACAATCAGACACAAAGGAAGAGGAGTGTCAGAGGGTGCGGTAGTGAATAGGGTGAAAGGGAGGTGTCGGGCGGGCACAGGGTGTGATTCTCAGGGAAGAGCAGCGCAGATGGGGGGAGGTTTATGGCCCATGCATAAGAGAGAGAGCGGGGGTGACCAATGCGTGGGGGAGATGCTTGCGAGGGTGGGGAGCCATGCTGAGGATCGGCGGCGTGCAGAGAGTGGGTCTGGTCAAGGCATCTAAAATGGCTGCCGTGCACGACAAAAGTGTGGCATTAGAAAAAAAGCAAGATGGCGCAGACAATGTTTATCAATACGGATTAATTTATAACAATTATTTTTAACAATATATTTACTTGCAGTGTCAAAATGGCGGTCAACCCTTCCTGATTTCCTTCGAATCAAACGTTAACAGACGTCACGATCGGTGTCGTGCAGAGAGTGGGTCTGGTCAAGGCATCTAAAATGGCTGCCGTGCACGACAAAAGTGTGGCATTGGAAAAAAAGCAAGATGGCGCAGACAATGTTTATCAATACGGATTAATTTATAACAATTATTTTTAACAATATATTTACTCGCAGTGTCAAAATGGCGGTCAACACTTCCTGATTTCCTTCGAATCGAACGTTAACAGACGTCACGCAGCAAAAAAAAAAAAAAAAACGCTCACGCGCAGCCGTTGGAAGACAAGTATCAACATATATGAGCATCCTCAGCCACCCTCAGAAAACATAGGGGGTCAGGATAGTCAAGTCAAGTCAAGTCAATAAATTTATATAGCGCGCTACATACCCATAGGGTCTCAAGGCGCTGGTAGAAGGGTGGGGAATTACTTGTCAAATATCCACGTTTTAAGTTGCTTTCTGGATGCTAGGTGGTTCTGAGTAAGGCGAAGATGAGTGGGAAGTGAGTTCCAGGTTTTAGCTGCCAGGTAGGAGAAGGATCTACCTCCCATGGTGGTTTTGTTGATGCGAGGTACAGTGGCAAGGGCTTGGTTGGAGGATCGTAGCTGGCGGGAGGGGGTGTAGAAGGACAGTCGTGTGTTGAGGCATTCGGGTCCGATTTCGTAGAGTGCTTTGTGTGCGTGGGTTAGGAGCCGGAAAGTAATCCTCCTATTGACGGGGAGCCAGTGGAGGTTTTTCAGGTGACCAGAGATGTGTTCTTTACGCGGGATGTCTAATATGAGCCTGGCTGAAGCGTTCTGGATGCGTTGGAGTTTTTTCTGGAGTTTTGCGGTGGTACCGGCGTAGAGGGTGTTTCCGTAGTCTAGTCGGCTCGTGACCAGAGCGTGGGTGACAGTTTTTCTAGTTTCGGTGGGGATCCAGCGAAATGTTTTTTTGAGCATGCGAAGAATGTTGAAGCAAGATGAAGAAACGGCGTTGACTTGTCTGTTCATCGAGAGTGAGGAATCCAGGATGACGCCCAGGTTCCGTGCGTGGTCCGTCGGGATGGGTGCTTTTCCAAGGGCCTCTGGCCACCAAGAGTCATCCCAGGCGGAGGGGGAGGTGCCTAGGATGAGGACTTCTGTTTTGTCTGAGTTCAGTTTCAGACGGCTGTGCTTCATCCATTCGGCTACTTCTTTCATTCCTTCATGCAGGTTGGTTTTGGCAGTGTTAGGGTCTCTGGTGAGTGATAGGATCAGTTGAGTGTCATCGGCGTAGGAGATGATGTTCAGGTTGTGTTGGCGTGCGATGACCGTGAGGGGGCTCATGTATACGTTGAAGAGGGTGGGGCTGAGTGAAGATCCTTGTGGTACGCCGCAGATGACTTCAGTGGCCTCTGACTTGAATGGTGGAAGGCGGACTCTCTGGGTTCTTCCGGTGAGGAACGAGGTGATCCATTCCAGTGCTTTTCCTTGGATTCCGACGTTTCTGAGGCGTTGTAAAAGGGTGCTATGGCAGACCGTGTCGAAGGCTGCGGAGAGGTCGAGGAGGATGAGGGCGACTGTGTCTCCATTGTCCAGTAGAGTTCGAATGTCGTCTGTTGCTGCGATGAGGGCGGTTTCAGTGCTGTGCTTGGCTCGGAAGCCGGATTGTGAGGAGTCGAGGGATTTGTTGGTTTCGAGGAATGCGGCGAGCTGGTTGTTGACCGCTTTCTCGATGACTTTGGCCGGGAATGGAAGGAGTGAGATAGGGCGGTAGTTTTTGAGCTCGGTGGGGTCAGCTGTGGGTTTCTTCAGGAGGGCGCTGAGTTCGGCATGTTTCCAGCTTTCCGGGAAGGTTGCGGAGTTGAGGGAGCAGTTGATGACGTCTCGGAGGTGCGGTGCTATAATGGAGTCTGCTTTGTTAAAGATGTGGTGAGGGAATGGGTCTGTGGGGGATCCTGAGTGGATAGAGTTCATCAGACGGATGGTGTCCTCAGTGGAGATTGGCTTCCAGTCATTGAGGATGTTCAAGGGGGGTGGGGGTCCTGCAGGGGGTTGGGTGGGTTGGTCTTTGGGTCGGTTGTCGAAGCTGTTGTGGATGTCTGCAATTTTGTTGTGGAAGAATGAGGCTAGGGAGTTGCAGAGGGCTTGAGAGGGGGTGATGTCGTTGGAGTTGGCTGAGGGGTTGGCAAATTCCTTGACGATGTTGAATAATTCCTTGCTGTTGTGGGCGTTGTTATCTAGTCGGTCCTTGAAAGCGGCTTTCTTGGCATTCCGGATCAGTTGGTGGTGTATGCGGGTGGCGTTTTTGAAGGCGTCCTTGGTTCTGGTGGTTGGGTCTTTTTTCCAGGCCTTCTCAAGGGAGCGTCAGAGTTTCTTGGATTTCTTAAGATCATCGTTGAACCAGGGGGCCTTCTTGCTGCCTAGTTTGATTTGTCGTTTTTTCAGTGGTGCTAGGATGTCGGCGCTGTTGGATAACCATTGGGTGAGGTTGGTGGCTGCTTGGTCGGGGTTTGAGGAGGGGGCTGGGGGGTTTTGAAGAAGCGATGAGGAGATCTGGTCGATGGTGATTTTGTTCCAGTTTCTTTGCAGAGTGGGTTGGGGGTGGTTGTTGGATGTGGGCTTGTTGTAGGTAAAGTGAACGCAGCTGTGGTCAGTCCAAAGGAGAGCTGTGGTGTGGCTGAAGGAGACATGTTTGCTGGAGGTGAAGATAGGGTCGAGTGTGTGACCTGCGATGTGGGTGGGGGTAGTGACAAGTTGTTTAAGTCCGAGGTTGCCGAGGTTGTCCAAAAGGGTGGTGGTGTTGCGGTCGTTGTTCTTTTCAAGGTGAAAGTTGAGGTCTCCCAAAAGGATGTAATCCTCGGAGGGGATTATACCCCCTTATACCCATTTCTCACATTGTTTTTCCTTCATCTTGTAATTTAATTAAAACGAAACACAAAATGGCGAATTCCCATTTCACGTCCCGATTCGCTACCCGGTTCGCGAACCGGAAAGCGCTTCTACCGCAAAAAATCAAATTTTTTTTATTTGCCTCATGAGACCCTTTAATAACCCCAACATCATTCCTAGGGGGGCCAAGAAGGGTCTACCTTGCCCCCTTTCATTAAATTCCCCCTTCGTTTTTCTCCTCTTCTTGTCTCTCGATCCTACCGAGAGACAAGATGGCGGCCGCTCCGGACTGTTTAGAATGTTGACAGACACCGGAGAGCCAATCAGCTTCGCTTCGCAAAGCTCCGTTACACGAAAAGTTCGCGAACCGGAGCGCTACCCGGGACGCTGTCACAGATATATCTGTTTTTTTAAACGTTAATTTCTCAAAATCACTGGAGCACATATATTGAGACCCAGCAAAGGCACATCGGGCTAACAGTCCCTACAATTTTGCCAAGTTTCGTGCAAATCCATTCAGCCGTTCGAGCTAAAAGTGAGGCCAAACGCCCTATGTAAAAATGAATGGGAAAAACGCGTTTTGGGACCCCCCTTTTTTCTCAGCCCGCCCTTGACAAAACCCCCCAAATTTTCAGGGGCTGCTCAGAAACAAAATGTCCCATTTTCCTGAAAATTTCAGCCGATTCCGTCCACAAACGCCAACGTTATTAGACATAGAATTTTCAAAAGTCCCATAGAGAAAAAATCCTAACTATATATACCTACTGGCGACCGCCAGTAGGTAATATATATATATGTATATATATATATATATATATATTCCTCCAAATTCCCAACAGTTCGAGACCGCACTCCTAGTAAGGTAAGTTACAACTTCTTTATTTGTTATGGCATGCAGCATCCCATCCCTCGTTCAGTCCCGGCCTTACGCGTTTCGAAGCCCTTGTTGCTTCTCATCAGAGGCCAATGTCAGAAGGCTGCTTTTGATGTGACCGCCATTCTGCAGCGTGTTTTTTCGTGCTTCATTAAGCGCCCGGTGTGTCTCATATCCGTTTAAGTTCTCAGTGATGCACGCTGGGAATGGTAGTTTATTTGCATCCATTTCATACCCTCCATTGGGTTTGCCTGCTGCATCTGTTTGTAGGACAAAGTTTTTTAAAGCCCTCCATTAGGCTTCAGGATAGAACTCTGCATGCCAGAAATTAAAACATCCTTACTGTTGCCTTTACACGAGTGGACAGTTCACTCCTGCGGGGCTGCCCAATTTCACAGTGGTGCGTCGTCTCATGCGGCATTGGGAGTGCCGCTTATAGATTCCTCCAAATTCCCAACAGTTCGAGACCGCACTCCTAGTAAGGTAAGTTACAACTTCTTTATTTGTTATGGCATGCAGCTTCCCATCCCTCGTTCAGTCCCGGCCTTACGCGTTTCGAAGCCTTGTTGCTTCTCATCAGAGGCCAATGTCAGTAGGCTGCTTTTGATGTGACCGCCATTCTGCAGCGTGTTTTTTGGTGCTTCATTAAGCGCCCGGTGTGTCTCCTGTCCGTTTAAGTTCTCAGTGATGCACGCTGGGAATGGTAGTTTATTTGCATCCATTTCATACCCTCCATTGGGTTTGCCTGCTGCATCTGTTTGTAGGACAAAGTTTTTTAAAGCCCTCCATTAGGCTTCAGGATAGAACTCTGCATGCCAGCAATTAAAACATCCTTACTGTTGCCTTTACACGAGTGCACAGTTCACTCCTGCGGGGCTGTCCAATTTCACAGTGGTGTGTCGTCTCATGCGGCATTGGGAGTGCCGCTTATAGATTCCTCCAAATTCCCAACAGTTCGAGACCGCACTCCTAGTAAGGTAAGTTACAACTTCTTTATTTGTTATGGCATGCAGCTTCCCATCCCTCGTTCAGTCTCGGCCTTACGCGTTTCGAAGCCCTTGTTACTTCTCATCAGAGGCCAATGTCAGTAGGCTGCTTTTGATGTGACCGCCATTCTGCAGCGTGTTTTTTTGTGCTTCATTAAGCGCCCGGTGTGTCTCATATCCGTTTAAGTTCTCAGTGATGCACGCTGGGAATGGTAGTTTATTTGCATCCATTTCATACCCTCCATTTGGTTTGCCTGCTGCATCTGTTTGTAGGACAAAGTTTTTTAAATCCCTCCATTAGGCTTCAGGATAGAACTCTGCATGCCAGCAATTAAAACATCCTTACTGTTGCCTTTACAAGAGTGCAAAGTTCACTCCTGCGGGCTGTCCAATTTCACAGTGGTGTGTCGTCTCATGCGGCATTGGGAGTGCCGCTTATAGATTCCTCCAAATTCCCAACAGTTCGAGACCGCACTCCTAGTAAGGTAAGTTACAACTTCTTTATTTGTTATGGCATGCAGCTTCCCATCCCTCGTTCAGTCTCGGCCTTACGCGTTTCGAAGCCCTTGTTACTTCTCATCAGAGGCCAATGTCAGTAGGCTGCTTTTGATGTGACCGCCATTCTGCAGCGTGTTTTTTTGTGCTTCATTAAGCGCCCGGTGTGTCTCATATCCGTTTAAGTTCTCAGTGATGCACGCTGGGAATGGTAGTTTATTTGCATCCATTTCATACCCTCCATTTGGTTTGCCTGCTGCATCTGTTTGTAGGACAAAGTTTTTTAAAGCCCTCCATTAGGCTTCAGGATAGAACTCTGCATGCCAGCAATTAAAACATCCTTACTGTTGCCTTTACAAGAGTGCAAAGTTCACTCCTGCGGGCTGTCCAATTTCACAGTGGTGCGTCGTCTCATGCAGCATTGGGAGTGCCGCTTATAGATTCCTCCCAATTCCCAACAGTTCGAGACCACACTCCTAATAAGGTAAGTTACAACTTCTTTATTTGTTATGGCATGCAGCTTCCCATCCCTCGTTCAGTCCCGGCCTTACGCGTTTCGAAGCCCTTGTTGCTTCTCATCAGAGGCCAATGTCAGTAGGCTGCTTTTGATGTGACTGCCATTCTGCAGCGTGTTTTCTCGTGCTTCATTAAGCGCCCGGTGTGTCTCATATCCGTTTAAGTTCTCAGTGATGCACGCTGGGAATGGTAGTTTATTTGCATCCATTTCATACCCTCCATTGGGTTTGCCTGCTGCATCTGTTTGTAGGACAAAGTTTTTTAAAGCCCTCCATTAGGCTTCAGGATAGAACTCTGCATGCTAGCAATTAAAACATCCTTACTGTTGCCTTTACACAAGTGCACAGTTCACTCCTGCGGGGCTGTCCAATTTCACAGTGGTGCGTCGTCTCATGCGGCATTGGGAGTGCCGCTTATAGATTCCTCCAAATTCCCAACAGTTCGAGACCGCACTCCTAGTAAGGTAAGCTACAATTTCTTTATTTGTTATGGCATGCAGCTTCCCATCCCTCGTTCAGTCCCGGCCTTACGCGTTTCGAAGCCCTTGTTGCTTCTCATCAGAGGCCAATGTCAGTAGGCTGCTTTTGATGTGATCGCCATTCTGCAGCGTGTTTTTTTGTGCTTCATTAAGCGCCCGGTGTGTCTCATATCCGTTTAAGTTCTCAGTGATGCACGCTGGGAATGGTAGTTTATTTGCATCCATTTCATACCCTCCATTGGGTTTGCCTGCTGCATCTGTTTGTAGGAAAAAGTTTTTTAAATCCCTCCATTAGGCTTCAGGATAGAACTCTGCATGCCAGCAATTAAAACATCCTTACTGTTGCCTTTACACGAGTGCACAGTTCACTCCTGCGGGGCTGTCCAATTTCACAGTGGTGTGTCGTCTCATGCGGCATTGGTAGTACCGCTTATAGATTCCTCCAAATTTCCAACAGTTCGAGACCGCACTCCTAGTAAGGTAAGTTACAACTTCTTTATTTGTTATGGCATGCAGTTTCCCATCCCTCGTTCAGTCCCGGCCTTACGCGTTTCGAAGGCCTTGTTGCTTCTCATCAGAGGCCAATGTCAGTAGGCTGCTTTTGATGTGACCGCCATTCTGCAGCGTGTTTTTTGGTGCTTCATTAAGCGCCCATGTGTCTCATATCCGTTTAAGTTTTCAGTGATGCATATATAAAAGATACTTAAACTTTTCAGAAACACACAGTCACTGAATGATATCATCAGTGATGTCATTTGAGATGTCATCAGTGATGTCATCAGTGACCATGTCAGAGTGATGTAATATGTTACGTCATCAGCAGTGCATTGCGGGGGCACAAGTTATAGTTAGCTCAACTAACTCTAATGGCTGAATTACTCTGGTTTTATATGAGTGAAATGTCCAACTAACTAAAACGTCCCTGAAATCTGTGTTTTTTTCCGCTCACCTTTGGTTCCTGCGAAGGCTGCTTGACACTTTGTTTCCCTGGGGTCCCTGCTGTGGTCTACTCCCGCTGCCGCCGCCATTTGAAATCAGGTGCAGCCGCTGAGAGGGGGAGCCACTCGGGGAGACTACACTGACCAGGACCCTCTACTGCACCTACGCCCACAACGCGCCAGGAGGCGCTTAAAATCGCGGCAGATGTGCGCGGGACTAGCCGGGCTAAGCCCGGGCCAAGGGCGGGCCCGTCTGAGCCCGTCAGAGACTGACTGAGACTGGACTGGGCCACCCCCTTTATGTTTCAAATTCCAGTAATTCCATATTTTAATATTTGTTTTGGTTTTAACTTTGATGGTTAATAATCAGCTACAGGAAGCCAGGTAATTACTTAGGTACCATAGTTATGGCATCAAAAAACATTAAAGGTAGTAATCCACCCATTATGGGTGCTTAAGGTGGTTTACTTGGCACCATAGACGCTTTTTTCACTAAGGCAGTTACCGCTCTGGAGAAGGAGATAGTCCTAACTGAACGGCGGCTATCTCTTGATCCTGTTTTTATGAGGAAATCATCATTGGGGAGAATTGCTACAGTACCCTACCCTGAACAAACATTGTCCCAGAATGTCCAAATATCCTGCCAACAACACGATCTCTCTACTATACTCGACATAAGTGGCATTGACGCAAGCCTAGACTCCTACATGGCTTACCCAATAGCGGAGCAGGGTCGGCGCCAAAGCCTCTTGCCAACTAGCAGTAAGCCGCCATTAGACCGCATTCAGCCTGAAATAGCAGAGGGCAACGCCCTTACTTTAACACGATGAAAGCCCCACCTTTTTTTCTCTCACTCGGCAATCCAAAAAGGTTCCGTTAGATAACAACAGAGGGGACAGGCAACAAGAACCATCAGTCAAAAGAGGGGAGGGCAAGTTCTTCCCTACCGGGTCACGTTGAGGCTCCACCGGAAGTCATCGAATTGATAGTCTACAGTGTTTCTGGATGTTTCAGACTGAAGCTGGCGTCAGCATGAGAGCACCACCATCTCGTAGCTCCGTCGTGGCCATTCCGCAAGCAATCATGGCAGCCGCTCCCCACCGGAAGCCTGCGGGAGTCGGGGGCCCCCAAGACTTTTGTAGAATCTTCAAGGGTGAGGGGACGCTTTCGAGAATGGGGCCCAAGCCCTAGCAGACAAGCGTCCGAGTTCCAAGGTGTCCAGGGCCATTTTAGTGGACCAGGCCCAAATCCGAAGAGCCGGCCACCATTTTAAGAGTCCTGTGGCAGCCGCCTATCGCTGCACCGCAAGAGTGGGCGCAATTCAACGAGATGGTGAGCGAGACGCTGTAGCCGCAAGAGCGGGCGGTAAACAGCTAAATGGCGGATGAGGCACAGTGCAGCAAAAGCGGGCGGAAAACTGATGATTGGTGACTGAAACGGTAAAAGGGCACCCCACTACAGCAGACGAGCCTCCACCTGGGGAGGCCCGTTCACGCCGCCTCCTCCCCCCCGGGGCGCCCCACGCTGTTTTTCGGTGCAGCATTGTAGGATGCCAAAACCAGTGCGGCAAGTAAAGGACATCACCTGGGTGCCGTCCAGATCTCCGCGCGTTGTGCTGCCTTCGGACTATTCGCACAACAGACCGCGACTGACAAGACACAGTGCAGCAAAAGCGGGCGGAAAACCGCTGAATGGCAAGGGGGTGCCGTCCAGATCTCGGCGCGTTGTGCTGCCTTCGGACTATTCGCACAACAGACCGCTACTGACCATTGTTGCTGTTTTTAATTTTTTTTTTTTTAACGTGTTTACTGTTTTTGGTGCTTTGTATATATTTATAAGTTATTAAAGTGTTATAATCCTACTACTTTGTTGGAGTGCTATATATTTTTAATGTGACACATAATTGTGAAGACTTTGATGTACAAAAAGGCATCCCTGGAATCTTCCGCTTCAGGCTCGGTCCCACACACCCTCACAGTGAGAATCCCCTCCCCAATCACAATACAGGATCGTTATCAGATAGTAGGAACGCGTGTGGTGTGACGGATCTCATGGGGTGGGGGCCTTGATCTACTGTAACTCCTTTGAAGAGGGGTGATTCTTTACAGTTGAGGCCATAAACTACATCCGCAGGGCTAGGTGATAGCCTGGGACCGGCCTGGACAATCAGACACAAAGGAAGAGGAGTGTCAGAGGGTGCGGTAGTGAATAGGGTGAAAGGGAGGTGTCGGGCGGGCACAGGGTGTGATTCTCAGGGAAGAGCAGCGCAGATGGGGGGAGGTTTATGGCCCATGCATAAGAGAGAGAGCGGGGGTGACCAATGCGTGGGGGAGATGCTTGCGAGGGTGGGGAGCCATGCTGAGGATCGGCGGCGTGCAGAGAGTGGGTCTGGTCAAGGCATCTAAAATGGCTGCCGTGCACGACAAAAGTGTGGCATTAGAAAAAAAGCAAGATGGCGCAGACAATGTTTATCAATACGGATTAATTTATAACAATTATTTTTAACAATATATTTACTTGCAGTGTCAAAATGGCGGTCAACCCTTCCTGATTTCCTTCGAATCAAACGTTAACAGACGTCACGATCGGTGTCGTGCAGAGAGTGGGTCTGGTCAAGGCATCTAAAATGGCTGCCGTGCACGACAAAAGTGTGGCATTGGAAAAAAAGCAAGATGGCGCAGACAATGTTTATCAATACGGATTAATTTATAACAATTATTTTTAACAATATATTTACTCGCAGTGTCAAAATGGCGGTCAACACTTCCTGATTTCCTTCGAATCGAACGTTAACAGACGTCACGCAGCAAAAAAAAAAAAAAAAACGCTCACGCGCAGCCGTTGGAAGACAAGTATCAACATATATGAGCATCCTCAGCCACCCTCAGAAAACATAGGGGGTCAGGATAGTCAAGTCAAGTCAAGTCAATAAATTTATATAGCGCGCTACATACCCATAGGGTCTCAAGGCGCTGGTAGAAGGGTGGGGAATTACTTGTCAAATATCCACGTTTTAAGTTGCTTTCTGGATGCTAGGTGGTTCTGAGTAAGGCGAAGATGAGTGGGAAGTGAGTTCCAGGTTTTAGCTGCCAGGTAGGAGAAGGATCTACCTCCCATGGTGGTTTTGTTGATGCGAGGTACAGTGGCAAGGGCTTGGTTGGAGGATCGTAGCTGGCGGGAGGGGGTGTAGAAGGACAGTCGTGTGTTGAGGCATTCGGGTCCGATTTCGTAGAGTGCTTTGTGTGCGTGGGTTAGGAGCCGGAAAGTAATCCTCCTATTGACGGGGAGCCAGTGGAGGTTTTTCAGGTGACCAGAGATGTGTTCTTTACGCGGGATGTCTAATATGAGCCTGGCTGAAGCGTTCTGGATGCGTTGGAGTTTTTTCTGGAGTTTTGCGGTGGTACCGGCGTAGAGGGTGTTTCCGTAGTCTAGTCGGCTCGTGACCAGAGCGTGGGTGACAGTTTTTCTAGTTTCGGTGGGGATCCAGCGAAATGTTTTTTTGAGCATGCGAAGAATGTTGAAGCAAGATGAAGAAACGGCGTTGACTTGTCTGTTCATCGAGAGTGAGGAATCCAGGATGACGCCCAGGTTCCGTGCGTGGTCCGTCGGGATGGGTGCTTTTCCAAGGGCCTCTGGCCACCAAGAGTCATCCCAGGCGGAGGGGGAGGTGCCTAGGATGAGGACTTCTGTTTTGTCTGAGTTCAGTTTCAGACGGCTGTGCTTCATCCATTCGGCTACTTCTTTCATTCCTTCATGCAGGTTGGTTTTGGCAGTGTTAGGGTCTCTGGTGAGTGATAGGATCAGTTGAGTGTCATCGGCGTAGGAGATGATGTTCAGGTTGTGTTGGCGTGCGATGACCGTGAGGGGGCTCATGTATACGTTGAAGAGGGTGGGGCTGAGTGAAGATCCTTGTGGTACGCCGCAGATGACTTCAGTGGCCTCTGACTTGAATGGTGGAAGGCGGACTCTCTGGGTTCTTCCGGTGAGGAACGAGGTGATCCATTCCAGTGCTTTTCCTTGGATTCCGACGTTTCTGAGGCGTTGTAAAAGGGTGCTATGGCAGACCGTGTCGAAGGCTGCGGAGAGGTCGAGGAGGATGAGGGCGACTGTGTCTCCATTGTCCAGTAGAGTTCGAATGTCGTCTGTTGCTGCGATGAGGGCGGTTTCAGTGCTGTGCTTGGCTCGGAAGCCGGATTGTGAGGAGTCGAGGGATTTGTTGGTTTCGAGGAATGCGGCGAGCTGGTTGTTGACCGCTTTCTCGATGACTTTGGCCGGGAATGGAAGGAGTGAGATAGGGCGGTAGTTTTTGAGCTCGGTGGGGTCAGCTGTGGGTTTCTTCAGGAGGGCGCTGAGTTCGGCATGTTTCCAGCTTTCCGGGAAGGTTGCGGAGTTGAGGGAGCAGTTGATGACGTCTCGGAGGTGCGGTGCTATAATGGAGTCTGCTTTGTTAAAGATGTGGTGAGGGAATGGGTCTGTGGGGGATCCTGAGTGGATAGAGTTCATCAGACGGATGGTGTCCTCAGTGGAGATTGGCTTCCAGTCATTGAGGATGTTCAAGGGGGGTGGGGGTCCTGCAGGGGGTTGGGTGGGTTGGTCTTTGGGTCGGTTGTCGAAGCTGTTGTGGATGTCTGCAATTTTGTTGTGGAAGAATGAGGCTAGGGAGTTGCAGAGGGCTTGAGAGGGGGTGATGTCGTTGGAGTTGGCTGAGGGGTTGGCAAATTCCTTGACGATGTTGAATAATTCCTTGCTGTTGTGGGCGTTGTTATCTAGTCGGTCCTTGAAAGCGGCTTTCTTGGCATTCCGGATCAGTTGGTGGTGTATGCGGGTGGCGTTTTTGAAGGCGTCCTTGGTTCTGGTGGTTGGGTCTTTTTTCCAGGCCTTCTCAAGGGAGCGTCAGAGTTTCTTGGATTTCTTAAGATCATCGTTGAACCAGGGGGCCTTCTTGCTGCCTAGTTTGATTTGTCGTTTTTTCAGTGGTGCTAGGATGTCGGCGCTGTTGGATAACCATTGGGTGAGGTTGGTGGCTGCTTGGTCGGGGTTTGAGGAGGGGGCTGGGGGGTTTTGAAGAAGCGATGAGGAGATCTGGTCGATGGTGATTTTGTTCCAGTTTCTTTGCAGAGTGGGTTGGGGGTGGTTGTTGGATGTGGGCTTGTTGTAGGTAAAGTGAACGCAGCTGTGGTCAGTCCAAAGGAGAGCTGTGGTGTGGCTGAAGGAGACATGTTTGCTGGAGGTGAAGATAGGGTCGAGTGTGTGACCTGCGATGTGGGTGGGGGTAGTGACAAGTTGTTTAAGTCCGAGGTTGCCGAGGTTGTCCAAAAGGGTGGTGGTGTTGCGGTCGTTGTTCTTTTCAAGGTGAAAGTTGAGGTCTCCCAAAAGGATGTAATCCTCGGAGGGGATTATACCCCCTTATACCCATTTCTCACATTGTTTTTCCTTCATCTTGTAATTTAATTAAAACGAAACACAAAATGGCGAATTCCCATTTCACGTCCCGATTCGCTACCCGGTTCGCGAACCGGAAAGCGCTTCTACCGCAAAAAATCAAATTTTTTTTATTTGCCTCATGAGACCCTTTAATAACCCCAACATCATTCCTAGGGGGGCCAAGAAGGGTCTACCTTGCCCCCTTTCATTAAATTCCCCCTTCGTTTTTCTCCTCTTCTTGTCTCTCGATCCTACCGAGAGACAAGATGGCGGCCGCTCCGGACTGTTTAGAATGTTGACAGACACCGGAGAGCCAATCAGCTTCGCTTCGCAAAGCTCCGTTACACGAAAAGTTCGCGAACCGGAGCGCTACCCGGGACGCTGTCACAGATATATCTGTTTTTTTAAACGTTAATTTCTCAAAATCACTGGAGCACATATATTGAGACCCAGCAAAGGCACATCGGGCTAACAGTCCCTACAATTTTGCCAAGTTTCGTGCAAATCCATTCAGCCGTTCGAGCTAAAAGTGAGGCCAAACGCCCTATGTAAAAATGAATGGGAAAAACGCGTTTTGGGACCCCCCTTTTTTCTCAGCCCGCCCTTGACAAAACCCCCCAAATTTTCAGGGGCTGCTCAGAAACAAAATGTCCCATTTTCCTGAAAATTTCAGCCGATTCCGTCCACAAACGCCAACGTTATTAGACATAGAATTTTCAAAAGTCCCATAGAGAAAAAATCCTAACTATATATACCTACTGGCGACCGCCAGTAGGTAATATATATATATGTATATATATATATATATATATATTCCTCCAAATTCCCAACAGTTCGAGACCGCACTCCTAGTAAGGTAAGTTACAACTTCTTTATTTGTTATGGCATGCAGCATCCCATCCCTCGTTCAGTCCCGGCCTTACGCGTTTCGAAGCCCTTGTTGCTTCTCATCAGAGGCCAATGTCAGAAGGCTGCTTTTGATGTGACCGCCATTCTGCAGCGTGTTTTTTCGTGCTTCATTAAGCGCCCGGTGTGTCTCATATCCGTTTAAGTTCTCAGTGATGCACGCTGGGAATGGTAGTTTATTTGCATCCATTTCATACCCTCCATTGGGTTTGCCTGCTGCATCTGTTTGTAGGACAAAGTTTTTTAAAGCCCTCCATTAGGCTTCAGGATAGAACTCTGCATGCCAGAAATTAAAACATCCTTACTGTTGCCTTTACACGAGTGGACAGTTCACTCCTGCGGGGCTGCCCAATTTCACAGTGGTGCGTCGTCTCATGCGGCATTGGGAGTGCCGCTTATAGATTCCTCCAAATTCCCAACAGTTCGAGACCGCACTCCTAGTAAGGTAAGTTACAACTTCTTTATTTGTTATGGCATGCAGCTTCCCATCCCTCGTTCAGTCCCGGCCTTACGCGTTTCGAAGCCTTGTTGCTTCTCATCAGAGGCCAATGTCAGTAGGCTGCTTTTGATGTGACCGCCATTCTGCAGCGTGTTTTTTGGTGCTTCATTAAGCGCCCGGTGTGTCTCCTGTCCGTTTAAGTTCTCAGTGATGCACGCTGGGAATGGTAGTTTATTTGCATCCATTTCATACCCTCCATTGGGTTTGCCTGCTGCATCTGTTTGTAGGACAAAGTTTTTTAAAGCCCTCCATTAGGCTTCAGGATAGAACTCTGCATGCCAGCAATTAAAACATCCTTACTGTTGCCTTTACACGAGTGCACAGTTCACTCCTGCGGGGCTGTCCAATTTCACAGTGGTGTGTCGTCTCATGCGGCATTGGGAGTGCCGCTTATAGATTCCTCCAAATTCCCAACAGTTCGAGACCGCACTCCTAGTAAGGTAAGTTACAACTTCTTTATTTGTTATGGCATGCAGCTTCCCATCCCTCGTTCAGTCTCGGCCTTACGCGTTTCGAAGCCCTTGTTACTTCTCATCAGAGGCCAATGTCAGTAGGCTGCTTTTGATGTGACCGCCATTCTGCAGCGTGTTTTTTTGTGCTTCATTAAGCGCCCGGTGTGTCTCATATCCGTTTAAGTTCTCAGTGATGCACGCTGGGAATGGTAGTTTATTTGCATCCATTTCATACCCTCCATTTGGTTTGCCTGCTGCATCTGTTTGTAGGACAAAGTTTTTTAAATCCCTCCATTAGGCTTCAGGATAGAACTCTGCATGCCAGCAATTAAAACATCCTTACTGTTGCCTTTACAAGAGTGCAAAGTTCACTCCTGCGGGCTGTCCAATTTCACAGTGGTGTGTCGTCTCATGCGGCATTGGGAGTGCCGCTTATAGATTCCTCCAAATTCCCAACAGTTCGAGACCGCACTCCTAGTAAGGTAAGTTACAACTTCTTTATTTGTTATGGCATGCAGCTTCCCATCCCTCGTTCAGTCTCGGCCTTACGCGTTTCGAAGCCCTTGTTACTTCTCATCAGAGGCCAATGTCAGTAGGCTGCTTTTGATGTGACCGCCATTCTGCAGCGTGTTTTTTTGTGCTTCATTAAGCGCCCGGTGTGTCTCATATCCGTTTAAGTTCTCAGTGATGCACGCTGGGAATGGTAGTTTATTTGCATCCATTTCATACCCTCCATTTGGTTTGCCTGCTGCATCTGTTTGTAGGACAAAGTTTTTTAAAGCCCTCCATTAGGCTTCAGGATAGAACTCTGCATGCCAGCAATTAAAACATCCTTACTGTTGCCTTTACAAGAGTGCAAAGTTCACTCCTGCGGGCTGTCCAATTTCACAGTGGTGCGTCGTCTCATGCAGCATTGGGAGTGCCGCTTATAGATTCCTCCCAATTCCCAACAGTTCGAGACCACACTCCTAATAAGGTAAGTTACAACTTCTTTATTTGTTATGGCATGCAGCTTCCCATCCCTCGTTCAGTCCCGGCCTTACGCGTTTCGAAGCCCTTGTTGCTTCTCATCAGAGGCCAATGTCAGTAGGCTGCTTTTGATGTGACTGCCATTCTGCAGCGTGTTTTCTCGTGCTTCATTAAGCGCCCGGTGTGTCTCATATCCGTTTAAGTTCTCAGTGATGCACGCTGGGAATGGTAGTTTATTTGCATCCATTTCATACCCTCCATTGGGTTTGCCTGCTGCATCTGTTTGTAGGACAAAGTTTTTTAAAGCCCTCCATTAGGCTTCAGGATAGAACTCTGCATGCTAGCAATTAAAACATCCTTACTGTTGCCTTTACACAAGTGCACAGTTCACTCCTGCGGGGCTGTCCAATTTCACAGTGGTGCGTCGTCTCATGCGGCATTGGGAGTGCCGCTTATAGATTCCTCCAAATTCCCAACAGTTCGAGACCGCACTCCTAGTAAGGTAAGCTACAATTTCTTTATTTGTTATGGCATGCAGCTTCCCATCCCTCGTTCAGTCCCGGCCTTACGCGTTTCGAAGCCCTTGTTGCTTCTCATCAGAGGCCAATGTCAGTAGGCTGCTTTTGATGTGATCGCCATTCTGCAGCGTGTTTTTTTGTGCTTCATTAAGCGCCCGGTGTGTCTCATATCCGTTTAAGTTCTCAGTGATGCACGCTGGGAATGGTAGTTTATTTGCATCCATTTCATACCCTCCATTGGGTTTGCCTGCTGCATCTGTTTGTAGGAAAAAGTTTTTTAAATCCCTCCATTAGGCTTCAGGATAGAACTCTGCATGCCAGCAATTAAAACATCCTTACTGTTGCCTTTACACGAGTGCACAGTTCACTCCTGCGGGGCTGTCCAATTTCACAGTGGTGTGTCGTCTCATGCGGCATTGGTAGTACCGCTTATAGATTCCTCCAAATTTCCAACAGTTCGAGACCGCACTCCTAGTAAGGTAAGTTACAACTTCTTTATTTGTTATGGCATGCAGTTTCCCATCCCTCGTTCAGTCCCGGCCTTACGCGTTTCGAAGGCCTTGTTGCTTCTCATCAGAGGCCAATGTCAGTAGGCTGCTTTTGATGTGACCGCCATTCTGCAGCGTGTTTTTTGGTGCTTCATTAAGCGCCCATGTGTCTCATATCCGTTTAAGTTTTCAGTGATGCATATATAAAAGATACTTAAACTTTTCAGAAACACACAGTCACTGAATGATATCATCAGTGATGTCATTTGAGATGTCATCAGTGATGTCATCAGTGACCATGTCAGAGTGATGTAATATGTTACGTCATCAGCAGTGCATTGCGGGGGCACAAGTTATAGTTAGCTCAACTAACTCTAATGGCTGAATTACTCTGGTTTTATATGAGTGAAATGTCCAACTAACTAAAACGTCCCTGAAATCTGTGTTTTTTTCCGCTCACCTTTGGTTCCTGCGAAGGCTGCTTGACACTTTGTTTCCCTGGGGTCCCTGCTGTGGTCTACTCCCGCTGCCGCCGCCATTTGAAATCAGGTGCAGCCGCTGAGAGGGGGAGCCACTCGGGGAGACTACACTGACCAGGACCCTCTACTGCACCTACGCCCACAACGCGCCAGGAGGCGCTTAAAATCGCGGCAGATGTGCGCGGGACTAGCCGGGCTAAGCCCGGGCCAAGGGCGGGCCCGTCTGAGCCCGTCAGAGACTGACTGAGACTGGACTGGGCCACCCCCTTTATGTTTCAAATTCCAGTAATTCCATATTTTAATATTTGTTTTGGTTTTAACTTTGATGGTTAATAATCAGCTACAGGAAGCCAGGTAATTACTTAGGTACCATAGTTATGGCATCAAAAAACATTAAAGGTAGTAATCCACCCATTATGGGTGCTTAAGGTGGTTTACTTGGCACCATAGACGCTTTTTTCACTAAGGCAGTTACCGCTCTGGAGAAGGAGATAGTCCTAACTGAACGGCGGCTATCTCTTGATCCTGTTTTTATGAGGAAATCATCATTGGGGAGAATTGCTACAGTACCCTACCCTGAACAAACATTGTCCCAGAATGTCCAAATATCCTGCCAACAACACGATCTCTCTACTATACTCGACATAAGTGGCATTGACGCAAGCCTAGACTCCTACATGGCTTACCCAATAGCGGAGCAGGGTCGGCGCCAAAGCCTCTTGCCAACTAGCAGTAAGCCGCCATTAGACCGCATTCAGCCTGAAATAGCAGAGGGCAACGCCCTTACTTTAACACGAAAGCATGGTGGAAAACAGCAGAAAGGCTCGCGTACTAAAAAGTGCAAAACTGCTCTCCCTATGCGCAAAGATAAGGGGGTCACCTTTATAAACAAAACACCAACACAGGTAGAAATTACTAGCTCAGATTATATAAGCCCTACCGTTGAAATAACAGAAAGCCCGCCCACAAATTGTAGGGGTACTGTATTTTCACTGGATAATATTGAACATTTAGTTAAGTCCTTAATTCTACCTTTGGTGGAACGTACAAGACGGATAGGTAAACAGCTAGAAATACTGGAGGAAATTGTACGGGATAATGCAGTCCTGTTGGGGAAATTGGGGGTGACAAATCCAACAAAAAATAACTCACCTGAACTACCTAAAAATAGACAGAAGCCAGTAGCTAGTGTAAAACTGGGTCAAGGTAGCAAAAATTCGTCAAAACCAGAAGGTGGAAAGTCAAAAGTTATGGACTCCCAACAGGATAGTAAGGCTGGCAAAGAAACTAAGGGCCATATGTATCAAGCTATTTAGCATTCGCAAAGGCCGAAATTCTGCGAATTTCGGTCTTCGCGAATGCTAAATACCTAAATGGCATGTATGAAACATTTTTGCATCAAAATAAGGAATCGCAAAAATTTCTATTCCTTATTTTGCGATTGCACTTAAGGAATCGCAAATTTTGCGATTCCTTAACTGCAATGTATCAAAGAAAAAAAATGCAAAAAATGCCATTAAGGAATCACAACTTACCACCAACTTCTAGTTGGTGGTAAGTTGCGAATTCTTTTAATAATGCTTTTTTCAAACAAACCAAAGGTGCCATATGACGCCCATACATGACGACCAGCCGCCTGAAACTGAACTCAGACAAGACGGAAGTCCTCATCCTGGGCTCCTCGCCCTCCGCCTGGGACGACTCCTGGTGGCCCCCCGCCCTGGGCACCGCACCCAAACCGACAGACCACGCACGGAACCTGGGCGTCATCCTGGACTCCTCCCTCTCCATGACCAGACAAGTCAACGCCGTCTCCTCGTCGTGCTTCAACATCCTGCGCATGCTACGGAAGATCTTCCGGTGGATCCCCACCGAGACCAGGAAGACGGTCACCCAGGCCCTCGTCACCAGCCGACTGGACTACGGCAACGCCCTCTACGCCGGAACCACCGCCAAGCTCCAGAAGAGACTCCAGCGGATCCAGAACACCTCAGCCAGACTCATCCTCGACATCCCACGACACAGCCACATCTCCGGACATCTGAGAGACCTGCATTGGCTCCCCGTCAACAAAAGAATCACCTTCCGTCTCCTCACCCACGCACACAAAGCCCTACACGATCAAGGCCCGAGCTACCTCAACAACCGCATCAACTTCTATGCTCCCAAACGCCATCTCCGATCAGCCAGTCACGCCCTCGCCGCCGCCCCCCGCATCCAAAGAACGACAACAGGAGGAAGGTCCTTCTCCTACCTGGCCGCCAAGACCTGGAACTCCCTCCCGACCGACCTGCGCCTGACCCAAGACCACCTCTCCTTCAGGAAGAAGCTCAAGACCTGGCTGTTCGAGCAGTAGCAGCACCCCCTCCCCCCCAAGCGCCTTGAGACCCTCCGGGTAAGTAGTGCGCTCTATAAATATCTTTGATTGATTGATTGATTGATACATGCCCATAGGGCATGTATGTTCGCCATATGCCCCCAAATGTCTTTTTCAAGGGTGCAGCAGGGTGTTCTTGAGACACCCCTGCACCCTTGAAAAAATTCCTAATTTGTTTTTAGCTAATTGCTAATCGCAAATTGCCCCTTCATTCCTATTGGCCTCCTGGCCCATAGAAATGAATGGCTAATTTGCGATTAGCAATTTGCTAATCGCAAATTAGGAATGGTAAGGAATCGCTATAAAAAAGCAATTTTGTACATACATACCGTTTTGCGAATTCCAAATAGCGATTCCTTAAAATTCGCTATTTGGAATTCGCAAAACGGAACTATGATACATATGGCCCAAAATTAGATAACCTTAAAACAGGTATTACTAAGACCCCAGCCATCATGGTATCAGAATTAGATAAAACAGTTGCACCTAGACCCAAAGGAGATAGGAAGAGAGTTGATCTTTCCCCGGACTCCTATCCTTATGTAATTGTACTTGCAGGGGTTCTGGAGTGGGAAAATAACAGGGATGAAACATCGCAAGAACTAAAAAATATTGTATTGGCTAGGGAAAAACAGACCTCTCAGACCTGACCTGTGTGTGGAAATTATCAACATCCGGACAGCGAACTGGTTGGGCCCTAAAGTAAAAGATATTAGTGGCGATTGTATTATCGTCAACTTTAGAGACCCAAGAATTGCGCAATTCATTAGCGGTTTTCCAAACTATGACAACCTTGGAGGAATAATTTCTCTGGATTTAAGCTATTTCTACCCACCGGCTCCTTATGCTGTTGTTGGTAGCCAGAGACCATATAATCCACGAAATGAAGTAAGGTACCCATATATTGGAAGTCGAATTAATGATTCAACGGCAACCATGAGGCATGGAGGTTTTATGCCGTTTAACTTCCATGACCAGCGACAGACCGGGAACCTATTTCACATTCCAATTCATAATAGATTTGATCCCCTGTCAGGCTTGGGGGAGGTGGATTGACCAGTAAGGGTTCAGACAAATGATACTTACGTAGAAAATAACGATTCCTCTCTAGAAAAGGCCTGTCGAGTAAATGTGGAACCTCAAGATCGAGGAGGTCAGATTCTGGCCAGTATAAATAATACATATTCAGAAAGGTTTAAAACTGCTCAAATGGGGGATCAAAATGTGAGAAAGGGAAAATTAGATAACTTAGTTAAGGTCATTAACTCGAGATACCATGTTAAATGTCTGCAAGAAAAAGCCTCAAGATTAAAGTATGAGAGTAAGTTTATTGTAAGTACAGATGAAAGGGAGGTGGAATTTCCTGTTGATTACGAGTATGGCTGTAGGAGGGAGGAACCAACCAGTAAGAGGCGAAATAACCCAAGTATAGTAGAGAAGGGACTATTACCCTATGTAACAACCAGGGGAACAGTGCAAGCTTCTAACTCCACTCCAATATCACTTCTCTCATGGAACATAGCAGGACTGGGAAAAAAACTGGCCATTCCAGAATGGAATGATTTTATCGATACATTCAATATCTGCATGTTTCAAGAAACATAGAGCATGAGCCCACTCCATAAAAATGGGTATGCTACTTATTTTATCCCAGCAATTACAGTAGGGAGAGGACGTCCATCAGGTGGCCTGCATATATGGATTAGTGTGGCACTGAATGTGGCAGTCACTGTCCATAATTTATCCTCAAATGACATATTATATATATCCCTCAAAGGCCCGAAGGTGGGAAATACACTGGAACTGTTCTGTGTGTATGCTAGAGGTTCCCAGGGTGGTCAATCCTCACCCACAATAGCATTATTAGATGCAACACTAGCAGATATTCCCCCAAGGTCCAAAGTGATAGTAGGGGGTGAATTCAACTGCACTTATGAACCCTTAGCTGATGAGGAGGTGCTTGGGCTTAGTGCAGATGATTGGAGGCAGTCCATTCCCCATCTAAATTTAAAACCTATTAAGAAATGGTCGGCTAGAGCATTACAAATGAATGCTCTAACATTAGAACATAATTTACGAGCCCTCAACGGGAGGACTGTTTCAGATCCCAATGGGGCAATGACATATAATAGAATAGGTTGCTCGTCACGCATAAACTATATATTACTGGACATTCAGTCATGGGGCAGTCTAGTGGATATGGAGGTTAGGCAAACACAGGTCAGCGACCACAACCCACTGTGTATGCAAATGAATTGGGGGAGAGAGGATGGAATAAGGAATGGGCCTCTGATGATTGCCAAAGAAGTAATCTCTACAAACTGTAACAGGAAGTTGAAATGGAGTAGGGTAAAATGCGAGGAGGAAAATCTAATGAGCATTAAAGAGTTGGTGCAAGCAGGGACTATATATTTAACATCTGTCAGGCTAGCACAGCCTATTTCCTCAGATTTTAAATTAGCTGACTCCTATAAGAACCTAATAGATAAAATAGGTGTATTTTTTACTATAGGGGAGAGGAGGGGTCCTAGTAATTTAAATAAAAAACCCTTGAATAGCACTCCTTTGTATACTGCTGAATGTAAAGAAAAGAGAAAGGCAATAACAACTTGCATCAAGAGAAAGGACCCGATAGCAGTAAGACTAGCCAGAAAGGAGTACAATAGGAGTATTAAAATAGCTAAGAGGGACTGGGAGGAGGAACACTGGCAGCAACTTACGGTTGCTGCCAAGGCAAAAGACTCAACTCTGTTCTGGAACTTGGTCAATAAACTGGATAGAAGAGGGGCAGCACCAATATCAAACCATATAACGGAACAACAGTGGCATTTCCATTTTTTTAATTGTATTGTGAGAAAGTAGATGTGGGACAATCAACAGGGGTATTTAATGAACTCAGTATGGAGACCCAAACGCAGTTAGAAGCCTTTGCTCCCCAGGAATTGCAGGATGCTATTTCCAATATAATACCTGGCAAGGCGCCAGGCCCGGACGGGCTGCCAGGTGACCTACTTCTGTACGATCCAATATTATGGTCCGACTTCATTGCTCGCATAATGACTCTAATCATGAATGGACATCCTGTCCCCGAATCATGGAAGGGTGCGGAGGTTGTTACCATGTATAAAAAAGGTGATAGGGAGGACCCTGCCAACTACAGACCAATAAGTCTACTTGACACAATTCAGAAGGTAGTTGTCAGGGTCTTTGTTAACAGAATAGGGATATAGCTTAATGAAGATAATATTCTGACACATTACCAGGCGGGCGTCAGGCAAAATGTGGGCACGATGGACCACGTTTTCAGGTTCTGTGCAGTATACTGGAAATCTGTGTCCGTCGCAAAGGGTCGCAAAGGGTAGCCTATATTTGGCCTTTATTGATTTAATTAGCGTTTGATGTAATCCCCGTGATAAGCTCTGGAAGGTTCTGCTGGAGATGGGGTTTCCGTGTCGCCTCTTGGAGTTCGTTGTTAGGCTCCATGAAGACAATTATGCCAGAATCCGGTGGGGGAGCCAAGGCCAGCTGACAGAGAGGGTCCCAGTCAACAAAGGGGTTCGCCAGGGCTGTGTGATGGCTCCGACATTGTTCTCCCTCTTCATCAATGGGGTGGTAGACCATTTGAGGGAGGACCCTGCGGATGCCCCAGTCCTGGCTGGAGAGAAAACACCTACCCTCCTCTTTGCTGACGACACACTCCTGATGTCTAAAACACCATCAGGTTTACAGAAATTGCTTGATCGCTTTAGTTTGTTTTGCGACGAGCGAGGGCTAACTGTCAATACAACTAAAACAAAGCTGATGGTATTATCCTAAAAAAAAAGGCTAGGAAAGTTCACCTCACGTTAAATGGGGCAGTGCTGGAGGTGGTGGAAGAATTTCACTACTTGGGAGTCAGGTTGAGTAATAACATGAAATGGGACACCCACGTAGCAAAAATGCTCCTAAATCTCAAAAGGGTTTCCGGAGTTATTCTGAGGAATCAGCGCTTGTCTATTAGCAGGCCAATAGCCCCGGCCCTCGCAGTTTACGAGGTTAAGGCGCTAGCTTCGGCGGTTTATGGCTCTGAATTGTGGGGTGGAGAGAATATAGTGGAATTGGTAAGAGCTGAGAATAAGTTTGTGAGAGACTTAGTATCGCTCCCCTACTCGACCCATTTGAAACCCCTTTTTAGCTACATGGGTAAACGATCAATTGCTGATATTGTACGTCTCCCCCCTTTGCTATTTTGGGTGCGCCTGAGAAGGACACCTGAATTTGCAAAATATGCCTTGGTGTTGGATGAGCTGATTAAATTGAATGCCTCAAAAAAGATAAAGTGGCTCAATAAATTGAGACAGTTGGTGGTGAATTTAGGAATGGTTGAATCTTGGATTTCCCAGTCCCCACCTCATAAACAAATTGTTAAAAAAATATATTGGGAGTGGGTGGAGGTTGAGGATCTAAAAAGCACAAAGTGGGGGTCTTTGACTAACCAATTCATGGAACACAAGCCAACGAGGAAGTTATAGCCTTTTTTGGATTATATTCAAATCTCAAGAGATAGATCCCTCTTCATGAAGATGAGATATGGTATACTCCCCCTTAAAAAATTTACAGAGGGGTGGAAAGGAGGGAGGGATCATGATGTTACTTGTCCAGGCTGCCCATGCACGAAAGAATCTCTACCCCATTTTCTGTTCGCTTGTAAGGCTTACAAGCATCCTAGATCAAAATGGTTTAAACCTGTGTGCAGGGAGTTGGGTGTAAGAGATTTCAGAATTGCATTACGTATACTTTTAAATGATACAACATCTTTGTATATTGTCTGTGGGATTGCAAAGTATCTTGCTAGCGCTTGGTTCATACGGACCAGAATGTTAGGTAACACTAAAATCAATCTCCCACTACCTCCAGATATATGAATATTAATGAGAATACACCACAGGGTTTTGTAATTACCTTTTTAATTGTATATGGATGTTAACCTTTTTTAAGATGTAATAGATGTAATATCTTGTATACTGGTTTTATGTATATGGATTTTAATCCCTTTTAAGATGAAATGATTGTAATATTTGTACATTAGTTTTATGCTTAGTTTTGTAACCTTTGTACTTTTATGATATGAATATTTCGAATAAAGTATTACAACAATATATATATATATATATACATATATATATATATACATATATATATATATATACATACATATATATATATATATATATATATATATATATATATATATATACATATATATATATATATATATATACTGCTTATGTAAACGAGTTTTGAACTTTTCAAGCAAACTGTGTAAGTGCACTACACAAAGCAAAACATATTCTTTATTTCCTGTTTTGTTCTCGCTTTCAAACATGTAAGGTGTTCAAATCTTTTCTTTGTGTTTGATTATTTTCCTTCTTGTTATTATATATGGGCTCCTGGTTTCAAGCACAATTTACAGTTAGTGCACGTTTTCAACCGCTAAAGGTTAAAACGTGCCAGAGCTATTCCATGCATACAAGAACATCCCCTCCTTTCCTCTGCAGGTGAGTCAGCATGGCCTAGCAGCGTATAAAGGACTGCGGTGCAAAGACTCCCTGCTTGGCCTCTGTGTTCGCAGGACTTACTTGTTCTCCAGCGACTACTCCAGCGGCTCATCTCTGACAGCGCTCTTCCTTTCCTTACGGTCTTCTGTCAGGTGGCCGCAAACCTTGCCTCTTGTTGCCGTGCATCTCTGTCTGACTTCTGGGCTTGTCTCGTAACAGATGGACTTCGGTCTTCCGGTTTCCTGTTTCCTACAACCAAAAAGAATAATCCACAGAACTGTGAGTTACTCTTTGATTTGATTTGCATTTTGCTTGCACAAAAAGCTTTCCTGCATCAGGTATTTATTTTTGCAAATTTTGTTTGACCAAATCTCAAGGTGGCAAAGAACATTGTCAAAAAGCAAAGACTGTTTCAAGTAGTTTTTACTTCAGCAAAGAAAGGCATTTAGCCTAGAATTTTTGTGTTTACGCTGGGGTACAGAAAAACAAATGTATCCGAATATCATTGTGTTAATTGCATAAATAAGACAACAAAGTGTCTAAACATTGTTTTCTAATTATTTTACAGTGTACATTCTAGAGTTGTACTCCAATGAACTGACCCTAGCAGAAAGAAAGCTGATTATTAAGCACATAATGCTAAGTAATTGCTAAATGAAAATTTAGTTGTTGTATTAATACAAATTGAGAATATATTTGTTATTCAAAGAAAAGTGACTTGTGATTACTGTATTTATTGACAGACAGTTCCCATGAAGAACACTAAAAGCCCATTTAGTCTCAGAAAAAAACCCTATCAGAACCTTGCCATGAATCCAGAGACCTTCACCTTGTATCCTGTGAGAGAGAGCCCAGTTCCCAGATTGTTGTAGTGATTCATTCTTTCTCTTTTTCTTCCTCGCCCAACCCCTTTCCCCCTGGTGCCATTCACAGCTCAGTGTTTCTTAATAGGCATTGACGCTGGGAAAAGATTCAGGGGGTATTGGGTCCAGTCATCTTCCTAAAGGAAAACCTGGAGTTTATGTGAGTGTCTCCTGACACAATCTCAGCAGAGTTCAAGTTTGTAACAGGGGTGTAGAGCGAGTGGAACATCTGACATCCCACAAATTGAGTAATGTTGATGGAAATTGCTGCTTTTAACAATGATTATATAATACAACCTACGTTTAGAGGTAGGGGTTGCACTACCATAATTGATTATGTTTTTTTTCTCTTCCAATTTAGAGGAATTGTTATTGTATGGTAAAGATGTTGTAACACACCATGGGGATCACAACTCGATTGAAGAGGCATTTAAATTGTCCCTGAAGCCTGAGTATAAAGGAACCTGGAACCCTCTACGGATAAACTCCGATAGGTGTGGTGAGGACTTGACACTGCCCAATTATTTTACAAAGTTGTTAGGGAGAACCTTGCACTGCTTGAGATTTGTTTGACAGTGCACCAAGCCAATCCTGATGTGGTCTCCGCATTCTTTGATCTCTGTCTGAATATTAAGATGGAATTAATGAAACCTGCCCAATCAATCTCTCACAGTGCTAGATGGTTTAACCACGAATGCTCATTAGTGAACCAACAGTTGTGTCAGGCCTTTGTGGCCAAGCCCAAGAGCCCGCAAGTGGTGACCTCATTAGCGAAGATATATAGGCTGGTTACCTCACTGGGGAAGGAAGATGTATTCGTCCAACGATGGATTCGCTTGCCAATACAGAAAACCAAAAGAACCGTAAATCTTTTTGGGCAGCCATAAAATCTATGCGAGTGATGGGCCAGACGTTAACACCAATTAGTTGCAATATAACTAGTGAAGCGTGGAAGGCACATTTTTCAGAGATATACGCGGCTTCGTCTCATGATAATGAGATATACCAGCTGCCCGTCTCTAAGGCTGAAATAATGTCTCTGGCTGAAGTGGAAGAAGCCATAAACCAGAGTATGGGCAATAAGTCTCCGGGACCTGACGGGGTGCCAATAGATCTCATTAAACATAAACCAGCTATTCGGGACCCTCTCTTGCTTAATGTTTTTAATCATCTATATTGCTCCCCGTTACCAAGAACATGGTCAACCTCTGTCATTGTACCAATTTTTAAAAAGGTTGACCACTCCCAGCCTGGTTGTTACAGGCCCTATACCTTTATAGATACCACACTGAAAATCTTGGGTAGGGTCCTGTACAACAAGACTAAAGGCTGGGCTGAGGAGAAATCTATTTTGCACCCCTGTCAACATCGCTTTAGAAACAATGTGGGCACAATAGAACAGTGTCTCAATCTAAACTAAATAATTGGGAAATATACTATTGCCCAACGCTCACCCATTTGTCTGGCGTTATTGCATCTGACCTCAGCGTTTGACTATATCAATCGATCACAGCTGTGGTCTGTCCTTTTAATGAGCGGAATGGATGAGACATTAGTGCATTTTTTAGCCTATTTATACAGAGACATGAAGGCCAGGATTAGAATAAGCAAATATGGAGAAGTTTCTAATGATATTGGTGTTTTTAGAGGGGCAAGACAAGGGTGTGTTTTAGCCCCATTGCTTTATATTCTGTATATTAATATTTACATGCATTTTTAACAAACCTTCCTAATGACGTCCCAAGAATCAATGGCTCTATCCTCCCATCCTTATTATATGGAGATGATGCGGTCTTAAAGGGTCGCACCCCCAAAGCCTTGCGCCTTTAAGCACGGGGCTTTGTTAATTTTATGGACTGTTTAGTTTTATGCCCTATTTTACAAAAACTTTTATTTTGGCCTGTGGACCAAGAAAGCACACAATAAATGCCCTCTCTGTTGGTAGTCAAAGTTTACAAAGCACAAGCACTTTTTCTTATCTGGGACTGGTTTTCAGTTCTCTAAGTCAATTAATGCTGTACTTAGCTTACTCCAACTGAGGAGGGCAGGGCCAATTCACCTATTTTCAAAAAATTAAATGCTCAGTGTACACCCATAACAACCTACGGGACAGAGGTCTGGGGCATTTCTAATTTCTGTAAAATCCAGACTTAAGAGAACCGGTTCTGCCGCAAGCTCCTGGGTGCCCCAATCTCTTCTGCCCAATATATGTGTCACAGTGAACTAAAATGACACTACATTGAAGATTATATTGGAGCCCGTCTGCTTTATTTTGGCTAGCTATATGGAAAAAAATAAGGCGGTCTCCCTTACCAGAGATATTATAACAGATTGCCTTAAATGTGAGAAAGGCATGGCTATTCCATACTTAGCAGGGGTGAAAACCAGTTTACGGAGGATTAGCTATCTTTCACAAACCTAATGATCTTGACACCGTAAGCAAAAAGGAGCTTCAGGCGGCTCTATACAAGTGCTATTGTGAGGGTAGGCTGGCCAAAGAGACCA
This sequence comes from Lissotriton vulgaris, assembly GCF_964263255.1. Taxonomy (NCBI): domain Eukaryota; kingdom Metazoa; phylum Chordata; class Amphibia; order Caudata; family Salamandridae; genus Lissotriton; species Lissotriton vulgaris. Next base: position 512,852,666 of record NC_141697.1, on the reverse strand, counting down.
GTAAACAGAGTGTGGCCTTGTTTTTGAACTTTGAGAATGACCATCTACTGGCTGTTTATCTAACTAAACCTATGGGCCGCTGTGAGTGTGTTCTCCTCTTTTGTTTAAGGGCAGGTACTGTTAAGTACCTATAATGCTTCCTCCTGGGTTTTCAAGCTAACCTTCATCTCACTCCTTGTCCAAGCGATGGGCGCTCAGGCCAAACCCTATTGCATTTCTTATTTTTTCGCTAGTATTATATGCAATATACAAAACTGTTCCTACTTCCTTTTTTTAAGAGGCGTTTCTATGTAGATTATAGAGAAGCATTCAGGACCCTTCTTAAATCGGAGGAGGACTAGTTAATAGTTTGTGTGAGGGCCTTTGGAAAAACTGCTATTAGAGCTTGTAATTTGATGAACACTGTATGATTGTATTGTAATATCTTTGCATTATATTGAACTTTTATGTGTTTTCTTTTTAACAAAGTTGTATGTTTTTAATATTGGAATGAGATTGTTCTTTTATGGATTTGTTTTTATCCGAATAAAGTCATGAAAGGAAATTAAATGAAACCTATATTGTAGCTAAACATTTCCTTTTGGAAAGATAGCTTGAAGATTGGAGACTTCTAAGCAGCTAGCCACTGTATGCAGGGGAACACATTTATATGAAGTAAAGCCAGAAACCACGGTGCTTTTCCTACTTATATATTCATAGCCTTCATCTTATAAACTAAAATAAATGCTAACTTGAATCCAGTAGACACAGTCTTTAAAAAATAATTGACCATTAGCAATAGCAATATAATACAAATGTTCTTTGTGTGGTAGGAGCCTAAGATTATATCAAGTATCTATTAAATATCATGTATAAACCTTCCAAATGACAGCAGATTGTGTATTTGAACATTTCAATTGCCACCTAAATTATAACTTAATGATGGAAACTTAAAAGACCGACAATGCTTAACCCCTTCCAGGCTCATGACGAGCTGGGCTCGTCATGGTGTAGCCTCCTCGCACGCTGATGACGAGCCCAGCTCGTCATGTAACATGGGTTTTTTAAAATCTCAGCATAGGTGCAGAATTCCACTAGCGCGGATGTGGTTAATACAATCTCATGTTTTTTTCAGAAACATGTTTATTCCTCTTTTTGAGTTCAAAAGAACTTTATTAGTCAAAAAACAGGGTATGAATACATAGTACATAACTAATTCAGGGGTAATGGAAGGAAAGGAAAAATAAAACAAAAACAATCAGGAAAAACATTGCAGTAAAATCAATAATACAAGCTAATCATGGGCAAAATGTGAAATATAAAGGATACAGTGGTTGCAAAACAAGTTCAAGTAAGAGTCTGTGAAAAACAAGTGGTAAAGAAGATAAGAAGGAAATGCAAAGGGTATTCAAGGGGGTTTGGAGACCTCTTGTTGGGTAAACTGTTGACGGAATGAACGGTTAGCGTAATAATCCAAGTACAAAGTAACAGGTAGCCATAAGTCTGCACGTTTCGGGGCCATGCTAATGGGGTAGACAAAAGTAGTGTCCAACCTATGGTTATGACAATCATTATACCACCATGCTTTGAGGGAGATGTTAGATGAAGCTTTCCAATTGATAGTGATCTGTTGAAACGTGACAGCCAACAATAAGTCAACAATGTGAGCCTCAAGTTCAGGGCCCTCCCAACATGGCGAAAGGTTTCCCAGGAAGATGTGAGAGTGAGAGAAGGGAATGCAAGTAAGGAAAATTACATTGATTTGAGCCCACACCTGAATCCAAAAATCATTAGCAGATTTGCAAACGAACCACATATGAAACAAGGGGGCATGTGGAGAGGAACAGGACCAGCAAACATCTGGAACAGTAGGAAACCGCTTTTTTAGGGTAAAAGGCGTTTGAAACTGCCTATTATATATGAAGAACATAGATTGTGTTAAGGTTGCCGCTCTTGACGATTTGCGTATCTTAGTCCATATCTTGTCCCACAAGGATATTGGCCACAGTGTGACAAAGTCATGCTCCCATTGCTCTTCCACCTTAGACTTAGGCCTAATAGACTCGTTAGCATGAAGGTACTTGTAAATAGCAGAGGCTTTGGGGGTAATACGCAAGAGAGAATGAAGTCGTGAAGCAGGTGTGGGAGAGGAGGGAGGAGTCTGTGCCTGCAAGAGTCGAGTATAGGTCGCCATCACCGTTGTTTGAAGTAGCAGATATTTGGGAGCAAAGGATGCAGGTAAATCAAAGGAAGAACAGAGAGTTGAGAAAGGTAGAAAGGTAGAGTGTGAGAACAATTGCGAAACCAAGACTAAACCCTTGTGCCTCCAGGATTTCCAGTAAAAGGGTTTATTATGAATTAAGAGATGTGTGTTATGCCAAATGGTGGAGGAAAGGAAGTCAGAAATAGTAGCAGGGGGAGGGGGGCTGGAGGATAGGAGGAGCTTGGTAGTAAACTTTTGAATGGGAGTAGGAATCAAAAAAGGTTTACGCGAAAAATAAATGTATTCAGCGAAGGAGAAAGGGGAGAGGAAAAGGCGCTCAACCTTAGCCCACAAGGCACAGGGAGAGGTAGGGTCCTGTAACCAAAAGGAAGCTTGCCGTAGCAGAAAAGCTTTTTGATAAGCTGGGAAATACGGGAAGTTAACTCCACCTTCTGATGTGGGGCGGATTAGTCTAGCAAGAGACATCCTGGATTTTTTGTTATTCCATAAAAAGGAAGACAAGACCGAATTAATTTTCTTAAAAAATTTAGAAGGAATGGACACAGGAATATTGGAAATTGTGTAGAGAATTTTGGGGGATAACATCATTTTAATGGTTTTGTGGCGACCCCACCAAGACAAGTAAAGAGGGTGCCACCTGGCCGCTAAATCTGATATTTTTTTAATACATTTTTTTGAGGCAGAGGGAGACGGTGTCTGAGATAGAGGGGGTAATATGCAAGCCCAAGTACTTCATATGCGAGGAGCTCCAAATAAAATTAGAAGCGCTGAAATCAGGTTTAAAAGTGAACTTCGTCAGGGGAAAAATCTTGCACTTATCATTTTTAAGTTTGTAAACAGATATCAGGGAATAGTTCTGCACTTCTTCCAGGAAAGCAGGAATTGAGTCTGAAGGATTGGAGATGAAGAGTAAAATATCATCTGCATCGGCAGCAAGTTTAATATGGGAATTCGCAGCTTGAAAACCATGAATGTTGGGGTTCTGACGAAGTCTGGACAAAAAAGGCTCCAAAGCCAGGTTGCAAAGAAAATGGGAAAGGGGACAACCTTGGCGAACGCACCTACCAAGATCGAAAAAGGAACAAATCTGGCCATTCGGGCATACTGCTGCACGTGGGTGAGAGTACAATTGTGAGACCAAAGAAATAAATCTGGGACCGAAACCAAACCATTCGAGCTTATGGAAAAGGTAGGACCACTCAACCCTATCAAACGCCGTTTCGGCATCTAAGGCGATCGCTGCGAGGGGGTGCTGTAAATGTGGAGATTTTGATAGGATGTTAAACAACAGTCTAGTATTGTCGGTAATAAATCGACCTTTTACAAAACCGGACTGCTCCTCCCGTAAGAGGTTGGGAAGCAGCAGGTCCAGTCACGCCGCCAACGACTTAGCGAAGATTTTGTAGTCAATATTCACTAGGGAAATGGGTCTATAATTTTTACAGTGTTTGGTATATTTCCCTTCTTTGGGTATTAAGCAAATATGAGCATCAGAGAAGGACCCTGAAGAGCTACCAAGGGCAGCGAACGAGTCTAGAAGAGAATGAAGTTTTGGGATAAGTAACTTTGAGAAGTGACGGTAAAATTCAACGGTAAAACCATCCGGTCCGGGAGCTTTGTTCAATTTGAGGTGCTGGAGTGCAATGAGTAGTTCCCTCTGGGAGATGTCAGATTCGAGGTGGGAGAGATCAAGAGGAAAGTGTTCATGTTTCTGGGCAGTAGAAAAGAAATGTGTGAGAGATTGGGGGGAAGGTTGAGTTTCAGAGGAGTAAAGAGTTTTGTAGAAAATGGAAAACTCCGTGAGAATGTCGGCACCCTTGTGCTTGAGATCGGAAGTGTCGTAAATGGATTCAATGTTTAACTTATTATGCTTGACCTTTAGATAATTGGCTAGAATCTTCCCAGCTTTGTTCCTACCTCCATAAAACTTAGCACTAGATTTCAACAGATACAATGAGGCATCTTCCGTAGATTTCTCGTTAAACTTCATTTTGGCAGCAACAAGAGCAGTCAAACTATCCTTCGAGTGTGAGGTAAAGTAGACGTGTTCCAATCTCTTAATGTCACAGAGAAGATCCCCAGTAAATTTACAAGCTGCTTTAAGTTTTTTTGCCACAAAACTGATTGAGCAAGAAAAATTCATCGAAAAAAGTGGTGAAGGAGGAGGTAAACTTGGGATCTAAGAGGAGGGTATTATTGAAGCTCCACCTTTTGGGTCCAACAACTTTGGGGAGTATATCAATATGAATTAAAACAGGGGCATGATCCGATAGTAAAATCGGACCAATGTCAGCGGTAGTGAGGGTTTGAGCAATATTGTGTGATACAAAAATGTAGTCAATCCGTGATTGAGAGTGATGGGAGGGAGAGTAGAAGGTAAATTCCTTTAAAGTCGGATTGCGCAGTCGCCAAGTGTCAATGAGCTTATTTTGGGAGATAGCTTGACTGAAGAGCTTGTGAGATTTATTAGGAACATAATGGGCATCAGAATTTCTATCAACAAAAGGGTCCAAAGGTTGATTGCAATCACAAGCAAGGATGAAGTTATCATCCATAAATCGGGTAATGTGATGAGAGAGCTCGGGGGCGTGGCCAACAGCCGAGGATGCCAGACGTGAGCTGAATTAGCTCCGTCTGAAACCCCAGGTTTTGGTTAATTATCCTGACATCTTGGTGCCAAAATACCCCCGCTTCTTTATGTCTGGCTGTTGAGAGTGTTTTTAGTTGATAGTATCTTGATGGATGTTTTGATTCATGAGTGTGTTTGTGATTGATTGTATGAGTGATTTATGTATGAAAAATGTTTTTACTGCTCCTTGATGCTCTGGGCTGACGCTATATGTATTATAAATGTTGTTCCATTTACTGAAGTAATGATTTTTTATAAATATAAATGACAATAAAATGATTTAATATAACCATCTGTTCTGTGGGCAATTGTTTATACTGGAACCTATTGGTCCTTTAGATTATTGGGAACTTCCCTTTTCTTGTTGTTATACATATTGACTTTCCTGGTGGGTTGTTCCCCCTTCCTGTATCCTTTTTTTAGGTTCAGGGTCCCTCTTCTGTTTTTTGTAGCCAAAATACCCCCGCCCTGGCAGTAAATGGGAAGGGGCAACTGCTGACGGCAGAGGAAGATATCTCCGCACTTGACACGTTGTATCGCGACGGCTCCGGTGCGAAGACGCGGTGAGGCCTGGTAAGTGACGACGATCCCTGGCCCACAGTGAAAGATCCGGCGGTCCGGAAGAGTGTTGAGACAGGGAGAGTGTTTGCCAGCGCCCCTGCTACATGCACCGGACCGAAAACTGCTGACGAGAGCACTGCGGGGGCTGGAACACGGACCTGTACTGCTCCCCACCCACCCGATCCTGTCAACGATCGTGCCGCCTTGGAGGCAGAGGGCGCGGGACCGCTAGCTCCTGCGGAGTCGAGACCTGACACCGGGGGCGCGTCTGGAGGAGACACGGGTCTCCCCCCCCCACACACAGAGGTAGACAATGGGAATCCTGCCGGTGAAAGAAGAGGCGGTGCCTTGCCTTACTAGCGAGGCAAAAAGAGACCCGAAGACGATACCGGTGATGTGGCGGACTGCACAGCCGGGACGCGCCCGCAGACAGAAATGGCAGGAGAAGACGACGGCGTGATAAGGAGGACGGTTATTCCTGCTGTCTCCCCCCCCATTTTTGTCCTACACCCACCGCACTGCGGATCGAGGGTCGCCAGCCAGACTATTGTAAACGGAGTATATCTCACCATTCCTCCCCTCCTCCCCTCACCACACGGTGTCCCCCCTCTGCTCTTCATTGTTGGCGCTGGAGGTCGGCCCGGCACACATGTTGAGCCTGCACATACAGTGATAGCGCTGTGATCCGAGGGGGCTAGCTGAGGAGACACCTCACAAGCGGTTCAATATCGGATGCACCTATGGGGATTTAAACAGCAGGGAGATTGTAGACTGGCCGGCCTATGGCAGCAGGGAGAGTGCAGAGCTACATGGATATAAGTCCAAGAGTGGGACGCTGAGGACATGCCTAACACCGTGAGGAGACATTCCTTTGTTTTTTCTTGCATTTTCTGGTATAGAGACCTTAAGACTGTACATAATACAGCTATCGTCTTCACATTTACTCATCTCCAAACGACTTGCCACATTGCTCAAGGAGCCCCATCATTTCATCTTGGTAGGTTTCCAGTCAATATAAATAATTTTTGAATTTCTAATGCTCTACCTGCAACATTACCATGGCTCAGCATGCATTTCTTGAACTGAATTTTTCCATAATCCTTGCTTTTCTTATATGACTTTGCTTGTATGTTGTATATATACTTCCTTTTTACTTAAACATTGATGGTTGCATCGAATCATAAAGAAATATGACAATTTCGCTGCTGTCTCATTAGGATTGTCTCTCCTGATTCTTATATGTGTTGATTACACCAACTCTTGTACTTCCAAATACAGTAATAGGATGACCCTGATGTGGGCACGTCAAATGGATCTACCCTGTATTTGTAAATATCTACCTATTAGACCTCACATAGTATATGTTGATAATAGTTAATGGTATTTCTAGCTTACACTTTTTCACAAGGGGTTTGTGAAAGCTTTGGCCATTATCCGGGCCTGATGTCATATGTTTCTTTTTTGATGTAGAATATATGATTTAGACAAAGTAACACTGACATTCGTATGTTTTAAGCATGTAATTATTTGTAGCTCGGCTGAGTTTACAGATGGTTCACTATTTTAATGATTTGTTTATATGTTTTGTTTTTTGTTACAATACAGCCCTGAAGAAGTCCCTTCTGGGACGAAACGCGTCAGCTGTGTTCTTTGACAAATGGAATAATAAAGAAAAATCCTTTTTGATAAAAATCGTTTTGGAATTGATTCTCAGTATCTTTTGTGACAAACTCATGATCTAGTTTGCACAATTTCTATATGTGGTGCACCTGTGCTTATAAATTGAACTTGAAAGAGATGGCCACAAGAAGGTGACCCTCATACCTGAAAGATTGAATTTTCCAGACTCATACCCACACCCCCAGCCACTGGAGGACCAGCATAATCAGGTGCACACTAGGTATTTCTATCCCAGTGTCCGGCAACACTAGGTATTTCTATCCCAGTGTCCGGCAACAGCAGTTGTGTGACTCTGCATTTTTCGCTATTGTTAGTGCTCAACTTGTTTTGTCCTTTCACCTTTGTTGCACTCTTCCTTGTTCGATTCCTTTCGGTCCTCTAGTCACCTTATGTACCTTTCGTGATTCCTGCCTGTATACGCTCTTTTCAGTTGGTCTCATTGTCCAATCCTCCCCTCTCTCGGCGCAGTACTGGCATTTTGTCTGTGGCTCATAAGCAGGATCTGCAGTATGCAAGGGGCTAGCTGACACTATCCAATCTGCTTTCATTGGTAAGTCCTGCACTTGTTACCTGTTAGTCTAATTCCGATCCTATTGACCCTTCAGTAATGAATATAGTACCTTACATTACATACGTTTACAACTCATGCGATTACAATGCGGGTGTTACAATGAACGCGTTGTTACATCACAGTACATTACGACGCAAGTCGTTACATCAACATGCTGTAGGGGCCACGCTGGACTTAGGAATAGTATAACTTACTATTCCAACTCCAGTGTGCGCAACAGTAGGGAGGGTGTTGGAATATTAAATTAGTCTATTACTTAGGTTAGAGCACCCCCTACATCAAGTCGATGTTACGACTTGCATTGTAATGTACTGTGATGTAACCACGCAGATGTTGTAACAACCGCGTTGTAATCACATGAGATGTAACACATGCGATGTAATGGCTGTTTCCCTTCACTAATTGTGTGGAGACTTTCACATTCATAGTTTGGACCTGAGACGCTGGGCCTCTGAAATCCGTCCTGGGTTCTCCAAGAACCAGCTTGGAGAAGTGTACTTCTCCATGCTCCTCCTTACCCCCCTTTTCACCTTAGCCTGGGTCTTCGTTAACAACCTTGTCCCAGTGCAAGGGGTTAAGTTGCCCTTTAGGGGACTGCAAAGAGATTAGCCTTGGCATTTATGCTCTCAGATCACTGTGTTTGTGACAGTCGGTCCATCTGACCCCAAGCTTCAGGCAACAAACTTATCTTGATTTTCCTACAACTGATTTCTGACCAGGATGTAATCTTTAACTCCTTTTACATAAAAGAGGTGTGAGAGTAAGCTGGCGAGAACTACATCCGCTCTATTGCATACCACCCATGAACTAATGGATTAGTGAAACCATGAGGAGCAGGTGGGAACTCAGAAGAAAGCAATATCTTCTTATTCACCTACAGAGAAATTACACAGAAAGGAACTAGGTTCAGCCACTTTGAATGTCTGTTTGGGCATCAGGTGCGTGGACCAGAGCCTTTGAGGAGGTTGGGAAGGACCCAAATTGAAACCCAACAGGTGTTCCATATGAACCAGCAGAAGCCTTACTTCAGGAGAGAATGTACCATGAACAGCCTTGTAATAACAGAAAAGGTTGAGGGCAACAAACCACTCTCTGAGCTGTTGCATTCTGATTTAAATGATGTTTTTGTACAGGAGGTTCACCTTGTCCCTAAACTGACTCCCAAGCAGCTAGAAGAGTGTGGAGAGGTACTGAGACAATTTTCTCATTTATTTTTGCTGACACCAGGGACAATTTTCCCATTTATTTTTGCTGACATCAGGGTTAACACCTGTATTCTCCTTGCAAGTCTATCCTACTCTTCTTTTTTTGTATAACCAAACTCTTAAATCGTCTAGCATTTCTCTCTAAATAAAGACTGAAGGCAAATAGAATTTTTGGGAATCATCTCTTGATCTACGCAGATCTTTCCTGATTCTCTACCATGAACGCTCTGACCATTTCTACTGTTTTGAGATGATAACCCTTGTATTTTGTCGTGAGCAGTTGCCTTTGAGCATCCAGGTCTGTGATTTGAAAGACCAACCTTCAAATTCCCGGATCTGTTTCCCCTTTTGGAACAAAGTGATTGGGTAGGCCTTATCTAAAGGGGATAGAGCTCCAGATTTAGATGCAGGTTCGTCAGTAAATGTTAGCTTTGTTCAGCTATGTGTCTTGCTTGAGCCGCCTTTCCCGTGTTTGCTAGTCACTCCTTTGCAACGTCCCCACTGACAAGAAAAATGGAACAAAATGTGTCAAGATGGGACAGAATTAGAAAAGGGAGAGGAAGACGGCAAATGTGTCTGTGAGCATTAGTGAAGAATAAAATACAATGGCACAGATAGTGATAGCTAGGAATGGTAAAATTAGACACAAGGTGGCAGCAGATAGCAACAACTGAAAGGCAAGTAAATAGCTGATCAACTAGTAAACCAATCTGCATGAAAATTGTCAAGACATAACAATTTAGGATACATATTGTCTACAGGCTCTAGCCCTTATTATTATTAGTGGATCTGTGTTTTCTGACCCTGTGTAGGGGCTGAAATTTTCCACACACAGAAATTATTGGCTGCTTAAATACTTCACTTTTTTTTAACATGGGCAGGTCAAGTCTGTACAATTTAACAGGAAAAAAAACAGGTCGGTATTACAGAAAAAAAACCTTAGAATAGGTGCTGTTTATTGCATTAAATAACTTTAGAGCATCGGAGAGTCCGATTTTATTAAGTGCCATAAATGCCACCTATTCCGCCGACCCACTCGTAATCAGGGGGTGAGCGTTTTATACCTTAAAATCTGAATTTAAGACTGGGCAGAGTGAATTGCTTGAATAGAGCCTTAACTAACACGCACCTGTTTATCAAAGTGTTTATTTTCCTATTTTCTCAAAGACGTTGATCCGAATTGGGAGCGGGTCTAAGTGGACGTAGGCAGGTCAAAATGCACAATTCTTTCTGTTCAAAAGGATTTCCGAGCTGAGGGTGATCGGTGATTTGTCAGCAACAGAATCACGCGCTGTAGGCTGCCACCGAATGAGAAGCACGGCGCCGGCATTACAGTATTAATCAATAAAATACTTTGAAATAAAAAAAACTTTAAAAAACTAAGTGCTAAATCACCGAAATGCCAGAGTAGGGCTTCAGGCAATGACAGAACAGGGGCAAGGGAGGACGCTGCACAACTGTTCCCCTGCTACAAGCCACACCTTGTGCTTGCATGTAGTGCTTAATTTGTGCTGGCGGTTTCCTGGTGCTCGGCACCAGCAATTAATCGTCAACACCGGCTATAGTGACAGCCCACCACATGGTAGTGTTGTCTTTTTTTTATTTTGAGATAAGCCCAGCAACCCTGTTTACTAAGTGAATAGACACTGGAATGAGTGGCAACCCCCGCGTCTAGGGGAGGGGTGCCTTTAGTGGGATTTAGTGCTGAGGGAACAGTTTCATTTCCCTGAAAGTGGGCAGGGGGAGGGACGCCTGAAATGCATGTAAGAAGGAGGTGCATTGGCGGCCCCTCCCCTGTAGCTGATAAAATAGCCGGACTCTAGGGAGTAGCCCTCTCTGTCCTCTCACCGCTCGGAGTGGCCGGAAAGGCGCAGCGGGAACAGGTGCAGTTTTTCCCGGCGATTCTCAAAGGTGAGGGGGCCTCACGCGTAGCAGAGGGATGGGGTGCGAGGTGGCCTACGGGCTATAGAAGAGCAGAGTGGGAGCCTCGAGTTCGGGCCCCGGGGGAAGCGATTTAATTGTAGAGATATATTTTCCCATATTTTGAGCAAGAATCATAAATATGCGGGCGGGCTATAAGAGAGCGCCGCGTGACGGGATGGGGTGCGAGTAGGCCTACGGGCTATAAGAAAGCGGAGTTCGAGTATTTAGCGACGCAAAAAAAAAAAAGCGGAAGCGCGGTCGCGAGAAGCCCGGGGTATGATACGGCCAGACTTGGGCAACAGGATCGGTCCTCGGCAACATCTCGGATTCTGGGCGAATACCTTAATCTCCCTACCGAAATTATTGTGTTCGGATGTAAAGTAACTGGTACTCGGTAAAGCGCTCCGAGACACCGGGTCGAGTTTGCACTATATGAATCAGAGACAATTGAATGGGGACCGAAGAAATCAAACACTGGCACCATTGAGTCACGTGGTAACAGTACCACCTTTCCTACTGGAAAGCAGAGTGGCGTAGTTTGTAGAGCAGTTGACTGTGGTATGGGAGACCTGGGTTTGTGCCTAAGGGCAGCGCAACAAGCAGTGACAGGCTGTCTGTGTGCATTCTCCTATTTCATCATGATAGGTTAATTTTACAAAACTGAAGAGCGTTGTGAGGAAGAGGGAATGTAAATAGGAAACGACATAGACTTCAAGTATTTATTCGGATGGGAGTGATAATGCTCACGAGCCGGGGAGGCACTGTTAGCAAGCAAAAATAAGTGCAAACCTAGGGTGCGGGCCTTCCCAAAAAATACACTGATAGGAAATGTATTCAATCAGGTAAATGTATAAATGTCTATATTTAAATGAACATTTTAAAACGCATCATTCACAATTAGGTTCCCTTAAATGAACCTAAGTAAACCAATAACAAACTGTAGGATGCTCATAGAAAGTAGCGTAGTTTTAGAACTGGCTCTATTTGAAGGTATTAAGCAGTGTTCCCTACAAAAGTCCACTATAGGATGCGGGCCTTCGGGAGGTGGCCAATTATCGATTCACGCGATTGGGATAGTGGGACTTTACCCGAAGGTGTCAGAGAGCTCCACAATAGAAACGGTAACAATGCGGGCCCTCGGCAAGGGGTCAATTATTTTTGCACGCGATGGTCTATAGCGCGGACATTATCCCAAGGTGTCAGAGCGCTTCACAATAGAAACGTGTACGGCATTAAGTAGCCTGCGGCCACAAACGCCCTTACGGAACTAAAACCCTTTCCAATCTTTAAGCGAGTTTCTTGGGTGTGATGTAGTCAAATTGCACAATATGAACTGGGTAATGCAAATCTGAACAGGGTCTTAAACATGGTGTCTGGGGCATCGTCTTCTCCGGGGTTCGTGCCTCGGGTGGAAAGATATGTTTGGGTGGCGCGGGGGTGATCACGGTGCTCAGGAGACAGCATCTGCTTAAGCAGAGAAGATGTGGGCCATTGGCTAAGCTGTCGAGTTTGCGGTTGGAAAGAGCAGGGTTCGACGTCCACACCCTGCGATTCTGGCCAAATCTATTAAACTCCCGTAATTGAATGCGTAATGTAAATGCGATGCTCATGTAAAGCTCACCTTTACTTGTAAGTCGAGTTCGGGCTATATAAATATGCAAAAATAAAAGCAGTTGTGGGAAACAGAAAGTTTAAGCACGGTGCTCAGGAGATGCTCCCATTTATGGCTGCACGGTAAATAAGGCGGCGGTGGGGGGCCGCGGGGTCGGATCCTCACGTCCACATCCTGTGATTGATTCTGGGCAAATCACTTAAACTCCTGGTAACGGAATGTGTAATGTAAATACGTTGCGCATGTAAAGCGCACCAATACTCGTAGGTCGAGTTCGTGCTATATAAATAGGCAAACATAAAATAATGGCAGTTGTGAGAAACGGAAAGCGATATATGTGCTTTAAGAGGAGTGGTTAATGTATTGCAGATGTACACGTTACTGTGGGCAATATGGGTAATGTAAATACAGTGCTCATGTAAAGTGCACCAATACTCGTAGGTCGAGTTTGTGCTATATAAATAGGCAAACATAAAATAAAGACACTTGTGGGGAACAGAAAGCGATATATCTGCTTTAGCAGGAGTTGTCAATGGATTACAGATGTACACGTTACTGTGGGCAATATGTGTAATGTAAATAGGGTGCTCATGTAAAGCGCACCAATACTCGTAGGTCGAGTTTGTGCTATATAAATAGGCAAACATAAAATAAAGGCACTTGTGGGGAACAGAAAGCGATATATCTGCTTTAGCAGGAGTCGTCAATGGATTACAGATGTACACGTTACTGTGGGCAATATGTGTAATGTAAATAGGGTGCTCATGTAAAGCGCACCAATACTCGTAGGTCGAGTTCGTGCTATATAAATAGGCAAACATACAATAAAGGAAGCAATATATGTGCTTTTAGCAGGGGTGATCAATGTATTACAGGTGTACATGTTACTGTATGTAATATTTGATACTCATGGCAGTCTGGTCAATGATTCATTGGAAGCAATGCCCATAGCGTAGTGGTTCAAGCCAGGATTGCAGGAGTCGTAGGTCCTCAGTTCAATTCCTGCCATTGCCTAGGAGGGTGTTTTAACCCCTTAAGTGCTGCTGACGGCCAATGGTCGTCAGCAGCGCTACCTCCCCAGTTCTGCGCACGACCATTGAACGTCCATTCAGCACTAGTTCTAATGGACAGCGCAGCACTGGGGAGAAATGTTTACACGCAGCTAAGGTGTTAAAAAAAGAAAAAAAAAAAAAAAAAAACACACAAGGGTATGTTAAACACTGGGGTCAGTTATATTTATTAAATAAATAAAAGAGGGTGGTGGTTAGGCGAAATTGTTTCATTTTCATTTTAGGTTCATTACTCAATGATTCTCGATGGCAACAGAGAGGAACTGGATCACCGTCTCTTCCTCACGGTTCCAGATTGATAGCCTGCAGGCAAATAAAACATTTTCATTCAAATAGCAAGGACAATAGGACATTTTTCATTTCGGTCTCGAGGGTGGGGCTCCAAATGCTGGTGTCTTCTATACCGCTCGGATTAGAACGTGCTCTAAGCTTCGGGGCCTGCAGGGGGGGATACACCATAGGGGCCTTCAATAAATTACACACTGGACTTTCTGATAGACGGTATGCACCAGACATGTCTGGGACCACAAGGTATCTGGTCCTGGTCCTTTCGCGCTAGGTGCCAGCAACTGTAGAAGTTGGGGAGATGTGTTGGTGATTTACGGTTTTTCTGGGGTATTCCCAAGTGCGTTTGTTACATTTGACAGGATATGATGCCGATTGTGCAGTGGTTAAGACGGGTGGCTCTGGAAGCTGTGCTGAGTGGTTCAATTCTGGACATATTCAAATGATAATAAAATAAATGCACATTTTGGCACAATGAATAAACATTACGATTTTCTTTAATCTTACTTTAATTATTTATTCGTACCGCTTTGGTTTCATGTGTCTGAACTGAGGGTATAACGCGGCATAGTTTGAAAGAACAAGTTATTTATTTATCTTTGCACAAATGAGCCTCGCTTTCAAAACACATTAAATAAAGCGACCGCTGATAGTTCCCTTGGCAGGGCTTCAGTGCGGGTACACTGGCGAAATTCTTTTGCAAATTGGTGCGGCTTTCAGTTGAGAGGCATTCAAGGTTATCAGCAAGCGGTGCCCAGGAAGCAGTGTCAATAGTGCAGCAGGCACAGGGGCATTAGGCCCTAAGGGGTGAAGGTACCACGACACTCCTATAGAAGGTACCACGGCATTCCCACAGGGGATTCTTGCTACATACTCTAAGGAAGGGAAGGGTGGGGGACAGGTTACAGGTTTGCTCCATAGCACCCTCTCCTAGGCCATAGATTAAATGGCACCATAAATAGCAATCCATTATCTGTATGAGAATACCTCAGTCTTATTAATTACTATATTATCCCTTGGCTCATTAATTAATTCCTTTCAAAATCAAGAATAGGTGGAGGTACAGCTAGACTTGCTGACCTAGTACAGGCCTAATGCATGCAGAGAGATGCATAACTTCTCGGTGGGCATAAGAGCCTGGAATTCAGTCAGGAACTATTGCAATAAGTAACTTTCAGGGTTACGCGGAATTTAGAATAGGTGACATTATAGTGTCTCTTGCCGAGTGAGTATAGGGGAGTACAAGGTTCAAGTCTCGGCGCTGGATCCGCACATCATGTCTGAGGCTTAATGTATATATTGTATTCAGTCAAGCTTGAGGGCAAACCTCATAAGTCGCAGCAAAATAAATGCTTCTGTTTGTGTATTGCATATGTAAGCATTCCACTTATTGATGGCTTGTTTTTCTCTTCCCTTATATGATCGTGGGAGGCGCATAACGCGGACATGGCAGCAACATGTTTTCGAGACAGAGACTAGCAGTCCGTGTCACGTGTGGTCACTGGTTTGTATGGGATATGCAAATGGGCTCAAGTTACATATAGCCAGTGTTGCCGTGGAGTAGCATAGCCTAGATGCGATGCAAAGCCTCCCTCTTAACTGTTACAAAGTCTATCAGGTGTCAGTTGGGTGGATGGTCCGGTTGGGTCATTATGTAGAGGGGGGTGGTTGAGTGCGATTGCAGCTACACATTACGTAGTCAGGCAATGCTGGGGGAGCAGATCCAGCGAAGTTTGGCTGTCCAATTTAGTATAACTTACGGGGCTGAGTTTCGTACCATTAACAATAGGGGACCCATGGATGTCAGTAGGTTGGTTAATATCGGGAACGTATTACCTCAGGTGTGTTGGTCAGCAAATGACGTACATTGGTTGGGATTAGCGTATTCCTTAACCTTTGCGAAGCATTCAGGTTATATGACCTGCCTTGAGAATGTTGGGGGAAGAGACCACTCATTTAATATCAGGGTCTGTCTTCTGGGGCAATCAAGAAAGTGGGCAGAGGGAATTCATCTGATTTTTGAGCGCTATGTCAGACCACAGCTGGTGTAGTTCGGAGCCAGGGGTTTTCGGCGGTTGCCCCTCTTCTGTCTTTCGCTTTGGGCTTATAGGCAGTGGTGGCAAGTAGGGGTAGGCAGGTATGCTGGCTGGAGACTCGGTTATACACAGAGCTGGGCAAGGGTTCAACAAATCCAGAGATTTGGGAATGCAAAGGGCCATGGGAGTCAACCATAATTGGTTAGGTTGGGATGGGCAACGTGTGGAGGACGTCGCAGCCCATTCGCAGAGTGCACTGGATAATGGTATGCCCATTTCAGATGTGTTGGTGATGCACGCAGGAGGTGAAAATAGGATTCCGGGGGGGCAGGAGGGGAATGAAGAAGCCCCTTTTCTCTATCTTCTTTTGGGGTCAGGAGAGTATGGCTAGACACCACTATCTTGGGGTCAGAGGTGCTCACTCATAGAGTCTGGGGTGATGGTGTGTCTTTGGCTGTGGCAAACACATCGGTGAGAAAACTGAATTGAGAGGTGGTGAAATTATTGCGGGGTTCGCAAATTCATCTCAGTAGGCATCTTATGCTGCAAGCATTAAGCTTGATTCTGTATTGGGCGGAGGGATTGCAGCTGTCCAGGCAAGGATTGGAGCTGTTTTGTCCAAACTATACTGGGGGGCTATGGAATTGCATTAAAAAAGTATAGCCCAGAGCATCACAAATGGAAGGTGAAGTAGCTTGGGAGGAGGGCAAGAGCGCCAGTGGGCTACTTGCCCTGTGGCGGGGTCCCGGACAACAGGAAAAGGCCGGGGGACCTCTGTATGCGGAAACTGCCCGACCCTGCAACAGGGAGGCAGTCATTGGGGCTCTGGGCAGGCGGGAGAGGGGGCCGTCCTGCCGGTGGTCCTGGACTCTCCGGCTCTACCCCAGTAGCCGGTGCTTGGATGAAGCAACATGTTATCTCATATGGATGAAGTGGTTAGGGGTTGGGTTGTGTCCTGCTGGTACAACACGCCTCGAGGGGATCTAGAGCTGAAGAATTGTAAATACATGATAACCTGTGGCACAGATGTATACTGCGCCTCCCTATGTTCGGTAATGGGATTTTGATGGTTAATAAAATTGGTCAAAAGTTGGAGGTTTTAACAACTAATAAAGATGGTGTTATTGACAAGTAATAAAGCTACGCAGTGAACACCAAGATCGGGTAAGGTGTCTTTGTGGTGGGGGGAGTGTGGTGGACGAATGCCACTGATATCCCCACTAACAAATAATACCAGCCTCTCATTCCATTATTATAACTTTGTGTGGTCGGAAATCGTTTGAATTGTAAAACTTGTAGGATGCCGATGTTTAGGTGTTATGAGGGTGCTGTAAGGGTATGGGTGGTGCAGGCAGCAGTAACTTTGCAAGAAGGGCCCTGGCACTTCATTTTTTTACAAATTAAGAACTGGCAGGTACGCAGCCAACGTGCCCATTCTCTAAAATGCCGGCTTCAGCGGCGGCAGCCACCGCAAATGAAAGACGAGAATCCCAAGTTGTTGAGTTGGCTTCTCTCATTACAAGGCCTAGATTTCACTGCAGGACCTAAAACTGGAAGGCAACATGGTATTGCAGATGGACTTTCCTGCCGGTTTTGCTGATCTGACCACCTGACTTCTCCAACAGTGAAGGAATGTTATGGATAGTCAGATTTGGAGAGGGAGGGGCATCTCTTGGGCTGGGAATGTCACGTGCATGGTAACAGGCATGCACCCATACCCAAATGAACTAGCTGTATGTGACACTGGTGTCTTAATTTTTGTTTATCCTGCCAACATACTAATCTAGCATGCACACTGTGGCTTGGGCCTGTCCGTGACATTTCCAAGGTCCACAACCTGATTTGTGACATAGAGAGGGGCATCAAGCTTGTCCCCCTTGGCATGGGCGTAGGGAGTATGGGGGATGCGGGGGACATATCCCCCCCAGATTTTACAGTGGGGGGACACGGGGGACAACAGGGCCGGACTGGGAGCCAAAACCGGCCCTGGCAAAGTGCTCGGCAGGCCCCACCCCTTCCCCGGTGGTTGTGGGTGCCGCCGAGCTCTTTGCCGGGGACGGTTTTTGTCCCATTTTGTTACAGGGCCGATTTTGCAGCTATGCTGCAAAAACTGCCCTATAACAAAAACGGCCCCCAGGGGCCCCAAACCGGCCCCCACCCGTGCAGCGCACCAGGGGATTGCCCATGTGCCCGCTACGGCCAGTCCAGCCCTGGGGGACAAGGGTGGGGGGGACGAGGGGACAATACAATTTCTCCTCTCCCTTCTGTTATTCACAGGGCCATTAGCCTGCGAAAGCACTACCTAATGGCCCTGCACTTGACCTGCATGGAGTCAAAGAGGCCACCCGCCCTCTACCTTTTGTTATGCTGCAGTAAGGCTCAGCGTTCTGGGAAGGGCAAAGAAGGGAAAAAAGTCTGTCTCTCTTCCTTCATGCCCAGAGAAGGCAAGGACAGTGTCCACTTCTCCTGATCTGCCTTTGGCAGCTCCCCTCCTCCCCTCTCTCTCTCTTTATTCCTCCATCTCTTTCTGTCTCTTTCTCACTCCTCCTTACGTGCTGATTTCCAGAGACAGCTCTTAACTACTTTCTCTTGCCTCTCCTTTTCTTTATTTGTTCTCCTGTGAAATGGATCCAAAAAAGAGCTGAACACTTTGGCTGGAAATGTCCTCATTTTCTGACCGTTTTCTATTCCAAAGAACAACCTCGGGACGGAGAGAAAAAATAATTAAATACCTAAATAAAGCAATGCAGAGTAGTCGGCAGACAGGCCAGATTGTTATTTACGCCCACACACATTAGCGCCACTTTACATAGTTTAGCAGTGAAAGCGCTACTTTATTGTTATCTTCTTTCTTTGAACAACATTGTTTTCCTGGGGTAGGGAAGTGCACCATCCCTAAAGGGACTGCAATACATGGTTAATGGGTGGAGTGGAAATGTTTCATATAAACATTTTCAACTGTTTAAATTATTTTAGCTTCTAAAATATTTAACAACGGTTCAGTGTTCGAGATGTTGTCTTTTTTTAACCAAACTGCTTACATTTTGTAAGGATATAAGCAATGGACATTGACCTTCTTGGTCCTGTAGCCATGTCCTGAACTTTTTAGGCAAAATCACTTACTGAATAATGAGTTTAAAACCGTTAAGGTAACCATGCTGTTCCTGATCACGTTTCACATGCTTTGCTTATTCCTGCATTCCCTATGAGTGTTTGCTTTTTCCAGGGTGTTATTAATATTTTTCAGGCAGCATTTTACTGTTATCTAGTGCATAATTTGAATTTAGTTGCAACACAATTGAGTTGTAGCTGAAGGCAGTGCCAGTGTCTCTCAGTGGGGCAGTATGGTGTTCAGTGTGGGAGAGGATGTGGCACTCTGGCCAGAGCTGCTGAATTCGGAACTGGAGAACCGTTTTCAATATTCATGACCTGTCCACAGGACTACACTCCTGACAGAGCTCATTCCGATGCTACACCTTAGAAGGCCCGATAGATCTTAGACGCCCTGGTTTCTTAGCACCTGCAGGTGGACTCTAACGGTGGCAAGTGTGAGTTAACCTTGAGGGCCTATCCACCACAATCCATACTGTAGTTCACCTCCAGTCCTGCGCAGTGCTTAATTTGTAAACAAATAAGTGCTGGGGCATTCGTGATGGGCCACTGCAGTTTGCACCACACATTTCTCCTGCCAGCGCTGCCAATAACAGAACTTACTCAACTACTAACCATCACACTGCTACAAGTGTGAGAATTCTGACTCCCAAGCTTTAAAAATGGTTTGGGTGGCTGGTATTAGTTTTTTTAAACATGTATTGATTTAAGAAATACCTGTTTTCCTGCTCATCTTTAAATGAGCAGCTGTTCCAAGTGCTGGTGCTGGCAATTAAGTGCAGGTGCTGAGCGCCGGAAAGCACCGGCTCAAATTAAGCACTGGTCTTTCGGGCAGGCATACGAAGAAGCACATCCTAGATCGACAGTGACTCTGTCACTGAGGTCACAAGACCCTTGAGGCCGGTCCACCTCACCCATTGGTACCTCCATTTTCCTTTTTCAGCAGTAGTAGTGCAACTTACCAGGGGTTGGCAATGCAGGATTTGCATGCACACCAAACTTAGGGGGTGATTATAATGTCTGTGGAACTGCCACGTCAGCCCGTCAGTGGCAGTCCCACTGCTAATGGTGACTGCATCATTGCCCGCCATATTACAATGGCGGGCGGTTCCCTGGCTGTCCGAAAGATAGGTAGCCCTTTGGCTACTTCCTGTCTCCCCTGTAAAGCCCCTAAATTCAGTATTTAGTTGGCACCCTTAGACGTGGAACCCAGATTCGACGGACAAGAAGACCAGGACAAAGAAGACTCGAGGCCCGAGAACTAGCGCCAGCCCCTGCCTGCCTCCTCAAGCACTTCGACAATTGTGGTGTGATGGGTTATCTGGGACCTGTGTCGACTTCAAGAGCCCCAGAGATCCTCACGCCTTTGCAGAATCACCAAGAACCCTTCTTGGAGGGAAGGTATCACTCCCCTGCACACTGCAAGCCCACAATCCCGCTGAGTCCTGTTTGTATACGCGCTGCCACCGACAACTTTGGCACAGCACCCATACCAAAAGAGGTACATCAACTTCAGAGGGTCTGATCTGTCTCCTTGCCAAGATTGGAGACAGCAGGGCCTACCAGAGCTGCACTGTACTAATACCCGGGATACAAGACCCCCAACAGCAAACAGCAAGACAAACAATACCAGATGTAAGCACCCATTGAGGGATGTCAAGACCCCTAAGACCCACATCCTGAGCGGCCCAGCTGTTCCGAAATCGCCTCACCAAGTTGCCTGCTCCTGACTGCGAGTACTTCTCGACAGACAACACCTGGCCGAACTATCTGCTCTGCACCCGGCCCTACAGGCCGCAATAATGACAAATCAGCTGTGCTCCTGTGGTCCTGCAACCCTTCCAGCCTCCTACCTCCAGTGGTACCCACCGCACTTACCTCTACATCCTACTGTGCAGTGCCTTTGCAGGTAGCCCCCATTGTCATAGCACACCAGCTACCAACACCTTCAGCACCTTCTCCTGGCTGAATCTGGGAGGCTCCCGAACTTCTATAGCTGGAACTTTGAACCTGATTACCTAAAACAAGCAGGTGAACTTCGTGAAAGCATTGCCTGATTTTTTATATGCATTTTTCTGCTTTTCCCCATTGACTTCAATGTTGCATAGTTGTGCCACAAAAGTGATATATTTCTGAGCTCTTAAAATAGTAACTCCTAAAGAACCTACTTGTAGATTAAAGCTCCTGGACTTAAAATATACATAACACTCGATATTATTTTTATAAATTGGTCTCAGATTTATTCTAAAGTGTGTGTCTCATTTATTGCCTCTGTGATTACAATGAAGACTTAGTACTACACTCTGATAAGCCTAACTGCTCAGCCACACTACCACAAAAAGAGCATTAATATTATCTTCTTTAACCTCTGTGTACCAGTAAGGGATCCACTGGACTTTCTGCGCAGTGTACTTTGTTTTAGTACACTATAAATATAGAGAGCCAGCTTCTTACATTGGCGGTTCAGCGGTGGGATAGAAGACTTTGCATTTGCTGGAACTACTTTGTCAATAAGTGACACGAGTAAATCCAAGAATGATCTTTAGTCCAGTTGTATTTTTCAATTGGTCTATTTTTTCTAACTTTCTAAAATTAACTGCTATGGCCTTGGCTAAGTCCCTGAAACTAAGTGGTTTAATATATAAGGCTCAATAATCTAGTAACTCCACTAGGTGTGGATAACAGTACCCTTGTGGACACAGACTCATAAGCACCTTTCTGTATTAGTTTACTCAAATATCCACAGCTGAACTCTTGTTTTGTACTTTTTGTGGAGAATTTCTAATTTCACAAATCGGAAACCTTATCTTGCTGATAACTCTTGGAGCTATTTCTCTCATCTGACTTTGAGGCCATTCAGTTCCTCTTTGTGTGTGGACCATTAAGGTGATAAAAGCCAGTAATATTGGGTTTTTCTGGCAATCCTACCCTCTGGTAGCCCCACCTCTAGTGATGGCACTTCTGGCATTCCCATCAGACCCTTAATGCATAACCTGATAGTGTGCTTGACCTGCTAGTATTTCGATGTCTGGGTATTTTGTAACCTGTATTTACTTTTCATTTGTGTAAATGGTACTTAACATGAATCAGCTGAAGCTTTATTCATTCAGGAAAACTATATTACGGTGACCTATACTAAACAAACATGAAAAACATCTATGCTCAGACTAAACAACACCACTGTGCACTACATAAGTCAGTTTAGCCACTCATTTCATCAGTATGTTTGGGTGCAATGGGTGCACTCTACAAGCCGTAAAACATATATCTTAACTGTACTGACGTACATCGGTTAAAATGCATTTGAAAAAAAAAAACAATAGTGCTATACAAAATGCATATCTAATTTGTGAATGATCCTCACTATGCCATGGTGATATGCCTTCTGGCATAATTTAGGATTTATTAAGGTATTTTGTATAGTATTATAATTTTTTTATTTTAAAAAAATTCTCAATTGATGTTTTTCAGTGCTTATTCTTTAATGAAGATCCTGCTACTCAGGAAAAGTCACTTTGGAGCACTGTAAACATCAAATCTTCCCATTAGTTGACCAAGAAACACCTATTTTTTCTGCCTCGGAAGGATGAAATCCTCCATTGACCCTCCTAAAAAGTTGTCAGGTGTCCTACAGGTTACAGATAGATGCCTGCACAAAGCACCACTATATTAAAAGTAACCATCTACAAACAAATGAATGTTATGAAATTAATGGAATGATACACAGGATGTTCTTTCACAGTAGGAATCACTATTATGAAATCACAAATAGGAAATGCTATTGCATTCCCACCTATGGGCCAAATGGGAAAGGGTTTGCATTTTCTCATAGGAAATCGCAATTTATGAAATCCAAACCCAAGTGTGCCTCTGTACGTAAGGACCCCCTCGAGGCACTCCAAAATTCGTAGTGCACATGTAAGTGCACATATGCCCTAGGGGCATATTTGCCCTCCATGTCACATTAACAAATTCATTTTTAAATGCAATTTTTAATTTTGTACATGGTTACCATCAACTTTGAGTCAACGGTAATAGCATTTCCTCAATACCCAATTCACATTTAGGAATTGCTCCGTACATATGCCTCTAGAAATCACAAATAGGTAATCCCTATTTTCGTTTCCTAAATTGTGGTCGCAATTTGGGATTTCTACTAAGTAGAAATCACAAATTGTTACCAGTTTTTGGCCTTTGTACATCTAAAAAGGCTGTTCTGTAATTCAGCCCATTAAAACATGCAAAAAGCGTTCGTACATCTGGCCCTTAGTATCGTTATTCGAATGAGCAATTAGATAAATCCGTTTATAGAAATATCAAGAAAATGATGGTAAGAGGCAATCAAGAAAATTATAGCATGTTCCATAAAAGAAATATTGGCTACGTCCCTATTCTACTCTTGCAGATCCTAACCTTCAAGAACCCATAAAGTTTCCTTTCAGAAAAGAGCGAGATTTAAAGGAGCATTGAAATAGATTCAGATTGGTGTTGAATTCCTCATGAAGAGTAGTTCTGGAAACTTGTCCATGCCTCCTCTCTCAAACAGGATCAACAAACAGTCGCTATAACCATTAAAGAAATTAGGCACCTACAAAGTAGTAGGTGAGATAAATCTCCGCCAGCAATAGCTTACAGTGAATAGACCAAAGAGCTAAGGAAAAGGATGGTCGTAGAACAAGTAGCGTAGCTCTCAGCGCAGGCTCTAAGGAAGAATGGTTGTAAATCTAACTATGAACACATATCTTAAACACAAAAACACATGCATCTATCCACACCGGTGTTAGGTCATTTCGAACCAATGGAAAAGGATCATTCGATGGTCTACTGCTCCTTTCTCCATTCACACGATAAATGTATGAATTCAACAAGGTATTATCTACAGAACTCCTACTAAGTGGCTAACATTCGTGTGCATTAGATACACTATGAGTTCCAAAGAGAAACCTGCATTCTCAACTATTAGCTATTCAAACTCCACTGTGTGACAATGAACTATTCTAAAGATTAAACATTCTAGTTGTAACTTTACTGAATTAAGTTATGTGGTCCACAGTTTCATATAGGCACCGCTTGTTTTAATATAGTGCTTAGCTTTCAGTACAGTGAATATGTGGCCGCTAAAATCTAACTAAATACAACAAGAATATGTAGCTTCGGAAGGAAAGAAAAAACATTTTTACGGTCAGCACATTCTAAAAGATGACTTGTCTAATGAAGTCTAACATGAAATAGTTAGAAGAAAGTTAAAAGGAAAGGAAAGAAAGGGTTAGAGAAATAAATGAGGCCTAGTCTGACTTGGCAATGCAATTACGATAGAAATGAGTGCTTAGTACCAAAAGTATTCATGCTACACTTTAATTTGTATATTTAAGAAAAGTCAAGTTTTCTTTTATTTCATTCTTTACGCATTCTCATGTTACTATATTATGCATATTTGGACACTTATTTTAAGCTAAAGTTTCCTGCTCAATCAAGGTTAACAATGACAGAAGACAGTGTGAAACCCTGGGGAACACCGGTAGTGGTAGAGATCTTTTGGGACCTGGAATTGCCCTTGTGAACAAATTGGTGTCAGGAGGGGATTGTGTTGGATGTGTAAGGTAGCGGTCTTTGTGTTGCAATAGAATCTGAAGTCTGGCTGGTAGTTGTGCAGAAGATGATTAGCATTAAAGTGATCTTGGAGTTGAACATAGACTCCTTTTTCAATGATCTTGCCGTTGAATGTTTGGTGAGTGATGGGCTGGTAATTTGGTGAGATCATCGGGGTGTAGTATAGGTTTCTGTAGTAGTAGGAGCATCTGGTCTGTCTTGAAAATTTCTGTTAAGATGCCTTGAGTTGAGGGAGGTATTGTCTGACCCTGCAGGAGGAGAAGCCCAGCTGTGTTCACTCCTTGAGGAACACTAAGAAGCAATGGACTGCCATTGGGAGCGAAGATGGACCCTACCTGTGTAGTGCGACATCTCTATGTCTATTCCTGTACCTTTGTATAAGTCTCTGTAGATATTGAGTGAGCTTTCATAACCATGGAGCTGGCACTGTAGTTGAGGTAGCTCTTGACTTAGAACGGTAGGTAAGGGTAGAACCCTATAACTGAGCCATGGTTCTACTGGGTAGTATGTTTGCTTCACTCTGATATTTAAATACTTTCTTTTTACTAAGGTATGCCCTTGGCTGGCTACCACCTTGAGAAATTTTTGTCTGCTTGGCTGTGCTACACTCAGAGTTAAGTGCTTAAGGGGTGTACTTCACCAGATTTGCAGTGCCATAGTAGGATGAACCACATAACTCTGGTAGTAATGACCCAAACCCCCAGAACCATAACCTAGTAGTCCCTCCTGTCCTGTAGTCCCACCCCCCAAACTATGAGTGAATGAAAAATATTCTGATTCAATGATTTAGACTGAACCCAGCTCTGTATCTTCAGAGATTAAAATAGCCAGCATTAAGTACTTTTTAAAACTTGGATTCATGATATGGCGCTTGAGTGGGATGAGTGTTGAGATGGGTGAAGGCAAGGAATTTTCATGTCCTTAAGCATTTGGTGGTAACAGAGTGAATCAGGAGGAGTGCTCAACCACATTTTGGCAGCACCTGTCACGATGCCTTTTGATTCCTCTGGATTTGCACGATAACTTTAATGTTCCTCCTCCAGGCAGCACCACATCTGCCTGTCGTATGATACAGACTCTTGGTGTGGCCAGGTGAAGGAAAGGGTTTTGGGATGGGAACAGCTGGGAAGGAGAACTGAAAAACAAAAGGAAGACATTTGTCTTATTACCAAACTCTTCAGCAATACTCCCCAACATAGTTATATCAATTAGTACATGAACTGGAATGTTATATCTGGAGGTCCAGGCTTTCTTTTTAAACCAGGATGTTTGAGGAAACAAACTGATAGACATATGAATTAAATAAAGAAAATCCAGTTATGCTTTATCCTCACAATACAGTCATTAAACATGCAAAGAGGTTATGTGGGAATAGACTCTCAAACCTGATACATACCACATCCTTAGTCCCCAATTGAGCATCAACTACTTTATGGATGATTGTATTGGAACTTCCTCACTCCATTTTTAGTTTCAAGTTCTTTAGATTACTTCAGTCTTTGGGTTCAAGTTCAGTTGAAAATGCACTCAAGTATTGAGCTAAGGTTTCTGCCCGCTAAATAATTACTTTGTTGTGAGTTAATGAAATAATATGTTCAGAAAATTTGCCAGGGTCAGCTGACCCTAATGGTCTATACCGTTGATAGATAACCCACACAGTTCTAAGTGCGGGATGGTTCTATTTCCATTAGCAATGCTTACATACACGTCACACTCCACAAGATTACCAATCATGATGCTTCCTCAAATACAAGAACTACTAGAATCAACAATGTCTAAGCTTAGCAAGATACACCTAAGAAAAGCTTACAGGTGCATCCATCGACTTACCGGAAGAGATGGATCCAATTTCAGAGGCTCAAAGGACCACACACGCTGATATAGTTGAACATATCCACTGGCAGAGGTCTCAAGCAGGAGACTAGGAAAACTCTCCTTTCTACTGTGATTTCCTCCAAATAACAAGTGCATGGTCAAGGGTGGGCCCAGCCAAGATGGCCACCACCTGAGGAAGCTGGGGCATGATGTCCCTTGTGAAACTTTGGAGTGCCTGAATGGAAAACATTAATCTGTAAAACCGAGCACAGCTCAGACAGGATCAGTCAGGAATCAGCACTCCTACAGGCATGGGGCTGTAAGCGCAGTGTCAGGCCTATCCTAAAAATGACACCAACAGTGGAGCCATAACTTCACCCTGGCATTAACCAGTACATCTTACCTCAGCGTCATGTTGGGCATAAAGAGGTGGCCCTAGAGATACAATAAGTCACCTGAGCTGTGAAAATACCAATCTGACCTGACAGAAAAGGATTCAGAAAAACCTGTAGTGTTTGCTGACAATTAGATAACATGTTTAACAAAGGGCTGGAGAAGCATTTCTCTAAACCCTGGGTCTCCAATCTTTCGAATTGTGGGAACGACTTCTAATCGTTGAAAACCATGCTCAGCTACAGTATAAAATGGAGCTTTAATAGTGCTACACAAAGGCCAAGTAACGAACACTGTCCCTGGAGTTCCCCAGTCCTGTGAGCATACCCGAGAGCTGTTTCAGAAAAAGTTTACATTTGGAGTTCCCAAGGATCACGTTTGTCCCTTGTTTTTTTGTGTGGATCACTGTAAGAGCTAAGACCTAAAATTATTATATATTGCATAATCGGAAGGTTATTTTTCAACATATAAGTTGCATTCTTAACTAGGCCTATTTCCAAAGATTCCTTTTTGAGGCACAAACAAACGTCATAGCTCTCTACAAATTAACATACCACTGGATTCTGCCCATCCCATTTTCTTCTAAGGCATGCCTGTCAGGCATGAATGCACATAAATTAATGTATGTATATTTTGTTATTTATATAGAATAAACCTAGGTAGAAAGCAGCAGAGTGGAAAAAAAGAAATAAGTAAAGAGAAGAGAGTAAAATAGATCGAGTGGGATGAGGAAAGGAAGAAAACAGAATTAGAAAGTGAAGATAAAAAGATAAAATGAATGAGAAAGGAAAAGAAAAATAAAGAAAATACACAGGAAGCACAGAAAAAAGAAAACAGACAGCGTAAAACAATACAATCAAGGAGAAAGAGAGAAAGAAACAGGAATTGAAATAAAAAGACGAGAATGTGAAAATTGTTTGAGAAATAAAGGAAGCAATAAAACAGAGACAAAGAAGAAATGGATAACCAAACACATGGAAAGGAGAGTATGAGAGAAAGAACATGCAGAAGAGAAATAGAAAGAATGAGTAAGACAACTAAAAAAATTAGAAAGGAGCAAAAGAAATACGAAAAGAAAGGAAAATAGAAAATAAAAGAAAAATAAATTAAAAAACGCAGGGAAGGAAACTAGATAACTAAGGGGAAAGAAGACCTAGCTAAAAAAGAGAAATTAAGAGGGAAATTAAAAGAAGGAAATTAGATTAAAAAAGAGTAAGAATGAAACAGGATAGAAAAAGAGAGCATGTAGAAGAAGTAATAATAAAATTAAGATAGGGAAGAAAAAAGTAAACTTGAAGACAATACAGATTAAAGCAAAATGTAGAGAAAGAAGGAGCTAGTAGAAGACGCAAGAAAGGGAAAATCTAATGAGAACAGAGAGTAAAAGGAAAGTGAGAAAAATGAAAAAGATGGAATTAAAAGAAGTTAGTTGAAAAATTAAGTAGAGAAAAAACTAAAGATAGAAAAAAAGGTGACCTGCATAGCTTTCCTTTGTCAGCTTCACAGGCATAACAGAACTGGGCACACAATGCTTAAACTGTTCTGTTAGTGGGTGGGTAGCTCTATATTCTCAAACCAGCTGACAGACATATTATCATATACGAGCAGCGACTCAGAGGCAGCCCAGGTGTTACTTTTAGATCATGGTCGACCTGAGATGGGCCCTGCTCTGAATCCAGGAGCTACTGATAGCTCACAGTTGACATTTTGAAGACCCCTTCTCTAAATCAAATGTAGAGAGGAACTCTTGACAGGCAGGTTCCAAACCGAAGGGTAAGGGTCAGAGCAATTCCCAAGGCTCCAATGGAGACTGAGGCAGAAAGGGAATTGGGTTCCTCGTCAGTAGCAAAACAATAAGTTGTGGAAAATAAGGTTCCTCCCAGCCCAAAGTCATTACTTTTTACATGTATTACAAGGAAGGACTATACAAATAGGACTGTTAGGTGAAAAACACAGTGCCACTTAACCTAGTTGCAATAGACATTTGGGAAAGAGGCCAAGATGCTCCTCTACACATCCATCCAATTACCATGGGATTTGTTTTGAAAGCATATATAGAGGTTTATTTAGTATCAGGAGCAGTAGCCTACCTGGTTTGGACCTCACCAGCTGTTCTGACAAGAGCCCAGGCCGCACGTCAGTCTCAGTAACTGTCTGCAATCATCACAGATTTGCAAAGATCATAACACTCTAATATAGCACAGGTTGTTCTACCCATCGTCTGTGCTCCAGATGGAGTGGAGGATGAAGCCCCTGCACTGCCAGAGCTGCAGGGTTAGTTAGGTGCTGGGGGACCTGCCTGGGAGAAATTCCACTAGGAATAAGATGAGTGCTGTATACTATGCTAAGTGCAATTTCTCCCAGGTAGGCTTAAATTGTTGGTGTCAAGTGTGAAGACAAGTTTGGACACAGGAGCCTGTGAACTTGAAAGAGATGGCCACAGGAAGGTGACCCTCATACCTGAAAGACTGCATTTTCCAGACTCATACCCACAGCCCCAGACACTGGAGGACCAGCATAATCAGGCCCCACTTGGTATTTCTATCCCACTGTCTGGCAACAGCAGTTGTGTGACTCTGCATTTTTCGCTATTGTTAGTGCTCAACTTGTTTTGTCCTTTCACCTTTGTTGCACTCTGCCTTGTTCGATTCCTTTCGGCCTTTAGTTCCCTTATGTACCTTTCGTGATTCCTGCCTGTATACGCTCTTTTCAGTTGGTCTCATTGTCCAATCCTCCCCTCTCTCAGCGCTGTACTGACAATTTGTCTGTGTCTCATAAGCAGGATCTGCAGTATGCAAGGGGCTAGCTGACACTATCCAATCTGCTTTCATTGGGTAAGTCCTGCACTTGTTACCTGTTAGTCTAATTCCGATCCTATTGACCCTTCAGTAATGAATATAGTACCATACATTACATACGTTTACAACTCATGCGATTACAATGCGGGTGTTACAATGAACGCGTTCTTACATCACAGTACATTACGACGCAAGTCGTTACATCGACATGCTGTAGGGCCACGCTGGACTTAGGAATAGTATAACTTACTATTCTATCTCCAGTGTGCGCAACAGTAGGAAGGGTGTTGGAATAATAAATTATACTATTCCTTAGGTTAGAGCACCCCCTACAGCAAGTCGATGTAACGACTTGCATTGTAATGTACTGTGATGTAACCACGCAGATGTTGTAACAACTGCGTTGTAATCACATGAGTTGTAACACATGCATTGTAATTGCTGTTTCCCTTCGGTAATTGTGTGGAGACTTTTACATTCATAGTTTGGACCTGAGACGCTGGGCCTCTGAAATCCGACCTGGGTTTTCCAAGAACCAGCTTGGAGAAGTGTACTTCTCCATGCTCCTCCTTACCCCCCTTTTCACCTTAGCCTGGGTCTTCGTTAAAAACCTTGTCCCAGTGCAATGGGTTAAGTTGACCTTTAGGGGACTGCAAAGAAATTAGCCTTGGCATTCATGCTCTCAGATCACTGTGTTTGTGACAGTCGGTCCATCTGAGCCCAAGCTTCAGGCAACAAACTTATCTTGATTTTCCTACAACTGATTTCTGACCAGGATGTAATCTTTAACTCCTTTTACATAGGAGAGATGTGAGAGTAAGCTGGTGAGAACTACAACCGCTCTATTGCATGCCACCCATGAACTAATGGATTAGTGAAACCACGAGGAGCAGATGGGAACTCAGAAGAAAGCAAGATCTTCTTATTCACCTACAGAGAAATTACACAGAAAGGAACTAGGTTCAGTCGCTTTGAATGTCTGTTTGGGCATCAGGTGCATGGCCCAGAGCCTTAGAGAAGTTTGGGAAGGACCCAAATTGAAACCCAACAGGTGTTCCATATGAACCAGCAGAAGCCTTACTTCAGGAGAGAATTTACCATGAACAGCCTAGTAATAACAGAATAGGTTGAGGAGAGCAACAAACCACTCTCTGAGCTGTTGCATTCTGATTTGTACAGGAGGTTCACCTTGTCCCTAAACTGACTCCCAAGCAGCAAGAAGAGTGTGGAGAGGTACTCAGACAATGTTCCCATTTATTTTTGCTGACACCAGGGACAATTTTCCCATTTATTTTTGCTGACACCAGGGTTGTATGCTCCTTGCAAGTCTGTCATACTCTTCTTTTTTTGTATAACCAAACTCTTAATTCGTCTAGCATTTCTCTCTAAATAAAGACTGAATGCAAATAGAATTTTTGGGAACCATCTCTTGATCTACGCAGATCTTTCCTGATTCTCTACCATGAACGCTCTGACCATTTCTACTGTTTTGAGATGATAACCCTTGTATTTTGTCGTGAGCAGGTGCCTTCGAGCATCCAGGTCTGTGATTGGAAAGACCAACCTTCAAATTCTTCCCGGACCTGTTTCCCCTTTTGGAACAAAGTGAAGGAGCTGTCCCTGTGCATGCATTTATGGGTAGGCCTTATCTAAAGGGGATATAGCTCCAGATTTAGATGCAGGTTCGTCAGTAAATGGTAGCTTCGTTCAGCTATTTGTCTTGCCTGAGCCGCCTTTCCCGTGTTTACTAGTCACTCCTTTGCAACGTCCCCACTGACAAGAAAAATGGAACAAACTGTGTCAAGATGGGACAGAATTAGAAAAGGGAGAGGAGGACGGCAAATGTGTCTGTGAGCATTAGTGAAGAATAAAATACAATGGCACAGATAGTGATAGCTAGGAATGGTAAAATTAGACACAAGGTGGCAGCAGATAGCAACAACTGAAAGGCAAGTAAATAGCTGATCAACTAGTAAACCAATCTGCATGCAAATTGTCAAGAAATAACAATTTAGGATACATATTGTCTACAGGCTCTTGCCCTTATTATTATTAGTGGATCTGTGTTTTCTGACCCTGCGTAGGGGCTGAAATTTACCACACACAGAAATTATTGGCTGCGTTAAATACTTCACTTTTTATTTAACATGGGCAGGTCAAGTCTGCTACAACTTAACAGGAAAAAACGGGTCGGTATTACAGAAAGAAAAACTTAGAATAGGTGCTGTTTATTGCATTAAATAACTTCCGAACATAGGAGAGTTCGAGTTTATTAAGTGCCATAAATGCCACCTATTCCTCCGACCTACTCGTAATCAGGGGTTAAGCGTTTTATACCGTAAAATCTGAATTTAAGACTGGGCAGAGTGAATTGCTTGAATAGAGCCTTAACTAACACGCACCTGTTTATCAAAGTGTTTATTTTCCTATTTTCTCAAAGACGTTGATCCGAATTGGGGGCGGGTCTAAGTGGACGTGGGCAGCTTAAAATGCACAATTCTTTCAGTTCAAAAGGATTTCCGAGCTGAGGGTGATCGGCGATTTGTCAGCAACAGAATCACGCGCTGTAGGCTGCCACCGAATCAGTAGCACGGCGCCGGCATTACAGTATAAATCAATAAAATACTTTGAAATAAAAAAAAAATTGAGTGCTAAATCACCGAAATGCCAGAGCAGGGCTTCAGGCAATGACAGAACAGGGGCAAGGGAGGACGCTGCACAACTGCTCCCCTGCTACAAGCCACACCTTGTGCTTGCATGTAGTGCTTAATTTGTGCTTGCGGTTTCCGGTGCTCGGCACCGGCAATTAATTCTCAGCACCAGCTCTAGTGACAGCCCACCACATGGTAGTGTTGTCTTTTTATTTTTATTTTGAGATAAGCCCAGCAACCCTGTTTAGTAAGTGAACAGACACTGGGAACAAATAATACCAGCCTCGCATTCCATTATAATAACTTTGTGTGGCCGGAAATCGTTTGAATTGTAAAACTTGTAGGATGTTGATGTTTAAGTGTTATGTTGGTGCTGTAAGGGTATGGGTGGTGCAGGCAGCAGTAACTTCGCAAGAAGGTCCCTGGCACTTGATTTTTTTACAAATTAAGAACTGGCAGGTACGCAGCCCATTCTCTAAAATGCCAGCTTCAGCGGCGGCAGCCACCGCAAATGAAAGACGAGAATCCCAAGTTGTTGAGTTGGCTTCTCTCATTACAAGGCCTAGCTTTCACTGTGGGACCCAAAACTGGAAGGCAACATGGGATTGCAGATGGACTTTCCTGCCGGTTTTGCTGATCTGACCACCTGACTTCTCCAACAGTGACGGAAGATTATGGATAGTCAGATTTGGGGAGGGAGGGGCATCTCTTGGGCTGGGAATGTCACGTCCATGGTAACAGGCATGCACCCCTACCCAAATGAACTAGCTGAATGTGACACTGGTGTCCTAATTTTTGTTGATCCTGCCAACACACTAATCTAGCATGCACACTTTAAGTTAAGGCCTGTCCGTGATTATTCCAAGGTCCACAACCTGATTTGTGACATAGAGAGGGGCATCAAGCTTGTTCCCCCCTTGGCCAACATGGGACTAAAGGAAGTGACCCGATTAGGGTCCCCTGGGTCACTCACAACCACTTCTCAGCCTTCCATACCAAATGAAGAGTCTGTCAGACAGTAGAGAATACAAACCAATATCTTTTTATTTAGAGTACACTCAGAGCAGAGCCCAGTCTGACGAGTCGCTAGGAGTGCTGCAGGGGGACTGACATCAACAGCAATAACAATACATTATGTGCACTTCGAAACCAAAAAGAGTACGCCCCCTATGGAATTTTCCAAGCAGATGCAACTGGACAGTAACTTACAAAGGAGTAAGTTTTGATTCTGAGGCCGGGCACACATAATCTACTATTCAAGGTCATTCTACCTGTGCCCACCACTAGACTAGTGGGAGAAGGCCTATATCTAAAAGTAAAGGTATGCACTGATAAAAACAGTGCATTCATTAGTGTAGCAGAATTCAAAAAGAAAAAACATAATTTAGAAGAAGCCTTTTCTTGGAAATAGCAAAGAATTAGTTTCGATCATGATTTAAAATGGCGCCCATACACAAAATGGCACCGCAAATGCTAAGTTACGTAAAACAATTCAACATCCTAATTTCTTATTCCAATCAGACTATTGTTCTTGTCCTGGGTTGATCACTGAAAGCTGTGGTTGAAGCATTTCAGGTTTTGTGAATTATTAGTCTTGACCATGCTGTGCCTGAGAGGAGTATGCTCAACTGACCCCACTCATCCCAAAGGCATTGTGCTGACACTTTGTGAGCATGCAAAAAAATGTAAGTAGGGTGAAGATGTAGCACAGATAAGGCAATATAGATTCTGTGTATGGTGAGTGTGTGGGTGCTGGGACCAGTGGGATCCATTTTGGAAGACCCCTAGTTTAGCATATCGCAAGATGGAGAGTCAGTAAAGATGCCGATAGTAGAAGTGTATTGACTGTATTCCTATGACTGGAGGGTGAATACCCAAACACTCAACTGAGGAAGGATGGAGACAGGGCTATTCTTATTCAATGAGGTAACGACCACATTGCAAAAAGCTGTGTCTGCGTTTCTGCCAGTAAATTACATTTGTAATGGAAACACCCCAAACTGGTTCTGGGACCTCAGGCAGTGGATCAAAATCTCTATGGAAAATGAGTATAAATGTGCAACCCAAACTCCCACTTTGTTCCAATTCCCAATTTCTTCTTGCCCAAGGAAGGGAGTGCTCGAGTATTTGAAGAGCTGCTTATAATCAGTGCCGGTGTCTGTATAACAGCCAATCTCCCAAAGGTGAGGGTACATTACCTGAAGTCTGTGTTGCATACTGAAAAACCTGAGGGTCTGACTAGTACCTACAAACTTGCCTGGCTGTCTGCCTGCTCAGAGACTGAAGGAGATTGTCTGGCCCTGCAGGATAAGGGACTGTTTAAGAAAAGCCCTACTGTCTTCCTTGTGTGAGGTACTCCCCGGAAGTAGCAGACTGCGATCAAGAGCAATGCTTGAGATGACCTGTGTCATGAGGGATCCACTGGTCTCCCAATACAGTTCCTGTAGCAGACAATGCAAATAAATTGGGCCTGAAAGCTACATTGTTCCATCTGGAACCCCTACAGCATTCTGAATGACTGTTGCTGCCAAACAACGATGGTGAAAATGTTGGGGGAGCGGCTGTCGCCACTGAAGCGAATGCCCTGTTATCATCCCAGGGCCTGCATTTGCCGAAGATAAGCATCTGTCTCAAACTAGTCTGAAGACTACAACTGCTGAAGAGAAGCACTTGTCTGATCCCAGGCAGACCCTTGTCTGTTGCAGTAACACCCACTTTTGCTGGTTTGTGATGCAACTTGCACTGTGATAGACAGGGTCCCTGCTAACCAGGTTCCCAGTACCAGTGTTCTTTCCCTAAAAAATATACCACAATTGGCACAACTTCAGCCCCCCTTGTAAGTCCCTAGTAAATGGTACACCTAGTACCTAGGGTACTGAAGAGGGTCCATTGGACCTGCAGCCTGAATTGTGCCACCCCAGTGACCCCTCATCAAGGCAATGCAAACTGCCACTGCAGGTTGAGTGTCTTGGTTCAGAGAAAAACGAAAAGTCAACTAGGCTTACAGCCCTGTGTGCCATGCCCTCACACACTGCATGAGATATAGGTAAGTCACCCCTACTGCAGGCCATACAGCCCTAAGGCATGGTGCACTATATCCCATGTGTGGACATATCTGCATGAGCAGATATGACCCCTGCAATATCTGAGCCATTCTTAGATATTGTGAGTGCATAGGGAAGACATAAAGAGTACCGGGCTGGATACTTGTCATTATGAGTTTTCCTAGATCCACGATGGCTTCACTGCACCCTAAGGTCTTTTATACAAAACATCTTGTCTTAATAAATCCTCACTCATGTCACTGTGAGATTTATTAATGAACGCAGACAGGAGACCCTTTAGAGGGTACCCTGAAAACCAAGCACTGGTGTGGTCCCTGACTAGTCATAGCCAGCCGGCCACTACCAGACAAGTGTCTGACCTCATGATGTGACAGCCTGCGCATTCAGAGGCCAGAAACAAAGCCTGCTCAGGATGGAGGTGCTTCACACTTCTTATCGGCCAGAATGGCCTTCCAGAGTGGAGAGCTTCAAAGGGGTTGCCGCCTTTGCAGTTAAATTAAGGCTTCACCAGGTAGTGGGGGATGCAAACCCCCCTGGACTGCTCCACATTTGGCAGGAGTACAGGCAGCAAAATTAGTTAGATGAGGAGGAGGGTCCACACTCATCCAGC
The DNA here is from genome assembly GCF_964263255.1 of Lissotriton vulgaris. NCBI lineage: Eukaryota > Metazoa > Chordata > Amphibia > Caudata > Salamandridae > Lissotriton > Lissotriton vulgaris. The sequence continues at coordinate 512,816,838 of NC_141697.1, read as the reverse complement.
ACTACCCCTAGGTTGGGGCAGGTGAGGCAATCCCTTTCCTGAATATCCTCCCGCCTGGGATGGTGGAAGAACAACCTATCAGGGCTAGCGTAGAACCCCTTATCACAGTAAGTGGTCACTTAGAGAGTGTAGGTAGGCACCCTAAAGATAGGTAGCCCTTTGGCTACTTCCTGTCTCCCCTGTAAAGCCACTAAATTCAGTATTTAGTTGGCATCCTTAGACCTGGAACCTAGATTCGAACGACAAGAAGACCAGGACAAAGAAGACTCGATGCCCAAGAACTGGCGCCAGTCCCTGCCTGTCTCCTCAAGCACTTTGACAATTGTGGTGTGATGGGTTATCTGGGACCTGTGTCGACTTCAAGAGCCCCGGAGATCCTCACTCCTTTGCAGAATCACCAAGAACCTTCCTTGGAGTGAAGGTATCCGTCCCCTGCACACTGCAAGCCCACAATCCTGCTAAATTCAGTTTGTAGACGCGCTGCCCCCGACAACTTTGGCACAGCACCCATACCAAAATAGGTACATCAACTTCAGAGGGTCTGATCTGTCTCCTTGCCAAGATTGGAGACAGCAGGACCTACCGGAGCTGCACTGTATTAATACCCGGGATACAAGACCCCCAACAGCAAACAGCAAGACAAACGATACCAGATGTAAGCACCCATTGAGGGATGTCAAGACCCCTAAGACCCACATCCTGAGTGGCCCAGCTGTTCCGAAATCGCCTCTCCAAGTTGCCTGCTCCTGACTGCGAGTACTTCTCGACGTACGACGCCTGGCCGAACTATCTGCTCTGCACCCGGCCCTACTGGCCTCGATAATGATAAATCAGCTGAGCTCCTGTGGTCCTGCAACCCTTCCAACCTCCTCCTCCAGTGGTACCCACTGGACTTACCTCTACGTCCTCCTGTGCAGTGCCTTTCCAGGTGGCCCCCATTGTCATAGCGCACCAGCTACCAACACCTTCAGCACCTGCTCCTGGCTGAATCCGGGAGGCTCCCGAAGTTCTATTGCTGGAACTTTGAACCTGATTACCTAAAACAAGAATGTGAACTTCGTGAAAGCATTGGCTGATTTTTTATATGCATTTTTCTGCTTTTCCTCATTGACTTCAATGGTGCGTAGTTGTGCCACAAAAGTGATATTTTCTCTTAAAATAGTAACTCCTAAAGAACCTACTGTAGAATGAAGCTCTTGGACTTAAAATATACACAAAACTCGATATTATTTTTATAAATTGGTCTCAGATTTATTCTTAAGTGTTTGTCTCATTTATTGCCTCTGTGATTACAATGAATGCTTAGCACTACACTCTGATAAGCCTAACTGCTCAGCCACACTACCACAAAAAGAGCATTAATATTATCTTCTTTAACCTCTGTGTACCAGTAAGGGATCCACTGGACTTTCTGCACAGTGTACTTTGTTTTAGAACACTATATAGAGAGCCAGCTTCTTACATTGGCGGTTCAGCGGTGGGATAGAAGACTTTGCATTTGCTGGAACCACTTTGTCAGTAAGTGACACGAGTAAATCCAAGAATGATCTTTAGTCCAGTTGTATTTTTCAATTGGTCTATTTTTTCTAACTTTCTAAAATTAACTGCTATGGCCTTGGCTAAGTCCCTGAAACTAAGTGGTTTAAAATATAACTCTCAGGCAGAGCTTGCCTGGCTCCAGATGGCCGCAGAGTAGTGAAGCTTCGTCGGCTCAGCCTATCATCCGGCATAATCCTAAGGCCCAAAATCATAAATGATATCGGACTAGTCAGCTAAATATCCGACATACAAAAGAGTGGCCATTGGTGGAGAAAACACGACCGAAATAGGAGCCTTGGAGTGATAATGGTATAGATGGTAAGGATCGGGCCTGGAGGAGCCCGTACGCAGTGGTCGTGCTATGCTGTAAGAAGCGAGGCTGCGTACTTCACCTACCTACCAGAACACATCATCAACCGAGAGTCAATAGAGGAATGGGCGGCGACCAGACCCCACCATGATTCTGCTGGAAGATCAGGGCCCAGGCACTGTGGGAGGGGGCTGACGACTGCAGGTAAGGAACTGTGAGGCCCAGTGTGAGTGCTGCTGCGGGAGCGGAACCGGATCATCATGGGGAGGACCAAAGCGTGCATCCTCATAGGTAACGTTGGTTGTGGTGCCATCGTGCATGGCCAAGAGGAGGTTTGGTCGCTCAGTACCACCCCTGCTGTGGTAGATAATTGCCCCCACGGTTCATCTGGGGAAAAACCTAATCGGCAAGACACAGGGGGGCACGCTGCAGTTGTTAGGTCTCAGAGCATGTAGCATTGGGATCTTCCTGATTATACTGATTGTGGGCCTGGACTGGTCTGTGCAAGTGAGCTGTCTGAAATTTGGATCACTTTGACTGCTGGTGGCACCACTTTCCAGCACATAAATCTGGTGTGATATCGGGCTAAAGCGTCTTGGGGCCACCACCTTGACATATTGTATACATAAAGCTGTACATATTAAGATAATTAACTGAGAGGGTGTCCCAGTTAATTATAAGTGCTTAAAATGAGATTCACTCCAAAGACCTCCAAATCAAGTTATTTGTGCCACTGACGTTCAACAAAGAGTGAGCAAAATGGGAAAGACTGATAAATCGCAGGCTAAGCTACAATTCAAGCCGCACAAACCCCTAAATCCAGAGAGATTGACACAAATGCTCCAGAGTCCAGGTCAGAGACCAATGACCCCTCAACGGATGGGGAACTGAAACAGATACTAGCAGCTATGCAACATAGTTTGACAAAAATAGATGGAAAAATTGACGCCCTCTCTTTCCGAATGGACAGAATGATGGAGAGGCTGGACAAGCATACGGAAACGCTAGACACTGTCGAAAGGAGGGTATCTTATGCTGAAAACATAATAAGAATGGAGTCAGCAACATATAAGAAAATGGACAAACTACTCCACACACTACAAGCAACAGCAGAAGTTTTAGAAGCGTGTTTCAGAAGGAACAACATAAGTATTGTGGGCATTGCAGAGTCGACCAACATAGACAACATGGAACAGTTCGTAGAGCGCATCCCTATCAACATGCTGGGTAGGGACACTTTCTCTGAAAGTTTTGAAGGACAGCAAGACTCTTGTACTACAGGGATCAGGGCGCTGCTCTACACAAGGCACTGGACTTAAAAAGGCTGAGGTATGAAGAGGCCAAGCTGTCTCTATACCCTGACTTCACACAACAGGTCCAGGAAGCCTGCCATCAGTTTGTTCCAGCTAAAAGAAAGTTATGAGAACATAAAATGGAATACAGTATGGCGTACCCTGCCACACTACATAATATGCCGGAGGGAAAGGCACACTTTTTAACCGACCCAAAGCAAGTATTTCACTTCATTAAACTTAATGAAGGAGCAGGTAGCAGGAGAAGAAGTTTGCCTAGGACCGTCTCTATCGATGAAGACGACACACTGGACATAAAAGAGCAGTGAAATACCAATTGGTAACAAATCAGAGACCCTTCCCCTTTAGCAACGAGAAAACAGACCTGAGAGAATCACCACTTAGAGATAGGCTACAGCGTCTTTGCGGCCCACAGTCCCTTCATCCAGAATGGACACTCACTTAACGATGTGACTGGAGAACTGGAGAGGGATCCCCCACACTTAGCACTGGATATGAGATGCCGGTAAGACTATTCCAAATTGTACTCGGGCGGGCCCCCAGGAAACAGTTGGCTGGTGGATCTGATGTGACTTGGTAAGCTCCGGAAACCAAACTGCAAAATACATTTTTATGGTCCGTGTGTAATTTTACAGTCTCAGAAGTAAAAAGTGAGCGTACAATTTGTGAAATGAGCATCGTACCTGAGTTAAAGTGAACCGCCCGGCATGTATGGAGTTCAAAGTGACAGAACTTGGATGGATCCAAATGCTGGCCTAAATACTCCCCAAGTATGCAGATGGAAAGAGGACTGATACAAGGCCTCTGTGCCATTCATATGAAAATGGCGTAGCCATCTTTCAGGGATCCAAAACATTTAAAAAGCCAAAGAGACATACAGGGAAGATTTTGATTGGAAAAGACTGATGCAAAACATCAAAAACAATCATTTGGAAATAATGCACCTATTTTTAGAAGACCTGGCATGTTGAAAAGTAATGGGAAGATTAAACATCTGTTTTGAAACAATTAATGTCGAACTGCCAGACATTCGCCTATAAGGGTATCATGCTGAGCAAATTCCATTCAGTGAGACAAAGTGTATTGATGAAACCCTCTAGGTGTGCCTTCAATCCAGAGGTAAATACAAAGCTAACATTTACGGCCATCTTGGATTTTTTGTTCATAGCGGTGCTCCAACCGCATGTATGCCAATATGGTGCCTGAAAATTATGGGCAGGCTAGCCTGGACAAACAAAATAAACAAAGATTTGAGGAACCGTGTAATTTCTGTGGTGTCTAATACACATACACGATGTCTATAAGAAAAATGAAAGTATGGCAAACTAGTTTCATCCTCATTGAACACTACAGTACCAACTGGACAACATAAAGAGTGTCAAAATATGTAAAAAAAAATGGAGATAAGATCAAATAAGATGTGCCTCAAATTTATATGCGATACAAAAGGGGATGATGGACGGAGCGTTTGAGCAAATCAAACACTCACCCCAAGTCAACTGATCTGGGTTTAATCCATCACCATTCTTTAGCTCACTCAGCCACTCCAGTTCAGACATGGCCATATGCAAATCAGTCTGACCCTGTGCCTCATGGGAACAGTCCAGCCCGAACTGCCAAGCCATGTCTTCCCTGGGTGGGAAACAAGCATCCTGGGACCGGTTTCTTGCATTTCAGCTGTCTTCAGCCTGGCTTGCTTGAATCCAGTGGCAAAGTGAGCAAGGGACTCACGTCTGAGCATACCCTGCCAACTTATGGCGAACAAAGCGGTACAAAAGGGGGTGGTGATGGACGGAGCATCTGAACCAATCAAACACTCACACCCAGTCAAAAGATCTGGGTTTAATCCATCACCGTTCTTTAGCTCACTCAACCACCCCAGTTCAGACATGGCCATATGAAAATCAGTCTTACCCTTTGCCTCATGGGAACAGTCCAGCCCGAAATGCCAAGCCATGCCTTCCCTGGACCGGAAACAAGCTTCCGAGGACCAATTTCTGGCATTTCAGCCGTCTTCAGCCCGGCTTGCTTGAATCCAGTGGCAAAGTGAGCAAGGGACTCACGTCTGAGCATACCCTGCCAACTTATGGCGAACAAAGCGGTACAAAAAGGGGTGGTGATGGACGGAGCATCTGAACCAATCAAACACTCACACCCAGTCAACAGATCTGGGTGTAATCCATCACCGTTCTTCAGCCCACTCTGCCACCCCAGTTAAGACATGGCCATATGCAAATCAGTCTGATCCTGTGCCTCATGGGAACAGTCCAGCCCGGTCCCAGGATGCTTGTTTCCGGTCCAGGGAAGACATGGCTTGGCAGTTCGGCCTGGTCTGTTTCCATGAGGCACAGGGGCAGACTGATTTGCATATGGCCATGTCTGAACTGGGGTGGCTGAGTGAGCTAAAGAATGGTGATGGATTAAACCCATGCATCATACCTTTCAAGACATAACCCAAACTAAAGACAGAACGTGAAAACGTTGCAGCCAAGGTCACCACATGGAAATGTGGCCACAAGTAGTGTGTACAGAAAAGAATGTTTACGCAAGGCTGAGAGACATAGCTAAATTACATTACTGTGTATCTATATTGCCCAAGATGAATCCTTATGCATGGGGTATGTTGTATTACATGCAAAGGTTGTTATTTGAACACATATTAGGCACAACAATTGTGCACTACAAACATAGCACACTGTTGATAATATGAAAGGGCATTAAACACTTGTAAGGCACACAAATTACTAATCAACAAACATAGCACAGTTTTGCTAGTCGGAAATCTCATGACATAACAGTGTTGCACATCCATATTACCCTGTACACATATTTATGTATGCAGTATGTTGTAATATATCTACATTGGCTTTTTATGTTTGAACACATATATGAAGCACAAATGACAATATGCTAAAACATCACACAAAATTGGTAGACGTAACACAATGTTAGTCGATGCAAAAAAAAAGAATAAGCTATTCAGTTGGAAAAACGTGAAGTTCCCTATCCACATTTAGTCCTGTCTCCACTGTTCATAATTTGAGTATCCATTTCATTACAGATTTTCTTAGAGCCAGTTTATTATCCCAACATCTTGGGTCACATTGCATATGAGAAATGCCATGGAGAATAATGTTGATTATTTCTGATGCTTGAGGCTGCAAACTGTTTGTTGAGAGGGCTGCTGCTGCCACAACTGCGGGACTTGCCTTAGGAAAGGCTTACGGACCCTCCCACCTCCATTACAGATCCGAGGATTGCCTGGGTGTTTTGCGGGACTGCGAGGACCAGGGGGCCGAGCAACATCTCCACCGGCCGCACCTGGATCCTCTTCCCGCCCCGCCCTCCCGCCCATAACAGCGCCTCGCGGCCCCCGCTCTGCGGGAGCCGCTCGAGGCTGCAAACTGTTTGTTGAGAGGGCTGCTGCTGCCACAACTGCGGGACTTGCCTTAGGAAAGCCTTACGGACCCTCCCACCTCCATTACAGATCCGAGGATTGCCTGGGTGTTTTGCGGGACTGCGAGGACCAGGGGGCCGAGCAACATCTCCACCGGCCGCACCTGGGTCCTATTCCCGCCCGCCCTCCCGTGGCTACATCCACTGACTTGGAGGTATAACAGCAGTCTTCCCCTCCTGCAACGAGGGACGCGCACGGACGAAGACCGGGCCAAGAGCGGGCCCGTTGAAACCCGTTAGAACCCGGAAGAGACCGGACCGGGCAATCCCCCCTGGCTCCACCATCTGAAGAGGATTCGACATCGACCAGGTCTGTGTACAGCATTGTATTATTGACACTCGGCCGGAGGTCCCATACTTAAAAATGGCGGTCAGGGAAACTAGGAGCACCCTTGCAAAATCTGGAGCACAGGCACTGACTAGCCTGGGGACAATGGATAACTTTATCATCAGGGCCAACTCTGTTTTAGACAAAGAAATTCTAACCTTAGAGAGAAGGCTCTCGCAAGGCCTAACAAACTCAAAGCGCTCGTCCTTGGGGGCAATAGCAAGTGCCCCATCGCCAGGGGGGCTGAACCTGGTGCCCTTCACATCTTATCATGGAATGTGGCGGGGCTACCAAACAAACTAGACACCCCGGACTGGCCTGAATTTGTTGCAAATTACGATATCTGCATGTTCCAGGAGACCTGGGCAAGAGAAAGCCATTCCGACGCAGGGTTTGCAACCTTTAATATTCTGGCTAAATGGGGAGGAAAGGGACGCCCCTCGGGTGGATTGTCCATATGGGTCGGATGTCACCTGGGCTGTAAAGTAATTATAAAGGAAACAAACTCACCCGATATTCAGTGTGTTTCACTGGCCTGGCCTATAGGGAGGGGACTGATACTGATTAACCTGTACTCTAGACCGGTCGGGGTAACTGGTACCTCGGGGACGATAAATGACCTGTCGACATTTCTCGACTCGGTCGATACCACCCAGATACTTTTGCTAGGGGAAGACTTCAACACCCAGTACGAGCCCCTCCCAGCTTATCTGGATGGGATTAGCAGTGAGGAGGATGCCCTGTGGGAGATCCCGATTCTAGGGGGACCACCTGTAGGATCCTTCACTCCACTTATCTCACAAATAACTTCTTTGACTCTGGCAGGCTCTCTTAGAGCGTGCAATGGGTGGTTCAAGGGGGATATTCCGCCTAGACCCACCTTCAACAGAACTGGGCAGGAGTCAAGGATAGATTATATCCTGACTAGGACAAAGGACTGGTCGGCGGTCCGTGATTTCGAAATAGTCACGCGAACTGAGAGCGACCACAACGCCCTCTCTCTCTGCCTTACTCCAGGGGTATTGGACAATGCCGAGGTCCCAGTGAACCGTGACCAGCCCGCAGACCTGATTCTAAGTACCAACAGGCGCAGAATAAGATGGGCGAAACTCTTAGAGAACCCCAAAGATCCAGAGGATTTACACGCTGGTGGTCCCAGCCCTTGAGAAAGTGCAAGAGCTCATGCCCCAGCTGACTACCCCAGATGATCGCTGTGCCCTAGGAGACAATCACGCGAGCCTATGTGATGCTCTTGCTGAGGTACTGAATCCAGCGATCCGAGGTAAAAAAACGAGGAAAGAGCGCGCCTCCTGGTTTAACAACTCCTGCAGGGAGGTAAAGGCCGAACTCCTAGAATCGCTTAAAAAACACGAAGCCCCTATGGTGATTCGGGAAAAAAGGGCAGCCTATAAGCATCTTATTCAAAATGCAAAGATTGAATGGGACCACAAGAACTGGGCCAAAATGACCACTGCCCTTGCTCGTAGAGACTCCCGCAAGTTCTGGCAGATCGTTAAGGTTGGCTCGGCTGAGCCTGCGAACCCAATCGAGGCCAACATAGCACCTGAACTGTGGGAGGCACACTTTGCATCACTCTATAGTATAGCTGGGCTAGACTATCTAGGTACAGAGGCTGGAGAACTATTGCAGTCTCCAACTGGAACCCTACAGACTATGGAGGACTTCAGTATGGGTGAATTGACAAAGGCGATCGGAGGCCTGGCTTCTGGGAAAGCTCCCGGACTAGATAAATTGCCAGGGGATCTCCTAAAGCAAGAAACTACCATATGGGCACCATATTTTCTTGTACTCTTTAATGCCATTCTTGCCGGCATGCCAGTTCCCCTCACTTGGCTTGGGGCGGAGATAGTCCCCATCTTTAAAAAGGGGTCGCCTCTGCTCCCGGCCAATTATAGACCAATCAGCCTGATAGACGTCCCGCAGAAGCTTTTTGCTAGGCTTGTGCTGGACCGTCTGTCGGATTGGATTGAGGAGAACAGCATTCTGAGCCCTCTTCAAGCAGGGTTCAGAAGAAAGGTCTCTACCGTTGATCGGGTCTTTCGGCTGTCCCTTATCCACTGGAAGACCGTACAGTTGGGGGTTGGCAGCCTCTACACGGTCTTCGTGGATCTAAGGGCGGCCTTCGACCTGGTCCCCCGAGGGAAATTGTGGGAAGTTTTGTCAAGATTGGGGGTTCCAACTGAGCTCCTACACATGATCATCCGTCTGCACACTCACACCTTTGCTCAAGTGAGATGTGGGAAGGATGGAGCTCTCTCCAATAGGTTCCCCGTTGGCAGGGGTGTAAGGCAGGGTTGTGTGCTTGCACCAACCCTGTTTTGCCTCTTTGTCAACGGGGTTATTGCCCACCTGGAAGGGGTACAGAACTCAGACGCACCAAAATTGGCAGGCAACAGGGTACCAGCAATTATGTTTGCTGATGATACCCTGTTGCTCTCCAAGTCGCCCAAGGGGATCCAGCGCGTCCTGGATGGTTTCGTGGTATTCTGCAAGGAACATGGCCTTGAAATTAATACCTCGAAAACGAAATTTATGGCTTTCAATCCTCCTCGAAGGTTCAACTCCAGCCCTCATATAGGGACAAGCACACTGGAAAGGGTCCAAACGTTTGAGTACCAGGAAATAACACTCAATGAAAAGTTGACGTGGGGCCCTCACCAGGAGAAAGCGATACTGAAACTGACGCAACATGCGGGGGGATACTAACACTGATGGGGAAAAATAGGTCATCCCTCAAACCGGTAGGCCCCCCACTACACATCTATAGGGCCCAGGCAAGAGGTGCTGCCACTGTATCCCATGGAATACTAAAGGAAGAGAATAGATTTATTAGGTGTTTAGTAGGACTACCCCCAGTACACCCTTGGTCCCACTTAGAATGGATCTAGGAATTAGACCACTAGATGAAGAACTGGCACTGCGACCCCTGATTTACTGGCGTAGGCTGTGGGCGGTGCCAGAACTGATTAGTTATAGGCAGGAGCTTCAGGAGGTGCTCAGCATTCCCCACTCAGGGAACATTCTGTGGCTGAAATTCGTGAGGAAAAGCTTGGAGGACTTGGGACTACACACCCTCTGGACGGATCCATTGTCTGTTTGTACTTTGACTTCGAACAAGACTATTGCCAAGGTGTATCACGGACACAAAAGAGCGGCACTTTTGGCCCGGCCCAACTTGGGAACACTAACGGAGTCATTCTTAACTATTAAGGATAACTACAGTTTGGAATTGGCACTTGACAAAATCTACCCTGTGCTACTAAGGAAGCTGTACCTCCAATGGAGGCATGGATCTCTCCCAATCTGTACTTTTACATCTAAATGGAACGAGGTGGTATCCCCTCGATGCCCCGCATGCAGGGTGACAGATGAAACAGATGAAATCTGATGTTCTTTTGCCCAGCATACAGAGAGGCACGGAAAAAGTGGATTATACCAATTTGTAGGAACTTGGGCTTTACAAAGTGCACGGAGGCCCTGAGAATTCTCAAAGTTGACCTGTCGGAATTTATTGTGTTCGCTGTAGCTAAGTATCTAAATGCCGTCTGGCACTACAGAAGACAGTGTCTGAAACTGGCCCACTAATTCCGACTAGACTGGTGAAAGACCCTTTGTACATGATTGACCTTAGAACTCTTGTGTTCCCGATGTTTTAACCTTTAGCATTTTAAATTTTTAAGTCCATTTTTACCAAGGCTTTAAACTTGTATTGTATGTATCTTTTATGAAGTTTATCTTCGAAATAAAGATTGATAAAGTAAAAAAGTAAGATTATTTCTCACCCAGAGTATTCCACATTGTAATGTGTCCAGGGGATAGCTAGAATTGTTATTTTTAATTGCCATGATGTGTTCCTGTGTATTTACTTTTAACTGTCTGATCGTACTGCCTATGTGAATTTGTTTGCATTGACAGATGATGCAGTAAACAATAAATTTAGTATTTCACTTCGTAAATAGCTGTATGTAGTATTTCTTGGGACTATTTTATATTTTTGTCTACGGTAGATTAGAAAATATTACATCTAGTACATTTGAAAAAAACATTGGGTTTGACCGGTAACCAGGACAATAATTCAGTGGACATAGTAGCTGGAGTAAAGCTGGGGCACAGCGTGTTCCTCAGGGTAGTACTGCTGCTATTTGTAATTTAAGGTCTGGTGGAGATGTATTTGTTCAAAGTAGAATCTAGACCCAATAAATGCCAAAGTTTCTTGAGAATTGTATATACACTATGGCTCTGTGAGCTGTATTTGATGATCAGAGTAGGGCGTTTATAATTTGTTCTTTATTGAGAACTATTAGTGAGTAGAGAATGTTGTGATTGTTTGATGATTGTGGGGCATATGTATGAACAAGCCCTTTTGCGATTCCTTAATAGCGTTTTTTAGCGAATCACTATTAAGGAGTCGCAAAATGCTATGTATGTAGGAATCGCAATAATAATTGCGATTCCTTAATATTCCATTCGCAATTAAGGAATACCTTCCCATTCATTCCTATGGGCCTAGAGGCCCTTAGGAATGAATGGGAAGACATTCACTATTTGCGGGTAACCATTAGCTACTCACAAATTGCGAATGCAATTTCAAGGGTGCAAGGGTGTTGCACCCTGTTGCACCCCTGAAATATGTATGTGTGCACATGTGGCCCACATACATGCCCTAAGGGCATGTATGGGAGTCACATGCCATTTTGAAAAATGCAAAACAGTGCATTTTTTCAAAGAAATCCCAAATTACCACCAACCTGAAGTTGGTGGTAATTTGCGATTTCTTAGGGCAAAATCACACAACTTGGGTGCTTCCTGCATTGCATTTAAGGAATCGCAATTTGCGATTCGTTAAATGCATTTGCAAAATAGGGAATTGCAAATTTTGTGATTCCTTACATTGCGAGGGACCTTTAGGATGATACATCCAAAAGGCTTTTTCCCATTCGTTAACGGGCCGGTTCTGAGAATCGGCCTGTTTGCGAACGGGAAAAGGGCTTGATACACATGCCCCTTTATTCCTAGCTCTGGACAGTACCTGTTCTTTGTCGAAATCGATACTCCAGTATTTTATGTTTGGCGGGAAAGATAATGTCATCACTACAATCCTGCTGAAGGCATGTCATTTCACCGAGTAGAATGGCATTTATCTGTGAATTAGGATATGCACTACTTGCATGTAAGATTGAGTTGGAAGCAGTTGCTTTTCTATACAGGCTAGAGGCTATCCTAGTATCTCCTGTATAAAGACCAAAATCTAGGAACTCAATTTGTCTGTGATTGACCTGATGGGTAAATTTAAGGTTATAGGCATTATCATTAAGGCGATTAAGCAAGGTAGTATGCAACTTGGAACTGCCAGTCCAAATCATGAAGATGTCGTCTAAATTTCCTCCCCAGTAAGGGATGTGTTCAGTACACTTTGGTGGACTATGAGACCACAGGTAATCCCTTACATAGATGGTAGCATATAAAGGAGAACATTTGGAACTCATGGCTACCCCTTGGGCTTGTTGATGCCAGTGGCCATTATGTACAAAGATGGTGTTGTCAAGCGTCAACCTTGTGAGGTCTAGGATCATTTGTGTATGTTTGAGTAATATGTTGCATCTCTAAAAGCTAGAGGCCTGGTGACCTTTCTCTAGTGGGATGCAGGTGTAGAGTGAGTTGTCCTCAAGTGTGACACATTTAAAGTCCTCAGACCAAGCTATATTTAACAAATTGTCGAATAAATCTGTAGTGTCCTGTGTACATGATGGTAGATTTGTACAAAAGGTTGGAAATACATATCAATATATTCTGAGATCCATTATTTCGGTGAACCAATTCCTGAGATTATGGGCCTACCAGGCGAAAAGGGCACTTGTTTGTTTATTTAGGCAGTGTGTATGTACAAGGTTCCATTGATGTTTAATTGCACATGTAGTTGAATTTGATGTCAGTGATTAAATAGAGGTCCTGCCAATGGGCTGGACTAAGTTCTAACCTACTTGATATATCCTTAAGTGGGTTACGGAGCAACTTGATATATGTCAGCCCATCAGAGCGTTGTCTGTCTATTTCCTTTGTATAGTCTGGACTTTGTATGATTACTATATCAACCACTTTGTCGGCTTCCCAATGATAACATTAGAGGTATGAGATAATGTAGCAAGGGCTTTGCATTCTTCAGCTTGTCAAGTTATCACTGTTGACTCTGTATCCCTTGTTGAGTTTACCCTCCAGTGTGTGTAAATCTTTTGTTACTGCCTGTCAAAAATGTCAATACAATTTTTGGCTGGTAAAGCCAGAACAAAACTAGACTTCAGTTTCAGGCCACTGTCCAATTTCAAATTAATTGTAATATCTCAATCAGACAGTAGGTAATTCAAACTCAAAGTCTCACCATACTTATTTGTTTCTTAAACTTCTCATTATAGATGTTGTTAGAAATGGGGATCTCTCATTGGTAGAGTTAGGTACCTTTGCCCAAATAGGGACCGTTGCTTCTAGTCAGGGTAAGGGGGATACACTTCTAAAGTAACCCTGCTCACCCCCTTGGTAGCTTGGCAAGAGCAGACAGGCTTATCTCAGAGGCAGTTTATAAAGTATTTCTTAACACATACAGTAATAACAGAAAACATTACAAATGGCACCACACCAGTTTAGAAAAAAATTGTCATCTTTATCTAAACCAAAACAAGACCAAACAACAAAAATCCACAATACAGTAAGAAAGATAAGACGTTCTGTTACATCTGTTACATCTACCAAAGGCAATCAATCAAATAAACTTTATTCGGTTTCACAAAGGAAAACCATAAAAGTTAAAACATGCAGATACATAAAAACCAGGTTCATTAAAAACACAAGTTAAGAATAAAACCACTTGCACAGCCTCCCCAATTTGATCCGTAAACATAATGTGCAATCATAAAGTGTGATGTGCCATGGAAGACATAAAACATACAAATACATAAAAAACAAATAAGTTAGAACACAGGTTGCGAAAAAAAATAACACTTGCACAGCCCCCACAGATTGATCTGTAAACATATTATGCAATCATAAAGTGCAATGTGCCATGAGAGACAACACTCCCTTGAATATTTAACCTTGTGATGTAAACTGAGCCTTCACAACTTGTTAAGATCCCATTTATTCATACATTAACTGTGCATCCAGGCAGGCCCTGGTTTTCACAGTAGATTTTAAATATCCCACAATGAAGGGTAAACAATCAGATGGACAGGACGAGCCTGTGTAAAATGTGTCTTCTTTAATATAGGAACCAAAAAATGCTTTTGGGGGATTTCATAGAACTTGCATATGAACATAAAATGCAGCAAATCCTGTGGAGACTGACTGTCACAGCCACAGGGTGCTAGCACTTGACCTCTACTGCATCCTTTGGGCCATGCTAGCAGGAGGTGAAAAAGGTTCATCCGAAACCTGGTTAGTAAAAATCTCTCATGTATAGTTAGGGACCCCCATAAGATAAGGCACCGACACCAATTCCAGCAGCCTACCACCCTCCCCTGGAAAGGCTAGGACATACAATATAAAGACACCCCCGTCAATGCCCAAGTACCTACCACACTCCATAGCAAGCAATTCTAATAACCCTTATAGGGCGGCATTACTGAAGGAACAGACATTGTACAGTAGAAATACACTTTCTCACACCCAACATCCACCGTGTGGTTTCCAGTTCAAGCACCCAGACCAGCACATATCAAGCTTGCCTAGTACCCATAGAAATTTCATGGTGAATGTGCCCAAGCTTGATGCCAATAAAGGTATAGAGACTGCGGATTCCCTGACAAAATAAAGTTATTCACTGGATGATGCATGTCAGGGGATGCCGATCAGGGATAAGGGAAGACATAGTAAAGGCTTGTAGGCTTACCTCACTAGTTCACCAGCAAGACTGTATCAAGCTTACCATGGCCAGGGTAGATTTAGCAGAAAACCTCTTTGCTATGGAGTTTCAAACCAGCCCACCAGGACTGTCATCTATCCAGTTCAGATGATCCCCTCCGAGTAGTAAGATTGCCCATTTCTCAAGGCATAGGCTAACCAGTCAGCAGGGAAGTTCCACTTTGGAAATTAATGATTGACTGAGGAGAGTATCGCTCCAAAACCCTAAAGAATACCCAAAAGCCAGTTCCATCACTGGGGCAGCCTCTCGAGTCCCAAGCACACTATTGTGGGGTTGGCTCAATCCCCAAAGATTATACCTTTTCCACCTATTCAGATAGATGGGGTGTTGGAGGTGGGTAGTTCACCTCCTATTAGATCTAGTGGGTTACTGTCACCATGTACAATCCCTATAAGGGACTCCTTGTCGTGGAATTTCGCAGGATTGAGCACAAAGATGGGTTCTCCCGAGTGGCATGATTTCATAGAGGGATACGATATCTGTTTCTTCCAAGAAACCTGGGCAGAGGTTCCCCTCTTCTGTACAGGCTAGTTAAATTATTATATTCCAGCTATTAGATGTGCAAAAGGGAGGCTATCAGTGGGCTTGACAATTTGGGTGCGAAAGGATTTAGGTCTTAATATACAGGTGCTTTCAACCCACAGTCAATATATTCAGGCGATTAGATTGGCCATGGGCTCACAATGGAACATAGACATTTATAATGTCTACATCAGAAGTACAAGAGGGAAGAAGACGGACGTTTTGGTGGCTCTCGACGATCTTCTTGAGCTATATTTGGAAGTACCTAATGTCCTAGTCGCGGGCGACTTTAACTCGACTTTTGTGACCCTAACAAGTGAGGAGGGTCATTTTATAGAAGAGGAAGACACTAAGTGGGGCATCCCAAAGCTGGAGCTTGATCCTATAAAAAAGTGGACGGATGTGGCCATCCAACTTAATTCCATTTTCATGGAAAAGGGATTGCCAGCTGTAAATGGACGTGTACCATCTGATAGATCTGGGAATAACACCTTTAACAACAGGTATAGTGTTAGTAGAATAGAGTATGTACTAATTAGTTTAACATATGGCACGCCCTTAGAGATATGATTGTGAGAGATAGGATAGAAATGATCATAACCCCTTGTATACATGACTTTGGAATTAATACGGCATTAGGTACCTGCCCAATTAGGAAATGGATACTCTGCATGTGATGTTGTCCTAACTAATAATATGAGACGTCTTAAATGGGTGAAGATAATAGAGAGGCCCGAATTGCTAGCTTGCATTAAAAAGGATATGGATTGTGCCATAAGTGAGCTTGAGGGCAATGTAGCAAATCCACTGGTCCTCGAGCAATCAATTTGTATCCATAACAAATTATTTGTTCACCTGAACAGGATTTTATTAAGCAGGGCAGGCCTAAAAAGGCCATAAACCGGAATGCCGGGGACTGGTTTAATAAAGATTGCAGAGAGGCACGTGTAGCGCAAGGGTTAGCTGTTAAAGCAGGTGATCCAGTAGTAGTTCGAGCAGCTAGGTATAACTATAGGAGTACCCAGATAAAGGCAAAGAAAATATGGGATGACAAAAGATGGTAGGAACCTAAAGAGGCTTGCACCGTGAGAAATCCCAAACATTTCTGGATCGTATTCAAATAGGACCGAGGAGGGCAGGCTCAACAGCCCCAAAACCATGTATCACAGATTGGGTTAACCATTTCAAACCCCAATCTGCCTTAATTGTAGATGATGAAGAGTGTGATATCACTCGTTCGTTCTATCAGGACGAGGCCTTTAGTAGGATTGAGGTAGAAGCAGCACTTAGATCTGTAATGGCCAGGAAAGCACCTGGCCCAGACAGTATCCCTGGGGATGTATTTTTTATGATAAGGAAAGATGGTGCCGGTATATTCTATTGCTGACTAACGCTATTGCCCAGGGTACGTCAGTCCCCGACTCCTGGAAAGGGGCCAAAATTATACCGGTTTTTAACAAAGGAGGCAAATCACACCCAGGAAACTATAGGCCCATCAGCCTAATAGACTCATTGGAAAATGTAATGGGGAGATTAGCACTCAACAAGGTCCAAGAGTAGATTGAAGAGCTTAGTATTTTATCCCCACTGCAAGCAGGCTTCCGGGTTTCCACAAGCACAATGGATCAGGTGTTTCAGTTCATTTTGCTTTATTGGAAAACGGTGACTTTGAGCAAGGGCAGCTTGTATGCTGCTTTCGTTGACCTTAAATCAGTGTTTGATCTTGTACCTTGTGCCAAACTATGGGTGACATTGCAAGAAATGGTGATGCCATCCAAACTATTGACTCATCATCAGATTGCATGAGAACAATAATGCCAAAATATGATGGGTCTTGTAGGTCAATGTCACTAACCCTTTCCCAGTTGAAAGAAGTGTGCGTCAAGGTTGTGTGATGGCACCAATGCTATTTTGTCACACATCATTGGGTGGTGAATTGCATTCGATCTATTCCTACGGATGCCCCATCACTAGCAGGCGAAAAAATCCCCATATTAATGTTCGCAGACAACACATTGATCATTTCCAAGACCCTAAGTGGTCTCCAGAGAGCCTTGACAATCGTCGAGGAGTTCTGCTTGAAACAAGGCTTGGAGGTTAATGTGTCGAAAACTAAACTTATGACCTTTAACCCGCACAGGGTTTTTAAGCGGGGTATACAAATGAATGATCGTCTGCTAGAGCAAGTTAAAGAGTTTACTTACTTAGGGGTTAACATCCAGGATGACCTGAAATGGAATCACCAAATGGATTTGGCATCCTTAAAACACCAGTAATTCTCGGTGTGTTGCACTCGGAATATAATACCTAATTCTCAAAGCCAATCAGCCCGATACTTGAGATACACAACATGAAAGTTATCAGCTCAGCCCTCTATGGATCAGAACTCTGGGGATGGGAGAACTTATCCAAGCTCACTTTATCAGAAAATAGGCTTATGAGAAAAATTAGCAGTTTAAACACAGAGTACCCCAACGTGCCCCTTATTGTAAGATCTTTGGAGAAAATCAGTCGCAGATATAGCTAAACTACATCCTCTTTTATACTGGCAGAGACTCTGGACTACCCCTGGACTGGCATTATTTGCGGCTGGTTTCTAAGATATAATAAGGGCAGATACTTTTCACCAAATAAAATGGCTACGGGAGGTTAGAGATACTCTATCAAGTATTGGCATGAAATTAATGTGGGGGGATCCAACAAGCTTCCCCTTTCCCACGAAAAAGGTTTTGAAAGAAAAATACTGGGAAATGGTACAGTATAATATACTAAGGAATAGTGAGTTGTCCTCTCTAACTGGAGCTTTCCTGGAAAGTAAATTAATCCCCAGTTTGGAGTTATATTGGGATTTAATCACAAAACCGCATGACCGGAAGCTATATTTTCAGTTTAGGGTGGGCTCACTGCCACTAAGAGTATTCACATCTAGATGAGCAAAATCCAATGATAACTTGTGCCCGGTATGTCAGTCTCGTAAAGAATCGCTGACCCACTTATTGTTTGCCTGTGTTGGTTATGCTGTCCCATGTCGTGTCTGGTTGACACCAATCTGCAAACTTTTAGGAACAAAAGGTCTAGCGGAGCAGAAAGAATTCTACAAACTGACACATCAACACCAATTGTCATAGCAATGGCGAAATATCTGGGGTGGTCATGGGTATAAGATCACATTCCCTCCATCCAGTATAAGGTTAAAAAAGGTAGTGTATAACTCCACTCAATCTAGCTATTGTAGTAGATATTTGGTTGAATTAGGCGCCATTCTTAATCAATAGTGCTCTGTTAACTGTAAACTATTCTTTCTAAAAAAGGAATTAAAAAAAAACGCTGAGGTTTTTGTTATACAAGCTTTTTACGGGTTTTAAAATGTTTTATATAACAATTTTAACGTGATCTTCTTTTCCTCCCATTCAGGCTTTGTATCACATTCTAGTTGGTGTTTTATGAAATTCTTTATCTTTGTTTTGTATGTGCTTTTATGACTAAATATGTCGAATAAAGCTTGTTTGCATTGGATTGGATATGACTTTCAGATGGTAGAAATAGTTCATCAAATTTCTTTATTCGGTTTCATGTTGCATAAAACCATAAAAGCACAATATAAAAACTAGTATAAAAAAGGTGTGATATGATAAGTGCAATCTCAGGAACAAACCTGTACAAATCCATTCATGATTCGTCATATGTGTAGAAGTTGGATCTAAAGTTCCAAATGCCAATTATATTAGGATAAAACTAATAGAAACAGTGCATGAAAGTCAGAGGCTAGATCCACTACCTATAAGCAATAATAGTAATAAGGAGCAAGCCAGCTAATCACAACTCACCCTAAGTTTGATAGCAATTTTAAAAAACATAAAACGTAAAAGACAGTATTACCCGACAGCATCTGGAGAAATATAAATGCAGGCCAAACTTGTTTAAAGTTGGCCTGTTTCAGGATAGGAATTAAATACGTTTTTCTCGGGGTGTCATAAAAAGGACAGAACATGGTAAAATGTAGCATTTCCTGCGGAGATGTTCCATTGCAGCCGCAGGGCAGGAAATATTGCCCTTTGTTTGTGCCCTTTGTATAAGTGAGAAGTAAATAAAATAGATCAAACCAAAACCTGGTCAGCAGGAACTATCACAGGAGTTCACTAACCCAAATAAATACGGCTCAGCCATCTCTGTGGACCTTAATATAACAAAGTGGCGAATGCTTGGCTTCATGAGCTCCCTTTCCTCCCTTAATATAGTCTTGCACGTTCTAAACGCCGTTTTCAGGAGGGTATGTCAACCCTTCGGATTCCTTCAGGGTTAGAAAAGAGGTCTCATCTGCCCAGAATTGTTAAGCTTCCTTTGATGTAATTCAGCCATGGTATCCTTAGTACTTGATCCAGGGCCAGGCAATCTTCAAGGATTTCCTTATTCAACAGGTTCCCCTCCTTGACCCATGTTTTTAACCAAAGTGACAGCGGACGAAAGGCTATCAGGTCTGTAATATAGGGCATTCCTAGCTCTTCATGGGCAATAAATAGAAATAGTTCAGTTCAAAGTAAATTGCAGATGCAACACTTTTCATACAAAGTAACTTGGATGCTTCACACAAACAAAACGGGCCGCAAGGGAAGGTGATGCGTTTGTTCCTTACACTCAGGGAAGGTGATACGTCAGTTCCTTACTCCGGGGGAGGTGATGAATTGGTTCCTTACTGCTGCGCAGGGGAGGTGATGCGTCGGTTCCTTACCGGAGAGGAGGTGATGCGTCGGTTTCTTACTGCATGGGGAGATGATGTGTTGGTTTCTTACTGCATCCCCCATCGATGTGACAGACTTGGTGCCTCGATGCGATGCAACGATTTGGGACGATGCATTGATTCATGCAGCCGCACAGCTGGGCTTGCATCGGTTTCGGTGCGGTGATCTCAGACTTTGGAGATCATTGCACTCGATGTTGCGTGCGCCGATTTCTCGAACCGCAGCAGGTGCTGTGACCTTTTCTTCTGTGATGCGTCGGAAACAGGTACAGGTGCATCAAGCTTCTCAGTGTTGCGTTAATGTTCCAGCTCTCAGTGGAAAACAATCTCTAGAGGTTGGAAACAACAGCAGACACCTCTTTGCAGGTCAGAACTCCCAGCAAGGAAGTTCAGGTGAGCTGGTGGGGAAGTCGTTGTGTCCCTGAGACTTCAGAACAGGAGGCCAGCTCAATTTCAAGACCCTGGAGATCTTCCTCAAGCAGTGGACACAGCAAACAGCAAAGTGCTTTTTCCTTTCCTTGGTAGCAAGTAGCCACTGCAAGCCAACCCCAGACAACAAACAGCACAGGGGGCGTATTCCTCCTCAGCATCTCCAACTCTTTTCCTTGGCAAAGGCTCCTCTTGATTCCCAGAAGAGGAGAGGTGTGGCTCACTGGTTAGAGGCGGCAGACCCGAGAGCAGAGAACGGCCCGGGACCAGGGTTCGATTCCCGACGCGGCAGGGTCTTGGACCAGGGTCAGCGGACTGATAATTCTCGCACCGGTGCCTACTCCGACCAGGGATCACACTCGGCAACTCTGGGCATTAGCTTGCCTCATCTCCACAACGGCCCCACACAAACGCCGGGGATGCCTGGTTTCACCTTGGAGACCCCCAGGAGGGACTATCTCACAGGGAAAGCCAGGACGGGTTCCCCAGCGGTCTATAGCGCTACGAGGCCTGCGGTGCGGGTAGCAGTGCGCTTTACAAGACACAATTTACAATTTACAATTTACAGAAGTGATCTAAAAGTCTGGTGTCTGGGCCCCTCTTTTTATACAGTAAAATCATTTGTTCTCAGGTGGCAGAGAAGCCCTGTGCTCAGTCAAAACCACTTCTGTCCTCTCTGGTGCAGCCGCCTGGCAGGAGGTGGAGACAGCATTGTGGAAGGCAGACCAGGCCCATTCAGGTGAAAGGAAATCTCCTCCCCCTACTCTAAATGCATCCCAGGTCTATTCAGGCTAGCCCTGACTCACCAGCCTCTCTGGAGCCACTGCTCCTCCCCAGCCCCTGTCATTCCAGAGCCAGACATGCAATACACAAATCTAGCAGAGGCACACTGGATGGCTAAGCTAGAAAACACCTACTTTCGAAAAGTCGTATTTTCAAACACAGAATGTAAAAATCACCCTCACTAAACGAGGTATTTTAACATTCTGACTTCAGGCATATCAAACTTTATTTTCCTACCTTTTCCCAGGGGTAGTTATGTTTATAAGATGTTATAAGCAAACTCCCCATTCTATCCTATTGGAACAGGTAGCCTTGCAACAGTGAAAAACGAAATTGTCAGTATTTCACTATCAGGACATGCCACACAAATCAGGGCATGTCCTACCTTTTACCTACATTGCACCCTGCCCACAGGGGCACCTTGGGCCTACCTTAGGGATGATATAACATGTAAGAAAAGGGATGGTTAGGGTTTGGCAAGTGGGTATACTTGCCAAGTCGACATGGCAGTACTAGATTGCACACAGGCTCTGCAATGACAGGCCAGAGTGACATCTACATGCTGCTTATGTGGGTGGCACAATCAGTGCTGCAGCCCACTAACAGCATTTGATTTACAGGCCCTGGGCACATACAGTGCACTGTACCAGGGACTGACTAGTAAATCAAACCAGCCAATCATGGAAACACCAATCCATAACCACAATTTACAAAGGGAGCACTTGCACTTTGGCACTGAACAGCAGTGGCAAAGTGCCCAAAGCATCTAGACTAGCAAAATGGTGTCCAACACACAGCAAAAACACAGGAGGCAATAGCAAAAATGCAGGGGAGACCCACACCAATGGTGCCAGGTCCAACAGACACCTATGTGGCTTTTTCACATTTTTTGATCCCTGAAAGATGTCTACACCATTTTCCTACATTTGGTACTTAGTACTCGTACAAGTCCACTTTCCATCTGCATACTCGGAGGGGGTGGGGGGAGGCGGTAGTATTTAGGCCGGCATTAGAATGCATTCTGGTTCAGTCACTTTGGACTCCATACATGCCGGGCAGTTCATGCTAACTCAGGTAGCATGTTCATTTCACACATGTATGCTCACTTTCTACTTCTGAGACAGTATAATTTACCATCAGACCATAACAATGTATTTTGCATTTTGTTTTCAGGAGCTTACCAAGTCTCCGCGCTGACGAGGTAACTTGTGCTGTTTAAATTGTGTATGATTTGATCTTTCACTCTACGTTGCGGTTCTGTTTTGGACATTTGTATTTTGGGAACTACATTGGACTCATGCGTTCCACAACTCTCGTCTCAACCGCATCTTTACCAGGTTACATATTGCGTGTTCTTTTCAAAGATCCCTCTTGAATACTATCAAGCCTTTTTTAGAAAGTATAAGCTTGTTCTCTCATTGTTCCTTAAATAGACATTATCCTCTGCATGGATGACAAATAATTACTTTTCTCCAACACCTGGTTTTCATGTTACAGGAGTGTACTGTATTTGGTTTTTGATTTAACTTAATGCCTGCTTTACTATGGCGCTACGAGTTTAGAGCCTCCGTTTGTGGCTACTTATGTTAAACATATCTGGTACTACTGATATGCCCAAAAATCTTATATAGATCACTCACTATAAAAATCGGTTTACATGTTACGTGCTATCTTGGTCAACTAACTATGACTTTGTCTAATCTGTTATTCTTTTCATATACACTTAGGTGATGTGTCTCACCTATACTAGAATATATTTACTTTTGGTGATATATTCCAATTTCATGGTGTGTCACTTGTAACACAACAGAGTCATTTTTGAGGTGGGTATTAGTAGACATTAATTAGTCATATAATGAGTTTTTACTGTTTGGAATAACCTATCCTAAGTTGCATTTTATTTGACCTTTTTTAGTTTTTACTTAGTCGACATCACAGGAGATCTGTGCTCCAGGCCTTTTTAGTAATTGTGGCGTGGTGGAGAAGCAGACAGAGGCAGTGTTACAGGAATAGAAGGGGTTTATTGAATATAATAGGTTAGCAGTATGGATTTCGCATATAACTAACAAAAGAGTAGGTTCTCCGGGCTCTTGGCGCGGTGCTCGCCTTTAAGTCTCTTCTTCTTTCTTCAGAAAGGAGACAGAGAGGGCACCTCCAGGCGTCAGGTATCACAGTGTCGATGTAGCTCCCCAAGGTTTGCCAGAGTTCAAAACATAAAAGAAAAGAAGAACAGGAAATACTCCGTGAGGAGATTGTCCTGTCTGGACATCAAATGATAGGGATTGGGGGCTGTAGGGAGCAATCACCCAAGATCAACACCAGTGAGCTTGTGCGGCGTTCAGTTGTACCAGAACAACCTCTCCTTCAGGCGGTTAGCTCCCTCCACCCAGGCCGGGTTTTCTTCTCCCGGTGTTCCTTCCCCATGCACTGCCTATGCGGTTCCGTACCGTGTTAAGCCACGTCCTTCCTGGGAAGCGGCTGGCTTCTTCATGGTACTGGATCTGGTCCGGCTCCTCTCGGGCTCTTGGCGGGTATAGACGGCCTCTTCTCCCGGTCCCTGTGCTGGCTTGCTTGTGTCCTCGGTCCTCCGCAGGAACGTTGCAGTCGGGGGTATAGAGAAGGTCTTGGCGTATCTCTTGTCTTCTTCCTGTTCCGCCTTCTTTGTCCTTGGGCTTCCGGAGGAGAGCTCTTCCTGGACCACCTCTTCTGGCTTTATCCAGGCCGGGCCTCTTGTTGCGGTTACTTGACATAGAGCGAGCGTGGGGAAAGGGAAGTCTTAAAGGGGTAGAACCAGCTGCTGTTTGGAGGCAGGAGCCTGGAAGTAAAGGAGGGGACAGGGAGACGGGTAAGGAGGGTCCAGTTGTAGTTCTGAGGACGGAGTGTCAGTTAAGGGTGGTAGCTCGTCCTCACAGTTTTCAAGTGGACTTAGACTTCACAATTGTCTTCGATATTGACTGTGGTTAGGTAGTTCACAAAATCATTTGGCTGCCTCACTTTATTTGCAGTAATAGATAATGACTATTTCACTAAATTTTTTAATTTCAATCTTTACGTTCATACAGATTAATTCTGGCTTCAGTGTTCCCAGAGATTCCACGTGATACATTCACCAAATGGATAGCTACTACGGTGGTACTTATCCTAACATGTTAGTTTCAACATACTTATTTTTCTCTCATATGGTGTCGTTCACCATTTCTTATGCTTTTTTTAGGAACATATGATGTTCCCAGTTGTGGAAAGACCTTACATCATCTTGACATCATGTGCTCAGGATCTTTTGCTACATGTGTTTATCCCCCTATCCTTATCCTTACCAATAGGTGTGTTTATGCAAATATGTTTACTTTTTACCTCGCTATGGTCATGGTGTAACTGTTACTACTTTTGTACATGGTCATGTTTGGTCCAACACAGAAGCACAATCTTTTCTTGTTTATTCTCACCATATCCCACTTGGGTGTCTCCTCTTTTCTTTGTGCACTTCTTCAGGAACTTCTTAGTGATACATCTTCCCTACTTGTTACTCTTTACTTCGTTCTTTATTGTTCCTGTCACATTTATATTTATAGTTATGTATCTGATGTTGTGTTGTATACTTTGCAGCCTTTAAGAAGTCACATGTGTGACGAAACCCGTGTCGGCTGTGTATTGTATTGTATCAACACTTACTTTGTGCTGAATACTTCATGTTAACACTATAAAGAGAATTGGACTCAATCTACTGGCATCCTAACATTAATGGACTTGATGCAGGCCTCATTGGAATTTTCTGCGAGGGCTTTGGCATCTATTTGTACAAGATGAAACATTTTGGTGGAACCTCATTCTCCATAAAAGTAGAAAAATGATGGAATTCCCTCCCAGAGAGATGAACAGCTTAAATGATTTGCTAGGTTTAAAAACTGGGACCATGAGACCAAACACAGATTCCTGCAATGTAGTATTAATTCACTGAGCCTTGAGGCCCAGCTAGTCCCGTCCCCCCCTCAAGAAATATAGGACCAGAGGAGCTATTTACTGGTGAGAATCTGCTTGGATCAGCAGATAACAATGTCTGTGACTGCCTTTCAATAAAATAGACTTAAACCTTAAAGAAAACCAGGTTGTTTTAAAAAGAAAAGTGTTCTCATTTTTTTCTTTGTTTAAGAGTTTGCAGTCGTACTGTGGGTCATGCATACTCACAAATGAATGTTTTTAACATTCACAAAGATAATGGGGTGTCTCTGGGGCCCCATCCGTTTTGTGATGGGTTACCACCCCAACTAGGGCATGGTAACTTTTCAATAGTTTACCACTGTTGTTTCAGTCCTAAACCATTGGTACACGTGGACAGGAATTAATATTTTGAAGGGACTCCTACAAAAGTCCCCTTCCATGTACGTGATTCCTTATTCACCTATAACCCCATTGAGGAGTCAGTAAAGCATTACTGACTCCTAAGTGTGTTTAGTACATTGCAAACAGCAGTTTTTAAGTTGCTAACTCCAAATCGTAGTTTGTGACCAAAAAACTGCATTGTACATCTGGCTTTTAAACACAACCACATGTTCAATGATTTCTCACCCTATTTCATTCTACTTTGGCAATAAACACTGCTACACAATCACAGCAACTTAATAAGTACAATCCACTACTCGTCATGAATGACGCCAAAACAGTACTCAGACAGGCCAGACTCACAACTCACATTGAAACAGGCATAGCAATGATATAAAGCTAATGCACTCTATTACTTATTGTTCTTCGCTCCATCACAGTGAAAGATGACATGACAAGCACACTCATCTGGTCATCGCGCACCAGGACAACAAACCACTTCCCGCAAAGCCAACATTGAATTACAACAGCCTTCAAATCATGTAGCATGCTACCTGTTGTCTAATGCACTGCAGTGCCTTTCCAGGGGTAAAAAATTGTATTTAAATCCAACTATACAATACAACACATAAATGACCATGTCCCTGTTTATTGTTCATGTCAGGCTTTATCAAATATTTAAAGGGTAGTGGTCAGACATAGTATAATATTCTTTTACGATTACCAGAAAATGTTCTCTTATCAAGAGAGGGACAAAAAAGAAACACAGGTGCGGAGTTAAATCGGATAACCAGCTATCAGAATCTTATAGAATGGTTCTTCTTAACCAGTATTTTAAATTGTGGCAACAGACCACTGGAGGGCACTCTTACAGTACATTACAAACAGCACATTTTTCTAATTTTTGTGAAGCAATGGAGGTTTCTTACGGTCAATGTCCTTGGTAAGTTGCCATTGTGGATATATACTCGACAACAAGCCAGAAAACAAGTATTTCTTGTGCAAACAGACATTTTGGGAAAACTTCACTTTCTAGTCCATTTATGAAGCAAACAGCAAGTACTATTATCTTGCAGCATAGTGCGGGATCCTTGTGCAAGTAGCCATTCACTGTCATATTAAGAAACACATTTGGTCATTAATCATCATGATTACGCAGGAGTTAGAACCTGGGTCACTCAGTGCAACAGAAATAGACGATTGCCATGGAGATAAAAAGGTGGCTAAGGGCCTGATTATAAGTTGCTTGTTAAATTCTGACCCATGACTAAACCCCTGTTTACACATGGGTCGGAATTGTGTGAGTTTGGTTTTATTTAACCCATCTGATAATTATCGGATGTATTAAATAACTACACATTTGTTAAATTTTGGCGGGTCAAACATGCTGAAATGTAACAGGAAAAAACATGCAGGGGCAGATCTCGCGCCTCTTTTACCCCGCCATTGTGACACTTTTGAGATGCAAAGGCGGCGCAAAGCCAGCGCCATTGTGCGGGCTACTTACAACATGATGCATCTGGGAGATGAGTCACTTTGTAAAGCCCTGCGCCACATGTAGGCGTTCCGGCGCATGGAGGGTGTTCCGGGGCAGGAACGCCTCCTAAAAGTGGCTGAGTGAAATCTACAAGATTTCACTCGGCCACTTTTAAGGCCATGGTGCGTCAAAACCCTGCGCCTGCTTGAAGCAGGCGTGAGGATTCACGCAGCATTTGAAAGATAGGGCACCGCCGAGCCTTGCTGGAGCTGCGACGCCCTTGCGACGCAACTCCAGAATGCGCCGCCTTTACGGCAGCAGATGCGTCACGCATCTGTCCATTTTTGCCCCATGGTGGGCCGCATTTTTTTTTTTTTGAAAATCTGTTTATTAGCATAGTAATCAGAGCAAACACATAAAGATGTGAACGTATCAATAATCAGGATGTTACTTGCAGTTAATGCGGCGCATCCATGGTGGCGGAGCTGTGAAGCACAATAACTGGTGCATCCCTGCTGATATGCAGGGATGCGCCAGTTATTGTAAATCTGCCCTGCAGTATTTAAATAATCATGCAGATTTTGGTTCATCAAATTCCTAAATCCACGTTACTCACCAGAAACTCATAATTGATGCAATTTATCGCACCCGATAAATAACAAACCCCGTGGTATTGTTATTGAGCTGGGGTGATAATTAGCACATATACTTGAAATGAGGCCTTAAATGTGGAGGTGGGCAAGCCAACTCGTTAACAGGGAGAGCCGAGCCAACGGTGTGCCTTAGCTTTACTTGTTGAGCTTTATTCAACATATAATCCTAAAAGCATCTATCAAAATAATCCGTAATTTCATTGAAACCCAATCTCAAGGGTACAATTAATACATATGTCGAGAAGAAAACTGTGCACAGTTCGAAAATGGGAGGTCACAACGAGTATAACTTCTTCCTGTAGGCCTAGAGACTCAAAGAAGCCCATTAACAGGTAACTAATGATATTTAAAGCAATGCATCAGTATTTACAATCAAACATATACATTTTATATTAGCATTGATTTTTACCTTAATGTCCACGCCCACCCAAGATATTTCGCAACAGCTGTTAAAATGGTGGATGAAGTGCTTGTACATACAATTCTTTCGGCTTCCGCACTTCTGCATGTGCATAGCAGCTTACATAAAGGTCTCAGCCAAATCCAACAGGGAATTGCATAGACTAGGCAGGCAAAAAGCATATGTGCTACTGTTTCTTTGTGGACCGGGCAAAAGGGGCACTTATTTTCAGTTGGATTAGACCACCTTGCTGTTAAAGATCTTAAGGGTAGCAACCCCACCCTTAACTGAAAATATAATTTCCTTTCTTGTGGTTTTGCTATTATATCCCAATATGGTTCAAGTTGCAATGCATGTTTGAATTCTAAAAAAAAGTTCCTGTCAATGTGGCTGCTTCGTTAAATCTCATGGTGTTAAAAGTGATCCTCGCCCAATATTTTTCCTTCAAGTACTTTTTTGAGGGAAAACTAGCCGTTGACGGATTGTCCCAGAGCGTTTTCAAACCAAGGTCGGCCAATATGTCTCTATCAACCCAGAGCCATTTAAACTTATGGAAACTGTCAGATTTAATTATATCCATAAAACCTGCGGCATAAACTTTTAGTTCTGGTGTTGTCCATAGCCTGCGCCAATATAAAACTGGGCATAATTTTATGATGTCTGATAAAACCTTTCTTCGCAGATAATGTAGCGGGCACAATGGTGTTCTTTGGGGGAGGTTGGCAATACCTATTTTCAGACACAGTAAATTCGGACTTGTTCTCTAGCCCCCAAAGTTCAGCGCCGTAGAGGGCTGACCACTTTCATGTCATAAACCTGGAGCACTGGTCTAATGGGTTTAGTAAGTGTCTTTTTGTGCTCTACATATAGTGCTCCCACCAGTTGTCGGTGCTTAAGTGTTGTAAGGTCAATTTGTTGGTTCCACTTCAGGCTACTCTGTATGTGTACCCCCAGATATGTAAACACTCCTACCTGTCCCAAAGGTCGGTTATTCATGGATATACTGCCTTTAAAGGTTTTATGCGGATTAAAGGGCAAGAATTTCATCTTCGACACATTGACTTCGAGACCACGAACCAGACAAAACTTCTTGAAGATTATTATGGCAAGCTGGAGCCCACTCGGGATCTTCGAGATTATCAATGTGTCGTTGGTGAACATTAGAATTGGTATTTTGACACCTGCTAGAATCGGGGCATCCGTATTCTCGGGTGCCATGAAATCGACTATTCCATTAATGAACCGGAAAAATAAAGTGGGAGCCATAGCGCACCCCTGTCGCACCCCTCGTTCTATTGGAAACAGGCTGGTGACCATGCCCTGGGTACCCCAAAGGATTTTGGCATAGTTGTTCTTGTGCCATCTCATTATGAGTGTAAGGAGATCGTTAGGCAACCCCAGTTCCTGCAACTTCACCCACAAACAGGAACGGGGAACGAGATCAAACGCGGGCTTTAAATCTACAAAGGCAGCATATATACTGCAGCATATATACTGCCTTTGCCCAGGACCACTATTTTCTACAATAATAAGATGAACCGAAACACCTGGTCAATGGTACTGCTGTTAGCCCGGAACCCAGCCTGCAGGGGGGGTCAGTATGGAGTGTTCATCTATCCAATTGTTGATCTGGTTGAGAATCATTTTGCCCATAATCATTTGCATTGAATCGATCAGACTAATTGGTCGGTAATTGCCTGGCAATGATTTATCTCCTTTTTTGTACACAGTTATTAATTCCGCTCCCTTCCAGGAGTCCAGTACAGGAGTGCCTTGGGCAACTGCATTAGCCACTATGGCAATGTTTCTCCCCCATCTTGTTTTTTTTCACATATATAAAGACATCAGCGGGATGCGATCAGGGCCAGGCGCTCTCCCCCCTGATACTGCATCGAGAGCTAGCACCACATCACTAACGTTAAAAACATCTTCGGTATATACAAAATAAATATAAAATACATGGCTGAGGTCAGCATAAAAGTTCACTGACTGGCTTTGCTCATATTGGGGTTTTAAATGTTTGACCCAATCTTCCATCATGACATGTTTTTGGGGTTGTTCTGGTTGTTCCAGAACAGTTTGCTATTATTCTGGGTGCTAGCCTCTTTTAAGTCCTGCCATCGTTTCTCCTCCCAGGAGCGTATGGCTTTATACATAGCACTCTTGTAAGCCTGCCTGGCTCTAGGTAACAACACCTTTTATTGCCTGCCCAAGGAGCGCTCTTGCTTATCTACATGCTTTTTTGTACCAATGGCAGGGTTTCTTTGGTTTACACTGCTTAACAAAGTAGGCACTTAAGTGCTTGAAAAAGCGTTTGTGTGCCTGCGTAGCGTACACCACTGGGACTATAGTGGACAGAATTTTTTCTAACTCTAATAATGCACTATCAACGTCTTTGGAAATGCTATCCAAGCTCTCGGGTTTATCTGCTAGTCCTTCCCATTTGAGACATCTCAAGTCATTGGTGGGAACTATGTCATGAGAATGCAGTTTAACCTCGCCCCCTTGGCTTAGCTATAACAGCCCATACACGAGCCGAGCCATGAAAATATTTGATGTATAATTTATGCAACAAACATTATCTAAAAAAAGTTTATTTCTTGTGCATACAGAAGCAGTTCACCTTAGTAAATCAGATTATATCCTTGCATTGAGAGGTATTTATTAAAAGTGATAGTTTTTAACATAAATTTATAAACATTTCTGCCGCTTGCCAGGACGACAATGCCACTAGTGAACTAAGACCCATGTTGTCAAATATACCCTATACGTGGCACAGATTATTATACAGGGGGCCCATAATAGTCTAGTCAATCAAACACAAGATGTTTTTGAAAAGCGCACAGATGGCTGGGTGAAATGAAGGATTTGCATGGGATCACACAATTTGGTCACACACGAATATCTAGATTGATCCCAGAATTTTGATTTCACATTGTACAATTCAGTCACTAGATGGGTATCTCTTTCTCTCTCCATTTTTACATCAAAGGATAATGCTATATAGCTAATCCTTGGAGCATGAGGTTAGAACGTGGGTGGCAGGCAAGGGCCACATGAAAGTACGGCTCATTTTGGGCCTGAGGTTGCCAGAGGACTTCGAGCTGAATCAGTGATCTGGCTCCAGCCTAGCTTGAGCTTTCAGTGTCTTGCCCACCTCTAGCTAAATCAATACAGTGAAACTGCGATTGTTTGTTTGGAGTTAAAAGTGAAAGTCTCAGATTCAGGGACTAAACTATCACTCAAGTCGATATTGTACCCCTCATAAAGGTGCAAACTCTCCCTTGAGCGTATAGTTCTTGGCATGCCAAGAGGCTTCGGCAGCTTCCATTTCTGCTAAGCACAAGTGTTTTTATTTGTGTTTTTTAAAATAAAATTGCTTATGTGTATGGTGATGTTTTTACAGTGGCTTCGCAGGGGGCCCTAATGCAGTCAAGGTAACTAGGGCCCCATGTTCTTCCTTCAGTATCAAAAGGCATCAGTAAATGCAGTTCAGCTAGCCCCTCATATTCCTGGACCCATGTTTTGTAAGTACGGTATGAGCATATTTGTGCAAGTCTTCTCATGATTTGAATTGAGCCAGCCATGCGGTGTGTGCTTTACAAATGTTTTTGTATATCAGCACAGGTGTATCTGCCCGACCTGCAATAGTGGGGCCTAATGGGGCCCATCAGATTCCAATGGAAAAGGATCCTTATCCTTAGGTAGATTTTTTGCCCCCTCTCTTTCATCACTTCTATAAAAACAGAAAAGACTCTAAGATCCAGTGCTGCCAAGTTTCCCATGTCCATGCGTGATGGTTTGCTCTAGTACAGGTTTTTTTTCTTTGAATTCTGGAACTTGTAGTCCTGGTTTTATAATTGAATAAACTAGACTACAAATACCAGAATTCAAAGAGTAAAACTGAACTGGAACAGCTCATGATGCATGGACCTGAGAAAATTGGCAGGGCTGCAGACTCTTGACTGGAGCCACCCAAAATCACCATATAGTTAAAGACAGTTAGCTCTCTTGTATTCCGAAGGGAGAATTTTTGCCAACAGGGTCTTTGAGCATTTCCATATTTGTGTCACCAATAAAGTTGTTAGACCATGTGGCCAATTGGGCTTTAAAGCCAACTATCCTACTCCGATAATATAGTTTTTTGTTCAATCCATATTGGAAAGGGATTTGGGAACCAGGTGGCAGATATACTATGCTGTTTTCATAAATTTTTCGACCGCTTTGAATCACCTCAATGGACCCACCCTCTAGAGAAAGTTGGTATCAACGTTGGTATCATCTCAGATTCCATTTAGCATTTTATAGCCATTAACCACCTATATTAAAAACCTGGCACAATATGTTAATGGGAGCAGACGGAGTATTGTACTTGAGGACTGTGACATGGACCCAACAAAAACAGGGCTGCCTTTGATCTCTCCACATTTGTATGAATCCTTGGGGGATGAGATTACTAAGGTAATACTTCCATATTTGCCCAGTTCCTCCCAACGCAAGCCTTGTGCCTTCTGCATATTTTATGTATCCAGTGATGGAGCAGGGTTTTCGCAGAAAGAAACCTGCTCGGATTAACACCCCCGTAATACATATAAACAGTGTGCAGTGGAAACTTACATCATTATCACATGAAACACACGCGAAACCGCTTTGTGCATGAGTGCACTAATGTGAACTAATGCATGAAAGAACTAAGCGGTATTTTACATTGCGCTTCGAAAGAAACAAGAAATAATGCATGACTAGGCCGCATTTCACATCTTGCATGTTGCATTAAAAATTATAATAAATAATGCTGATTTTACTTAAAGCATTGCTAAAGAAAAGCACTAACATGAGATAGTGCAAAGGTGGGCGGCAAACAGTGGAAACTGCATTTCTGTGTAATTAATGAATGCTTATGTTTTATTCACCATAGTGAGCCGAATGGGTCTGATCTTCTTAAAATTGACCTAATAGATAGGGGCTGAAGAGAGGATGAAATAACTCTACAAATAGATAGAAAAGCTGAGCGCTGCAGAGATGCCAAAAAGTCAAGGTTGTTAAGCTACAGAGAACATTGTTTGTCTGCCAAACAATGAGACTGGCCGTGAGACCCAAGACTTCTTCCGTGGACGTAGCTGAGAGACACATGAGAAATAATGAGACAGTTACATGTGTTAAAATGAATGAACGAGTCAAATTTATTTCACGAGAAAGGATGTAAAAACAAAAGACAATAGAGATTTTTAATGAAATCATGATGGTGTGACAGACCACCTCCCGGCTCATCCAATGAGAAGCCGAATTTTATGAATTGTTTTCAACGAATGTGGGTTGGACATGTAGGTTTTAGGGTATAACTGGGGAGCCTTTGGGGGTGTGGTTTAGCCTTCAGGGAGAGCGTCAATAGGAGAGAGGAGAGCGTCATCGCGGAGAGAGCAGAGAGGGGTGATGCGTTGCAGAGAGGCATAGACATTTCTGTCCCTGTCCCGTTCATGATTCCTGAAATCTTTGTTCCCTGACTCTATTTCAGGTGACCCCCACTACCTCCTTGGCCATGGGTGTGGTATTTCACTGATCTTTGGGTTAGTATTATCCTTCTGACTCGTACTTTGCATAATCATTTGCAAATGTATTTTTGTCTCTGAAACTGATGTCTCTTCATCTATCCCCTCGGTCATATGTATATTGTTTTACATTATTTTCTGAAACTTGTCTCTTCATCTATCCACTTCTTCATATGCATATTGTTCTTTTGATGATGAGTATGACACTGTTTGCATTTGCTGATGTTTTTCTCTTCCGCTTGTGAGATTCTTTGTTTGCCTTTGTAACCTGTATGCAACGAGCATTAGTTATTCACATTTATTTAAGATAACTTTATTAATCTTACTTAGAGTCTGTGATTATGTAGCTAACTAGATTGTTAGATAGATAGTACTATTATTACCATCAACTACTCAACCAATTAGTCCATCGACCAGAGGAAAGAGAGTTGATATACAGGTTTAGTTATGTATTTAGAAACATTAAACATGAACCTGTCAAGGAAACACATTTTAATGTCAATAAAACTTTTTTTGTATATTTATTTATTAACTGATCAATTAATTAAAATCATTACAGTAAAAAGCGGTCAACATGTAAAAGCTAAAAAACATAGTACTAAAAGCAACTGTTTATCTTACGTAAAATTGAGCACAGCACCCCTGTGCCAGCATGATCGTCCCTCTCCGGAGGTTATAGTCAATGCTGTGGTCCCTTTCACATTTTCATGAAGTCCACTTTTTAAGCCTCACTGGGTAAACAGCTGTACAGAATAAAGGACAACACCTCTTACAATCCTTTTGGCCCTCGCTGATATCAACGCTGTCTTAGAAAGGCGGGCTACAGGTGTTTTACGGCCACTAAGCTTGCTTCCTCCAGATTTGCAGTACCCTTTGCCAGATTTTTTTAGCTTTTGTTAGCTGCATTCAGGGCGAACCCGATTTGATGAGTGAATTTTGCCAATCTTGCTAGTGTCGTTGTGTCGGTGATGGAAAGGCACAAGGCCGATGCCCTGCTGCAAGACATTTCCATTCGCAATACAGATTGGACGCAGGAGTCGCCAACGGTCGTTGTTGAAATTCGGGCAGCAACATAGGAGATGCAGCCAGGATTCCCTTGTATAGGGGCATAGTCTGCAGTTTGTAGATTCCCCCTTATGGGCCCATACGGGATTGAAGTTGGCAATTCCTAGTATTGTTAGCCTCATATAGAGTATGTTACTTCAGGCCAGTGGAATGAGAGCCACACTTAGGTATGGTTGTGCTTTACCTACTTTGTAGGAGTTATTCAGAGGGTCTAGGTAGGTGCTTGATCGGAGAAAATTGATATCCAGATCAATGGAGGTTTTGCAGACTTGCTGGTTTATGGATCTTTTTCAAGCATTCAGGGGATGTCCAGCCGTGGAATGCTGTCTTCCTTGATCTTCAGTGTTTTAAGTGCTTTTCTTAGGCTGATGTGCCAGGCCGTGCCTGACCCTTCGAAGATTGTTCTCAGATGGTGCTTCAAAGAGTGGATCGGGGCCCTTAGTATCATTAAGTATAACTTTATGATCTCCCCCTGGCATGTCATGTCTGGCCTAGCTAAGCCTAGCTTTAGTCTTAGCCTTGCGTTCCTGGCTCACCTTGGGATGTGAAGCACAGCTTTGTATGCCTTTACTTGGGCTGAATTTAGGTCGGTATCCAGTAGCCCGGGGAAGGCCAGGTGGTCGTAGCTGATAGCTGGTAGTAGTTTGGCTTTCAGGACAGTTAATATGTTATACTATTTGTATGTTATGTTATTGTATATTTGTAAAGCGCACAGCTACTCAATCGAGTGTCCAGCGCCAAGCAGAACAAAACGCTACCAAAAACAGGGCGGATTCTCATGATGAATTATTGCTGGAATAACCAGGTTTTTACTTGTTTCCTAACCAGCCAAACATCTGTCACTTGTCTTATTGTAGTAGGTAGCCTTTTCCAAAGGTGTGCTACCTGCACTTGGAAAGAACAGCCACCTCTGCGAGAGAGTGCAAATTTAGGCACGCTCATCAGATGCTGTTGGGATGATCTTAAAAATCTGCTGGGTGTGTAAAAAGTCACTTGTCTCCTAATATAATGTGCTCCGGCATCATGCAAAGCTTTAAAGGCCAGTGTCAAAGCCTTGAACTGGATTCTGCGGCAAATGGAAAGCCAGTATAGGTTCTTTAAGTATGGAGAGATTCGTGCTCTGGGGCCCAGCAAAAGAATAGATCTAGCTGCAACATTCTGGAAGACTTGAAGTGTATTTATTAAACCCTCCTGAAGGCCCAGTTAGAGGACATTTGCGAAGTCCAGCCTTGAGGTAATGAGAGCTTAGACCACTGTCCTTCTATGAGAAAGTGATAGAAGTGGCAGAAATCTCTGGAGCATTTTCAGAATGCCATGGCAGATTCCTGGGACCGATTGGACTTGTTTCTTCATATCCAGCGAGTCATCCATTTTTACCCCTAGATTTCTCACTGTGCCAACAGAAGTCTGCGCGTGACATATCTGAAGGCCACCATTGCCTCCAAACATCTGGGTCAAAAGAATCAAAGGGAGTCACTTCAGACTTCTCAGGATTGCATTGTAGCTGATTGCATCTAAACCAGGCAAAGGCCTTTCTTGGAGTTATTAATCTTATCTCCATCAAAATACTCTCCCTTTGTACAGATAAAAAACAGCTGAGTATCATCAGCATAGGATATGTAATTATTGCACCTGCATCTCTAACCAAAGGGGCAAGGATGAGCCATATACAGATTGAACAACAGTGGGCTTAAGATCGACCCTTGGGGAACCCCAACCTTCATGGGAGGCACAGAGGAGGAAAAGGGGGAAGTCCAGACCTCCTGCCTTCTGTCATCCAAAAAGGAGAACCATTCCTACGCCGGGCCCCCCACTCCACCCTCTCTTAGTCTCAGTAGGAGTCTATCTTGGGGCACGGTGTCAAAAGTGTCCGAAAGATCTAACAATATCAAAGCCGCTCTCCCACCCAAGCAGTTTTAACTCCCTTTTTTATAGTACTTTGCTACCTATACTAAAATTCTTCCCCCAAACTCTTTCCAACTTTTCACAAGCGCTTTTACATTTCCGCAAAGTTCCATTAAACCAAGGTGCCGGTCTTCTCGCTGTTGGTAGTGGTCGAGAGGACTGCGGGGCTAGCCACTCCAAACCTTGCTTTATCCAGTTTTCCAGGCTGGCCTCATCGCTCTCTATCAGTCTACTCATAGAAAGAGGGTGTGCCGTGAGCTCAATGTTCAGGGCCTCGGGTGATTTTATAAAAGGGCCTTTATTTAAAAGAAGGCTGCTTCTCCATGATATGAGCTGCTTTCGTTCCTTTGGCTATCTTTAATCCTATCAGGAAATGATATGTCCAAACTAAGGCGATAAGGGGCACATGCATCCAGGTAATCATTTGCGATGACCAAATAGTGAACTTTAAGGATTCACTATTTGGTAATCGCAAATGCCTATGCATGAAGGATTCACAAACATTTTAGCGAATCATTAACATTCCTTAATTGTGAGTCGCAAATTGCGATTTGCAATTAAGGAATGGCTTCCTATTCATTCCTATGGGCCTAGAGGCCCATAGGAATGAATGGGATTGCATTTGCAATTTGTGAGTACCAA
The DNA here is from genome assembly GCF_964263255.1 of Lissotriton vulgaris. Lineage (NCBI taxonomy): Eukaryota > Metazoa > Chordata > Amphibia > Caudata > Salamandridae > Lissotriton > Lissotriton vulgaris. Next base: position 512,779,476 of record NC_141697.1, on the reverse strand, counting down.
ATAGGTACTTGCAATATGCGCATGCAATTTGCAAGGGTAATAGGGGCCAAAAGGTCACCCTGATGCACCCCAATACAGGTAAGTGTGCACATGCGACGCACATACATGCCATAAGGGCATGTTTGTGCGTCACATGGCACATAGATAAATGCAAAAAAGAGATTTTTTCTAAGAATTTGCAAATTACCACCAACTTGAAGTTTGTGGTAATTTGCAAATCCTTAAAGCAGGGTCGCAATTTTTCCATGCTTCCTGCATAGCACTTAGGGAATCGCAAATTGTGATTTCCTAAGTGAATTTGCAAAATAGGGGGCATATGTATCAATATCCCGTTTTGCGAATCTCAAATAGCGAAATGTTGCCATTCGCAGTTTCAGATTTGCAAAACGGGATGTATTTAAAAAAACACTAATGTTTTGCGATTTCTTAAACATCGCCAAAAAGTCTCAGGATATTGATTTGCGATTCCTTATTTGCGAAATTCGCAAATTAAGATATCGCAAAATTGGGAATCTGCAATACAGGTGCAGCTTGATGACATCACAACTAAGAAATAGAAGTGATTAGCTGCACCTGTTTGCCTGAGCCACAGTTAGAGGCAGTTTGGAGTGTGTGAGGAGGCAGCACAGCACAGCAAGAACCCCAATGGAGTCTCAGAGGCCACATGAGGGCACGGAGGGTGAGAAGAGGAAAAGGAAACATAAATTCTCAGACAAAGAGCAGGAGGTGCTGATAGAGGAGATGGTCTGCAGCCATGAGTTCCTCTTTGGGAAGAAAGCTTTGAAAGTCCCAGAAGCAAGAAAAAGTAAAATTTGGTTGCAAATACTGGAGAAAGTCAATGCTGTGGGTGTGACTCATCATACCATCGAAGAACTTCTCAAGAGGTGGTACGATATGCGCCAAAGGTCTAAGGAGAGGGTGGCAGCCAGACTAAAGGAGTCAAACAGGACCGGGGGAGGAACATCCACAGCAGCGCAGCCAACACCCCATGAAGAGCTTGTGGAGTCCACTCTCCTGCCTGAGAGTGTAAGTGGTGTGGCTGACATTGACAGCTCCGACCCTGCATCCAGCAGTCAAGGTAAGATGCGTGGCAAATATTTCTGCACACCTTCCATAGCATGCACACTGTCTAGAATGTGTAAAATAGAAACAACACATGTCACTCCGGTCCACTCCTTACCGCACACACAGCAATGCATCATGGGAGTTGTAGTTGGATGTAGGATAGTGTGTCAATGACACATAGGAAATCATGTTTGAAATGTGGGTTATAGATAAGGGAAAAAGACAGTGTCAGAAGTCAGACAACTTAAAAGTTTTAAACTTTATTGAGTCCAAAATGCAGACAAAAACAGAAACTCATGTGTCCCCCTTTACCTCCACAGCACAATCCAGGACACTTGATGACAGTGCAGAGGGAGATGATGTACCAATTACTTTGGAGCACTGATGACGGGGACTCCAGTGATGACTCACAGCACACAACCATCACGTGCAGGAAGCGCACATATGTGCCAACATTGGCTCCATTGGAGGATGACTTAGAAGCCACAGGGGAGGCAAGTGAGGACAGAGAGGCAAGGCAGGGAGTGTCTGACATCCGTATACATGAAAGACCACAAATCAGTGTGGGAGCAATGGAAGCACGGAGGTCAAGGTGGAGAAGTGTGGCTCACTGGTTAGAGCAGGCAGACCCTGAAGCAGAGGTCAGACCCGGGACCAGGGTTCAATTCCCGACGCGGCAGGGTCTTGAGCTCAAATGTCCATGGACTCGATAATTCTCGCTTCGGTGCCTGACCTAATCATGGGTTCACACTCTGCAACTCTGGGCATTAAGCTTGCTTAATCTCCACAACGCCCCCCCCCCGCGGCGGGATGCCTGGCTTTCACCTTGGGGATGCCCTGTAGGGGCTCTCTCACAGGAAAAAGCCAGGACGGGTTCCCAAGGCAAGCGTGGAGATACCCCTTCGGGGGTCGATTCCGGCGCTATATAAGAAACATAATATTAATAATAATAATAAGGCCCAGGAGCAGCAATGGTACCGAAGAGGAGCATACTGTTTTTGCAGGACTTGAAAACAACATGCTTGAAGTACAGCACCTGCATCAAAAATCATTACGTTCCATTAACAGGTAGCTGAGCACCCTCAACAGAAATCAGTGGTACATGGGGAAGTGCATCATGGCCATGGCAGGTGTCATACGTGACCTATGTGACACTCTAAAACAAAATGAAGATGCCAGGGACAGGGCTGCCCAACGTGCCAATGCACGACTTCACAATTACACAAAGGCGGTGAACATCCACTGCACCACAACCCAGCAACTTCACCCGTCGCAGCATTACAATGCAGCTGCAAATGTCACACTGCTGCAAGGACATTGCGAGAGGGCTGGAACAGGACACAAGTGCAGTGGAACAAATGTACACCACCAACTCTCGTGGCAGCACACTAATGGTCTCTGGGGAGAGCAAAGAGACCTCAAGTAGGAGTAGCAACACTCCTACATTGCCTGATGTACGATGTCGCAGTGGCAGACAAGGTGCAGCCTCTAGGCACACAACGGAGGGCACTTAGCCTGGGCACCGACCAGCACCAATCCGTCACTGGAGGAGGTGAACTGCACATTGACACCTTTGTGGCAAGCGGTGATGCGACCCACCAAAACAGATTGTGCACATTCTTGGGAAGTACCTGCACTGTGTACATAACACGTGCTGGGTACAGCAACAGTTAATGTTTGTGAAGTGTGAATAAACACATCACATATGTAAAACATAAATTTGGCTCATCAGCTTCATTTCTTACCTAGAAGTAGTTTTGTGTGATCTCAGTCCGTCTCTGACGTCCGACAGCTGCCCCTATTCCTGCTGCTGCCCTGCCAGGGGGAGGTGGGCAATCGTCACCGGATGTGTCTGTGGCGGTCCCATCAATTGTGGTGCCTTTCCTCATAGCCATGTTATGAAGCATTGCACAGCTTGCCATGATTTTACAGCATGTCTCAGGGCTGTATTGCAGTGCCCCTCCACTTTTATGCAGGCATCTGAACCGGCTCTTTAGGATTCCAAAGGTACGCTCTATGACGCTGTGTGTAGATCTGTATGCCCTGTGGTACTTCCTCTCCCTTGCATTTGCTGGAACCAGATACAGGGTCAGGATGAAGTCTCGCACTGCATGGGCACTATCACCTGCAGGGATACAAATTATAGGTATGTTAATGTCCCCCCCCCTGAGATGTAGTGGATGGATGTATGTGTGCCATTGATTTACCTAGCAGGTATCCCTCTCCAAACTCTCCAGCACTCTATCCCACTATGTCTAAATATGAAAGAGTTGTGTGTGCTGCCAGGGTATTTGGGTACAATGTCATTGATAATGTACTTAGCATTGCACACAATCTGTACATGCAGGTAATGGTAGCATTTGCAGTTTCTGTACACATATTCAGTTGCTGCTGGTGGTGTGAGGGAACATGGGTCCCATCAATGCAGCCAAAGACACAGGGTAAATGTGCAAACTGGTAAAAGTCAAGTTTGCTTTGCTGTAATGCCTGTTGGGTGCTGGGGAGGCATATATGATGTGATAGCCTCTGTAGCATTGCATCCAGAAAGGCATGGAAAAAGTGAGATAAGGCACTCTGTGACACCCCGCCAACCTCTGCTATGACTCCTTGGAAACTCCCTGAGGCGAGGAGGTGCAGTGAGCACAAAACCTGTACATGGGTTGGAATTGTTTGGGTCCTGAGTGTTGGGTGTTCCAAATAGGGCTTCAGCTCCTCAATCAGGTCCAAGATGGTCTGTGGGTGCAGCCTGTGCTTCTCATGGTTGTCCTCTTCAGTCTGCTGGAACAGCGTGATGCGCAGCCTGAAAATACGTTCGTGTCTCATTCTCCTCTGTGCCAGTGCACGAATACGCAGCCTCCTGGCTATCACATATAGTGCTGCCATTGTGGAGGTTTCAGTGGCATTGTAGGCTGCTTTAAACACCTTGCACCTGGTTACCACCTGTATGCAATTGGTGGTAATTGCGATTTCTTAATTTGCGATTTTGTCCAAATCGCAATTCGTGAAATTTTGTTACATTTCCTTGCAATTTCTTATTTTACGAATTCCAGTCTGCGACTTTCGCTAACAGAGAAAATCGCAACATAGGAAATTGCAAGGATATTCGCAGATTTCATTTTTTCGCAATGTAAGAAATTGCTATTTTTGTGATTTATTATTTTGCGATGCGATTGTGCCTCATACATCTGAAATTGCAAATTTTTATTTGCAAACGCTGTTTTTTGCGATTCGCATCGCTTGCGACTAAAAGTTCGGTTGACACATATGCCCCTAGGCTCCTCTGTTTGTATAGGGGTGTTAGTGAAGACTTGGTCCAGAACATGGCCTTTTTCGTGAGTAGGTCTAGTTACAAGGGGGACCAAATTCAAGGACTCCAAGGCTCCGCCTAATGCAGTTGCATCAGGGCTCTCTCAGTTGTCCATATGGATGTTGAAATCCCCTAGGACCACAAAATGTTTAAATCTGAGGGCAAGTGGTGCCATTACATTGGAAACACTCCTCAGGAATGGCCCTGCATGACCAGGAGAACTATAAATGAGTGTTCCCACCAGAGATTGACAGGCGGAGATAGTGCAGTGAAAACCAAGACACTCAACCCCTCAATTTCATTCATAGGAATTCATTTGGCCACGATGTAATTTTTAGTAATCATTGCGATGCCCCCCCCCCCTTCCCTGTCTTTCCTCAAAATTGTATACCAGGGAGGCATAGCTATTGCCAGAGTAGGATTGGATATTTCCATAAGCCAAGTCTCTGTTAGAAATAAAATGTCCAACCTTAAGTCTGATATGAGGTCAGATACATGTGGGGCATTTTTATTGAGGGAGCGTACATTAAGTAGAAATGCTCTAATATACTCTTGTAATGATCAAAATAGGACTAGCTATAGTTACAGGGGGAGGGGGACTCAAAGAAGTACGCTAGCTGGCAAACCCGTTGGTTTGTTCATGAAGCCCTCACCCACCAACCTAGTTGGTGGCATGCTTCATCATCGGGCCCACCACAGTGACACCGAATGTGTCCCGGGTGTGCTTCGACGCCAGATTACTGCGGAGCTGGTATATTCGCTGAGTGTGCAGTGTCGTGAGTGAGAAAGTGAAGTTAAAAGCTAGACAGTAGGTCCCAGTACCCGAGGGTAAATAAGTAAGTTTAATGACTGGGCCTCTGTTAGTAATAAAAAGGCTGTTCGACGCGGTGGAGTGCGAATTATGACCTCCTGCGTCTAGTGTGGTCAACATGTTTCAGCCAGGCCTTATTAAATTTAAAACTGGCTTTCCTCAGGACCAAGTGAGTATGTGTCAAATCCCAGACCTACACAGTATGAAGCATTAGAGGAATGGGAAGTTGAGGCATCCGAAAGAGAGCTATTTAGAGGTAACTGAAGATACAGAAATATGATGTTTGGATATCCTTTCGAGAGGAGGGAAGATAAGATAAAAGATGGAGGAGAACTGTGATAACTGAGGGTATGTACCCAGTGTTAGTCGCTGAAGACAATACAGGAGGCAAATGTAAAGAGAAAAAGAAAAATTCAGAGATTTCGAGTTTAAGATATGATCCAAACGATTCTGATGATGAGTTGTTAGAGGACATTATGACCAAAAGACCTCCCCCATATGAAGACAATTCAGGGGAGGTGACACCAACTGCACCACAAATGGGAACCCCATTAACTCTACAAGTCACAAAAATAGCTAGAGTACTACGAGAAAATGAAATGAACTTGTTGAATAAGTCAAGAATAGAGCAGGTCCAGAAAATAAATCAGTTAAGTCTGAATATGGAAGCATTGACGGTACCAGTAACAATTGGTCCCGTATTTCCATTGTATGGAGAAAAACAGAATCTATCAAAAGTACATATGTTGGCAGTTCCGAGAAGTAGTGTCAGGAGTGGAATGGTGATGGTAGCGAATGAGGACAGACAGGCTGACAAGAATACTACATTGTAGATCTTTCAGTTTGTGAGATGATTACAGAAACCCCTAAAAGAAGTATACAAATAGACCCAAGGAGAATAGGGCCAAGCGTCACTCCAATGACAGGGAGTTCAGCAGGTCCTTCACCAGAGATATTAAATGATTGGATAAAGGAAATGGTAAAGCAAAAACCTCAACCGCAGAGTATAAATGTGAGCCAATTGAAAGTAGATTTGGAAGAGATGATTATTGGTACAATAACTCCAGGCAGATTAGGGATTTACCGGGAGGAAGAGCTGTTATTTTTGTGCAAGAATATTACTTGGTGAGCGAGAAATCTTCATGAGAAAATAGCAGAGGCTGCTAGTGAGTATGCAATAGACCTAGAGAAGTTGAAGGTGTTGCAGAAATCATACAGATTGGCCTTTACTGAAAAGGATTTAGAGAGTTTGAATGCGTCTGGAAAAAGGTTGCAGATAAAGGATTTGAAGAATATTTTGAAGAAATGGGGAGATGTAGATAGGTGGAAAGGTAGATGGAAGAAAAAGAAAGAAGAAGCAGCTGTTGAAGGAGTGTTTATGTTTCCGTCGAAAGAGACAGAACAAGTTGAAAGGACATGTCCGATAAGAGAAGTTCCAACTGGTGGATATGTTCATGTTCCTTGGACGAGACAGGCTATATTATCCTTCACAAATGCTTTTCCCAGGTTAAGGGAGAAACAAGTTGAGTGGTACGAATAGGTAGAGAGGTTTGTGAAAGTTTCAAAGGTTTTGTTGAAAGGATCTAGATGGTTTGTTTGTGATTGTTCTTCCTACTGATTTATGGATAGAGTGTAAGAATACTGGCAATTGGCCTAAAGAAGAATACCCCAGAGACCCAAAAACAGGTGCACCATCTGATGAGGTGATGAAAAAGTATAATAAGGTAATCACTTTTTTGAAAGGGAAAACTTCCCCAAAGGAAACAAATTGGTTTAAGATTAACAGGACGACCCAAGAACCGAAGGAGTTAGTACATGCCTACTATGAACGGTAGTTGCAGGTATTCAAACAGTACAGTGTGTTTGTTAATATTGGAGACAAAGATATGGGACATTTTGTGTATTGTTTTGTGTTTGGATTGAAACCAGAGATTAGTAACATGATTCAGCAGCATTTGATCTGCTGGCAGAGCAAAAGAATTGATAATATTTTAAGGTAGGGGAAGTATTGTAGTGATGACAGTGAATCAAGACATAAAAAGTTAAAAGTGAAAATTATGTAGGCGCAAGTGAAGGCAGCAGAGCAGCAAGAAGGGAACAATGGTTCTCAAGCAGCTTATCAGATAAATGGTAAAAATCAAAATGGTCAAGTACCCAGTGGAGGTAAAGATAGAGGCAAAGTGAGTAGAGAGGAGGCTAAGAAGAAATTTCCTTGTCATGCATGCGGAAAGTATGGACATAGGAAGAACAAGTGTAGAACTGCTCAAAAGAATAATGGGGTAAATTAAAATGTAATTCCACAGATGCAGAATGAGGTGGGTGTAAATCCACAGCAGCAGCAGGTAGTTTCTCCACAGTAACAGGTGCCACAAGCTCCCATGCCAAACAATGTGAATGCTCAAGTGCAGAGGTACAATGCGAACACTGGATTTCATGGAGGTGATCAAGTAGGTAAGAATCAAAATGTGCAAATGGTTCAGCAGTACTGGTTGCAGTGCAATGAGAGTGATTCAGACTCATCTCAATGACGGTGCCTGAGGGGTGGGAAAAAGTGTCTGCTTGGTGCATCTTTAGCGGTAGATCAGTCAGGGCCATTTGTTGGTGGAAAAGTGGAAGGTAATGATATTACGTTCCTAGTGGATACTGATGCTACCCATTCTACTGTGAGAGCAGCAGAAATTCCAAACCTACCCCTCTCGGGAGAAACTATCTAAGTTGTAGGAGTCTCGAATAAGCCTATTAAAATGCCAGTTACCAATCCAATAGAAGTTCATATTGGGAGTTTCAGAGACATGCATCGTTACGTGGTATGTGACTCGAGTCCTTTGAATCCCTTGCGAAGAGATTTATTATGCAAAATGAATTGTACCATCTGTTGTAGGCCAGATGGTATTGCATTTCAGACACCTGATGAGGATGTTGCATTTAAAATAATGTTAGTGAAGCAAGGGACAGAAGTGGATGAGTTGTTGTCACTTCTCTCAGAAGAGAATTTGTCTGAAGAATTAAAAAGTGCAGTAAAGTCGGATGTATGGGATTTTACAGGAAAAGAAATTGGTCTAATGAAAAAAGTAGATCCGATTCAGATCACAATGAAAGAGGGTGCCACATATCCAAACACACCCCAGTACTAAAGTCCGGAAGTAATTGCAGGAGTCACTCCTGTTATTGACCAAATGATTGAACAGGGAATCCTGAAAGAAATACTGACCAGTCCTTGTAATTTGCCTATTATAGGAATTAAGAAGCCCAGTGGAAAATACAGAATAGTGCAGGATTTAAGAAAAATAAATAAAATTGTAGTACCCTGTTGTCCAGTAGTGCCAAATCCAGCAGTAATCCTGTACACAATACCTTGTGATCCTGAATGGTACACAGGGATTGATTTGTGCCAAGCATTTTTCTCGAAACGGAAAGCCAGTATTTGTTTGCATTCCGGTTCGAAGACTGTGTTTTGGCATGGTGCCGAGTTCCTCAAGGGTACACAGAGAGTCCTTCAATTTTTAATCAGATTCTGAAAAGATGTTTGGAGACTTTAATCATGCCAGGAAATTCAGTTTAGGTTCAGTTCATTGAGGACCTATTAGTGGCATCAAAGGCACGAGAGGCATGTGTGACAGATACGATTGCATTACTGAACCATTTGACAGAAGAAGAGCACAAAGTGTCACCAGTAAAATTGCAATTTTGTAAACAGGAAGTCCAGTACCTAGGACACAAAATAGAAAAAAGAGTCAGGAAGGTGACACCAGGACAAATTAGTGTGATTCAGCAAATGAGCCCACCCAAAACTCAGAAAGAAGTATGAATGTTTTTGGAAATGGTTGGATACTGCAGACAGTGGATCAGTGGCTTTACACTGATTCCAAAACCTCTACAGAGGTTATCACGAAAGGATGTGAAAGATCCAATTGTTTTGGATGATGAAAGTATTAAAGCTTTCACTAAATTGAGAAACAGTCTGTGTTGAGCACCTGCATTGAGAATGCCAGATTTAGCAAAGGATTTAGCATTGAACTGCTGTGAAAGAGATGGGCGTGCACTCCTAGTCTTAACTCAGAAGCATGGAATGGCACGACATCCAGTAACATATTTTTCTGCTACTTTGGTTTCAGTGGCTGCAGCGTTACCAGGCTGTTTGAAAGCAGTAGCTGCTACTTGTGTGAGTCACGAACAAAGTGAAGCGATTGTGATGGCACATCCAGTCAAGGTATGTGTGCCACATTCGGTTAAGATCCTCTTGACACTAACGAGGAAGCAGTATATGACCTGTAGTCGGGAGACTAGGTACGAAAGAGTGATCTTGGGTGCTGAAATTGTGGCTGTGGTGAGGTGCACAAACGTTTATATTGTAAGGAAGTACGAAAGGAGGCGGATCACAAATGTTTTGATGTGACAGAATTGTGCACAAAACCTAGGCCTGACATTGAGGAAGCCCTTGGAAGAATCAGACAGTGATATGTTTGTTGATGGATCATGTTTGAGGAATGAAAAAGGTGAATTATGCACTGCCTATGCTGTTTGCACCATAGCAGGAGTTTTAGAAGCATTGTGTCGAAAAGGGGTAAACTCTGCCTAAATTGCTAATTTGGTAGCTCTGATTAGAGTGTGCAAAATTGCCAAAAGCCTGAGGGTAACCATATTTACTGATAGTCAATATGGTTTTGGGGTGGTCCATGACTTCGGTCAGCTATGGATGCAAACAGGTTTTCTTACTTCTTCAGGTTCCCCAATAAGAAACAGCAAAACTGTAAAAGATGTATTGGATGCTTTACACTTGCCCAAAAAGATTGCAGTAGTCAAATGTTCTGCACATAAGTCAGGAGATGATTATGTGAAGAAGGGCAACAGATACGCCAATCAGGTAGAGCGTTTCTGTGCACAAAATTTAATAGCCCTAAACAGAGGGATGGAAAAAGAAAATACCAATTGCCATCTTTCACCCCAGGTCAGGTAGGAACGCGACACCGGGTATGCTATGTCAAATCGTATTTATTAAAGAAGCCCCAAAAAAATAATGCTCTGGTTGCTCAACTGGTAAAAACAGGGAGGAGGTGTGAAAGGAGGCAACACCCGGTGTTCTCTTTTGAAGGTGTGGGAGGAGGGGGCCATCACCAGAGGGGATAGGATATACTCTCTATGCTTCCCACTCGGTATCCCTACTTGCTCCTTCCTCCCGATACTGCCGTACTCGGCCTCTCAGTTCCCCCTGAGGGGGGCACGCACTTGTTCTAGCCACGTTCCTCCGGGAATGTGGCGGGTGCTGCGTGAAGAGGTTGGCCTCCGGGCTCCTCTTCTGCTACCGTGACGGGTCCTCTGATGATGGGTTTCCCTCTCTCGTGCCACTCTTGGGTCTCCGTCACTCGAGTTGCTTGCTTGTCTTCCTTCTTCCAGTCCGGGGAACTCTCCTCATTGGTTACTGGATCCTTTCTTCTGCTGACACCCCACTATCCCACCTCCAGGGGGCGGGGCTTCTCCACTCATCGACAGGATCCTTAAAGGGCCCGTGATGTGAGGAAGTCTCAAGTCCGGGCAAGGATACTTCGGATTCTGGCAGCAGGAGAGAAAAGAAAGGAGCTGTTTCATCAGGCAGACAGGTAGGGTCGGTGTCCTTAGGAAGAGGATCCTGACAACTTCTTATATTCTCATCTTCATTTGACATTTGGGATGATTTTAGACAGTTGAAGAAAGAAGCCAGTGATGAGGAACAGGAAATTTGGAAAAATTCAGGCTGTGGAATGAGAAAAGAGGATGAAGTAAAGGTCTATATAGACGAAAGACCAGTCATGCCAAATAGATTACTATCCCAAATGGCAAGGGCATACCAGGGAATAGCACATGTTGGAAGAGATACGATGATCAGGCTCTTCAAGCAGTCATGGTATAACCCAAAATTTAGGGTCATTACAGAGAGTCTGTGCCAAAGGTGTGTCACCTGTCAGCAGCAAAATCCAGGCAGAAATACAGTTGTTAGTTGGGGACGAATTGGAAAAGTAGCAGGACCATTTACCCGACTTCAATTGGATTTCCCTGAGCTCCCCCTGTGTAATGGGCTGAAATATGTGTTAGTTGTCGTTTGCTTGTTCTCTCGCTGGGTGGAAGCCTACCCAATGAGAAGGAATGATAGCCTCACTGTCACAAAGCTGCTACTAAGAGAGCTGATCCAGAGATTTGGATTTCTAGTCACTTTAGAAACAAATAAAGGAACCCATTTTAATAATGAGATAATTCGGATGATTTGTGAACCATTACATATTGAGCAGAAGCTGCATTATGCCTATCGACCCGAAGCATCTGGAGTAGTCGAGCAGATCAATGGCACTATAAATCTAGGTTAGGGTACGTGTGTGCATTCACAACACTGAAATGACCTAATATTTTACCCCTTGTATTGTTGACTCTTAGAAGCATTCCTGACAAAAAGACGGGATTGAGTCCTCATGAAGTCCTGATGGGAAGAGCAATGAGACAAGCATTTGTGCCAGTAAACAAATTGATGAATATATCCGATGATCTAGTGCTTGATTATTGCATGGCTGATCTGGTGTGTTCTGTGTCTTACCAGGTTGGAGAAAATGCCACTACAGCACAATCGAATCAAGCTCATGATTCGAGTCCTGGCGAGTGGGTTCTTGTGAAAAAACATGTGAGGAAATTGTGTTAAGAACCCAGATGGAATGGACCTTATCAAGTGATTCTGGTAACAACAACAGCAGTGAAGTGTGGTGGTTTACCATATTGGATTCATGCGAGCATACCAGACGAGTCCCAAGTCTGCTTGAAAGATAAGAAGAGCAGCAACTGGTAAATCAAAGTCAAAGACCAGAGGCTGAAGTGTGTGAAGCTGAAGAATCTAAAGTGACAGATTCTGAAGATCAAACAGATGATGAACAGCCGGGCACAAGTCAAATAGAGTGGGCACCAGCTACTGGGTCTCAAGAGACTGCTGTAGAACCAGAAGAAATGGAAAATATTGAATTTCAGGAAAAAGAACCAATAAGAGAAGGGCCAAGTAAAAGAACCTGTGAACCAGAAGAAGAAGGTGAAGAAGTTGTTCAATCTAAGAGAATAAGAAAGGGTGATAATTGGCCAAATGGAGTAAAAAGACTGAAATACTCTCTTGTGAGGAGAAAGTCAAAAAGAAGACGAGAGCAAATTAATGAGGTCTCAAGTCATATAGAACAAGAAGAATCAGGAGAAGAATTAGTACGAAAAACAAAGAGAGTAAGAATCCCAAGCAAGAAATACACAGCACCAGAATGGAAGTATATAATCTTGGAAGAAATTGAAAGCTCAGATTCAAGTGAAGAAAAAGACTGTACTGTCACTGAGCAAGTTGATGAAAGCAAATTGAAACCGCCTTAAAAGCACTATGAAAAAATAAGGTGCAACCGTGCCAGTCAAAATGAATTGAAAGACTCAGAAAACTGAAAGAAAGAAATAAAAAAAAGGGGTAAAGGAGAAAGCCTTGAAGTGTAGAATTTACACTATTTTTTCAGAAATTTTTGGGCAAAGCCAGAGTTTTATAGATTTAGATACATTTTTTATGTTTTTGGTAGAATTCAAAATTGCCGACGCAAAAGTGACTGAACATCCAAAATCTAGTCTAAAATGTAGATGTATTAAAGCTTGCTTATATAGTGTCTTTTTATTAACATTTATGTGGGTATTACTAACTGTCATTGTACCTATTCTAAGGGTAATTAATAATGTAATCAATAATAATGATGTAGCAAGTGAACGAGTGAGTGATGTTACTAAAGAAACCCCTAATACTAACTTAGAATAAATAGATGGAAGAATCTTTCATCATGATAAATCAATGAATGATTTCCCGTTAAATGTTTTTACTAAATTGTTGTACGAGTATGTTATTACAATGAATGTGAGTGATTGGTATGTGTGCATGCAATTGCCTTTGTCTGCCTCAGAGGGGGTGACTTATCATCATCTACCTTTAACATATGGTGTGTCCTGTAGTGTTTTAACCAGTCTCTTCTACGAGACGGGGAAGCTGGAGTATCATTATTCCAATATAGATTTATTATTTTCAGAAATACCTGTTATAAAGGAGCTGAACAAGGTATTACGTAGTAAAAATGCACTTTATATGGGAGAGTTTTTCCATATTACCAAGACCCTAGTTATAGAATATGCTTATAAAAATAATCTAACATGTACTATGCGGGTTGATGAAATGGTGTTTATAGATATGGTAGAATATAGAAGAGAAAGTTTCCAAAGAAAAGCTGCTGAATAAAAGTCACAGGTACCACCATGGGCTGTCAGAGAAGGACATTATGAGAAAGGCGAAAGATATGCTGCAATGTCCCTGGATTGGTATGAAAAAGGGGGAATCTATTTGGTTAGATTAAAAACTAACTATAATAATGATACTAATGGTGGGTTCTTGATGATTGACATAGAAATGGTTGCAATCAGATCAATGGGTTTGCAAAATCAACTTGTCCTTGATATCTTATTGGCAAAAGAGGGGGAAGTCTGTGGCATTTTGAAAATCCAACACTGCTGTACCTATATCGCGGACAAAAGTAAAGGTATTGAGGGATATATTAAGAATATTACAAAATTACATGAAGATTTGACCCAACTGGAGGTTGACGGTGTCTGGGAGAGACTTGGTAAGAGTTTCTCTTCTGTAGGTAAATGGGTTTCTACCTTTGGAAGTAGCTTATTAGGGAAAATAATAATGCCACTCATTACAGTAGCTATAGTAGCCTTAATATTAATAATAATATATAAATGTTGTAAGTGTAGATGTGGAAGAAAAGAGGCAATAGAATCAAAGAACAAACAAAGAGCAGGAAAAAGAGATGAAATAGGAATAGAAGAGATAAAAGGAGATTATTATAAACAAATGAAAAATTTAGACAAACATTTTAAAAAAAGAGAGAAGAACATTGAACTTTAGATAAATGAAGATGACACTTGGTATGGTGGGTATTTTATGATGGTTCCAAAAAGCCATCAGAGGGGGGATTGATGGAGCAGGGTTTTCTCAAAAAGAAACTTGCCCGGATTAACTCCCCAGTAATACATATTAACAGTGCAGTGGAAAATAACATCCAAATCACAAGAAACACAAGGGAAACCCCTTTGCCCATGCGTGCATTAATGTGAACTAATGCATGAAAGAACTAAGCCGTATTTTGCATTGCGCTTCGAAAGAAACAAGAAATAATGCATGACTAGGCCGCATTTCACATCTTACATGTTACTTTAAAAATAATAATAAATAATGCCGCTTTTCTTAAAGTTTCGAAAGAGGTGGGAAACTCAAAATACCCTTGGAGGCTTGGGCGATAAAAGCTTTAAATAAGTGAAGGTTTTACTTAAAGCTTTGCTAAAGAAAAGCACTAACATGGGATAGTGCAAAGGTGGGTGGTAATATGTGGAAAGTGTATTTCTGTGTAATTAATGAATGCTTATGTTTTATTCGCCATAGCGAGCCAAATGGCCTGCATTTTCTTAAAATTGACCTAAAGATGGGGGCTGAAGAGAGCATGAAATAACCTGACAAATATACAGAAAAGCTGAGTGCTGCAGAGATTCCTAAAAGTCAATGTTGTTCAGCTACAGAGAACATTGTTTGTCTTCCAAAAGATGAGACTGGCCGTGGGACCCAAGACCTCTTCCGCGAACGTAGCTGAGAGACACATGACAAATAATGAAAAAGTAACATGTATTAAAATCAATGAACGAGTCAAATTTTATTTAATGAGAAAGGATATAAAAACAAAAGACTAAAGAGATTTTTAATGAAATCATGATGGTGTGACAGACCACTAATGTAAGTTGGACATGTAGGTTTTCGGGTATAACTGGGGTGCATTTGGGGGTGCTGTTTAGTCTTCAGGGAGAGCGTCAGTAGGAGAGAGGCGAGCATCATTGGTGAGAGAGTAGAGAGTGGTGATAAGTCGCTGTCTATCGGTTTGCAGAGAGGCCTAGCCATTCCTCTTCCTGTCCCGTTCCTGAGTCCTGTAATCTTTGTTCCCTGACTCGATTTCAGGGGACCTCCACTACCTCCTTGGCCAGGGGGGTGATATTTCACTGTTCTTTGGGTTAGTATTATCCTTCTGACTCGTACTTTGCATAATCATTTGCAAACGTATTTTTGTCTCTGAAACTTATGTCTCTTCATCTATCTCCTCCGTCATATTTACTTTGTTTCACATTATTTGCTGAAACTTATGTCTCTTCATCTATCCACTCCTTAATATGCATATTGTTTATTTGATGATGAGTATAACACTTTTTGCATTTGATGATGTTTTTCGATCCCTCTTGTGAGATTCTTTGTTTGCATTTGTAACCTGTATGCGATTAGCAGTAATTATTCACATTTATTTGAGATAACTTTAATAATCTTAGTGAGAGTCTGTAATTATTTAGCTAACTAGATAGTTAGATAGATAGTACTATTATTACCTTCAACTACTCAACCAATTGGTCTATCGACCAGAGGAAAGAGAGTTGATATACAGGTTTAGTTATGTATTTAGAAATATTAAACATGAACCTGTGAAGGAAACAAATTTTAATGTCATTAAAACTTGACTGTCAGCTCATCAGAGATTTGGGTGAATGTGTATTGGCCATTTGTATTTGATGTTATCGAGTATTGATCCCTGATTAAGTGCTGCGCTGGGATCACCGGATTAGGTGATCCTTTTCAATCTCACTGCAAAAGACCTCCTACAAACTCTTGATGACATATACTGCTGTATGATTTACCAGTTTTTGAAGTTTAGTTTCTCATAGAGTAAGGCTGTCGCATTTAGAGGAACGAAAAGAAAATGTTCTCAATATTAATGGGTGTTAGATCATGAAAATATGGAACGTTTACATTCACATTCCTTTTTTGGAAGAATTGTTTCCTTTAATTCAATTAATTAACACATAATATTCAACAGGGCAGTAAGGCCATGGCTCACAGGTGGAGCTTCAGGTACTTTTTGCTAAATGCTTTATCAAAGATATTTCAAATATTTAATTTCCATTTATGAGATTAAACCACCACCTTGATTTACGTATTTGAACATATACCCTATAATTTATTGTCCTTTGTAAATAAAAATGTTCTGTATGTTTTACTCATTGGGCCCGTTCTCTTAAAACATTGAGACTGGAATTTGAATTATCGAGATCCTTTGCTATGGCTAATGCTCCTGTGCTTGATTGGGGCTATTGGATGCTTCGCTCCATTGTTCCATGAAGGGGCACTGGAGGGAATTGCTGAATTAAGAACTTTTTATGAGTAATAAGATTTACAGTTTATTTGTGATGAATCTTAATTCTGCTTTGCAAGTTTATGAAATGCCTCAGGAGAGTCTTCTGGGCAGTTAAATCTGGCCTGGGGGGGGGCGTGGTTTGAGCATGCATGGCAGTGGCCGATTAGGAGAGAAGCTCCAATGCAGTTCGACCAAAGAGCCAATTATTCTCCCCTCATGGTGCCCCGCATCCCCCCCTGTGATGCGGTTGAGTGTGGGAAGGAAGGCTGTTCCCCAGATTGCAGCAGGCCCCCTCTGTAGTCAGCAAGGGCAGTGTGCCTGGCCAGGGATAACCCTGGGGCAGAACCCAACATGGTGGCTGCTGCACCAGGCCAGAGTTGAGGAGGACCTAGGTCCGGCGCGGACACATGAAGGTCGTGGGTGCCCATTGAAGGACACATTGCGAGGTGTGTTGGGGAAGCGGGGCCCTTCTCTCCCTGTAGTGGAGGCCCATGAGGGAGCGGAGCCGCGGTAAGGAGAGGCCTGCGGGGCCCAAGTGATTCACCCTGTGATGCCGAAGGCATGGTAGTTGACATCAGGGGCTGCCTGTGGAGCAGTGGGGAGTGGTCGGGCCGGCTGGAGCCACCCCGTGATTTAACGTCTGGACAGTGTGGACCTACTAGAGGAGTGAAGAGGCTGTACCAGACCTGCTGCACTACCTTCAGGAGTTCTGGG
This sequence comes from Lissotriton vulgaris, assembly GCF_964263255.1. Taxonomy (NCBI): domain Eukaryota; kingdom Metazoa; phylum Chordata; class Amphibia; order Caudata; family Salamandridae; genus Lissotriton; species Lissotriton vulgaris. The sequence continues at coordinate 512,762,327 of NC_141697.1, read as the reverse complement.
GCGAGTGTGTTGTCGGTGGTCTGGAAGTGGGCTGGGGATCAAAGAGCAGCCCTATAGGACTGGATAGCGGCCTGGTCGTATCACCCTCCTTCCTAGCGGGTGCTGGAACCCGGGGGGGGGGGGGGGCTTGCAGGTGAACAGTGGGCCTCTGTCTTCCCAGAGGTGCAATAGGAGTGACTGGGAGTGTTGCGTTGCTCGTGCCACGAGGTTCAGCCTCACAGAACCTCAAAAATTACAGTGAGGCTGCTGTTCTCAGGGGTGGCAGCCCCATAGAGTTACCGGGGGATGTGCCTGGGCCAATACAGGGTCAGACAGACAGATCTGTGACCAGTGGCTTGGTGAGGTGTGGCCTGGAGATGGTGAGGCCCAAAGCGATGTTGCAGTGTCGCCTTGGGGAACTGGTACGCACAGCAACAATACTGGCAGCACTGCAAGAGACGAAAACTGCCCTGGAGGTCAAAATTAACTCTGTAGCGCAGAATATGGAATTCTTAAGGGCAGACTACCCTAAGTTGGCAGATAGGGTGATAGAGATGGAGTCCACAATCACTCAGTCGATGCCAGCATTGTCTGCAAAGAAAGTGCGCAGTTAGCCATTGGAAAAGACAGTGGTGGCGCTCAAAACTAAAATGGATGATAAGAAGGGGCAATCGCGCTGCAACAACATGCAGTCGGTGTGGGTCTCAGAGAAGGTGGAGGGTCCCTGCTTGGATGTCTACAGTGATGCTGGGGGAAACAGTCCACATTGTTTACTGTGAAATGAGCCCACAGGATCCCCGACATCCTCTGCTAACTTGCACGCTGCCGCAGGCAACCGTGGAATGGCTTCTGAACTTCAGGGATAGGGCAAATATCCTACAGGTGGCACGGACACATGGGTCATGGCAACTGGAGGGAGGGAACGTGAATATCTTCCCTGACTACACGATGATGGTGCAACGACAAAACTTTCTGGGGGTCAAAAGGCTCCTAAACATTCAGTATGCCCTCTTTTTTCCGGGCGCGACTCCGGATTGTGGACCAAAGAGCATCCCATTTTTTCATGACAGTGGGCTTGGCTGGTGGCTAGGGGCCACCCCAGGACTGAAGTGGGTAAGGGAGCCCAGCTGAGTGGTTGGCGGGAACCCCGTAGGTGCCGTAGTGCACCTGTATGCCTGCCTGTGGCTCCATTGAAGGTCCAGGCGGAACTGTAATGGGACAAGGTGGTGCAGCATTTAATTAGAGCTGGGTCCTGGAAGTGGTCAATCGGTGGGAGGCTCTAGTGTGGACTCTGGTACATCTGAGGGTGGCCCTCTGTCCCGTAGGGGCTCGCAGATTGAGCTGCCTCTTCCTGTTGTGATGCTAATGACAGTGGACAAGTTTATTTGAGTGGGGGCTACTGTATATGTTCAACCGTAGAGGTCGCTGGGCTTGCCAATATGGAAGGGAGTGGGCGGGTGCGCTCGTGGAGGCACAATTTCAGACGGGCAAGTCGATACAAGGTACAAAGTGCCTTCTACCACTGTAGCGTGCTTTAAGTGTTGAATGTTACAATGGTTGGGGACACAGACACATCTGCATTTGAGAAGCAGGTAGTTCCAAGCCTGCAGCCTAAGTGTGTAGGGAAGGTTCTTTGAAGTTAAGTGGTGGAGGAACAGCACGTTACCCGCAACAAGAATCACCCCGACCAGGGCCTGATTATGACGGGATTACCCTGGTGACAGGTATGGCTGAGTCCACGGTTCATGTATGCAGAGGGGGTTCTCTCCCTAAAAATATTGCCTTGGAGTGTCAATGGTTGATTTTTAACAGCTGTCATAGAAAGCCCAAGGAGACCCTATTGAACGCCTTTTCGGCGTACAACAGGATCCTTGCCAGAGGTTGTTTATGGACCTGAGCCCAATCAAATAAAGCTATTGCCCCCCTAACATGATCTGATGTGTCCCGGCCGGAAATAAAGCTATGTTGATGAATGGAGACCAGGGGAGCAATAACGTTTCCCAGCCTGAGTGCAATGATTTTAGCATACATTTTACTATCTGCACAGATTAGGGGAAATGGGAGATAAGAAGAGGGACTGAGCTCTGGTTTGTCCTTCTTTCTAAAGACTACGATAGTAGTCTTATGCCATGAGTCAGGAGTCCGGCCATTCTGAGCAAGTGAAAACAAGGATTTTAGCTCCCCAAATAAAGTATGCCGGAAAGTTCGATAAAATTCGAGGAGTAGTGAATCCGGGCCAGCAGCCTTCCCCGCTGCCAGTGAAACTATCGCTAGTTTCAACTCTTCCCTTGTTATTGGGGAGGAAAGCACACCCTATTGTTCCGGTGTGACCATAGATGTTATGTAGTCACACAAAAGTTCCTCACTCGATGCAGCTTCAACGTCAACATCTATAGAATAAAGTGACTCATAAAACTCATGAAACACCTCAAGCACTTTTACCAGTTGATCCTGGATCTGGCACTTTTTGTCTTTAATGCGAGATATCCGATTTGAGATACCCTTGTGCTGTAGCCTTTTCACCAGCAGTCTACCTGTATTCTCACCATACTCATAAATGTCCCTTTTGTACTGAATAAACTTAGCAGCCAGTTCCTCTCCGAAGTGTTGGTGTATTCTGTTTCTACAAATTGCTATATGTCGCTGAAATTCCTCTCTTTTTCCATGGTCAACAATAACTCGAATAAGCTCTTCCTCTGCTTCACGGAGCTGGTTGATCCAGCCTCTGACCCTCTCTTTAATCGCCTTCTGGCGATAAAGAGAAAAGCTGAGAGTCTCCCCCCTCACAGCTGCCTTAAAGGTGTCCCAAACAATTAGGTCAGGGGCTGTGCCTTTATTTCTCTGAAAAAATTCTATTATCCAATTTGTCATGTGACTGCAATACTCTTGGTCAAGCAGTAACTTCTGCTCAGATGTCCAAGTTGTCGCTGCTGGTTTTGCATCATTGGACGGAAGTTGTAAAATTAATGGGTTGTGATCCGAGATTACTCTGAGATGTAACTCACAAACAGCCCCTTCGAGAATTGAGTCTGAAACAAAAAAATAATCTAAAAGTACAAGCTTTCTATGGGGAGCCGAGAAGAAAGTATAACCAGGTTCAGACGAGCACGATCTCTGCCAAACATCACCAAGGTGTGCTCATGGCCGAGACAGTGAATAGCTTTAAATGTCTTGCCCTTCCTCCCTAAGTATGGCGAATTACTATATAAGTCAAAATTAGAATGGTGAATATTAAAATCCCCACATAGCACTTTGGGAGAGGGCCACAAAGCGAGTTCGATGCTCAAGAAATTTAGGATAGAGGGGTTGTCAAGATTAGAACTGTACAGAGAACAAACAGTATATGGTGACCCCCTGATCAATATGTCAGCAATAGCCCAACGACCATAATTATTCACCTTCACTTGCTTAGTGACATAGGTACCTTGCCTGGCCATTATAGCTACCTCCCTAGTGGTTGTTGCTTGCTGGGAACAAGCAATCACATCAAGACCAACTTCCTGCAGCCAGGTGCGGTTGTTCCATGATACGTGAGTCTCCTGCAGGCATAGTAAGTCTATATCCAGGTGCCTAATAAGTTTAGCTAAAACGCCCCTCTTACTTCTATCATTTAATCCACAGCAGTTTAGTGAACAAATTGGAATAAAGTTATGTCTACCCATCATCCTTAAAAGCAGCCCCGAGCAGCCTAATAGAGCCTAACCCCTTCAGTCCTATGTCTCTAATCAAAGTCCCACCTAGAGCCAAATAATACTGAGGTCCATACCAGAATGATGCAGAGGGCCTTAAGGAAAAGGCCTGAGGCATGCAGCATGATATCAGGGGTTCCCGCAGGAGTTCATTAAAGCCATTCAAGCTGTATATATCTCTCCAGAGGACAAGAATAGCGCCCCCTCTCTATTAGCAGAGGAACCCGTCAAGGGTGCCCCTGCTCTCCCCTTTTATTTTCAATTTATATTGACCCCTTTTTGAGGAAATTGGACTATAATCTAAGGATTCAGGCGGCCACAGTTAAGGGTGTGAATTATAAAACATTAGCCTATGCCGACGATGTCACCATCTTCACTAAGGATGCTTGCTCTGCTCTTCCTGCAGTTTACGATTTAGCCAAACAATTTAGTGCAGTCTTGGGTTATGGGCTTAAAGCTGAGAAGACTCAAGTCATACATTCAGATTTTGCAAAACCAGAAGGGCTTCCAATAGCCTCAGTCGCAACCTACTTGGGGGTGAAGATCACTCCGTCAGTTGAAGAGATCCCAGAAATTAATATGTTACAGATTATTAAAGAAGTAAATCAGACGATGGAGAGATTAGACCCCTTGCACCTCTCACTCCATGGTCGCTCCAATGTTATAAAAATGTTAATACTCCCAACATTTTTATATTTATTTAGGACCATCCCTATTGAATTTCCACTGCAGTGTATTTCCAGTGCTGAAAGGGCCTGTATGAGATTTCTTTGGGGTTACCAGAATACTAGAAGGGCATCCAAGTGGCTAATACTCCCTAGATCAAGGGGCGGCTGTGGTCTTAATGCTATACCATTGGGCCACAATGCTACAGCATGTGGGATTATTACTATCTGGGGGAAAGGTTGCGGTGCCGGAATTTGCTAGACTGACAATCTTTGAAACTTTACTTGGGAAAGATGCCCGCAACTGTCTAGTAAGAAATGTTGAACCAAGCTATTGCAAGAAAATTAAATTTAAAGTCATCCAATCTGCTTATTCTGTTTGGAAAAAAGTCTGGCGACGGCTCGACATACCAACCAATAATGCATACACTCCTCTACTGTCGTATGGACTTTTGCCCTCAATTTTCCAGGACTCGATCACCTTCAGTTGGGGTAATCTAGGAATTAATGTACTAAGTGATTTTTTGCTCTGAGGGCCAATTTGTTTCTTTTTCTGACTTTCAAGACAAATATGGGCTTCCCACTAGACATTTTTTTTTTTATTCTTACAAATTAGGAGCTACTTGCTGCAGCTTGCAACAACAGGTGCAGATAAGTTTGTGAAAATTCCTCTGGTGGGGATCATGGAGAAAAGATCCAGGAATAGGTTAATATACCAAATACTTATCTGTGTATTGCCTGATGATTTAATCATTCAGAATGATAAGTGGGATAGGAAATTTGGACAAAAAAGTACTGATCTGGGAGCTTCTCTGGAGTTAGCAAACCAGATTTGAATAAACTGGCAGTTTGAGGGCTCAACACTTCATGGCAGCCTTTGATTTATATTACACTCCCGGGAAAATCTCGAAATGGTCTAATAACCGTGGAAGTTCATGCAGCAGATGTGGTACTGTGGCTGCCAACACTATCCACATGTTTTTCTCCTGCTCCAAACTGGCAACATTTATTCAAGATATTGAATCTTTTCTTGTCCAGGTGACTGGTAAAGCTCTGAGGCTGACACCGACCTTAGTGATCTTGGGGGTAGACCAGTGGCAAAACTTGACAGTACGGGGTAAGCCCGAAGTAGGGTTTTTGTTCATTGCTTTGTCCATTCTTGGAGTGGGTATTACTTCTCAATGGATCAGTCAGGACTCCCCTACTTTTACGAACTGGCGGCCCGGTTGTTGGCAATTTATAACATGGAATTAGCCGTCTACAGCCTAAAAGGACCTAGAAGACGTGATATGGGCCAGACAATTTGGGCCCTGATTATGGACTGGATAGGATGTGTTATCCTTTTTCAATTTATTTTTGTCCACCACCTGTTTTTCTTTTCTAGTCCTTCTACTATATTCCCCGTTTTTAGTTTTTTTTCTCTTTGTTTTTCTTTTCTGGGCTATGCTGTGTTAAATGTTGTTGATAATTTCAAACTATGCTTTGCCATAACTTCTGTGTTTAAGATGTATTTAAAAATGCTTTTTTAATAAATAAAAAAAGGAATGTCAATGGTCTCAGAAGCAAGCATATAAGGGGTATAGTGCTTTGGTAACGGGCCAGACATGACTCCGATGTGGTGTTGATACAGGCGATGCACTTGGTGGGGAATACTTGTGGCATCCTAAACTGGGTGTCTGTTGCCCCATGCTGGCTTCTCCAGGGCTCATGTGCACAGGTCACTGCAGCTGCAGGTGTTCTGTACTTGGATGGCCACCCAGGGGTACTTTTTGGCAGTAGAGGGTAGCTGGAATTGTATGAGGTTGGCAGTAGCCTCCTGGTATTTCCTGCCAGGCTTGCAGGGAGAAGGGCTGGTGAAGCTCAGGAGTGGGTAACACATGCTTAGGATGCTCTGTTGCTGGTGAGGGGAACTCTAACTTGACACTCAGGGGAGACTTGAAGTGGCTGACTAGTTGGGGTTCCTTTGTAGAGAAGACACTTTCCTTAGAGATTTCTAAGCCATAACCGGCCTGGCGAACTTGTGGAGGGTTCGTAATCCAGAAACAGGTCATCAATACCCGCTTGCTTCTAATTCTGTGTGGTCCATGTCTAGACTGGATTACCTTCTGGTGCTGTATCATAAGGTGGGAACCTTTGGAGACACAGACAACATGTCCAGTTGGGATATCAGACCATGTCCCCATGGTGACAATGCTCCAGATGAAATTGCCTGGACCTGAGCAGGGTTAGAGGTTGGACCCCTGGGAGTTGACGGATAACACCATGTGGGCCCTGATTTGAAAGGCCACTGACCACTATATTGAAATGAAATGAAATGAAATGAAAAAGAAATTTCTAAAGCGCACTGCGGCCAAGCGGCTTCCTGGCGCTGAGGAGCACAACAGTATCTACAGAGGGTATTAAGGAGTATATGGGGTCAGTGAGCTCCGGCACAATAGTTTAGGAAGCATATAAAGCTATTCTGCAGGGAGATATGATATCCAATATCACAGGGAAAAAGCGGGAGAGAGAGAGCGAGAGGTAGTGCAGATAGTTGAAGGCAAGGTTGGTGCAGGCCGGGTATGTGCCCTACCCTACCACAGAGTGGGCCCAGGGTCTGGAGATATTGTGGGAGCAATATAGAAGCCTAGTCCACCAGACGGCATGGCAAAGTTTTAGAACTAAACAGGCTAAGCTGCACAAAATGGGGAACAAGGCTGCGAAGCTGTTGGCCTGGCTGGCCCGGAAGGAGGAGGGTCAGCGATGCATTCACTGGGTGGGGGCCCCACAGGCATTTCCAGAGCACTTTAGTGGGGTGTACAGTACAAAACTGGGTGAGAACCTGATTGACATTGGGCAGCTTGTGAGCGATCCTCCGGTTCCCCTCCTTCAGGAAGAAGTCCCTAGAGGGGAACCAATGGTTGAGGAGATCTCGGAAGGAGTGTCCCAGCTTCAGAGCTGCAAGGCCCCAGGGCGTCTGGGTTCCTGGCTGAGTTTTTTTTAAACTCAGTGGTCCACATGAGAGCGATATTTGAGGACGTTTCACGGAGCGTCATTCTTCCTAGATATCTGAGGTAGGCGGAAATAATCACAATCCATAAGGAAGGGAAACCAAGGAACAATTGTGCCTCTTATAGGATGAGCTCCTACTGAACATGGAAACAATAATCCTGGCTGAGGTGCTGGCTTCCAAGCTCAAGAGAGTGATAGATGCTATAATAGCCCCAGATCAGTTGGGGTTTATGACGTACCAAGCAACCAGGTACAATCTGCAATGCTTGTTTGGATGTCAGGTTCGGAGAGACCAAAAAGATATGCCCCCGATCCTGCTGTCATTAGATGCCAAAAGGCATTTGACTCTGTGGAGTGAACATACTAAATGGCAGTTTTGCGGAAAAATGGGTTTTTGGACCCAAGTTCCTGCATCAGATTGGGCTGCTGTATCTGAATCCAGTGGTCCGGATTCGCATTAATGAGGCGAGGTCAAGGGCATGTAGGCTGGGGAGGTGCACCAGTCGGGGGTGTCCCCTCTCGCCATTCTTGTTCGCACTCGCCATTGAGCCTCTGGTGACTGGGCTTCCTGGGGATGTGCAGGTCAGGGTCCAGTAGTAGGACCCAAACTGGGAGGACATGATTTCACTTTATGCAGATCGTGTTCTCTTGTAATTAGCGGACACAAAACGCTTGGTACCTTGTTTTCTGGACTGTCTCGAGCTATTTGGTACCTTTGCTGGGATACATCTCAACTGGAACAAGTCAATAGCTTTCCCACTGACTAAGGGGTTCCCACTTGGGGGGGGGGGTGATTGGGGGGATAACGGGGGTGAGGTTGGAGTGCACTGCGAAGGGAGGGGAAGGAATTTAAATACCTGGGTATTTACATCACAAAGCAGCCAGATGTCTTTTTTTAGGATAATCTGAAGTGTATCCTGCTGGACTAGAGAAAGGGGGTGTCCCATTGGCAGAGACTCTCCCCATCTCCGAAATGGGCCGGGCGGCCACCTATAAGTGGATTTTCCTCCCATAGTTTTTGTATGTGTTGCAGAATTTCTTTTTTTAAGGTCCCGGAGAATTTTTTTGAAGAGATCATGGGGACAATAAGGCAGTTGCTTTGGGACGGGGACCCACTAAGGATTACCTTGTCTGTAGTAATGAGGAAGCCGAAGGATGGTGTGGTGGCCCTCCCAAATCCTAAGTTATTTTATCTGGTAACCCAATTGCACGTCTTCAATGATTGGGTGTATACGATGTAGCAGCCCTCACCAAAATGGAAGCTCTTCATTTAGTGTGATTTCAGTGTTTACATTCGTATTAATTTACTTTTAAAATGCAGTATTCATTTAGTATGCATGAAGACTATGTAGTATGCCCACAAGCCAAAATATAAAAGAGGAAATACTAGTTCTACTCAATACCCTTCAAATATATGATGAACACTTTACAAATATTACATCAATCTCATGCATCTGGACCTTTAGATACATTGCTATCTAAATCAACAAATTTTATAAGCACATTAGTAGTAATAATGTCTGCATCACACATTTTAATGGAGCGATAGTCTATTGTATAATATGAATAGATGTTTTTAAACGTGACAAATATTACCAGTCCATCTCCTGCATCTGAACCTGTAGATATATTGCTATCTAAATCAACAAAGCTTATAAAGTTTGATTTTGTGAAAATGTTTGTCTTGCATTAGTGCACTTGTTGTTAAAGATCTGTGGTCACTATTTGGGACTTTCCAGTGGTGCTCCTTGCAAAGACCCCAAACAAATTTGGTAAAATAAATACAAAATTGGGTATATTAAATATATATATTAACAGGTGGGAACGTTCAGGTCCATTGATTTCTGTCATGAGCATATCTTCAGTCAGTGTCCGCTCATTTCCATTTATCACCTGCACCCCACTGACTCAAAATACTAAAGCAATACCTTTGGTTCTCCTCAATCCCCCTCAGTGGTGCGGGTTCTTGTGGAGTACAAAAAGGACTTGGCCTTTGGAAAGTATCGTTTTACCACTTTCAATGGATAGAAAAAGAAGAAATACAACAAGTTTATCTAACTAGTTCAACATATAAAATACATCCAAACATACCTCTGCAAGCAGACACTCTTTCTTCATCCAAGCCTTTATCCTTTGAATGCTTTCTTTCACCTGTTCCTTTGCTGTTTGCCAATTCCTGATCATTGAATACCATAGATATGACTTGATTTAGTACAAGTGCTCCAGGATCACTTGAAGATGGTTCTCTTGCAATTATACCATAGAGTTGGCCAGCATCTACCAAGATGTAGTTGTATCGAAGAGGATTGTTTGGGTCCTTAATCTTAATGACTTGTATCAGTCTACCTTGCTTGAATTCTAAAAATGCACTGCCCATCTCTTCAACAGAGGTTGTTTTTCCTGCATTGAAGGAATGGATATGGATATTAGAGCTACAAACACATGAAATTGCCCTTGATATGAAATTAACAGTAATAACATGAGTCTTCTCAGTAGGGTGCAGCAACTCTTGTTTAATGCCCTAAGTAAAGTTTCCAAAAACTACCGTGAGATAGAGAGACAGAGAGCAAGAGAGAGAGAAAGATAGAGAAAGTTAGAAAAATGTAGCTAGGGAGAGTTACAGAGAAAGAGTGATAGAGAGTTAGAGAGAGAGTTAGAGAGAGAGAGAGTTACAGATAGAGAGATATGCAACACCACCATTAACATATTCATTTTAAGAAACTGATAGCAAGTGTTTTGTAGGTGTTAACATGAACCTATACATATATCAGGGGTGACTGTGTAAATTGTTCCTATACTGCCATTCTGAGTTTCATCATACACCATTAGGCAAAGGCTGAGTGGTTTAAAAATATCAGCTATAGTGTTTATGAACTGTTGCTGCTTCATGGTCTTCTGATCTTCAGTGGAGATGTGAACATGCTAATATTTTAAAATAGAATACTACACAGTTTGCTTCTGCATATAAATCTGCTAAAGCTTTATCCAGGATGATAAAAAATGTGTTTAACTCTAATGGGCGCTGGAATGAAATGGGGCTTAAAATGTTTCAAACGCATGGGGACAACAAAGTGTAAAATACACTGCATATTACTTTTTAAGCATTTGACCTATATAATTTTAAATTCTGAGCTGCAACTTTAAGCATACAATACAAATAACTGAACAATTATCAAACAACAAACTTACATTTGTTTCTGTATGGATATTCAGGAGACCTCTAATAGCCTTTGTCACTACTGGGAGATCTTTTAAGTCACGCCTGAGTGCTGCAAAAAAGCAAGTATATGCATATTTAAATGTATATTGCTTTTATTTTATGACTCATGTGATAGTGTAAGTTGGCACATATACAAAAGAAGACTTTAAGCTTATCAGCACACTTCATATTTCTTTGCAGATTTGTTCTATTGATTTCTCTGTGATCTTTTTTATTGTACGTGTTAGGTCTTGCCTCCCTAGGGACAGACTGTTCATATTGGTTGTCAAAATCATCTTCATTAGATTGGCAATTGCAGAGATTTTTCCTTTTATGATCTTCTTCACCATTGGATATGTAAATAGATTTATTGATGGTTGCAATTAGCGATTCTTGCATTTGCTGTGGCCTGTATTCAGAATCATTTTGTTGTGCCAGCACAGCAAATTGAAGTTGTTTCTCTGGATGTACAGATGATTGATAGGATGTATTCCTGTGTGATGGTTGGAGGGGATGTGAATTACATATAGGCTGATCTTTTTGCTTATGATAGGTGGGTTCTGATCTCCTGGCACATATCCTGAAGGGGAGATAGATGTCATAGAAGCTGAGGCATTCAATAAATCATTATTGTTGTTTGACTGTATACTAGGTGACGAATTGGTGCAATGTAACTCTGTCTGATTGAATTCTGCAAATTGATAATATATATTGAGTAAGTCTCTTGCTGAGACATGTGTACTTCCTGACTGGTGGATGGTTTGTAGAGTGATAGAAAGACTGTTAGACGCTAGCGCAGAAGTAGTTGTATCTGTGCGTTTCCCAATTTCAATTACTGGCTGTCTACTCTAATCTTGTATTTCTATAGTTGACATTTGTAGGCCTGGGTTGATTAAAACCTGATGTTGTTTGTATTTCACCATTAGTGGTCACATGGTTGAATGAAGGCATTTGGGTTGCTGCTGGAACAGAAGTAAAGCTATTGCACTCTGCTAGTTGCCTAATATTCAGATTTTTAGTTAGAGGACTACAAAGTAGGGTTCCTGAGGGTGTAGTGCTGGTCGATGGGCAAATAGTTTGTCCAGTGTTAAAGTTTTCTGTGATAGAATTTCTAGTTTGGATTGTAGTTTTTGGTTGTGGTCCAGGGTAGTTCATTGTCACAGAGGTATGTACGATATTACTCTTTTGCAATTGAAAGTTATATCCAGAAAATTCCTCACACGTTCTTTGCAGCATTGGATCGACAATTTTTGTATTTGTATTACTTTTTTTGGTTGTATTTTTCTTTAATAATGTCTCAACATCTTTTTTCTGTTTAATGCCATCCTTCTGTTGCTGCTTAATGCTTCTCGCAAATTGCTGCTTTTTCCTTTTGGTCGCAGGTTTTGAATTTTCCATTTCGTATTTATCCATCTTTGATTTCTTTATTTGTAAAGCAATAAAACCATTTTTGGCTTTCTGACTTCCTATAATTGACATATTTTCTTTAACCTATTTTAATCGACTGGCAGCTGGAAGGTTTTTCAATGAAAATAGTTTTTCTCTCTCAATGTTACCCATATTTGCCAATTCCTTGCCCATATCCTGTGCTACAGTCATGTTGTTGTTTTTGATCAACACATTGCTTTGTCTGTAATTAACATAAAAAACAAACATTTCATTTTTTAAATGTTTTTATTTGCAGACAACTTGCGATACAGAACTTATTTGTAGCACCTATTTTCAAATTTACACTGGGTTCTATAAAATCTAACTAGTTTCAGTAACAAGTAAATTTATACAATAATAAGTATGGACCTCAGTTAGACTTTGGCAAATGAGTACTCCGTCACAAACATGACAGATCTTCTCCACCTTATTGCAAGTGGATCACATCCTAACGCATTTGTAATAAGGTAGATGGGTAATTCATCATGTTTGTGATGGAGTACTCATCTCGAAAACTGTAAATCAGGTCACATATTTGTATAGAATTGCATTACATTAGTAATTTAATTTGTAGTCATTTTCTTTGGAGCTGTGGGCTGGCATGTAACACCTCAGAAAGAGGTTTTTGGACATGGGTGTATGGTTGTCGGAACTGGCTACACAAACAGACGCCAATAGGCTTATGAGAGAATTGGTCAGAGTGGAATATATGTGTTAGAAATGGGATCTTTGGTTAGCTGAGGCTTGCGCCAAAGCCAGGCACAAACCACCACTCTAGTCAGGGCAAGGGAGTTACATGCCAAAGATAACCCCTGCTCACCCCCTTGGTAGCTTGGCACGAGCGGTCTGGCTTATCCCGGAGGCAATGTGTAAAGCATTTGCATATGCACACAGCAACAACATCCCAGGCATACTACAAAAGGAACTCCACACAAGGTTATATCAAAAATAGCCTTTGTATTCTCATAACACATTAGAATAGTAAACACATAATATACATGGTGCCACCTGGCACTGGGTCATATCTACAAAGGATTATTTACACCTGACAGGGCCCCCTGGACCACTGTCAGTACCATCACAAAGCGAACTTAGTAAAAAGTTAAATCTGTCATAAACATACAGCCAGTAACCACTGGTAATCACTACAGCCTGTAACATAAACTACATTATGCACAGTATCACATCAGGCGCGAATTACATTCTGCGCCAACTTCACCAGCATTAACACATTATGCAATCTTCTCATAAGTCTAATTACATTAGACCCCAACCTCCTAAGCATAACTCACATTAAGAAATAATCTCAGTGGAACATTATCTCACTAGCATAAACCGTACTAGGAAAAACAACCTCAGACAGAAAACTACTTTAGAGGTATCAAAACAGGGTGCATAAAACATAGTACATTCATTACATTTCCTAGCACCGCATAATCACATTAGGGCCTGGCGCCCTACAATCCTAACAGTCCCCCTGGCCAATAGGCCATTTCTCATGGGCTTTGATGCCCTATGTCCCAAAGTAAGGGCGCACTGTGAATGCAGCGAAAGTCAAGGTTGTGCACTCTGCGCAGGCCTAAACGTAGCAGCTGGCACTAATTGCTGGGCAGCTGGGATCACCAAATGGGGCCTGGACACTCACGTGCAAATGTGCGCAAAACGGTGCAGCTGCCCGCGCCGGTGTGGCACAGCTGGGGAAAAATGGATGGGTAATGGTGCCACCGTGCAGCATGAACCCCTCTGGGTCCCACGGGACCTCCTACAACAAATGGGGCAACGTTGCAGCTGCCCACTGTCAGGTGGAGCAGCTGGGGTGGCCGAAAACTACAAGCACAGGCACAAGAGGCTCTCTAGCCCCGCACACAAGCACATACCCTCTCGTGGGAGCCACTCGGTTATTGAAGAAGAATATGCTCCACGTTGGAGCACACAGGCTCTTAAAGTAAACATGCCCACTTCATTGGAGTGGCCCGCTCTCTTGCGGGACCACTCAGCACCAATGCCACCATAGTGCTGCGATCGGCACCAACAATGCACCTAGCCTCCCCCTTAGCCGTCTCAACTCACCGGCTCATGGCGGGGGGAGGACTCCTCTCTTCCTTGTCTCCGCTCTTCATCCGGGCCTGAGTGAAATCTCATAGATTTCACTCAGCCACATTTGTGAGGCGCACCTGCCCCTGGAACGCCCACCCTGCGCCGGAACGCCCACAAGCGGCGCAGGGCTTTACAACGTGACGCATCTGCCTAGATGCGTCACGTTGTAAATCGTTCGTAGGGATGCGCCACGTTTACGCCGCCTTGCGTGACGCAACAGCGGCGTAAACGTGGCGCAAGGGCCTCATAAATCTCCCCCTGTATTTAATGTAACTTAAATAGCAGATCTTTTAAGCTTAGGAGAAGGTGATTACCATAAAATGAGATTACTTTTGAAAACAACGTAGAGCCAAAGTGCAAAAAGGAGCATTGCATCTGTGAAATTCATTCTGACTGCACACCAAAAAGAAAGGTACTGGATATCATCAGGGGAAGACTTGTGTGTAATGGCTGAACCAGATTGCGTCTATGGACATACCTGTGGTTCAGCAATAGCTGAGCCTAGCTATTAGTATTGATATGCATTTCAGCAATATTCAAAAGCAAACTTAACTCACACGGGGGAGCCAAACATACATATTGAACACACTTACTGACTAGTGACAGCAAGGCAGTTACAATTTCTGTGCGAAGGTCAGAGAGCAAAGATTAGTCAGATTTCTGAGATAAACAAAACAGAAAAACAGGTTGACCTTGCAGGGCAGTCTGAATAGGCCCCTGGAAGCATAATACCCTGGAGTGCTACAGGATTGAAAATAATGACATACACACATGAAGGAGGGACTGTCTTGGAGTGGGGTCAGGAGCATCAAGCTGACCACACAGGGCAGGTTGGAATAATAAGTCTTTATAATTAGAAAGAGTTTATTCTAAACTTTTATTTATTTATTTATTTTCGAGATTTTTTTTGTGCATACGAATACCCTGGGGTGTCTCGGCGCATGAGGAGCTAATAGAGATCAGTCATCAATGTACTGGTTGTCAGACATCAATTTACTGGTTAAACAACCACGTTTTTAAGAGCCTGCGGAAACTCATCAGGTTAGGGGCAGTTTTAATCGCCAGTGGCAAAAGATTCCAAAGTTTCGGAGTACCCACCAGAAAACGCCTATCTCCCCAGGTGGCAGTTCTCGTGCGCGGTACTGAAAGAAGACAGGTATTAGCAGATCTAAGTTGCCTCTTGGGGGTATACAGCTGAAACGCTTCTGTGAGGAACCTGGGTCCGACGCCATGCACTGCCTTGTAGGCAATATAGAGGGCCTTAAATTTAATTCGGCTCTCTACTCTCAGCCAGTGAAGGTGACGAATGGCGGGAGTTGTAGGCTGGCGGCCGGGGATATCAAGAAGAATCCTTGCAGCCGCATTCTGAACAGACTGTAGCTTTGTTAAGACACGCTTCTGAGTGTTTAAGAAGAGGGCTGAAATAGGGAGGTAAGGCAGTAACTTCTTGATTTTTTTAAAGATAAAGAATGCTGATGACTAAGCATGGGCGGAAAATCCGTTTCGCTCGCGGATTTTGCGGATTTTCGGTAAATTCGCAATCCGCGAGATTCGCGAATCTCCCGCAAAATCCGCAAATCCGCGAGCAGCGGATTTTATGGCTTGCTCGCACTGTTCGTGTGAGTTCGCGGCTTCCCAGTACAACTTCGCGCCCCGCGAATAAGCGCTAAATTGCAGAAATACGATCTTAGCAAAACTGAAACTACTTACCAGGTTCAAAAGTTCAGGCTCATCATTAGTAGCCATTTCCTGTAGTGCTTCCTGAGGGGCCCCTCCAGAGTTCAGTTGCCAGTTGCAACTATTATGTGACCCTGCTCTGAACCTCAGAATAGTTACACATATGCCACAAAGGTCCTGAATTACAGCTAAGGGAGACAAGCAGGAGCCAGGCTGGAAGTTCAAATCCATTATTCAGCCCCTAATTCATTATTGTCAGTTGGGGCAGGGCAGGTGTTGTAACTAATTTTGCAACAATGAAAGCACTTAGCAAGTGCAAAAGATCACTAATCAGGAAGCACTAAGGAAGCAGGTGCCAGCTAAAAAAATATTCTGTGACACATTAATCAGCCCCAAATTAATTCAGGTCACTTGAGGCAGGGAAGGTGTGCTTTGCTTTGCCACAATAATGTACACTGACTGGACAACCAGAGGGTGCTGTGATGAAACAGAGGGTGGCATGGGTGGGCCAGAGGGTGGCATGAGTAGTCAGAGAGTGGCAGTGGTGACAGAGAGTGGCAGTGATGAAGAAGAGTGTCCCAAACAGGCTGGACACGTAGAAACAACAAGTTCGCAAAACTTGCGACCCGACAGGTAAGTTCGCGTTTGCGAAATTGTACAAAACCCTCGCGAACTGGCAGAAACCCGTGCGAACACAAAAAAAAAATCCGCAAATTCGCGAGAATTCGCGGATTTTGCGGATTGCGAATTCGCAAATCCGCAAAATTCGCGAACGCGAGATTCGCAAAATTCGCCCATGCTTACTGATGACACAACCTTGTTGACGTGAAGGCCAAATGATAGTTTACTGTCAAAAATAACTCCCAAGTTTCTGGCCTTTTCTACCAGGACAGGAGGAGGGCCCAGCTGTGCAGGCCACCAGATAGAAGACCATTCCGGGGAAAGCCTGCCGAAGGTCATGATCTCGGTCTTGTCCGAGTTAAGCCTCAGACAATTAGAGGCCATCCAAGTATTGACCGGGAGCATGGCTTTTTGGAAGTTGGCTGCCACCACTGGGCCGTCTCTATGGATTGCCAGAACCAGCTAGGTATCATCTGCGTAAGATGTAAGCCGTACCCCATGGGCCTTTATTACCCTCGCCAAGTCCGCTACGTAGATGTTAAATAACGTGGGACTTAGCGAGGAGCCCTGTGGGACTCCACAAGGGAGTGCAGAGATAGGGGAGTAGAAATCACCCAGCCTCACTGTCTGGGTGTGGTTTTCCAGGAAAGATGAAATAAGGTCCCTGGCCATACCGTTTATCCCCAGGGCTGTGACACGGTCGACCAAAATGGCATGGTCGACCGTGTCAAAGGCTGCAGACAAGTCCAGAAGGATCAGGACGGCCGCACCTCCCTGGTCCATAATAGCTCTGATCTCGTCTGAGGCCTTTATTAAGGCGGTCTCCGTTCCATGCCCTTTCCTGAAACCAAACTGCGTTTCGTCGAGAAGTTGGTGAGTATCGACGAACTCTGAGAGTTGCCTATTCATCAGAGATTCGCATATTTTGGCAGGAAAGGGGAGACACGCAATGGGTCTATAGCTGGCCACAGCTGTAGGATCCAGGGAGGGTTTTTTCAGAAGTGGTTTAATCACAGCCTTCTTCCATGACCTAGGATATTGACCGGTCTGAAATGCAGTATTGCAGATTTCCATGAGTGGCCATGAGATCAGTTCTGTAAGATTTGCCATCACAGATGGAGGACAAGGGTCCAAGGGGGAACCAGACTTAATGGTGGAAATGAGTCTGCTAATATGGTCTTGCGTGGTGGGAGCAAAACAGGGAAGGCGATCATGATCATGATCAGAGGTTACTTCTTCCTCAGTGCAAACTCTAGGTCTAGTCCTTGTGTCCCCTTCGAAAGATGAGTATATGTCTGCCACCTTGGTAGTAAAAAAGGTGGACAGTTCATTACAAAAAGTCTGTGAGTGTTCAACCCCGGGGCCCGTGGAGGGAGTGGACAAAGTGGTGACAACAGAGAACAGCTCTCTAGCAGAGTTTTTGGCATTCTCTATTTGGGCCGGGAAAAAGAAAAAGACAGTTTTTGATAAATGCAAGTATGTAAATAAGTAGACATATACATCCAGAGTGTGACATATAGAAAATAGAGAGGCAGTGAAGAGCATTGAGAAGATTAGCAGATTTCACTCAATGTAATGGTTCAAAACATTGCACAGCAATGCTTTGCAGTTTGACTGTTTGAAGTTTTTTGCCACACATTAGAACCATGTGTATTCTTTTAACAAAAGCATACTTTGCAAACTGAAGTTAAAAACAAATGCTTGAAATAATTTTCTGAGGTTTTTATTTTAGCACAAAATTGTTCATGGATAAAGAATCTTTTTATATCATAGCAGTAATGGCAGAAGCAGTAGGGATTTTTTTTCTTCTAAAAAACGAGGTCCCTACCACAAACATTTAATATTGGTAAGTGATTTAAAAAGTTTGAATGGGTGTATGTGTGCCTTTGAAGGGCACAACTCGGTCTAGCATTGGTGGAACATGTAGAGGACATAGAGTAAACCCACAGACAGATTTGTGCATTGTTGCATTCCTGAAAGCTGAGTGAGACACACCTGGAGAGGGAAGAGTTAAGCTTCACCTGTACACTTCCAAGGGGGCTCTTTGATCTAGTGATAGGTCACCAGAAAGAGACCTGGGAACATCTTAGGAAAGAGATGAGACTGATAAGAGAATCATAAAAAACAGGGTACTCTAGCCCAACCTTTTGATGCACATATCATAGTGCCTGACATCCAGTTATGAACGCAGGTCACTCCCTTTGGCCTGTGAGAGACTCAGCGCTTGCTGAGTGTGACTGCCTGGGCTGTGTGCTGCTGACTCACATGGTCTTGGCTACAGCTGTTGTGAGGCCCCGTAGATGGGGTACACTCAGAAACTCCAGATGCTTACCCTACCGGAGGAGATAAGACTGATTTTGGGCCCAAGAGAACTTGATGCTAAATTAGCACAGTTGCACTTGAACACTATTGATTTTACATTACAGTCAAAGTGAACTCTTGAGACTAGGACTACCAGTGGGGTAAACCCTAAGTCTGGGCGGTGAACTCCGCTCTGCTCACGGAGTTTGTGGATTTTTCTGCACTCGCCGTTACGCAGAGCTCGCGGAAAAAGTTTTTTCCCTCGCTCACGTTCATCAACGTCAAGTTGGCGAGTGAGTGAAATCCACTGCCTGGCGAGATATTTCCTTGTGTGTGATTGGCAACATCAAGTTGGCGAGCGTGAGTGTGAAAATTCAACCTTTCGGCGAGATTTCTCAATGCGGGCAGGTCGATTTTTCATTGTGAGTGGTCACGTATGCTCGTGACCGCTCGCATTGAGAAAACGTCCGTTCGCGTGGGGAAAGCTGTCGCTCGAGTAAAAATCTACTCGAGTGGCAGAAAGGAAGCCGCACCCGCTAGCGCTGTGCATGGTGCCATTTGCGATGATTGCACAGTGCAGACAAGCACCTGGCACTGAAAATCACTGCGAATGGCATTTATCTAAAGAAACTCTGTCGCTTGCAGAGCTCGGGGTAGTGCGGTGGTGTTTTTTTGCACTTAACTCCACCAATTGTTATTGAAGATGACCACTATTGCTAACGTGAGGAGTACTGGGACGGGGAACTTCCAAATAAACACTGGAGTCCTAGGGGATTGTGTAACCAGAAAGACACAATTTGGAATGCTGAAACAGAAGGCTTATATCAGTGTTTATAAGCCTGAATGGGAGCTCTTAATATTCAATAAAAATGTGAACATTAAAATGTTGGTCACTCCACAGAAGACAATAAAGTATCTCTGTTTCTCTCTTTTAATGTAGAACATTCTGTCCTCAGTGGGTGGAATGTTCTAAAAGCCTTATAATTTTTTTTCTACAATTTATACTGTGTGTTAAAAGCCCTCTCCCTTATTATAGAACTCTGGTTCAGGGCCATTTACAAGCAGTATAACCCCCAGCAACAGGCTATACTGTATTTAAGCACTCTATGGGAATCGTAATATAAATGTACTAAAAATAGGATAACTATATTTATTAGTCCTGATTACCCAGTTGATTTAATTCGTAGCATTACCATAAAAATGAAATGATTGCAAAATTGATCTTGCTCTGAACTCTTAAAGTTACAGAACGTTGTTGTTGTTTTAAAAAAAATAGAGCTTGAAGTTATACAAAAGTTGACCTCACCTCTGTTAGACATATTAATTTTGATCTTCAGCACAGTTTGGAAGATATACTTTTATAAACCTGTTTCTTTATTTTATAGGACTCCATGGAAACAACAAAAGTGATAACACCAACTTTAGTTATTCTAAATAAAAATATCATACTTTCCAATGCAATTGGTGATAAACAGATGTACAGGAAGAATGTAGTCAATCAAAAAAGACAGGTAAAAACATTTTTAATGGCACAATCATATCACAATCGTAAAAAATAGTTTAACTGTTAATTGTGCATGTTCTAGTATAATTGCTCTCAGTGATAACACATTGACATGCTCTCTCTATGCTCTTTTACAAATGATGCTACTACAGAAAGCTGCTACACAAAGACATCTACTAAAACCTTTATTCTCCCCAGGGTGCATGTTAGAGAAAGTGGATTTGAGGCAAATGATTTGCACCATAACACCTCTCTCTTTGCTAACAATGCTTTTTCACCAAACAGACATACCTTTTTTTTCACGGCAAGTTTGAGAGGTTAAATGATTACAAATCTAAGGGAAAGAACAAGGTAGAACTATATTATCACATGCCACCCTGTTCCCTCATAAGATAGCTTTATTCTGTGTTAACTAACATCTCCATGGATGGTGTGTTAATAAGTGAATGGATTTTCTAAACTGCACAATACTTCTTATAGAGAAGCTTAATAAACTGATTTCTAATAGACTTCAATGCATGTTTTCTTCTGTTTAATGCACAGATCCTAAAGAGTTAGAAACGGCAGTAGTCTCATCCTTTACTATGGAACATAATTTATATACTCCAACATATGACTTTGATGAAGAGTCTTATGAGGACTTACAAACTTCTGGGCCTCAGACTGAATATGCAGATGAAAGAGAAAATAGTTTTGATCCAGAAGTAATGAAATAGGTTTTGAAGCACAAGACTTTACAGAGAATGTTGTAAACAATATAAACATTGTAAATGGGGGTGAAAAAATAATATTTCTGAAAAGCATAAAATCCAAAAAGACAATTCTTTATTTAAAGATTCACGACACACTGTGAAAGCTGTCCTACTGTTTATCATTTGCTTTGCGGTTAGATTTAGAATTTCTGAAGAGGCACTAGGGGCACTACTGGACTTAACCTGCTGCATTTTACTAGTGCCTACTAAAATGATTAACTCGTTATTCAAACTTAAGATGTTTACAAAATATACATCACTATTCCTAAGAGAAGAAACTACTATTCCTCTTGTTATGAAAGCATCAGCAACAATACAAGATATGTAGTAACACCCACTGTCTAAAGGATCTTACAGAGCCTGGAGCTGTTGTTTTTTTTGTCCAACATTACATAATTGAAGAGTTAAATACTATGTTCAAGAGGAGAGATTGTATGGCGGAAGAGCGAACACACACCCTGTCATACACTACTAACAAAATGGAAACTCTGTAATCGGTGATGTTTATGATGGATTTGGATATAATAACCTGATTGATATGGGGGTATTAAGTATGAAAAACAAACTTCTTTTGTTCTGAACACAGATGAAGTGAACATTTAATTATGTGGCCTGAGTATTTGATGATCAATAAGCTCTCCTTAAAAAAACACAGAGCAAAAGAATTTAGAGTGGGCAATGAAAGCCATGTATGTGGACATACCTACATCCTTTAACTGAGAAATTGAGTCAGTTGGAAAATGGAGGTATATTCACAGATCACAGGCTCTGATTTTGTATGTCGCGCTGCACTACTTTCATGCACTTGTGATCTACCAGCTCGTTGTTTTGTGACCAACAGTAAGCAGTTCAATGGGTAATTTTGCTGTTGATCCTGTTTACAGCCAGGTCTGACTTCAACATCAGGAATGTGGCATTGTCATGTTTTTCCTTACAGAGATGACTATCCTAAAGGACCACCTTGAACAACAAAAAGAAGAGTTATATCAATGAAACATTAGCGAAAATACAACAGGGTGAACATGATTATTCAGTTCATGGTGTGAAAGAAACTTTCCAGTTTCTATCCCTTTTGTTTTTCCCATGTGTGATTTCTCTTAGATTATATGCATGAGGTCTGCGCTGGTGTAATAAAATTAATGCTTACATTATGGTTCGGGATGCAATATGAGAAGTCATAACGACGAGCTATGGGGGCCTTTCCTAATGCAACTATTTAATGCTGCCTCTGAGACTGGCATATTTCCTTCGTGGTTCACATCTGCCATCGTGCCTATTTTTAAAAAAGGAGATAGGCAGAATCCTATATGCTACCGACCAGTTTCCCTATTGGATTCATCTGTAAAAATCCTTGGGAGAATTATTCTAGGCAGACTGCAAAGTTGGGCGGAGGATAACTCTGTTATTAGTGATCTCCAGTACATGTTTCAAAAAGGGGTAGGAACAGTGGACCAAGGGTTAAATTTATTTATCTTGCAACAAAAAATATTTCAGGGCTAAGCGCGAGCGCATCTACTTTGTTTTCGTTGACTTGACGTCAGAGTTCGATTGCATGAGGTCTGCGCTGGTGTAATAAAATTAATGCTTACATTATGGTTCGGGATGCAATATGAGAAGTCATAACGACGAGCTATGGGGGCCTTTCCTAATGCAACTATTTAATGCTGCCTCTGAGACTGGCATATTTCCTTCGTGGTTCACATCTGCCATCGTGCCTATTTTTAAAAAAGGAGATAGGCAGAATCCTATATGCTACCGACCAATTTCCCTATTGGATTCATCTGTAAAAATCCTTGGGAGAATTATTCTAGGCAGACTGCAAAGTTGGGCGGAGGATAACTCTGTTATTAGTGATCTCCAGTACATGTTTCAAAAAGGGGTAGGAACAGTGGACCAAGGGTTAAATGTATTTATCTTGCAACAAAAAATATTTCAGGGATAAGCGCGAGCGCATCTACTTTGTTTTCGTTGACTTGACGTCAGAGTTCGATTGCGTCTCACATAGCAACCTATGGTCCATCGTGGGCAATTTGGGGGTAGAAGAAAAAATAATCTATTTTCTGAGAGAACTTTATTCTGGTGCCACTGCGACAGTGCGTTATGGAAAAAATGGAGAATGTACTAGATCATTTGACATAGGGCACGGGGTACGCCAGGGATGCAATCTCGCACCGTTCCTATTCCTGGTGTACATAAATGGCCTTGAAGAAGCCCTGTTGAAAGCATCGAATGATATGCCCATGGTAGCCAAAAGACCCATCCCTGCGCTTCTTTACGCAGATGATGCGGTCATCATGGCTCGGATGCCTATGGCACTACAATGTCTAATAACATCTTTTTACACTTTTATGTTAAATTTAGATCTAAACATTAACTGCACTAAAACATTTTCAATGAATTGTGGCTCTGGCTCTAATAAAAAGACGAGGGCTATGTATATTAATGATAGTCCCTTAGAATGTGCCCCCACCTTTTCATATTTAGGCATTTTGTTTCACGAAGCTGGCACATGGGCAAGTGCAATAAAAGCAAGGAAACTTTTGTTTGATAAATCGATTATAGCCCTAAAATTCTTTTTTTTTGAAATGGGGAAAAAACTAACAGTTTTAAGAATGTTTAATGCGTCTTGTATTTCAATTGCTGTCTACGGTGCTGGTATATGGGGTTACGCCGATATAAAATCAATCCAGCTGCCAAAGGTAAGCCCGTCTGCGCCCGTCCGCGCCTGGACCGCGCCCAGTGCCAGGACCCCTGGCCCCCACCGATGCAAAACGACCCGACAGACCTACGCCGCCGCCGCCCTCAACGCACTCAATGCCGGTCGGAACCCCGCCTGCTGCCGGGCCACCCCGAAACGCATTCACGGACCCTTCACCTGCAGAACCTGCAAGTTCACCTGCCTCCGAACCTGCACCGCGCCCGCCAAGCCAAACACCAGCAGCAACCTCAAGTGCATCCTGCTCAACACCCGCTCCGTCCACAGACACGCAGTGGAACTCTCGAACCTGCTCGACACAACATCACCAGATGTTGGATTTCTCACGAAACCTGGATGAACGCCTCCTCAGCGCCCGACATCGCCATCGCCATCCCGGACGGGTACAAGATCACCAGGAGGGACCGCGTCAACCAGACCGGAGGAGGCATCGCCATCGTCCACAAGAACACCATCCCCATCACGACCGACTCCAACGACACCTTCACCGCTGCCGAGCACCTCCACTTCCAGATTCACACCGACCCAAAGATGACCCTCAGAGGCACCCTCATCTACAGACCCCCGGGACCCGCACACAATTCAGCGAAGACATCAAGGAATTCATCAGCCCGCACGCCCTCCCCTCCGCCGACTACATCCTCCTAGGGGACCTCAACTTCCACCTGGAGAACAACAAGGACCGCAACACCGCCGCCCTGCTGGACAACCTCGCCAACCTCGGACTCAAGCAACTGGTCAACACCCTCACCCACTACGCCAGCCACACGCTTGATCCCGTCTTCTCATCCAGCAAGCACATCACCTTCAGCCACTCCACCGGACTCCACTGGACCGACCACAGCTGCGTCCACTTCAGCTTCAGAAGAACCACAACCCACCACCACCGCAACAGGTTCCTCACAGAAGCTTGAGCAAGATCACCGCCGAACAGCTCACCACCTCCCTCAGCCAGAACCCACCCACCAGCACAACGGACCCCAACGAAGCAGCCCTCAACTTCACCCAGTGGCTGACCGCCTGCGCCGACGAACTCGCACCACTGTAAAACCCTCCCAGCAGACCCAGAAGCAAGAAGGCCTCCTGGTTCACCGACGAACTCAAGGACTCCAAGAAGACCTGCCGCACCCTTGAGAAAGCCTGGCTCCTCGACCGGACCACTGACAACATGACCGCCCTCAAACACACCACCCGCAAGCACCACCAGCTCATCCGCACCACCAAGAAGAAATCACTGAAGGAACGACTGGACAACAATGCCCATGACAGCAAGGAACTCTTCACCATCGTCAAGGAGTTCTCCAACCCCAGCACCGGCAACAACAACATCACTCCATCACAAGATCTCTGCGACTCCCTCGCCTCGTTCTTCCACCGCAAGATTGCCGACATCCACAACAGCTTCGGCGCACCACCCACGCACCCAACCGTCGAACCAATGCCCCCCACCGCCACCCTCCGCACCTGGACCACAGTGACCACCGAAGACACAGCCCGCACGATGAACACCATCCACTCCGGATCTCCGACTGCCCCCTGCCCCCACCACATCTTCAACAAGGCCAACTCCACCATCGCACCCCAACTCCGAGACGTCATCAACACCTCCTTCGACAACGCCACCTTCCCGGAGAGCTGGAAGCCTGCCGAGCTCAGCGCCCTACTGAAGAAACCAACAGCGGACCCCACGAACCTCAAAAACTTCCGCCCCATCTCGCTCCTTCTTTTTCCTGCCAAAGTCATCGAGAAGATCATCAACAGACAGCTTTGCGCCTTCCTCGAGACGAACGAATCCCTCGACCCCTCGCAGTCCGGTTTCAGAGCCAACCACAGCACCGAGACCGCCCTCATCGCAGCAACCGATGACATCCGAGCCCTGCTCGACAACGGGGAAACAGCGGCACTCATCTTCCTGGACCTCTCCGCAGTGTTCGACTCTGTCTGCCTAATACAGCACCTCAGCAACATCGGCATCCAAGAGAAGGCACTGGAGTGGATCGTCTCATTCCTCGCCGGAAGAACACAGAGAGTCTGCCTCCCCCGTTTCGATCCGAAGCCACCGAAGTCATCTGCGGCGTTCCGCAAGGATCATCACTCAGCCCCACCCTCTTCAACGTCTACATGAGACCTCTTGCCGCCATCGCACGCCAACACAACCTCAACATCATCTCCTACGCCGATGACACCCAGCTGATCCTCTCCCTCACCAGAGACCCCGACACCGCCAAATCCAGCCTACACGAAGGGATGAAAGACGTCGCCGATTGGATGAAGAGCAGCCGCCTGAAACTGAACTCAGACAAGACGGAAGTACTCATCCTGGGACCATCACCCTCCTCCTGGGATGACTCCTGGTGGCCCCCAGCCCTGGGCACCGCTCCCAAGCCAACAGACCATGCACGCAACCTGGGCTTCATCCTGGACTCCTCCCTCTCGATGACCAGACAAGTCAACGCCGTCTCCTCATCATGCTTTCTCACTCTACACATGCTTCGCAAGATCTTCCGATGTATCCCGACCAAAACCAGGAAGACGGTCACCCAGGCCCTCATCACCAGCCGATTGGACTACGGAAACACCCTCTACGCCGGAACCACAGCCAAGCTACAGAAAAGACTCCAGCGCATTTAGAACGCCTCCACCCGACTCATCCTGGACATCCCCCGACGCAGCCACATCTCCGGCCACCTGAAGGACCTGCACTGGCTCCCCGTCAACAAGAGGATCACGTTCAGGATCCTCACCCACGCACACAAGTCTCTCCACGACCTGGGCCCGAAGTACCTCAACGACCGCCTGACCTTCTACACGCCCACCCGCCAGCTACAGTCTACTAGCCTCGCCCTCGCCGCCATACCACGCATCCGAAGAGCAACCGCCGGAAGCAGATCCTTCTCCTACCCGGCGGCCAAGACATGGAACTCCCTCCCCATCCACCTTCGGCTGACCCAGGACCATCTCGCCTTCAGGAGACAACTCAAGACCTGGCTGTTCGAGCAGTAGCGGACCCCCTCCCCCAAGCGCCTTGAGACCCTACCGGGTGAGTAGCGCGCTATACAAGTGGTATGATTGATTGATTGATTGAGATGACACCATTAATAAAAGCAAACTGTAATATTGATGGCGAGATAGAAATGTCAATCAATAGACTTATGGACCCATCGATACGTGTGGAAAGAATGGAGATAATGGATGGGTGCTTTCAAATGGGGAAAGTGAATACAAAAGTTGTACAAATGATGAGTTCCTGGCAGCTCAAAAACGAGTATCTTGATATTTTGAAAGGAAAGTAGCATCATTTGATAACATTAGCTTAAGAAAGGGTTATTGTTATGTGTATGCAGCAACCTACAAACAAACTAGTCAGACAGTACCAAAGTACAATAAAATATTTTGAAAATTAAAAGATGCAGTTTGGAAAAGTGTTGAACTTTATCCATGTCTGAGACGTAAATGGAAAAACTCACAATTTGACACTATTATCCGATGCCTTGTATAAACACATATTCCAGTGACTGCGATGTCCATCCAGTTTATCCAGGTTGGTGGCAGATAATAGCAGTGTATATTTCAGAAATAGCAGGAAGTTGCTGCTATGTGTGTAGGGCAAAATCGTCATTTGTATGGGAATTCCCAAATCACTATGAGAGAGACTAGTGGATGCTGTTATATTAGCAGTACCACAACATAATAAGGAGTCATTTCTGCTCATAGTGGATTGAATTACATTGTCTGGTTTATAACAAAGTATGTGGTCACCTAGATTTTTGAAATTGTTTCATTGAATGTTATTTCAATGTACTTGATTCAAAAAATAATGTTCTTCATTTAAGTAATCACTATTCCTCATCCTTGCAATTGAATGGTCTTGAATCGGATTGCTCTTGGGATACCCTTCACCAAAATCTACATGCCCAGATCTTTGTAGAGTTTATTCCATAGTTACATTCTTGCAGGTTTGAAAACTGATCTGGGGCAATATCTTAATCCACTCTGTAATTACTAGGAAATGTTAAATGCACATCCCTTTTAACTGCAACCATCTCCTCCATTGTAAACAAGTAATTGCCATGGCATCATTTTAAACAATGTGTAAAAGCTAGATTTTACCACCTCTATTCATAGGAAATTCAAACTGTTGTATGAAATTATCAAATTCAGATATATTCTTAATTACATTATATTTCTGCTAACCATTTAGTTTAAAATGTTTTCATTGACATATGAAGATTGGCTTCTATGCATGTATGCATCTTAGTCATTGTGGGCCTGATGTAGGTAATTCCTATTTACCTACTCCTAAATACCAAATCATACCGATTTGGTATTTAAGAATAGGTAAATAGGAAGGGGGCAGATGTAGGTAATTCTTATTTTAGAATTACCGAATCTGTGAGATTTGGTATTTACCGATTCGGTAAATACCGAATCTGTAAATACCGAATCCTGCAAGGGTGAACGGGGTGTCACTTTGACACCCTGTAGCACCCCAATTCCAGGCTTGTGTGCCATGTGGCACACATACATGCTCTAAGGGCATGTCTGTGTGTCACATGGCACAGGTGTACATGCAAAGATGTGCATGTACACCTGAATTTGGTATTTTACCACCCAATTGTATTGGGTGATAAAATACCAAATTCTGAAGGCCGGTAGCACTGTAAACAGTGCTACCTACATCTGGGATTTACCGAATCGGTAAAATTACCGATTCAGTATTTTACAGAATCGGTAATTTTACAGATTCGGTAAATTTACCGATTCTGTAAAATAATGGCCCCTACATCTCAATCACCAAATACCGGTCTTCTGCAATTACCGACCGATATTTGGTGACCTACATCGGGCCCCGTATGTGGGAATGTTCACTGTGTGAATAAACCCATGTATACTTTTACTTTATTGTAAACTTTGGATCTCACTGTTGAAGATAAACCAACTAGTCATATGAACAATGGTCATAAGTGCTGGAATATCACTTTGACAATTAATTTATACTAATATAAAATACATCGTTTTAATATTTCAGTAGCAAACATAATAAATCAACAAGGTTCATATTCCAATCTGCTATGATTCGGCAGCATTTGAATGGAATGTTATTAGTAGTCTGGTTATATTCATTAAATCCCAGTAGTATTCAAATTGTTATAATCACTAAATATTCTGCATTGTAAAAGAAGACGCAGCAAAAAAGTATTTGCTTAGTATTCTGTTAGTGTTCAAGAAGTATCACTCACATATCAGTTGTCTTCATACACCAGCCTTCCCAAAAAGAATACTACTGAATGCTAAAATTGGCATAAAATAGTCTTCAAATGCTATAAAAAGACAGGTTAACCACTTAGGATCCATCCTTATTTGTGGACAGGAGGGCTCTGGATCCAGGGGGTTACCTTGCCTGGTTTTATGGGATGGGCATTTAAGCTTCTTTGCCAGACCCAATGGCCCAAGTGCAGAGAATCTGGGGGGGCGATTAGGGCTATGGTTTGGAGGGAATGAGTGATGCTGGAGACAGTCAATGGGAATTTGGCAATGCTAACTTGCCTGCAAAGGTTGGAGGGCCACAGAAAATGGGATATACTGGGTAATCCAAGATGGGGGACATCTGGGAAGAAGGAAGGATGATCCCATTAAAGGAGCTGCAAGCCCAATATGAATTGATGGAGGGACAGTATCTCCACTATCAGCCGAACGAGCATAAACTGTGGGGATATGGGGACCTTCTTCGGGAGGTGGCAGATGAAGTCCCTCTATTGTGAAGGGAGTTGGGGGCCCCTTTTCACAAACATGCTGTCTCTCAAATCTTCCTGCCACCGCATACCCAGCCCCCACTGTCTGCCTTACAAGTAAATGAAAAACTGACCTGGGAATGATGGAGGATGACGTCTGGGGAGAGGCCTGTAGGTACCAATGGGAAGTAGCTATTTAGGTGGACAATCAGCTGGTGCAGTTGCAGCTGTTTCATAGGACTTACTACACGAGGTCCCATGTCTACCTTATGGGGAGGGTGAATACTGATCACTTTCAAAGGGGCTTTGGAGACAAAATGGGACCCTGCTCCACACACTGTGGGACTGCCCAAAGTCGCAGAGTTACAGGGAGGCAAAGAGGAGGAGGGTCTCTTCAGTGCTGGGCTGCCCGCTTGCTCTTAACCTGCGGCTAGTGATGCTCGGAACTTGGAGGATACAGATGTTGAATAGATATCAGATCCTGTTCTGCAATGTGGCATGGATGGTGGCCAGAGTAGACATTGTTCAGTACTGGGGTGGGCTGAGCATTCCCATTGTGGCGGTCGAATGTGCAAAAAGTGCATGAGGGCAGAAAGGGTGGGGTACCATTTCAGGGTTTGCCCGCATAAATTTGAGAAAGTGTGGGCCCTGTGGCAGGGGGCCAAGAATGGCGTGGAGCATGAGGAGGTCTAGATGGAGTAAAGGGGAAGCTCCCTTGGTGCCTCAAGCAGCTTGGGGGAATGCCTAGAATTGATGATGTTATAAGACTTTGGTTGTGTGTGTAAGGTCCAGCAGTTAAGGGGTTAATATTATTAGCATTCTGCATATTAGTAGCGCACAAAGATAAACTCCAAAGGAGTTGCTTTGCACTATAAGAAGAATCATCTGACTAACTGTGATGTTTATTTCAGCGAGCAACTGGTTTAGCTGGAAAACGCCAGTGATTCTGAGATTTCCTGAACTTGATCAGAGAATTTTCATGGCAGATTTCAAACTGGGGTTTGGTCCATAAATGCACACTTTGGACACAGAAGGCTGTGACTCCATTTGGAGTGCTTCAAATGTTCACTGCAATTCTCAGCATTCAATGTGTTAAAATTGCCATATACACGTGTCATACATGCAGCTTGATTGGGGTCCTTTTCTTGTGAAAACTACAGGAGTTCACCATCCATGGTATGTTTGAGCCATGCATTTGTAAAAGAGAGCTACAAACTTTAACCTGAAAGGGTAGTGGGCATTTCCTACTCGTGGATGTGGCTGTTAAGTGATGCTCTGTGGATGTGTGCATTTTTGTCACTCATTGAACTGCATTTGGAACTAAGGTGCATTCGACAAACTGATCTGTTGGTGTTGGAAGGGGTTCAGGGCTAGGACTGCCAAGTTTCACAGATGTTTTCGGTAGGCAACCAGCCATCCAGTGCTTAATTTGAGGTTGTGATTTCCGGTGCTCAGTCCCGGCGCATAATTATCAGCACTGGCACTTATGACAGCCTGCCACATGGTGGTGCTGTCTGCCTAATTTAGAGTTGAGCACCACAGTTGTTTATCAATCCAATATTCATTAAAAATTACTAATGTTTGCCCCCCCCCCAAGCCATTCTTATGACTTGAGGGGTGTGGAATAGTCTGAACTGTCACACTTGTAGGAGTGTGATGGTTAATAATTGTGTTGGTACTGTCACTGGCAGCACTGATAGGGTAATAGATGGAACAAGCTGCAGTGGCCGCCTGGCGAAGATCCTGGCACTTACATTTTTACAAATAAAGCACTGCAGCCATCCTCTCCTTTGCATGTGTCCTACCACCGATTCCACAGCACTTCAATCAAGTGGAAGGTATTCCATCCACACTGCAGTGATATGGCTTTGTGTCCTCTTCCATCTAAATTTGCTCTTAATTGCTTCTTCGTGCACATGTAAATTGGACTTAAACAGTTTGTTATGCACTGTACACAATATACATTCCCATGTCAAGCTCCTCATTTGAAAACTTTTCTTTCCTCTTTCTCTGACTCTTTCCTCGTTCAGGATATATCGAGCTTGTAGTGCACATTTCCGGTCACTGATTTAACTATCAGCAATTATACAATAAAGATAAGGGCACGGGTTATGCATTTGGTGTCATGAGAGCTTAACATGGGACGATTGTTTTTTTGGAATTGGCTGCAAATCAATATTTGCAATTCGCAATTTTTAGCAATGAGAACATTTTAAAACCCCACACCAAACACGTACTAGCTTTGTGCGTATGATGTTCCAAGTTTCCGTTTGTGCCTTGCCGAAATGTGCTAAATTGTTTTAATTTAGTTTAATTTGAATCTTAGTTTCTTTTTTGTACAGATTGTATTTTCCAAACTATGTATCACAAACGTGCTGAATCTGCAGTTTGGAAAATAAATGCAGTCTAAATTGATTCTCCACTTCTAAAACTGCCTTCTTTGGCAAAGAACACACCAGGTGAGGAACCAGCTGACTGGACACCTACACGGTCTGTAGGTTGGATTTCCTGTCCTTTATGGAGAACAAAGACAACGTACAGTATTTATTACACATAGAGATAGTGGTATTTTCAAAATATCCGCTTACAAAACCTTATCTCGAGATAGGTTGCTTGCCTCTGAAGCCCCTAAGCCCCGACCAGTCAGGAGAAGTAGAAAATGCCGATTCCTCAACATTTAAAATGAGTAATATTGATATAAACTTCAAAGGAAGCAATCCCTTTTCGGAGGCAGCACATTAAAGCCTTTCATACAAATTATATTTCTCAAATAATGGCTTCAAGAGCCCCTTTTTGTGCACCTATGAAGTGATTTTATGCACGCACTAATTGAAATGGAATAAAGCCCCCGAAGAATGCGCGGCCCCAGTAATCCGCCAACAGGCTGCGACACGACCCTTTGTCAGCTGGGTTTCCTGCGTGGATGGCAGGTATGCGATTGAGCAAGAAGGTCGAAAAGCGGAAGGGGCTATTTGATTAACTAAAATATTATTATTATAAACACCCTCTGTTTGTTAGCAACGTGGTTTTCCAAATAGGCGTTGCGGCGCGGAAGGTCACGGCTATTGCAAAATCAGCTCGAATGTTCCAGGAGGAACGCTGATATAAATATACTCCTGTCTCGATTTATGTTCCGTTAAAAGAAATATTCGGTATTATTTTCTTTGCTTTGGTTTTTGTACATTGGTATAATGTTTTTTGCAGGAAGATTGCGCTAAAATGTTTCAATTATTAAACATCTCGAGGGATGGCGAGCAAACTCATGTACAATTTGCCTTACCAATTTTTCCCCAAATTTTGCCCCTGAAATAACAAGTTGTTTAACACAGCGTTTCACATTTGCTCCTTCTTAGCTCTGAAAATGGCAGCAGTTACTCTTATTTAATTTAAATTCAATCAAAATACCGACCTTGGTGAGATAGAAAGCTGAGTTGACATTGCCAAGATTCGAATTATTGACCTGCAAGTCTTGCGCAAATGTTTATTTTACTTTTACACCCATGGAAACCTCAATAATCGATTTTGATTTCTAAGGATGTATTGGTCAGTTCATTACATGCTATGAACCAGTTTCTACAATACAATTTCTATGTCACAAATTGCACCTTTTCTTCCCGACCTATGTTTTCTGAATCTCGAAATAAAATATATAGTGGCTCAGTTTTTATAAATTTCAAGTGCTGGGTCATAATTTTATAAACACACCATATGTATCTTTGAGAGTCAGAATTATGGAAAATCATAAGAACACAATAAAATCAGCTTTCTCACTTACACTTGCTTCTTTCTCTGTTTCTAAGAAATGCTTTATTAATAAAGTCCTGCTTTTACTTAAATTGATAAATACATTTATCCAGTAATTACTTCATACATTTTTTTTTAAAACTCTTGCTCACAGGCTAACTGTACACTCCAGAAAATGTCTGGAACCCTGCAGCCAAATATATCATTAGAATTTAAACAGTAATCCCAAATGTTCAGTTCAAGTTGCAGTACCACAGAATAAACATAGACATAAGTAGGCATGTGATGTATAGTAACATACATATAGAAATAATAAATAAGCAACATCAAGATTAAAATTAGTCAATACCAACTAACGAGACAACGTACATAGATTAAAAGTTGTCCATAAATAATTTTTATAACATTCCAAAATCTCCTGAGAACTATTAAGAACTTTAGAACCCTTTAACTGTAGCTCCATTCAATGTGAGAGATGAAATCCAACGCATAGCATTGTGTTGGATTCTGGTGCCAACTTTCATTAGTGGGTGGATAATTCTCAGCCTAGTCTCTGGTGACATTCAAGAGAGCAAAAGGCAAAATTACAAATACAAATATGGAAATTTACATTTTGCTCTGGATCATGACCCCACAGAACTAAGTTATCAGGTCTAATAGTATCTTTTCTGATTTGTCATTTACAGGATGCCTATGCTTAATCTATAGCCGTACAGTGAGATAGTTGTCCCGAGCATATGTGAAATATTTGCACCTGTACAAGAGCATTTCAGGCCTGTTATTTGTTAATCATCAGCCTGGCTAAATCCCACAATTAGCCTAATTTTTAATAAGACATCAGTTGTAATTAAACCTGATTAATTTATGTTTGTGCTTCAGCCTACAATACATCAGGTTAGCCAAATATTTAACTTTCCTATGATTTACCGGTAATCTTAATTTTCCAGAGCCCTGCTCTTCCCAGTATGAGAGTGAGCTTTGTTACTTACAGCCATTACCACTCGTCATTGACGTCAATTCACCAAACTTCCAGGGGTGGGGGAAGTGACATCCGATGTCCTTTGACTTTCACTCAGACACACTTACATATAAACACACCAGTCTCTCTCACATAAACACACTCTCACCCACAAGCAAGCACCCAACGTAAAAAGCATCACCTTTTGACTTACTTCGGCTTCATAGGAATGCCACTTCCCAGCTAATCGCACTACATTTTTTATACACTGATAATGAACTAATTAATAATGCAATATTACTCATTATTAGTGTAATAAACAATTGACAGAACACAAGGTTAATGAAGCCCCAACCGATATCCATAAGGACGAGTTGCCCCAGCGTTTCTGGCATTGATCTTGCCACCTCTAAACCAGGGGTTGCATAGGCAGTGCCAGGGGTCGCAAGGTGTCAAGCCAGGGGTCAAGCTGCAACCCATGGAGACCCTTAAATGACGTCTATGACTGTCCTTAAGATGTAACATAATATTCTGTTGCCTCACTTTTCCATAAGGAAGTATATACCCAATATTAATTTGGAAGTCCTGTTACACAACATAGCTTGTACCATAGCTGTCAAAGGCACAGGTAGGGAAACGAAAGCTCTATGCAACAAAAATTACCAGTAAGTAATGAGAGCAAATCAACGTTACCACTCTTACTCATTACAGTGCTAACTATATGAACATATATATAGAATGTCAGATCTTTTGCCACCATGCTTTGGGTTCAGCTAGAGTTATGCACCACTCATGACAAACTGACCCCAAAACATCACCCAGGATATTAACCTGTTTGTCGATGAACCATCAAATCATGAGCCCAGGATGCTTGTTTCCGGTCCATGGAAGGCCTGGCTTGGTAGTTCGGGCTGGACTGTTCCCATAAGGCACAGGGTCAAGGCTGATTTGAATATGGTCATGTCTGAACTGGGGTGGTGGAGTGAGCTAAAGAATGATGATGGATTAAACCCAGATCAGTTGACTGGGGGTGAGTGTTTGATTTGCTCTAGCGCTCCGTCCATCATCCCTTTTGGTAACGTCTAATCATGAGCAACAGATGGTATTAACAATATGCAGACGTTTACTAGAGCCAGCCCACCTACTCAAAGGGAACAGCATTACCAATGGGTGACAAAACATCAAGGAATCAGAATATTTGAGCCATACATTTTAGATAAATAAGTACACTGGCGCACTTACAAACATGGGACATACTGGTATGACAATGTCCAAAACTATGTCCAAAGACAAAAAAGGGATGACTACACAATGAATAGCACATCCATCCAAAGAACATGGAATTAGGAAGTCATTCAACAACACTCATTTTATATCGGTCACATCCAAGAGAAAATGAAGAAATAGACCGCACAAGATATTGAAAAGGCCTCTGAGAAAGGTATAGCAAATCTCAAACTGCTGAAGAATTATGGTGATGTAGCAGAAGAATATCAGTGTTCCACCACAGTGTTGCTCATATCTGAAGAGAGCACAGTTCAAACCAGGCATGACTGTATCACTCAGCACAGCACCTTTGCGAAAGAAAAGACAAATAACACAGTCCCCATGTGTTGCAAGGACAGGAATGCCCGAAGAGAACCTTGGAGGTAAACTTTGCCCTCGCAAAGGCATTTCGCAGAATTGCTGAAAGGCCACTGACCAACAGATAAAACAATATCCATGTACATATGGTACATGTACTACACAAGTTACACATGATACATATTGCCTCCTTCTTATCTCAATCGAAACTGAGAATTGCATATTGTGATCTTGACAGTACACAGTGAGTAAACAGAGACACCACCAGTTCAAGATATCAGTTGTAATAGATTAAGTCTAGGGACCATCACTAGCACCAACCCC
Source organism: Lissotriton vulgaris (assembly GCF_964263255.1). Lineage (NCBI taxonomy): Eukaryota > Metazoa > Chordata > Amphibia > Caudata > Salamandridae > Lissotriton > Lissotriton vulgaris. Next base: position 512,726,366 of record NC_141697.1, on the reverse strand, counting down.
TGTGAGGAGAACATAAAGCTGATTTATCATTCAGATATTTGATCATCTAACATTACTTGTTCAAAACGAATAACAGTGTTTCCAGATGGAAACCAATAACAGTATAAGAGACTTGGATTGGATTCAGAGTGAGGAGGTATGATTTTGTCAATAACTGTGGTTTAGGAGTGTACATGCTTGGTGATGTGATCTTTAGTGTCATAGCTTTTGAGGTGATTCTTTCCTTATCTTGATGGTTGATTCTCAGGGAAGGTTGAAGTCTGTGAGGAATGTGTGGTAGGTGTGTTGCATGGATGCAGATGTGTGAAGGTTTTTGATTTCTTCAGATACTACATGTCTGTAAATCAGGTTGAAAGTGGATGTCGTATATTTAAAGAGAAAGAGAAAGCTGGGTAGCTCGAATAACTAGAATGTTGCTGGTTTGGTAAGGGTGCATTGGCAGGTGGATTTGTGCATGGTTGCAAGTCCTATACCGGTCTTCAATCAATCAATCAATCAGAAAACTTGTATAGCGCACTACTTACCCGTGAGAGTCTCAAGGCTCTGTGGGGGCGGGGGTGACGCTACTGCTCGAATGCCAGGTCTTGCGGAGCCTCCTGAAGGTGAGCAGGTCTTGGGTCTGTCGTAGATGGGTGGGGAGGGTGTTCCAGGTCTTGGCGGCGAGGAAGGAGAAGGATCTGCCGCCGGAGGTCGTTCGTTGGATGCGCGGGACGGCGGCGAAGGCGAGGCTGGCGGAGCGGAGCTGGCGGGCAGGGGTGTAGAAGTTGAGTCTGTCGTTCAGGTAGGCTGGTCCAGCATTGTGGAGTGCTTTGTGTGCGTGGGTGAGGAGTTTGAAGGTGATCCTCTTGTTGACGGGGAGCCAGTGCAGGTCTCTTAGGTGGGAGGTGATGTGGCTGTGTTGGGGGACGTTGAGGATCAGTCAGGCTGAGGCGTTCTGGATGCGTTTTAGTTGTCACAGGTGTTTGGCCAGGATTCCTGCATAGAGTGCGTTGCCGTAGTCCAGTCTGCTGCTGACGAGGGCCTGGGTCACCGTTCTTCTTGTTTTAGTCAGGATCCACTTGTAGATCCTGCGGAGCATGCAGAGGGTGTTGAAGCAGGAGGAGGAGATGGCGTTGATCTGTTTCGACATGGAGAGGGAGGGGTTGAGGATGAATCCTAGGTTGCGTGCGTGGTCCGTGGGTGTTGGAGCTGCTCCCAGTGCGGTCGGCCACCAGAAGTCATCCCACGTGGAGGGGGTGGGGCCTAGGATGAGGACCTCCATCTTGTCCGAGTTCAGTTTCAGACGGCTGCTCTTCATCCACTCGGCGACGGCCTTCATTCCCTCGTGGAGGTTGATTTTGGTGGTGTGTGGGACCTTGGTGAGGGAGAGGATGAGCTGGGTGTCGTCGGCGTAGGCTCCTTGGAGGCGTGTTCTTAGCGTGCGGTGGAATACCGTGTCGAAGGCGGCAGACAGGTCCAGGAGGATGAGGGCTGAGGTTTCGCCGTTGTCTAGCAGGCGCCTGATGTCGTCTGTGACAGCGATGAGGGCAGTCTCGGTGCTGTGGTTGCGTCTGAATCCGGACTGGGATGGGTCTAGGATGTTGTTGTCCTCGAGGTGTTAGGTCAGCTGCATGTTGGCGATTTTTTCGATGACCTTCTCCGGGAAGGGGAGCAGGGAGATGGGCCAGAAGTTCTTGAGGTCTTTGGGGTCTGCCTTGGGCTTCTTGAGGAGGGCGTTGATTTCGGCGTGTTTCCAGCTTTCCGGGAATGTCGCTGTGTTGAAGGAGATGTTAATGATCTTCCACAATTGGGGTGTGATGGTTGCGTCAGCTTTGTTGAACACGTGGTGCGGGCAGGGGTCTGACGGAGATCCTGAGTGGATGGAGTTCATGACCTTGCATGTCTCTTCGTCATTGAAGTGGGAACTGGCGGTCAGCTGGTTGGTGCAGGTGGCGTTCGGGGTGTGATTTGTTGTGGTCGGGGCGGGTGAGGAGTTGAAGCTGTCGTGTATGTTGGTGATCTTGCGGTGGAAGAAGTTTTCCAGTGAGTGGCGGAGATCTTGCGAGGGAGGGATGTCCTTGGTGTTGGGGTTGGAGAGTTCCTTCACTATGTTGAAAAGTTCTTTGCTGTCGTGTGCGTGGTTGTCCAGTCTGGCTGTGAAGGATGATCTCTTGGCTGCTCTGGTGAGGTGGTGATGTCTGCGAATGGCGTCTTTGTGGGCTGCGTGGCTGTCTGGTGTGTGGTCGTGGAGCCATATCTTCTCCAGCTTCCGGTAGGCTCGTTTGGCGATCTGGAGTTCTTTGGTGAACCAGGCAGCTTTCTTGCTGGGGTGGTTGATGGAGGGTTTCTTGATCGGGGCGAAGGTTGTTGGCGCAGTCGTCGATCCACTGTCTGAAGTTTCGGGCGGTGGCATCTGTGTCGGTGGGGTCGGTGGGTGGGTTCTGGGTGAGGGTTGAGGTCAGTTGGTCCTCGGTAACTTTGGTCCTGCAGTGGCAGGGCAGCTGTTGGGTGCGGTATTGCGTGGTTGGTTTCTTGAAGGTGAAGTGGATGCATTGGTGGTCAGACCAGTGGAGCTCGGTGGTGTGGTTGAAGGCGACATGGGTGCTTGTTGTGAAGACAGGGTCGAGCGTGTGGCCAGTGGCGTGGGTGGGTTCGGTGATGAGTTGTCGGAGGCCGAGGTTGGTGAGGTTGTGGATCAGAGCCGTGGAGTTGGCGTCGTTGTTGTTCTCGAGGTGGAAGTTCAGGTCCCCAAGGAGGATGTAGTCCGTGGAGGTGAGTGCGTTGTTGCTGGCGAGGTCGGTGACGGAGTCGTTGAAGGGGGCCTGGGGTCCGTGGGGTCTGTAGATGAGTGTTCCTCTGAAGGTGGTGTTGGGGTCGGTGTGGATCCGGAAGTGGAGGTGTTCGGCGGAGTTGAGGGAGTCGTCTGCGATGGTGTGGACCTGGAGGGTGGACTTGTTGACGATGGCTATTCCTCCTCCCATCCCGTTGGTTCGGTCTCTGCGGGAGATCTTGTAGCCGTCCGGGATGGCTATGGCGATGTCAGGTGCCGAGGAGTAATTCCACCAGGTCTCTGTCAGGAAGGCAATGTCTGGGGCGGAGGTGTCTAGCAGGTCCCAGAGCTCGAAGGCGTGTTTGCGTGCGGAGCGGGTGTTGAGGAGGATGCAGCGGAGGTGGTTGGACCGGTGCTTGGCGGTTTGGTGGCTCTGTCGCAGGTGAAGTTGCAGGTGTGGCAGGAGAAGGGTCCGTGGGTGTGTTTCGGGGCGGCCTGGATGCAGCGCTGTTGAGTGCGTGGAAGGTGTTGGAGTCGTATCGGAGTCCGGCGGTGTGCAGTACGCGGGGTCCAGGGGTTCTGGCGCTCGGCACGGGCCAGGCATGGACGGGTGCAGACGGGCTTGCCTTTGGCATGCAATCGGCTTGCCCGCTGCGCACGTCCGGGCAGCGGATGCCATATAGGCAAGGAGGTGGGATGATCAGCTGGGAGGCGTGAGCGGGGCGGCGAGGGTGCGTGGCCGTGGGGGAAGCTGTGGGAAATGCAGCGGGTCACAGAAACGGGATGGGCGGCGGGGGGAGCAGGGGGCTACAGCGGGGATGCAAGGGCGTACTGGGAGTGGCAGCAGCAGGGATAGAGTGCACAGTAGGCACTGAAGTCGGCAGGGGAGCAAGGGAGCGATCCGGCCCTGAAGCAGGGTCAGAGGTCGCCCCTAACGTCGGTCCATGATTGCTTATGAGGCGAGGAGGGTGGGATGATCAGCTGGGAGGCTGAGTCGGGGCGTCGAGGGGGCGTGGCTGCGGGGAAAGCGGCAGGAAATGCTGCGGGTCACAGAAACGGGAGGGGCGGCAGGGGGAGCATGGGGCTACAGCGGGGATGCAAGGGCATACTGGGAGCGGCAGCAGCAGGGAGAGAGCGGACCAGAGGCACTGAAGTCGGCAGGGGATTGAGGGAGTGATCAGGCCCTGGAGCAGGGTCAGAGGTAGCCTCCAACGTCGGTTCGCGGTCTTGTCTGTGCGGTTGCTGTACTGAATGATTCAGCCTTGTGGGCGTATATACTATGTTTCTGTCATAAAGAGTAAATTCATCTGATGCTGTGTGATGATGTCTGTAATATCAGAGTCATAGAGAAGTGCAGAGGGGGTGTTGAGGCCAAAGAGGAGATGTGGTGTTCTAGTGGTGTATTTATGCTGGTGAAAGGGAACTAGATGAAGTTCTGGATGTTTGCTTTCGATGTGTAATGTGAGTGTTCACATAGTCTGGGTCTTAGTGTTGGGGTGAGCTGCAGGGTATGGGTTGTGGGGAATATGATGCAGATGGGGTACCTGGAGGTAGCGGCTCTGGCCCAAGGCTCCATGTGGTCATAGTAGGCTAAACAGGAGACACCCTTATCTCGGTCAGTCCTTAGTCAGGGATGCTTCGGTGGTCTGACACCCTGAGGAGTTGACTGAATTATGGTTTAAATCTGTTCTTATTGTGGGGAGGAGCTACGCCGTGAACCAAGATGGCGGTATAAGCTCCCGGCTCCGCCGACCTCCACCGGCGGCCCGTCAATCCTGTTGTCTATCCTCTACCCACGCCCTGGGCCTGGATGTATGAAGGTTGCCCGATGCCAATGATGCTTTCCCGGATTTTCTGCACACTTCAGCGACGAAGTTATGTCGTTTTCCATTTTTGGCCTATTCCCGGGCTGCCGCCGGAACCTCGATTTATGCAATGCCCGAGGGGGACCTGTTCAACATCGGCTATGGGACCGCGATTGTGGCCGGTCTTCCAGGCCTGAAAATTTTTTCACCTTTGAGTCCCTTCTCCTCGTTGATGGATGATGCCGGAGTAGAGACGCTGTGCTGTGCTGCTATCCTCCTGCACCGTGCTGTGGGTTGTGTACCTGACCCTCGTTTCCCGCCCCGGGGGCTGACGGGCTGCACCCACGACTGGTGTGTGTGCTGAGTTTGCTAGTCTGGAGCGCCCGTGTTGTTTAATCGCCAAATGTGTGCCCGGAGCCCGGCGTTGTGGGCTGGAGCTTGTGCCCCCCTCCGTCCCTTGGACTCCGGGATGGAGGGGGTGGATGGCGCACATTCGCTGAGATCCGTAATGGCGGCTATTGGGGCGCTCCGATCGCAATTTACCGACACATGTGTCTCCCTGGCGGCGAAACTGGACGATCTTTGCCCACGGCCGGCCGCAGACGCTACATCGCCGGCACAGAAATCTGCGGTCCAGTCGAGTGAATTGACCCGCCATCTCGAGGAGCCCGTGCGGCAGCCCGACTTTGTTTCTCTGAGTGTCGACCTCACTTTTCCCTTATCCTCTACAGTACATGGTCGTCCCTCTACATCTCCTATCCGATGGTATATCGACGATGGCTGTACTGCACTTCCTTGTCGAGTCTCAGGGTCCCATCTACGGGGCTTGCCATTTTCCTTTGTCTCGGCCCGTCTACATGGGGGATGCCGCCATTTTGTGACCGGACTTTGCTTCATCTTCAACGCCCTGATCTGCCACGGACGCTTTGGATGCCTCTGGTCGGATGTGGCTTGGTCGGGATGTGCTCCGGGACGGATTCGCACTGGTCAGGGCTGACTTTGTCTTTGAGGTTTATTCACCCCTTGCCACTGCTTCGGACCATCTGAGACGCTCCCTTTGTTTGTACCTGATATGCCTTTGGTTATGGATCTCCTCGTGAGACTTGCAGGGTTGTCTTCTGTTTCCCTGGGGTTGCTCCGTTTAGTTTTGCCGGGACTGCACCAAATCCCTCACCGGGCTCGGGGTAGGGGGGGGGGGAAGGGGTTTTCATGGTGACTATCTTCCCCGTAATATTGCTGACTGTTTAGTATTGCTTGATGAAGATTGTGTTATGGGGGGGTTGCCGCTGGTGGGGGGTACCAGGTGTCCGGGGGCTTGTTTGTTTTCTCTCCTCCTCCGCCTCTTCTTATATTTTCCCTTCTGTGGGGCAGTTTCGGGGCGACAGGCACGCTGTTAGTGGGTTTGGCCGTAGCCAATACAGGGGTGCAGGGTGGCGGGTGTGGGGGGGGTTTGTTATTTTAGTTTGTTTTGTTCTATGGTCCATATCGCTCTTTTCCTTCTTTGGGAGGGTTCTTTCCTCTTTAGTAGGGTTGGCTGTCTCTTGGTCTTGCACCTTTCTTTCTTTTTTTCCGGCTTTTTGATGAGCCTCTGTTTTTCTATTCTTGGGGGGTAGGCTCTCGGGGGTGATCTTAGAAATGTGGAATATTCTACTATGGTCTACTGTCCAATATCGTCGCCGTGGCTGCCCAGATTGTATAGATGCTTTTGTCATTGCCTGTCTCCGAAACTACTTGGGGAGAAATCCCTCTCGTCTCCTTAGTGCTCCTATCCTTTGAGGTGTGATGTCCTTGTTGTTGCAGCCCCTACTTCTCTTCTAAACTTTTAAAATGAAAACCTCATATCCTGTTTTCGAGTCCCACGACCACTCCTTATATCCTTCGTTATATCCTGCTTACTGATTTGCTCTAATTTCTCCTGCTTCATTGACTGTTTTTGCGGCCGGCCATGATGGTTGTGGGCCTGCGCATGTACCTCCTTTTTATGAATAAAGGTTTTCAAAAAAAAAAAAAAAAAAATCTGTTCTTATTGCTTGTTCAGTTGACTCATACACCCACCTACAACTACTGCTCAGTGGCGGAGAATTGATATTTTCAAAGCTAAAATTATACAATATCTTAAAACCAAACTATCTCAGTTTGCCCACCCTTCCTCTCCCATCATTCCAACATCAGGTAGAGTAAATCTCCTTGCATTATCAAGCGCTTTAGTAGTTGCTGCATAGATACCTCCCTGAGGAACCCCCCATTCAGTCCTTGGTGTAATATTACAAGACTAAGATAGCTGCCTGGTCTGGGGTGCATGATTGTGTAAAGCAGAGCACCCTCAAGTATTTGAGGCTTGCACGCTCACAGCATTACTGGGGCAAGACAGCTATGCATAGACCCCACATTTTCTCAAAGTGGATTTTCCTCCCCTCCAAACTAGATGAAAGTTTATCCATGCCCAGGAGTTCTGAATTGACGGAATTAGGGGAGATGACAAGATGATTCAGGGAAAACAGTCCTCTCACTTTTCATTGAAATGGATGCTTGGAAGTGTTGAGATGCCACCAATTACGCAGATAGATGATGGTAAATGTGTTGATGTCACTTCCTGATGAGATAGATGCTGAGAAATATATCTGCTTCTTTATCTTATTCATATCAGAAATTATTTTGGTGGGTAGGGAAACATCTGGCTGCTAGGAAAAATCTGTTTGATGGATTACCACCAGAATACCCACAGAAATCTGAATGCAAAATAACACTTACCTCCCTACCACAAGTAATACGTTTCAAAACAGTAGAATTAATCAATAAAATTAGTGGCATCTCTGAGCTAGTCTTTCGAGTCTCAATGCCGTAACTAGCTTCCACTGTCTGAAGTGTATGCTAGATAGAGCCGCAACACAATCAGGTAATGACTAAGGAATGTGTTTTGTGTCATGTCACAACCCATCATTTCCCAGTTTTATTTCATGGATATGGCATTTTTCTACAGCCAGAACAAAAATACAGCTATTGTAGATATTGAAAAGAAGGTGGTGATGTTTTCAGCATTGATTACTACTGGTAATAATGACATACAGCTGGTGATAACATGGGATACCAATGTAACCAATGGCCAGAGTGGAGATTTTGGGGGAATGGTAATGGTGATATTGTCATGGTCAACATATAAAATATTTTCCCTTAACTGTCACTGCTTATTTAAAGCCTCAGAGCATGTGTCAAAGGTTTGTAAAATTTGATGCTGAAGAGTCGAATCTATGGAATATATTTATGTTGTAGTCTGCGTCACCCTTAAGTTTGTTTGTAATAGGGATGCCTTGATTTAAGTAGATAGTGTAAGATGGAACCCCTGTTAGGTCGAGCATTGAGACCTCTTATATATACTTAGTATATACTTATATGTGTATGCACTTTGTGGGCTCTGGAGATCAGCCCCAGGACGTGTCTGCTTCTGCTTAGGGACTTTTTTTCTGTTTAACTGCTTCTATTTAACTGTCTTGATAGAAAACGACCTGTAGAGGTCAGTAGAATACCATAATTGCTTTCTGCTTGTTCAACTGCCTCTATTTAACTGTCTTGATAGAAAAGGACCAGTAGAGGTCAGTAAAATACCTGAATTGCTTTCTGCTGAGGGACTTAATTTTTTTTTCTTCTGGCAGCTGCCTCTATTTCACTTTCTCGATAAAAATCGACCAGCAGTGGTCAGTAAAATATCAGAATCACTTTAGCATTCTCTAGATTCCATTCCATCAAAATTGTCTTCCAACAGCACCCGTAGACAATAATATTTTTGTTCAAATCTTGTTTTTTCAGTGATATGACCACCGAAGGCCCTGATGTTATATTAATAACAGAGCTTTTGACGATACCATATCCCGCTGAAAGGCAAAATTTGTCTCCATGTGTTCCCATACCTGATGTATCACACAGTTTGGTTCTTACTTTCCCACCATGTTCAAAAAACAGTAGGAGTTTCAGCACCCAGGGTAATGTGCTGCATAGCTAAATACATAGAAGGTCCCAAAGGCGAGACCGATTGCATTGCAAATGCTTGGTTTTATAGGAGGCAGGCCACTGACATAAAAAGTATGGGGACAGAATTGCATCAAAGGTATGTAAGAGTATGTGAAAGAGTACTTCTTAAGTACTACTTCCCCCATTCTTAAAATAACTTTTTTCGCTTGAATGTCCTCCAGTGTTTTTAGCATCTAAAAATAAGCTATTAGCAGGAATGGAGCATCAGGGTTGAGATTGTATGGGGTGAGACACACCTAAATAATTTCTTGATCGGGCCGTGGCCTGGAAGATACAGTTGGATCAGTAGTCTGTCTCAACAGTGACATCAAGTCGTCTTTCTGGAGACTGTGAAAAAGGGAGGTGAGCCAACAAATGTCCTAAACATTTGGTGCCTGCAGCCTGTGTCCTAGGTTGCATGACGATGATTAGCATGGCAGTTGGCCAGACAGTTAGAACAAGGGGGAGCTAGATGTTGGCAGGATGGGCCATCCTGCCAGGATGTGTGGGAAGAGCTGTTCCCTGCCCCAAATACATTTCATGGGAGCTGCCTTCAGCACACTCACAAAGAATTTCACATCAGAACTCTGTCACCTTAGACCTCTTGGAGCCTGGGCAGGGGAGGAAGGAATTTCCAGAACCAGAAGTGGGGTAAATCCAGAAGTTTATCCCACTTCAGAGGTTATGTTATGTTATGTTATGTTATGTTAATTTCGATTTATATAGCGCCAAATCACCGACAGGTCTCTTAACGCTTTCTTCGGGAACCCGTCCTGGCTTTCCCTGCGAGATAACCCCTACTGGGCATCCCCAAGGTGAAGACCAGGCATCCCATCGCGGTGGGGCCGTAGTGGAGATTAAGCAAGCTATTGCCCAGAGTTGCAGAGTGTGAACCCATGATTCGAGTAGGCACCGAGGCGAGAATTATCGAGTCTGTGGACATTTTTGAGCTCAAGACCCTGCCGCGTCAGGAATTGAACCCTGGTCCCGGGTCTGACCTCTGCATTAGGGTCTGCCTCCTCTAACCAGTGAGCCACACTTCTCCACCAGGCACCAGGTATACATATTGGACCCTCAGACCAACTCTTCAGTTCACTCCTGGACCCGACGAGGACTCCCTGAAGGACTGTCTTGTATTTCAGAGAACTGCCCTGCTGCTTGTGGCTTGATCTGTACTTCAGAGGACTGCCCCGCGCTTGAAGCCTGGACTCCCAGAGTGCCTCCAAGGGCTAGGGCTGGCCTCGTACTCTTAGCTACAGGGACACAAAAAGCTCCAACAACTTTGAATCCGCACCTGGAACCTTACTGAAGTGAGTCCTACCTCCCCAAGTGAGCCCACCTAGTCCTGGACCCTTTGAAGTTGTGCTAAAGGTGCATGAACAGCCAGAATAAAAAACTTGGGACATAGAAAATGTTACACTAGAAAAGTGGCCTGAGAACCGGCAGAAAACTGTGACCTACCTTCTTGGCAATCCAACCAAATTAACTGCTGGTCAGCCTGACTTCACTGTACCTCCTGCTACATTCTTTTCTGAAGCAACAAATCCTGTTCAGCAGCTCCTCTTTGGAAGGGTATCTAGTCTCATGGAACCATCATAGGCTATAGCCTACAGCTTCATCCCACTGGAGATTTTCAAATTCCCAAAAAGTGACAAAGTCTGAACATAGAAATCTTCACAGCGACTTCGTCCAGCGGCTCCCCGACAATGACACCTCCTTCTTGGGCACCGCCGGCTGCCTTGCTCCACTGAACTAAGCCCAAAGGTAAGCTCAGACTAGGCCCAATCTACCTTATGTATCCAAAGTGTGTTCCACTGAAGTTGGCCATAACTTTTGACTTTGTTCCGGTCTCAACACGACTAGATGCCCGCAGTTGGCACTTTGATCTTTTAGGTGCTATTTGTCACTAAAAACTATTAAAATTCATAACTCTGTGTGAGATGCTGGCTCAGTATATGATGTACACTATGTAAGTAGACACCTTGCACTGATCCAGACAACCCTTATGGTGATTTAAGTGGTCTTAGACAACCTTAGCAGCTCTCTAAGTGGTAGCTGTGGGGAGCACGCTTCAGGCTTAGGCCAGAAGGAGTGTGAAGCAGCTTGTTTTACAAGGACATAATCTTATAAGTAAAGATTAAGTGAAAAAGAACCACACAGTGTATTTATCAAAATATGTATTTATTATAAGACACTCACTAACACATACAGATATTTCCTACCAGGAGAGTTACACAATGCACTCACTGCTTTACGATAGAAACAGGTAAGTAGCACTTAATACTCAGCGGTCACCAGGGTGCGACAGAAACATATACTAAATTAGTGGAATGCGAACCACGACTCGAGTCAAGACTGTACCCAGAAGACGTAGAAGTATTAGGGACCCAAGGAACCACCCGAGGTAAGTAACTAGGAGCCCCACAGAGGTCGTATGCTAAGTGGGAACATGACAGCATGATCAATACAAGTCTATGGTTAAGTCACGGTTACAATCTTAAAGAAGAAGGGCCTTTCCCAGTGGACCCTGAATAAACCCTGTGGAAGGCAGAAGGTTGGAGAGCCACCCCACTTGTTGATACCTGCCCCAGGAAAGGCGGGTACATATGTGTGAAGTGGCGTCGGAAACCACTGTCTGGATGACTTCAGAAAAATGCAGCTTAAGGAGAAGTTGAAAGTGTCCCGTGGAACCCAAAGGTGGATTCAAGAAGTGAAGAAGCTGGAAGCAGAGGGGACAGAGTCCATGCCACTCAGGAGTGACCAGGAGGCACGGAATACGAATCCCCACCGATGTTGGGTGTTGCAGGAGAGCTGACGGTGACCTTGAAACTGCAGCTGTGTGGACCAGGCAATGCTGTGGAAGACCAGGAGCCGTACACAAGCTTTCCCATGTCGGATTTCGAGAGTTATGGGATCGGGGTCCGGCGGGAGCACCAACAAGCCTTGGCAACTGCAACCAACATGGAAGTTGAAGAAGATGCAATGTCGATACCAGCAAGGTCCAGGGGACTCACCACAAGCAGGGGTGGCAGGGCAGGTGCCAAGCAATCAGGGGAGAACAAAGAATATGATGATGACCCTCAGGAGGGCCCACAGGCCGGAGGCACTGGAGTCGCGAGAGGACCTCGAGCAGCTCACCAAAGATGCAAGAAGATGCAGTAAGGCTGAAGATCTTGGTCATTGGATATGCCTGAGGTTGGGACCACTTGGAGCCCAAAGATCTTGGTGGAAGGAAGCCAACAAGCCTTTGCAACTGCAAGTAGACGCGGTGCACAGGGGTTCGGTTCCTGTGGCTTTGACGAGGGACACTGGTCTCAGACTTGGTGAGAGGACAGGGCAGGCCTTGAGGGATGTGTTGAACCACCACCAGTGTTGCTGAGCCTATCGGAGTCCGTCGGAGCTCAGGATATGCAGACCAGTCAGCTTATTTGCGGTGCCTGCAGATGCAGGGAAGGGACTCCTCCACTTCAAAGGAGATTCCTTCAGGTGTCTTGTATGCCCACGGTCCTTGGAAGGTTTCCTGTACAGAGCACAGGCACAGACATTGCAGCAGATGAGCAGGGCAAAGAGATCCGGAGCAGCAGAAGTCTTCCTGGTTGCAGCCTTGATGCCCAGAGCGAATTCCAGAGAAGTCCAGAGTGCCAAGATGGTCAAAGTTGAAGTGGTGTCTGAAATTAAATGAATCATGTACTATGACGAATCAAGGGACCCATCCTCAGTTAATCCCTTAAGTACCCTAAGGAGAAGGTTGGTATGATTCATGGTTCCCTTCCAGAGGAGGGGTTGGAAGTGGGGAGGATAGTTCCATGTCCTTTGTACAGATTTGCGACAGAGCGGGAGCCAATGGCTCCCTGGGCTTGTTTGTACTGGACTATGCAAGGAAGGCACCAAATGTGCCCCTCAAGCAGACTAAGTGGCCCTGGCAAGTGCTCACCACCCGGCCCCAATACACTAAGCCCTGTCTGGGAGGTGGTCACACGTCCCTGTGACAATTACCTATTGTTCTGCCTTCCCCTGCTCAAGCTTGGTTAAGTAGCAGGAGGGCAGTATTGTGTCTCTGGTCGCCAGCAGCCATGTTCTGCTGTCCGTGCCTAGAAGACTGGTACCGGGAGCACTGAGGACCTAACGGACGGCCCTTACAGTACTTGGAGTCAAACTCCCACATGTGGGGGTATGATTCCAACATGTTTGATACCAAACATGATAGGGTTCATTACAGCCAGTTTCGAGATGGTCATCGCGTAATGACGCGGTCCCCCTCTATATGTTATATGGCTGTCTCACTTACAACCCGGGAGAATGGACTCTGTAGGTCATTGGTGTGTCCTCCTCATGCAGGGGCACCCTTACACTTAGAGTCGAGCACCATACCCTCGAGACTGAAAGGCCTGCTGTAGGGGTGACTTACAGGTTTTAAGTGCAGTGACCCTAGATATAGGGAAACCTATGTTTCATAAGTGGCGCTAGCACCAGCTAACACAGGCTGCAATGGCAGGCCTGTAGTAATAGTGTGAATGGTCTGCCATATGTGGCATAATACCCTGGGTACATGCTCTGGCTACCTTAGTAGGATATACTAGGGACTTATAAGTGTACCCCAGTATCCAATCTGGGATGTACCTAAGTACTTACCATACCTATTTAGGGGAGAAAGCAGAGAGACTGGGGTCCTGATTAGCAGGATCCCAGTCAGACTAGCCAGAAACAGCATTACATCAAGCAAAAAGTGGGGGTAACCATAGAAGCAGAAACTACTTTCCTACACCCTGGTTCTACTGATTGGATTTTTTTGGTGTCAAATTATTTATTATATTTTTTTCTATTTTTCTAAATACATGTGGGAATTTTCTTGTGTTGTCTTTTCAATTAATTACTCTTGGTGTACTGCATAAATACTTAACATATTGCCTCCAAGTTAAGCCTCTGGCTACTGTTGTGCCAAGGTACCAGAGGGTTAAGCACAGGTTAATTTTATGACTTTTTGTGGTTGCTGCTTTAGAAAGACTTTCACACCGCCTAAATCAAAAACCCAATTTCCTACACATATGCACTACTTCATGTGTTCTGTGCCATATCTGACATGGGTCTCATGCTCACTGTTCTCTATGACTCAAGTTTTACCTCACTAATGAAATCTAATCAGCCTTAAACATGTCTAAGGTTGCTTCTGTTCCCATATCGAGGGGACCTGGGTTGGCAGTTTGGTCAGGACTGTTTCTATTGGAGCAGGACCAAAACTGACTTGCATAAGGTGGGTGTCTGTCTAGAATGACACAGATGGGCTGGAATGCGGCCCTCAAGCAATTGCTAGCGGCAGAGATTAATTCAGGCATTCCTCCCATCACCTTGTTATTTGTTACATTAGACATCCCATATTTGAAGAACTTCGTTAAGCTTCACAGTTCAAGCGAGCCAGTGGCTGAAAAGGGCTGGCCCATTCCCCATGCAGTATGCTGATGTGAGTCGAGGCAAAATGTGAATGACAGTTGAACAGACCAATGGATGAAGAGGCTTGACACAAAGCCCCTGTATCTTTGCATATATGTATGCTTTATTAATATTTTCATTTGCATGAGGCCGGCATGATAGCCAAAGCAATCTGTAGACAAAACCTTAAAGGTATTGAGAATTAAGAATTTTTATTGCATGAGGCTGGCCAGACAGCTAAAGATATCTCTAGACCTCACATAAAAAGCATCTAGATTCTATCCACTCCATGCACCTATAATGAGACACATTAACCTAAATTGCACATCAAGATCTCTGGTAGCTTCTAGCTGAGTGCATATTTGTTTGTTATTTAGGAGCAACTGGTCTGGTGCCTTCATTCAAAGATCCTCACATTTTTTGTTTCATTCCACAACATAGATCAATAAGATCTGATGATTATGAGAGGCTCTCCTGTGTGTGGAGATATATAAGTAACTTAGGTCCTTATTTGGAGTTTGGTGAATGGGATACTCCATTAAAATGTGGTGGCTATATTATCTGCCATGTTATAAGTGTCCTAGGCTATAATGCACTTGTAATACAAGACCTCCCACCTGCACAATTATAAATAAGACCCTTTTCTCTTTCAACTTGTAATCAGTTACTATATACAACTTAATTAAATTCTTTAAGGAATATTTACGGTTTTTCGACCATGATATCTTGATCTGCCTTTTGAACCATCTAGACAAGCCCCCACTATTTGGGTATTATAACACCCTTTTAAAGTCAACAGAAGAGCTGTCTCAGGGATAGCATATTTAATTAGTTTCACCATGATTTACCACACACACCAGTATTGTGGGGTTATCTGGCACCACATGTACCCTCGCCTTCAAGTCTTTCCCAATCAGTGTTCAAATAACAGAGAGTATGCATCAAATTGAATAATGTGGTGAAGATTAGTCTACCCCAAAAATTGTACACTCTGCTTACAGAGATTAATCTATGCTGAGCAATAAACTTAATGTATTGTTTGTGTCATAGAACATCATTAGTTTGAAGCATAGTTCAAGGAGCAACTCTGATACTGGATTAACTGACTTTTGAATAATTATGTTGCAAGAAACCTGGCTTACAGAACTTAAATATTGCACATCATATTCTATTTCAGTGAACAATCAGCAGTGAAAGAGACAGTCATAGCAAGGACCTACTGACACCACTTCACCAATGTGACAGCAACAATTCAATTAAAGCATGCTGGAAGATACTGTCATGCTGGCCTTAAGGCTGCCTTGGCCGGCCCAACATTGCCCATTGAGGGCCACATTGATTGTTACTTTACACTATGATGACAATTCAGTGTCTGACTTTGCAAGGAGCTCAATGAATTGCAATGCGGAATTCTGGGAATTTATCCAGAAGAGCTGTTGATCTGTTCATTGATTGATCTGTGGATTTTAATCCTAAAATTGCCAGTGGTGACTTGATCAGCTCTGGCACAGGTCAATCAGCTCACTGCTGGGACATCATTCGGCTATGGATGATGCTCCAAAGAAGTGACACTGAGGTACCCTAGGCACCCCATGGCAACATACTGACCCTTTATACGTGGCTTAGGGACAGTCATAGTACTCTATTAGACTACATATTTGTTTTCCTGTTACCTTTTTCATAGATGAATTTATTGTTTTTGGCAGTTTTATATAGTGCATGAGCAGAGATAGATGTTTTTATGCAGTAACAGTGGCTACACTCTTACAATAATCTAGAACACACAAGACATCAGTGCTTGATTTGTGCTGGTGTTTGCTCGTGCTCAGCACCAGCACTGAGGGCTGTATTTAGATTTTGTTGGGACTACCGTCGTCCCAACTGAGGCAGCGGTTCCAAGTAGTCCATCAAGCTGACGGCAGTCCACCGCTGTCTTTAGATGTAGCGGCAATAGTAAGTTGACCGTGATGGCAGCAGTCTTCTCTGCTGGCTCACAGTACTCTGTTGCTGTCACGCCGGTGGGTTTGCAATGAGCCGATTTAGATATTCACATTGTGCTAGCAGAGTTCTGGTGGTGGAGTCCTGATGGAGTGAGGTCATGGTGGTGAGTACTGCTCATCATTACCTTGCTAAAAATATACGTTGTGAATGTGTCATAATGTACATGTAGGTAATGTGTAATGCCATTTATTTACAGATAACAGAGCTAAACAACTGCCAATACTGCTAGTTTACTTCTGCCTTTAGTCTAGATAAACACATTGAAAATTCAACATTTATCGTAGACTTCTCCTTCAGTCTGGAATAAATCTTTTTCTTTTTATTCGTTTTTTGCATATCAAAAATTAAGCATTTTATACAATTTCACCTCATAACAAAATCATATTTCATAAAACATTATCTTCTTTATCATTCTCTCACTCTCTCATATTCTCTTCACACTCTCCTTTCTTACATTCAGCACTCAACCTACCCACACACTTCAAGTCTTAATTTAAAAAAACTTTGTTATTTACAAAACCAGCCATGGGAAATGATATAACAATACATCAAACAATGTTTTCAAAATTGCACTTCCTTTTAAATTCCTATAGCTGGAAGAAGAACTGGTCTATGCGTTTCGAACTCTCAAAAAAATTGTGGCTCTTGACGTTAAGTTCATCTCTGACCATAAAATACCCTGTATAGGACGGGCACCTCGTGAGAACATTTATTTTTCAATTTGAGAGTCCGGTGTTTAGAGCAGCTTCAAGCTACGTGGTCCTGATGAGAACTCCACAATTTTTTGAGAGTTCGAAATGTGTAGACCAGTTCTTCTTCCAGCTATAGGAATTTAAAATGAAGTGCAATTTTGAAAACATTGTTTGATGTATTGTTATATCATTTCCCATGGGTGTTTTTGTAAATAACAAATGTAAAGTTTTTTTAAATTAAGACTTGGAGTGTGTGGGTAGGTTGAGTGCTGAATGTAAGAAAGGAGAGTGTGAAGAGAATATGAGAGAGTGAGAGAATGATAAAGAAGATAATGTTTTACGAAATATGATTTTGTTATGAGGTGCAAATGTCAATTATGCGTTGAAATTGTATAAAATGCTTAATTCTTTATATGCAAAAAACGAATAAAAAGAAAAAGATTTATTCCAGACAGAAAGAGAAGTCTACGATACATGTTGTTGGATTTTCAATGTGTTTTTCTCGACTAAAGGCAGTAGTAAACTAGCAGTATTGGCAGTTGTTTAGCTGTGTTGTTAATTGAGGCTTGGCCTTACTGCTGTGAGCCCCAACCCAGTGGTGGTATTAGCTTTATTTACAGATAGCATTGCACACCAACAACATACACACACTACTGAATGTACAGCCACATGCACCACAAGCCCGACGACCAGCACCATCCAAAAATATTTATTATGTGTCAATACAAGTGTGTTTATTTTACCACAATAATTTGTTAGATGAATACTTATGCATGACACATAACAAAATTGCATGTGAGAGTAAAGTTATTCACAAAATCCTCAGCACACGTCTGTAGAGTAATATTAAATACCAATGCAAGTATACACAAATTATAAAAACAGTTTCAGAAATCTTCTCTTTCTTTTATTCTATTCTTTCTGATCAGCCAACACGTGTTTCGTTGCACAAACTGGGAAATCGTCCGGAGACTTTCTCAAGGCTTCAATGTCATTGGTAGCAACTTTCCATGTGGTGATAATTCTATCCCACATGCATTAGACTGCGAGGGAGTCTAGTATCCTTGCTTCAAAGTGAGCAGATTCGTAATTTTCAGTGAAAGCACCTAGCTCGGCACGGTACTACAGTCACAGCTAGATCAGTCTGTCCGGTCCTCGAGTACGTATCTGTGTACTGGGACAATTTCCAGTTTGTGCAACAAAACACGTGTTGGCTGATCGGAAAGAAAAGAATAAAAGAAAGAGAAGATTTGTTAATTTCTATGTTGGCTTGGCCACAACTTTGGGGGAGGTTGGTGGTTCTCCTCACCTTACATCACCGTAACTCAATACTATCCTGAACTGACATATGTGTGATATTTCTAAGGTGCTGTATTACCTATAACTCTACCACTGTCCATTACATTTGAGAGCAATGTGAAAACACACAATTTGAAAGCAAATCTTAACACACAAATCATAGTGACACAAGTGACATAAAACACTACTTTACATTCCGATAACAACAGGGAGGCTGAGCGTCGTGGTGAAATAACTGCAGCACAGGAAGGACCTGGACAAAGGGGTTCATGACGGAAACGTAAGTGGGAAACCACATTTTTTTACGTTTTCACCTCTTTTACTTCCATTCCACCAACTCGAGTTTCAAGGTTTACCCACAACAGTTGCCTCGACAGAAAGGCACATAGTAATTGGGAAGGCAGGAGTCTTGGTTGGGCTCCCTCCGACATCTGCTTCTGCCTCTGATGCCGTCGACGCTGGAACAAGATTCCGGCAGAGACAGCTGCACTCCAATGGTCCTTCCCTCCATAGACCCTTATACATCTAAATACATTGGGCGGACTGCCAAGGCAGCAAGAGGGGAGGCCATTGAAAAAGCGATGGCGGACCTGTTCCGCCAACATCTTAACACCAACATTTATAAATGACAGTCTACAACATATTGGCGCTGTTTGTCTATTTATGTTCAATACACATCCGTTTAAATATTAAGTACTCATTTAAAAAATAATTCTAGAGCTTCCAGGCCATTCTTACTGTTTTGAGTGGTCTAGATTTATCTAAACCGTCACCATTATATCAGTGTGGTGCATAGCAGGGAGGGTTTATACTGGCATCTGGCACTGATGCAGTTCCAGTTAGTAGAGCAACTTGCAGTGGCCTTCTGAGCAATACGTTGGGCCCTGGCATTTGAAATTTTACAAATTAAGCAATGAAAGATGTAATGAGTTGAATGAATGATAGATGGAAAGTCTAGAGCAGTGTTGACCTTGGTAAGTGAGTGCTGGAGAAACAGAGACTGGAGAGAGTGAGGGAGAGTCATAGGAAAGCGAGGAAAGGGCGGGGTGAGGAAGACATAATGGTTTCTGGGGAGAAGATCAAGAGTGTGGTAGAGAGAGAAGCTGGAAGGAGCAAAGGTGAACTGGCTTTCACAATGGCGAATTGGCTTTCGCAATTAATTGAATTGGCTTTCACATTGATGTCTAGATTGAGGCTAGTACCAGCTCACATGTTTAATCTAAATATTATTCCACCAGATTGTCTCAATCCTACACTCTGGCAACATAATAAAATGTAGATGAACTAAGCAATCATTAGATAAACTAAATTAATTGCCCACCTTTTTACTGGAAACCTGCTGCACACAAACACCAGTCTTGACCACCATATACAACTAAGGGGCCGATTCCGATCTCGCTAGGAAAGCCCTCCATTCGAATCAGATCCAGAGGGCTTTCCTAGCGAATTGCGCTGTGAGAGTCCGACCGAATGAGTGCGATGCTGACGGTCTCAGTTTGCTCTGACTCACATTGAACTCTATGGGAGCCTGTATACCAAACGGGTACATAGGCTCCAATAGCAAAAAGGGGTGGGTGGGGAAAAGTGTACACCCTGTGGCGGGCACCCCATGGTGCCCGCCACACTGTGCATGCTTGGATCGGGGGGACCAATTGGCACCCCTCGTGACCGATTGAGAGAGCCCCAGGTGAAAGGGGGCCTGCAGTGACCCCCCGAAGTCCGATTCCCACAGCTGTTTTGTCTACCTGAGACAGTCGATACAGCTGTCTGAATTGTGCATCATACTTGCTCGTTCGGAAGCCGGGTCCATTGCACGGCACGATTTGGCTCCGAATGAGTTGGACTGACAAGATCGGGTTCGGAAATGATTTGGTCGACGCGAATGAGATCTTCAATCGTACTTGGTCGTTCGGAATGGGGAAGACTCGGTCAGAAACATATACTCCGAATCAGATCTGCTTGCTCCGGAACTCGTCTGGAGGCCTTCCTGGCAAGATCAGAATTGGCCCCTTAGTGTGAAATGACAGTACATCAGGAATTGGAAACTCCCACCTGCTCTCTTATGCACCCTAGAGGCTGTTTAAATAATAGTAGTTTGATCCAAACCTATGCTCTGCTTATGGACAACTACTCCAATGTACATAAAGAGCTTGTTGACAGCCTCCTTGAAAAGAAGCGTCAACCGTTCAGAATTAAATTGTGAAAAGCATCAGTATAACAATTAAAGGATAAAAATTTGAAACATACTGAAGATTGTCAGAATAAGATACTGAAGTACTTACTTACTTAGGCCATCAACCAGGACTCCCCATCCAACTCTGTCCTGGGCTTTTAAGTCTGATTCCAGGTGTAAGCCCTCTCCTTGCAGTCAGCCTTGAGGCCGCACCATCAAGTGTTTCTTGGCCTTCCTCTTTTCCTTCTCCCTTGAGTGTTCCAGGTAAGGGCTTGCCCAGAGGTGTTGGATGTAGACTTACAAAGGGTGTGACCTGTCAAGCCCAATCGTCTTTTCATGATTTCTTCCTGAGTAGGGAGTTGGAAAGTCTGCTGCTATAGTTCGGTGCTGCTGATGGTGTTTGCAAACAAAACAAGTGATGGACAGAATGTGGATCAATGTCACACACTCACCCCAGTCCAGTGAGTGTGTGACATTGATCCACATTCGGTCCATCACCTGTTGTGTTTGCATATTCCGCCCTAAGTGCTCTGGGGATGCCCAGACGTGGGTCCCAGGCACTCCACACCACTGGAGTCAAGCTAGCCGGGCTGATGAGAGGTGTTACCTCGAAACCGGTCCGGTCCTCGGATGCTTGATTCCGTTCTGGGAAGGACATGGCTTTTGTAGTTCGGACTGGACTGTTCCCATGGGGCACAGGGTCAGAGCTGATTTGCATATCGCCATTGTCTAACCCAGGGTGGTGTGGAGTGCAAAAAAACGATGGATTTGGGCCCAGATCTTTGGACTGGGTGAGTGTGTGACATTGATCCACATTCGGTCCATCACCTGTTGTGTTTGCTGATGGTGTTTGGCCAGTGTATTTGGAGGAATTTCCCCAGACAGGTGATGATTAAGGTCTGGACATTGTTGGTGGTGTTCACTGTTGTCCGCCAATTTGTTCTCCATCCAAAAGGACCGAATTTACATTGGTGTTAAAAAACCTATTCTTGGTTTGCAGAGTTTGGTCTTTGGAGCTCCAGATCTTCTTTAGCTGAATGAAAACAGCCCTTTCTATGCAGATTCTTGCCTTCACACCAGTGTCTGAGTTGCCCTGCTTGTCTAAGACACAGACCAGATAGGTGAAAGCCTCACATCTTCCAGTGCATTGCCTGCCAGAGTGATTGCAGTTGTGATGGCCATGTTAGCCTTCTGGATCCTTGTTTTTCCCCTGTGGATGGTGAGGCCAAGTAGTCCTGATGTCACTGCCACATTGGTGATCTTCTCTTGCATCTACAGATGGGTATGGGAGAGGCTGAAGTGCTGAAGATAACTGTAAGGGTAGAACAAGAAATCTGGTTTAAACAGCCCCCCTTTTTCAAAGTAGGCAAATTCTGCGCCTATTCCTGAGTACCTGTAGGTAGCTCATTTAATATTGTTGCTCTTTAAACCTATGGATTCTCATCCATTGTACATCGATTGACTGACATAACAACATCAGCCCCCACCAGTAAAAGTTCAGCTATGGTTGGCTCAAAAGGTTGGGCAAATATGCCATAAGAATTGATCTAAACAGATGGGTCCTAGCTATGTATCCTCTTTTTCAGTCCACATTAGAGACAGGCAGCTTTCCTCAAACATAAAATGAGGCATTTATTTTGCTCATATAAATCCAGGGTATTGATATTCAATCGAATTGGTTTTGGTAGGAGTCTGGCCACAATGCAAGGGGTAGCAAGGCTGATTGTCAAGATTGGAAAGTGCCTAATAACGCTGTGCCACTATGCTGTGCCCATATGTGTTTACTTGCTACTGTGTATAACCTTAGCTGTGTGTTTCAAGCAAGTCTGCTTAAAGTTTTCCTCAGCAAGAACTGTAGCAAACATGACTCGGCAAGCACTAATATTTGCAGTGAAACTGTTTAAACAGGATATCTAATATGGCTGTCACTATCAAAATCCTACACAAGGCACCACAATATTATGCATCACTCACAATATGACATGTCTGCCATCTTCGGCTCGGGGCTCATCTGTTCCACATTCTACAATCCATAGCAACTGTTGACTCCTTCTTAGGTTAGGCTGTTGTGCATCCATTCCATCATTCAGGAATGGCTTGTAGAATCAATTAATTTCTGTGGAAGCTACAAATTAAAGTGTATGCAGTCATGCTTTTTTCTGCCTTACTGCTTCATTTTTCTCTATTAATCCCTGTAACCAACCTCCTGTGAATGAATTCCCTGCACTCTGTACTATGTGTCGCAGTGCACATGATAACGCGGACCCTGGGTCAGTGTCTACAGATCAAAATGGCTGCTGATGATTGTAATGATCTAGTACAACGCATAGTCTGCTGAACCTGAGGCAATATCAGTGTTTACTTTTTTATTTTGGGAGCAAAATATGTCATTTTGTGAACTCCTCTTTACATTGTGCCTTGAGATAAGAGATGTTCCACCTACCCTCTTCTAAACCCTCTGTGGCAGTGTCTGAGTCACATATGGCATGACAGCAGCCCAACATAAACTCTTCCTGTCAAAGCCAGTCAATCACATTCGATGGGTCCACGAACACTGCAATGGGCAAAGGGGGGAAAATGTTCCTTCAACCATTGGAATTAGATTCTTTTTTAAAATGTGGGTCTACAGACTTGGGTCCTCGTAGGCTCCACAAATAAATAGACAAGATATCTTTATGTTTTGACCCCTCAAAGTCCACTGAACACCTTTTTATAATGTAAATAACTCAAAAACAAAGGAGCAGATGTACAGCAAACCACTAAAGACCATGGTCCAGATGTATCAAGGCTTTTGCGACTCGCAAAGGCCGAGATTCCCAGAATTTCGGCCTTTGCGACTCGCAAACGGCCTTTTAGCATTTTTTGGTATGTATTAAATAATCGCAATTTAAGGAATCGCAAAAAATTGCGATTCCTTATTTTGCCATAGCATTTAAGGAATCGCAATTTTTGCGATTCCTTAAATGATATGTATGTAACATTTTGTGGTTGCGAATTTGTGTTAAGAAATCACAAATTACTACCAACTTGTAGTTGGTGGTAATTTGCGATTTCTTTTAAAAATGCCCTATTTGGCATTTGTGAGGGTGGCATGTGACACACATACATGCCCATAGGGCATGTATGTGTGCCACATGCACACACATGTAAATTTCAGGGGTGCAGCAGGGTGTCTTTGAGACACTCCTGCACCCTTGAAATAATTCAAAAATTGCGATTAGCAAATTGCGAATTCGCAATTTGAGAATTATTGCACTATCATTCCTATGGGCCTCCTGGCCCATAGGAATGCATTGGAAATTATTCTTTATTTGCAAATTCGCTAAATGCGAATTCGCAAATAAAGAAAAATTAGGAATCGCTAAAAAATAGAGATTTTGTACATACATTCCATTTTGCAAATTCTAAATAGTGATTCGCAAAAAATCGCTATTTAGAATTCGCAAAACGGAATCTTGATACATCTGGCCCCATATTCTTAGTAAAGTTCAACTTATCTGTTTTTATATAGCATAGAGCAAAATATTCTCATTTGACCTTGAACTGGAAATGCCACTTCTTTAGTAAACACTCCTGCCCCAACTTCTCCCACATGGATGGATCTTCAAAATACTTGATATACCAAAATGTTTCCATTTATGGTAATAGTCTGCCACATTTCGTAGAATTCAATCAATCGGTGGAAAAGTTATACGCAAAAAAAGATGATTTTAATTGTAAAGTGAAACTTACTCATAACTACAGACCATCACCGACTCTATAAAATATATTTGTGTGTGTGTGTCCACTTAAAAAAACAGTTAAAGTGGACCTGATGCAATGAAACCCCCCAAAATCCTCTGACGTTGGCCATTTACGATTAGCTATCAGTAGCGTCTCGCACAGCTAAGAGCGGTGAGACAGGGTGGGGTGGGGAGGCCACATCGAGTGCAAAGTAAGTGGTTTTATTCATTTATTTATTTAATATTACTTATCCCATCGTCTGTCCACTTCTAACACGCCCCACCCCATCCCATCCCGCCTCGCCCCACAGCTCTTACCCATGCGAGTCACCACTGTTAGCTATGCAAACTACAACTCAATGCTCGCTATGCGACCTTATTAAATCACACTTGCTATTACGGATGTTACCTCGAATGGGATCAACAATATCATCATTCATGACATCGCAGCTGTAAACACTTATGGCTAAAAGAAAATATCCACCCATTACAGCATATACATTTCAATAACCCACCAAAAATGTATTGCACAACATGCATACCAACATCGCAACATATTTCAACACAATTATACATTTACAAAAAGCTTTACCACTGCTTGTAGTTATGCAACTAATTTTATTTTTTATTAATTATAGATCAGTTTCTTGTTTACACAACTTTTTTTTGAAAGGTGGTATCAAGGAGGTTTGAGTGTATGCATGATATATTGTAGAAACAGATTTAAAACTATTGAGGACTACATTTGAATTGTCTTATCAGTGGTTGACATTAACTAGATATTCCAGGTAATGTGGAGTTTTCTTTGCAAATGCATAATACTAAAAAGCATGCCCTTATTTTGTGTAAATTGCAAGACTTACTGCAAACACTTGTTCTCTTCTAACAGCACTTTCATTATGAGGGCCTAGCTCTTCTGGCTGGTTGCAGAAATGGAAGTCAGCAAAAAATGATGTACGGGGGTGAAGAAATGGAGGACCTTTGTAAGACCTGAAACACTGCTCTCCCACTACTCCTGTCAAGGCAACTGCAAGAAAGAGGAAAGTCCACAAATTCAACATGATGGTGACTTTATCTCATAGAAAGTGTTGCTTTTAAAGGTGTTCACCCTATTTGTATGGTGTATTCAGCATTCACCAAATATCCCCCGCCAGCTGCTAAAATCAATGCATCCCATGTACTGCAAGTAAAGCCCTATCTAGGAGGTGGAACAATATACCAAATGGAGTAAAGAATGAGATATGTTTACTATCCAAAGCCCACTGCATGTACAGAATTTTTAGCTCTATTAGACAGATGCACTGTCGGGTCAGACATAAATACAATATAATATGATGCTACATAGAGTCATTCCTCTAAGATTTAATCAAGCATGTCCACACTTCGCTTTTTCTATTTCAAAGTGAGTCTAATGGGTATGGCCAGACATGAGCATAGAGCTTGCTGCAGCATTCAGAATCAGGTTGCACATCACTGATGAGGTACAGCAAGACTGAAGTAAGGTGTATGTGTTGAGTGCACATGGCATGACTTGGGATCAAAACTGACTTCTCTTCCCATTCTACAGAAAATCTTTGATGCAGTGCTCTCCAGTGGAAGTCTAAGTGGTTAAAATTATTGTGACCTTGATCTAAATCTACTCAGATGAAAACGTTTCCCAAAACAATCTATGTAATCAGACAAGCAAATTACTGCTGATGTTTGTAACACTAATGTTTGTTGAGTCACCATCAATGAGTTTATGTAATTAGGCATATTCACTCACCATTTTGTATATATTATA
Source organism: Lissotriton vulgaris (assembly GCF_964263255.1). NCBI lineage: Eukaryota > Metazoa > Chordata > Amphibia > Caudata > Salamandridae > Lissotriton > Lissotriton vulgaris. The sequence continues at coordinate 512,700,710 of NC_141697.1, read as the reverse complement.
TAGAATGTGTATTCTCAAAAGTCTTTAATAAAAACTATTTTGCTATGAAAGATATAAAACTAAGTACATATTTTGAATAAAATATGAGAGGACACATAATGAAATGAAAATAAAAACATTTCTTTGTGCTAAAATGATTCTTTAGTATCCGATAAAAATGGTAAAGATAAATGCTAGTCCAAGGGTATAGTTTAATCTGTAGTAATGAAATATTATTTCAGAAGAGAGCACACGCTACACACTGTGGGCGAAGAACTGTCAAAGTCCTTCCAGGATACAAAGTGAGTCCTCTATTGAATATTCTATGGTCATGTCATCCTGTGATACAAGGAAATGTTCAAAGACTTTGACCACCTCTGTTTTAAGACAATTTCTGAGAATATGTGTTTTCTCAGTGCTTTCATGGACAGATTGAGCATGATTCACAGCCTGGACAAGGGACCTACCTGTAAGCTTTTCCCTATTGAATTTTTAATACCAGATTGATTCATTTTGTTTAAGCAGAGGTTTTTGTCTTGAAAGTGATCCACTTCTATATGTCCCCTGTGTTCCTCATGACATTGTGCTTGGTGCAGATGATTTTTTTTAATCATAATCTCTATTGGGTGTCCACAAAGTAATTCTAGGCCAAGTTTTTTTGGTTTCACTGGCATGCCCACTTTATGATTTTTTTCTAGATTAGCAGACACATTAATATTTGTCTAGGGTGTTTGACACCCCTAGATCTTCAGACTCTTAGACTCATAAAAAAATGATCAAATTCTCTTGTCTTTGTCTTAGGGGAGTGGTTTTACTGACATTCTTTCATTATATAATGTTTAAGTACTTCATAGCAAAAAGAAATGTCTTCTTTGGTATATTCGGCTAGCTAATTTTTCATGGTTACAAGACATGGATCACAATAGAACAGCAGACGAGATGTAACCCTTGCTCCTACAGATCGCAGTTATATAACCAAATTGTTTTATGCTGTGGCCTTAAGGCAGAAAAAACAACCACTGTAGATTAAGAAGTTGGACAGCATCAGCACAAAGACAAGACATTTGTTGTTGTTGTTGTTCATGTAGTAAACTCACCCATGCCAGAGATGTACCTCTTAAATGGAAACCACCTCACCCTGGCTAGGGAATCGCTCTACCCATCTCAATTTCTAGAGAGAATTTTAAATAAAGTTAAATTTTGTTAAATAAAGCCATCTTGAATATAGATTTATACATTTTTACTTTTGAGGAGTAATCTGTCTATTTTGAAATTCGCAGGAGGTACACCCCTCCTCCAGATCAGTTTAAAAAATAATTATTCATACTGAGTTTCATAACAACACCCTTTTTTGGCCTTTTATGGTAGTTTAGGGCTCCATAACCTTTTTTCCACATAAAGTATCTATACCAAATGTGCAGCCTTTTTCTCCAACATTCTGGGAATTCTAAAGGTACCCAGTTTTTGAGGATTCCCCTTGAGGGGACCGAGAAAATAAGTAAAATATAGCAAGATTTTGAGGGGTTTTTTTTAGAAAAAAAGAGAAAACGTATTCCAAATAAAAGTGTTTGGCTTTTTCCTAAAAATTACATCAACAAAAGGTTTGCTATGTTAACGTCACCATCTGCCCAGCTTTCAGGAACTTGATGGGCTAAATCAAAAAAACGAATTTTGTACCATAGTTTTAGCATTTTTCAAAGAGGTAGCCCAATTTTCTTATTTTTGTGCTCTCAACCTACTTCCAGTTTGTGGTGAAAACCATTGTAAAATGCATGGGTGATGCAGGAAAGCTACAGATTTCTGAAAGGTAGACACAATTATAAATTCAGCAAGAGATCATATGTGTATTTCCATCAAAGTTTTCCCAAAGAAAATAACTGTTGGAATAAAGAAATATTGAAAATTAGTAGGAAGAAACTGCCATTTGTGACAATGTTTTCATCTGTAACTTTTTGTCACAATGGCCAATTTACAAAAGCAATATTTCATTACGTCCACTAGAGCATTTTGGTTGTGGGGATATATAGGGTTTGGGTTCCCTCAGAACCCACAGTACCCAGAGCCAACAACTTAGCTGCACCTTAGAATGGTTTTTCATTGTGTACCAAGTATAGACCAATTCAAACGGTGAAATATGGAGAGTGAAAAATGGGAATCAAGGAATCCTATGTATTTCTAAAATGTGGTCTAGATATTGAGTTTAGGAGCAGTGGTTATTTGTGCACCTCTGAATTTGTGGGTACCCGCACTAGCGTATGATATAGAGGGTATTTTTCAAAATGTCTTTTTTCTTTCACTGGCTTACATTTGAAAGGCACAAATGCAGCAAAATCCAATTGGTAATAACACATGTACTATTCTATGCTCCAACAAGTCTTCTTATGAAAGAGGATCCTCACTTGTAGGCCTAGTGCCCACATCAGGAAACAGCCTGAAATGCAACATGGATACATCACATTTTTCCTCAGAAAACGGAACCTTTTTTTCCAATGTGTGTAACTGTAGATTTTAGTCCCTGGCTCAGCCGGGCACCTATTGAAACCTAGCAAACCTGAACAATTTTGAAAACTAGCCAACTAGGTGTATCCTTTTGGGGTGACTTGCATGGCTTTCACCCATGTTTTCACCCTGAATCCCTTGCACACCTCTTTGACTTAAAAAAACAAATTTTCCTCACATTTTTGTGATGGAAAGTTGTGGAATCTGTTGAAAGCCACAAACTTCCTGCAACCTAGCATTCCCCCAAGTCTCTCAATAAAAATGGTGCCTCAGTTGTATGTGTAGGCCCAGTGCCCGCAACAGGAAAAGGCCTAATAAGGAACCTGGATACATCACATTTTTCCACTCAAAACTGACCCTTTTTTTGCAAAGTGGGTAGCTGTGGATTTTAATCCCTAGCTCAGTCGACACCTAGTGAAACCTAGCAAACGTGCACATCTTTAAAACATATATTCCTGGGGAATCCAGGGTGCAGTGACTTGCGTGGCTCTCACCAGGTTTTTTACCCCAAAGCCCTTGTAAACCTCAAACTTTGACTAACAAAATACATTTTCCTCACATATCTGTGATGGGAAGTTCTGGATTCGGAGGGGAGTCACAAATGCAAATTTCACCTGGCATTTCCCCAAGTCTCCTTATAAAAGAGGTACCTCACTTGTGTGTGTAGGCCTAGTGCCCGTATCAGGAAACAGCCTGAAATACAACATGGATACATCACATTTCTCCTCTGAAAACTGACCCTTTTTTCCAATGTGGATAGGTGTAGATTTTAGATCCTGGCTCAGCCGGCACCTATTGAAACCTATCAAACCTGAACATTTTTGAAAACTAACACCTAGGTGTATCCATTTCGGGCTTTCGTCCGTTTTTTTCACCCAGAATCCCTTGCAAACCTCTTTGACTTAAAAAAACACATTTTCCTCACATTTTTATGATGGAAAGTTGTGGAATCTGTTGGAAGCCAAAAACTTCCTGCAACCTAGCATTCACCCAAGTCTCTCAATAAAAATGGGGCCTCAGTTGTATGAGTAGGCAACAGAAAACAGCCCAAAATGCAACATGGAGACATCACATTTTTCCACTCAAAACTGAACCTTTTTTGCACAGTGGATAGCTGCGGATTTTGGGCCTTAGCTCAGCCAACACCGAGGAAAACCTAGCAAACATGCACATGTTTGAAAATTAGACATCTGGGGAAATCAAGGGTCGGGTGACTTGCATGGCTCTCACTACATTTTGTACCTATAATCTCTTGCAAACCTCAAACATTGACTAAAAACACATTTTCCTAGCATATCCCAGATAGAAAGTTCTGGATTCTGCGGGGAAACACAAACGTCCGTCCACCCAACATTTTCCCAAGTCACCGGATAAAGATAGCACCTCACTTGTGTGGGTATGCCTAGTGCCTGCGACTGGAAATGGGCCAAAACACAACATGGACACCTTGCTTCATTCCACTGAAAACAGCCCTTTTTTCCAATGTGAGCAGCTGCAGATTTTGGACCTTAGCTCAGCAGGCACCTATGGAAACCTAGCAAACCTGTACATTTTTTAAAACTAGATACCTAGGGGTATCCAGGATGGTTTGACTTGCATCGCTCTCACCATGTTTTTTAACGCAGAATCTCTTGCAAACCTTAAACTTTGACTAAAAAGAACATTTTTGTATGAAAAGTTCTGGCATCTGCAGGCAGCCACTAACTTCCTTTCACCCAGCATTCTTCCTAGGCTTCTGATAAAAATGGTTCTGCCCTGGCGTGGGTAGGCCTACTGCCCACAACAGGAAATGCCCCAAAAACGCAACATGGATACATCATATTTTTCCAATCAAAACTGGCCCTTTTTGGCAACGTGGATAACTGTAGCTTTTGGGCCCTAGCTGAGCCGACAACAAGCAAAACCTAGCAAAGTTGCAAATTTTTGAAAATAGATACCTGGGGGAATCCAGGGTGGGTGACTTGTGCGGGTCTCGCCAGTTTTCTTTTACTCTGAATCCCTTGCAAACCTCAAACTGTGACTAAAAAATAAATTTTCTCACATTTCAGTGAGAATCTTGGGCGGAGCTGGCGGAGTGCAACTACGTGGAGGTCCATGGAGTTGGGGGAAAACTCTGTGGAACCCCGCTCCGCCACCCGCCTCCACCCCCCTAATAAAATAATAGTGATAACTTAATTTAAAAAACTATAAAGTCACTTACCTGTATTGCAGCATCCCCGGGCTGCCCTCCTCCTCGCCGGACATCTTGCATCTCACAAAGAAATGCGCATATGCACACATGCGCTGTTCATGCAAGATGTCCGGCGAGGAGGAGGGCAGCTCAGGGGCACCGCAATACAGGTAAGTGACTTTATTTTTTTTATTAAGTTGTCACTATTCTTTTATTGGGGGGGAGCAGGCAGGTGCCCAATTTAGCGGGGGGGGCTGGCTAACTCCGCTCCACTGCGGAGTCGGAGAATTTTTCCCTACTCCGCGTTCTCAGCGGAGCGCGGAGTAGGGAAATCTCTGCACATTCCGCCAGTGGAGCGGAGGTCTCCGCCCACGCCTACCAATAAGTACAGTACCCCACTTGTGTGAGTGGGCCAAGAGACCACAACTAAAGAGGTACAAAAGCTCTACATTTATAGATAACAAATAGCGATAGCTGCTGTATTTGGGGCCCTGCTGTGGCACCACCCTTGCAAACCTTCAAACCACAGACATTTTTAGAAACTAGACATCAAATGGAGTCCAGGGTGGTGTGCCTTGCATGGATCCCACAAGGTTTTCCTAACCTCAATGCTCTGCAAACCTTACATTTTGCATGAAACAGCACATTTTATTTCCATTTCTCTGTTGAAAAGTTTTGAAACCTGCAGGAATTTATTAAGTGCGTACCACTCAGGATTACCCCCCTTGTGCGGATAAAAATGCTGCCCCACTTGTGTAGCTAGGCTTAGTGCCTGCGACAGAAAAAATCAAACCAAGGTCAATTGGAGTCCCCTGGTGAGGGCTCCTTTTGACCTTGCTTTGAGATGTTGCTGTAGCGGGCACTAGACCCAGTCACCCAAGTGGGGCAGTGTTTTTATTGGCACAAGTGAAGTAATGCAGGGTGGTGGGAATTTTGGGGATTCCAGTGAATTCTGGAGGTTTCCATCACAGAAATGGAATGAAAATGCATGAATTCAGGCAGAGTTTGAGGTCTCCAGAGAATTGTGGGTAAGAAAACCTAGTGGAATCCACGTAAGGCAGACAAGCCTGTACTCTTCTGCTTTTCTTGTTTTCTAAAATGTCTGTGGTTTGTAGGTTTTCATGAGTGGCACCGCAGCACGGCCAAAATACAGCAGCTAACCGTATTGCTTATCTCTCAAGGAAGCGATTAAGGGACTTTTGTATTGTCTCTTGGCCCCCCCACAGAAGTGGAGTACCGTTCTTATCAAGATTCATGTGAGGGTGGTAGGAAACCTGTGGCAACCCACCAATTCCGGGTCTTTCTGTCACAGAATTGTGAGGAAAATAGGTTTCTTGCCAAAGTTTGATGTTTGCAAGGGCTTCTGGGTAGAAATACCTGATGAGAGCCATGCAAGTCATGTGCACCTTGGGTGGGTAGACCATTATCTTCAAGGTAAGGATACCCTATTGTCATTGCGAAGGAGTATCCTTACCTCCTCAGATATAAATCTGGTGCTAATTTTTTTAGGTTAATCTACTACTTACACTGATTGGATTTAGCACTTCAAGAAATGATAGCTTCAAAGCACAAATTCTTATCAATGTATCTGAATATTGAAACCAAGACTACTGAAGGAGACCCATAAAGCCACGTCAAGGCACGAACCGCGTTATGGTCCATTCACATGCCATTCTTGCACCACACATGGTAGAACAGACCCTGTATGGTGTATATATATATATATATATATATATATATATATATATATATATATATATATATATATATATATATATATATATATATATATATGCCAGAAAGGTTTTCCCGCACGATATAATCTCAGGAAACACAGAAGACTCGCACTCCAGGGTCCGTGTTTAGAAAACTGTTTATTGGCGACGCGTTTCGACCAGGCGGTCTTCTTCGTTAGCCAGCCGCATAAACATTCAGGGCCAGATGTAGGTAGCCTAATACCGGGCGGTAACGGCTGAAAATCGGTGTTTTCGGCCTTTACCAACCGGTATTAGGAAAAAGAGATGTAGGTCGCCGAAAACCGGTAAAAATACCGAATCGGTAGATTACCGGCTCGGTAAAGATACCGATTCGTTAACATTTCCGAATCGGTAAAATTACCGATTCAGAACAAATACCGAGTCGGAAAAAGTTCCGAATCGGTAAAAATACCGAATCGGAAATTACGAAAGGAAAAATACCACGCCATCGAGATCGAGGTGAGCCTTAAATTACCGAATTTCTCTGAAATTCGGTAATTTCAAGTCGGTATTTAACATGGACTGCAAGCAGGTGGTAATCAGGTACAGCCTATAAAAAAGGGCCCCAAAATGCAACACTTGAACTAGAATGGCTGCTTTTTACGTCATAGCAAGACGGCTAAGGCTACAGGCAGCAGGTGAGAGGGAATGGAGAAGGGAGGAACAGGTATATAGGCAAAGGATTACACTCTTCCAATTGACAGAGGCAGAGATACTGCAGAGATACAGACTGCACCCTGAAACCATCATGGACCTGATCAGGGACCTGCATCCACTCCTGGACCACCCAAGACCAAGGGCCCATGCCATCCCACCCCATGTCCAGGTGCTCTGTAGCATACACCTCCTAGCATCTGGGAGCTTCCAGAGTATAGTGGCAGCGGTAGGTGGGGTGTCCCAGAGCTGCCTGTCGCGTTTTTTCAGAAGTTTCCTGGACGCCATGATACAAAGAATGGATCACTACATCCACTTCCCAGACACAGATGCGGACTTGCTCAGGACCAAGACAGACTTTTACCTCATGGCTAACTTCCCACACGTGATTGGCTGCATTGATGGGACCCACATCCCCATTTGCCCCCCAGCTGCCACAGAGCACATATACAGGAACAGGAAGTCAACACACACAATCAATGTACAAGCAATCTGTGATGCCAAGTTCATCATCACCGATATAGTGGCCAGATACCCAGGAAGCACCCACGACACATATATCTTCCAAAACAGTGGGATCTATACCCGCCTGACAGCGGGCGAATTCGGGGAAGGATACCTGCTAGGTAAAGAAATGGGTGACACTCCCTTGATAGATGAAGCAGATGTATGTCAATGTGTGCATCTGAGTAATGTATAATTTTGTCTTCCACTTTAGGGGATAGTGCATATGCACTCCGTTCCTTCGTCCTGACACCCTACCTCAACCCCACAACCCCCAGCCAGAGACGTTACAATGTGGCACATATATCCACCCGGAACATCATTGAGCGCACCTTTGGCCTCCTGAAGAGCCGGTTCCGCTGCCTCCACAAAAGTGGGGGGGGGGGGGCACGGCAGTACGCACCTGTAACGTGCTGTAAGATTATTGCAACCTGTGCAATGTTGCACAACCTCGCAACTAAGAGGGGCACAGAGGTGGAATTGGAGGAGTATGAAGACCATGACGATGACCAGGCACTACCAGCAGCCAACACAGTCGGAGTACCAACTCCCACAGATGGAAGACAGAGACAGACAGAAATCACACACAACTACTTCTGAGTAAGTATGGAGACAAAGCACGTGTTGTACGTCAATGCACGTAGTTTATTTTGCACTACGTTGAAAATAAATGAGCCAAAAATGTCACATACTAGTGTGCCTGGCACTACTGTGTGTACAGGGGTTACCTCACCCTCACATGTCCAACTGAACTTGCTGGACTCACTGCTTGCGCCCATGTACAGCCCCGCGTGCTGCAGGAGCTGGGCTGGGTTCAAAGTCTGCTGTGGCAGCGCCAGCACTCTGGCGTCTGCTACTCCTCCTTACTTCAGAGACAGGGGTGCTGGCCCTTCTACTAGTAGTGTCTGTGTCCCCAACACCTTCTGCCCCTGTGGTGGCTGACTGGTTTGTCAGCAACGCTTCCATCACTGAAGTGACTCTCCCCATCCCCCGTGTGAGGTCAGTACAGCAGTGCACCAGCCCCTCCTGCATTGCAACTGACCGGCGACACATAAGTGAAGTTGCATTTGCTAGTTGCCGTATGCCGCTTGTCTGCTGCTGCGTACGATGGTTCTCCCTGCGCCTTTGTGCACGGTCCTCCCGAAGTTCTTCACAGAGTGTCATGACAGACTGAGACATGTCCCTGACTCCCTCTGCCATGTCCCTCATGCTGTCTGCCATTGATGCTATTCCTTTGTTCATGTCTGTGAAGTTGGTGTTAAGAATTCGCATCTGCCTGTGTACTGCACTGATCCCTTTTGCTTGCAGACGCTGAACCTTCACCATTGTGGTCTCAAGGCCTTGGAAAACACTCTCATCACGGCCACTGCCGCCTGACTCCCGGGCCCTACGACGTCTTCTACCTTCAGATGGCCTGTCAGGAGTGGATGTGTGAGCTGGTGCATTCCCTGACATAGACTGCCTTGACTCCTCACATTCCCCTTCTTTATCCGAGGATGTTTGCAGGATCCTATGCGGGGGACCCTCATGCCTCACTGGCCTGAGGATTTCCGACACCTCAGAGTCTGCTGGTGTGTGAGTTTCTTCTGACGCAGGTAGTGGTGAGCCTATGAGCACAGGAGATGCTTCCAGTTGCATGGTGTCGTCTGCCTCTGGTATGTCTGTAGGTCTTGCACTGCTGGGCCCAGCATCCCTGCCTTCCTGTTCACTGCTATCCCTTTGGGGATGTGTCTTCTCCCTCACCTGCTGGGACTTGCGTGATGTCTCTCCTGTGGACAGACAGGGACAGTATCTTAGTGGTGCTTTCACCGTGTACATCAAGATTAAATTACATTTTGACATCACTATTTTCTGCTCCTCCCATGTGTCTGATTGTATTGTGTGGCATGCCTGACGACTTTTCATGTTGACTGCTCATATGGGTATTCTTATGACTACCACTCCCATAATGCTTTGCAGGTGAGTTCTAAAGTCTGAACTGGATTTCCTAAATACATAGCCACATTGGGGAGGAACACAGGCAGGGGGCGTGGGATGATGGACATGTCCCTTACCTTTCTTAGCTGCAGCTCGGGCTGAGCTGTCTGCATCACCAATCCCCAGGACGCAATCTGGCTCCGGTGTGGACTCCACTAGCTCTTCCAGGTCTGTGAATGGAGGTGCCTTGTTCTTCCCTCCACCTGTTAAATTTGACTCCTTGCTTCTTGCAGCCAGTTTCCTCTTAGTGGTGATCCTTAGATCATACCATCGTTTTTTTAGGTCGTCCACTTCCCTGTTGGTAACTCCAATGGCATTGATTTTAGTCTGGATCCCCAGCCAGGTGCTCCTCTTGACAGCCTCTGGTACATGCAGGGACTGTTTTTGAAATATTTTTGGGTATTGCTTGACTACCTCCTCCACCAACACCTGCAGTTCTCCAGTGCTAAACTTCAGCTTCCTCTTCCTCTCTGCACCTTCTTTTTGAGAGTCTTGGGGCTCCATGTCTTTCTCCTGCAGGGCTCTGCTTCACAACTGCCTGTCTCTGTGTGTCTGCTCTCCTGTGTGATCAGTTACACTGCACCTGCATGGGTGTGGCCACTTCCTGGATGTGGGGTGGGGTCCATGCACAGGATTGGTCTATTGCTCTGTTGGTTGCCTGAGGGGCGGGATGGTGACACGTGATTGGTTGTATCTTCAACTGCCTGATATTTTGTATCCCCGACTCCGTATTTACCGACTCGGTATTTACCGATTCGGTAAATACCGAGTCGGTAGTTTCAATGCATTCCTATGGGCCTTCGGGCCCATAGGATTGCATGTGAGTTACCGATTCGGTATTTGCCGTTTCGGAATATACCGATTCGGTAAATACCGTGAAGGGGTTACCGACTTTTACTGAATCGGTATATTTTACCGATTTTTGACCTACATCTCGTTTCACTTTTCGGAAATACCGATTCGGTAAAAATCTGTAATTTTCAGTCGGTAAAAATGTGTTACCTACATCTGGCCCTCAATCACCATTTTTAAAGTGCACTGAAGGGGTAGTGAGAAGTGAGATAGGACCACAAACCCATCCTGAACTACAATGGTTCAAAAGACTACAAATGAAATGAAAGAGAGACCCAATGGTTTCACCACGATGTGCAATTAATTTCAGAAATTACATTTGTAAATTTGTGCTTACATTCAAACAATAAAGTATTCAGATTCATGTTATATACACATTAAATCGGTTCACATATGGTCAACTGGTCCATACTTTTAGGCACTAAGAAGTTATTCGAAAATTAAAATTAACATTTGGTGCACCCCAAAGAGTCATAGATGTTATACAGATTTCAGGCATAAAGGCCAAGTGGCCAAGTCTTGTTTCTTGGCATTTGCAAAGTGTCAACATATACAATATGGGGAAATTAGTGAACATATGGCGAAAAATGCAGGAGGAAGAAGTTGATTAGGGTTAGGCAATAATCATGTCACCCATGACGGCCATGTGGCCAAGTGACCAGAGTAACATGTACCACTCCATGTGCATAATATTGTTGACACGAAATTATCCATCTTGATAAGTCCTATTGGTCCATATATATATGTCCATATATATGTATATAAGGACGAAGCTTACCCTGTGGCCAGGCATGTCAATCTATGCCATAAGGGGGATGTAAACTGCCTGAAATACTATGCAATAGATATGGTGCAGCCATTACGCAGAGGTGGAAATAGAGAAGCACGCTTACGAGTACTAGAAACCCGTTATATCCTTGAACTTGACACTAAGACACCATATGGCCTCAACGCGACTGAGGATCTATATACCTGCTTACATCTGGAATGACAGCAGAAGCAGGGTATATGGATCAGACAGTGAAACTGTTCAAATGAATTAGGGGCATAGGATCATCAAAACATGCTATGTTATCAAGTACTGCCAGATTTTAAAACAATAGTATAGAACACACAATTGGGGGTAAATCACACTATTTCTTTTCGTGGTGTCTGGATAAAACAGAAAAAAACCAAGCAATGTAGAAGCAGTGGTCCGGAATTATGTTGACAATGCCCACTAGGGCAATATTATCTAAATCCTTATAATATAATAGATCCCTTTGGAAAATTTGCACAATGCACTTTATTTTCTACTAATATTGCACAGAAAGTTTTGTATATTTGATCCGTAGTGATTTCTTGTATATAGGTGTATTGCTATTTTGCACATGTGTAAATATTTATTTTAAATATTTAGTATATTTATTGCGAAATTTTGCACATTCCATGGGATTAATCTTCATCATGATATGAAAATGAGGATTTCAAAAATGTAAATGTAATGAAAAAGTCGTTTGTCAAACAGTCCGGTCCAGGCTGAAGTATTTTTTCTATTTCTATAGGCTTGGAACCATGTGACTAGTCCAGCACTACAAATCACTGGGTGTAATTTGACCATGTCATGTGATCAAGGGCTCCAGGGCCCGAAACGCGTCATGGCGATCGAGAGGGTGCACAGAACAGAATAAAAAGCGTTTAAATCAACCTACAAGGGTCCGTTTCGTTGTTTGGCTTCCTGTTGCTTTTTGCCGAATTTCGAAGTTCCATATATATATATATATATATATATATATATATATATATATATATATATATATATATATATATATATATATATATATATATATATATATATATATATATATATATATATATATATATATCCAAACACAAGTTTGCCTGCTATGGAGTCAGCCACATCACAGGTAGGAGCATGCCATTAATCTTTATTGAAGGTTGCTGCGAGGAATAAAACAATGAACTTCACCGCAATGTTGGCAACCTTAGCCTGACGCGTTTCGTGGGGGTCCACTTCCTCAGAGACACAGGCTTCGAAGTTTGAACACGCACATTCAAGCACTGTTTGTATTGTTAGTAGTTCCGCCCATGTGGGCGCGGCCACGCCCGTGGCCCGCTGGTTATTGTAGTGCCTTGTACTGCTACATTGAGCTGGCGTGCTGGAAACCTCGAAATAAATGCAAATTTAAAAACCCCAGTGGGTTGTGCTGTCCATCTTTAGTCCTTGCACCACTGTTTGCTCCCTCAATAATGGCTGCCCGTTATCTGTTTTTCGGCGTTTTTAAGGCGTCGATGCAGAGATGCTGTGAAGCACCCGGACTCGCAGCAACCTTCAATAAAGATTAATGGCATACTCCTACCTGTGATGTGGCTGACTCCATAGCAGGCAAACTTGTGTTTGGATGTAAAGCGGTCTCGCCTGAGCCGCGGAGGAAGTCCGGGTGCTTCACAGCATCTCTGCATCGACGCCTTAAAAACGCCGAAAATCAGATAACGGGCAGCCATTATTGAGGGAGCAAACAGTGGTGCAAGGACTAAAGATGGACAGCACAACCCACTGGGGTTTTTAAATTTGCATTTATTTCAAGGTTTCCAGCACGCCAGCTCAATGTAGCAGTACAAGGCACTACAATAACCAGCGGGCCACGGGCGTGGCCGCGCCCACATGGGCGGAACTACTAACAATACAAACAGTGCTTGAATGTGCGTGTTCAAACTTCGAAGCCTGTGTCTCTGAGGAAGTGGACCCCCACGAAACGCGTCAGGCTAAGGCTGCCAACATTGCGGTGAAGTTCATTGTTTTATTCCTCGCAGCAACCTTCAATAAAGATTAATGGCATACTCCTACCTGTGATGTGGCTGACTCCATAGCAGGCAAACTTGTGTTTGGATATATATATATATATATATATATATATATAAAACTGTTTGGCCACTTGCCTCTATATAGGGGCCAAGAACAGCATCAAATGATCAAGAATGGGTGTGTCAAATGAGCCCATATCTGAGGGATCAGGAAAGTCACTGGCTGTGGAATGGGATGAGGGTTGAGACCCTGTTTCCTTAAGGCAAGCTTACCTGAGGTGGGAAAATTAATATGACTAGTTGTGGCTTGCACTGTAATTGAAAAAGAGTCATATTTTAAAACTCTCATAGCACTTAATGCAGAACCCTGTGGCATTGAGTTGCAGTAGTGTAAATTTAATCAATATCATAGGGGAAGGCATAGACTCGAGGCACGTGTAGAGGCAAATACGCTGTTGTGCGTGTACGTTAAGAAAAAAATTCTTACCACAGCATTGGAATATTCTTGGGTATTGCAGTGCAGGCATATAGAGTTATTTAAGATAAGCGGAAAAACAAATTCCAAGCTGCTGTAAACAAAATATAAAAAATTGAATGCCTTTAAGTTACGTGATGCCCATACAAGGGCCAGTAACATAGTGTCAACAAATTTCTGCTCTCAGGTGCTTGTCAATGGCCCCACCATGAATAATCAGTGACGTGGTGGTCTAAACTTTCACTGTCTCGGTTGCGACATCAGTCCAGGCTGCCCACAGGACAGTCATATCGCAGATGTGATGAACAGGAAGACACACTGAAACGTGAGTGCCATTCCGGCACACATCGGAACGCTAGAAAATCACTGATAAGACTGTGGATCAAGGCTCCTGTCACCGCATAAAAGACCATTAGAGTGTGGTCGAAAAAATCGAGAACTTGCTAGAGATTGCAAGAATACAAATATTAGGCCACAGAATGTTTTTTAAACCAAAAGAAGAGACTAGGTCATCATAGTATTCCGTGAAGAAAAAATAAGAAAGATTTAACAAAAAAACTAGACATGTTTACATTCATTGTACAACGATATAGACAGACTGTGTACACAATATACTTATTTACATTCTAGCATTTTCTAACAAAGGTCAAGATTGTAAAATAATATAGACAGTACCCAGAGCTTATGAGCAATCCTATGGACAGTATTATATTACAGGAAAAAAATGTAACCTATGAAATGCTGTTCCACTCATCCAGTGACTTAGACCTTTTTGGACTAAGTTACATTTTATAATCTGTTTACACTCCACCCGATTAAGTTTATGTTGGCTGTTACCACCTCGTGTTTGTGGGGACAAGACATCAATTACTTGCCGTGGACAGTCCTGTTTTTATGTTGGAATATACGTGATTTTACTTTTTTGCTGATTTGCCCAATGTATATTAAGTTGCATATAAAGTTAATAGAATACACAACGTTAGAGGTGTTACAGTTGGGAAGAAATTCAAGATTTGGTGGACATTGTCATAGTCAAATGTTTTGGTGTTTACTGTCTGATTGCATGCTAGGCAGGTACCACATTTATAATGGCTATGTATAAGGGGCAGGCTAGGGAGTGGATATATCGTATTGCCTTTTGGTATGACGTCATGGGCTCTTACTAAATGATTTTTGATGTTGCATCCCCTTTTAAAGATGAAGAGGGGTGTGGTGATGACCAAATTGGTGTGAGCTATGAAGTTCCAATAATTTTAATGATTTTGGTTAGTTGGTGATGGAACATAAGGTGGTAACATAAGTGATTCTGTTCATTGGAATTTTATTTTTAGTTTCATGAAGACATTCTCTGTGTGTATACCACACATGTTTCAAAGAGCTTTTTACAAGCCTTAAAGGATAACCTCTTTCTATACATCGGGTAGAGAGAGTGTCTGCCTCTCTCAGGAAATCTTCTTTATACTTGCAATTTTTGCGGATACGCAGGAACTGCCCATAGGGCAGACCATCTTTTAGTGCTCTCGGAAGGAAGTTGAAATACTGTAATAAAGTTATTCTTTCTGTAGGCTTATGAAATAGTGTGGTATACAGTTGATTGTCTGTTGTTATGACGGTGACGTCAAGGTAGTTAATTTCTGTATTACTCTGATGTTTTGTAAATTTCAAATCTGGTTGTATTCAGCCATTCACAGAAGAGTATCAGTTCAGGTTCAGAACCCAACAAAATCATCAATATATCTTTTACAAATGCAAATCTGGTGCATGAAGGAATTGATGACATTTAAAATGTGTTTGGTTTTAATATTTTCAACAAACAGTATTGCAAAGTTGGGAGCGAATACCGCTCCCATGCAAATTCCTATCTGTTGGTGGTCATACTTTTCTTCAAACAGCAAGTGATTTTTAGTTAAGGCAATTTCAAGTAAAGAGATTGTGAAATCTGTGATTACTGCAGTGGGTGCTGTTCTGGAATCAGATGGTCCCTTATGACCTGTATACCTCCCTCTTGGGGTATATTGGTATACAATGACTCTATGTCTAGAGTAACCAAGATCTCTGTTTCAGGATTGAAGGTTTCCATCTCAATATCGATGAAGTGGGTAGTATCTTTGACATAGGTGGCTGTTGTAGGAACTATGTCTTTTATAAAGAAATCAATTTAGCATCTTAATGGTTCTAGAATTGACCCACAACCTGACAAAATAGGTCTACCAGGGGGATTTTGCAGGATGTTTCCTGTGTTGGTCCCACCCTGGGGAACGTGTGCTGCACAAGTAAATCCAGAAATATGGAGACACCTAGATGGATGAACCAAGGCAGAGATCGTACAGACACGGAAAGGAAACCACACAGGATGCAAAGCCACAGGGAGTCAAAGTGACTTGCCCAAATCACAGTAAGTTGAGTGTCGATGCAGAGCCTCAAGCCCGGCTCCAGGGGAGGACATTTGCCGAAACCGACAGGCAGCATCCACTTATACTGGCAGGATGCGAACCCAAGCCCCGCGAGAAGCCTCCACCATAAGGGGAGACATTGGCAGGTGAGAAGCTGCATGGGCCCCAAAGCGTCAACGGCTAGGCACGCAATAAACACATCAAACCAAGCCAGATCCCCAGTGGGACCGTAAATTTTGCTAATAAATAACAAATGTTGAGCCCATGCTGAGGGTCGAACACCGGTCCCCCAGCTCACAAGTCAGCAGCATGAACAGCCTAGCCCCGCCCCAAGCAGCCCAGCCGCCAGTGGGGAACTGAAAAGAATGGCTGCGGATTACTGAAAGCACCCGAAGGTACTGTCGGAAACGTCTCCCACCCTGGGGGAAAGAGAGCGCATCACCATTCCAGAACAGCAGTCCCAATTCCCAGCGCAAGTACCGCAAAGCAGCACCGCGCACACTCCAGCCTCCAAAAGGCAGTAAAAGAACGCGTGAGAGCGCATAAATAAACACCGCATGTAGGCGGAAAACGCCACTGACCCTGCAACGCCGCACCCCAGATGCTCAGCACGGGAGAAGCAGTGCAAAGGCATACAAATATGCTGGGCGAAGTGGACAGGCAGCCGCCCCCCATCGCTCAGCACAGGAGCGACGCCAAAAAACAACTGCCGCCCCCAATGAAACATACAGTTCAAACAGAAACAAGAAGGGAGCGGCGGCGGAAGTAAACGGGGACGCTTGAGCAGACCCCAGAAAATAAAAAAATATATACATTACCGAGGCCGGAAAAATGACCACCGTCCTCGTTCAGATGATGGGTGTTCTGCAGGAACACAGAGAAAAAAACAGGATGTTTCCTGTGTTGGTCCCACTTTTATAGGCCAGGTGACAGGTACTTCCTGTCAGGCGGCCATATTGGGTGAGGACCTTTTTAATTTATGGGTAAATGCTGTGTCTGGAACACGGGGTGCTCCTTTGTGACTGTGACGAGGAAGACGGACGAGGATGGTAATGGGATATGTCTTCTCCTTGCCATACTTTCTTAGGTTTTTTGACACCTTATTAGATTTTTTGTGGTGTTCAAATTTCAGAAAATCAAGTATGGTTTTTTCAAGCTTTTCAAATGCTGGTTTTGCATCAGCCAAAGTCATGGATTCAACTGTGACTTTCTCAATTTCAAGGCTGTCTTCAATTTATTGTTTAATATGCTCAAGATTAGTGTCAATGCCTAAAACCATACAATGTCTTGAGCATGTAGTGGCTATATGGCTGAGTCTGTGTCAAAACTTGGGATCGAAAAAAAGATAGCATGTATGTTGCGTACTTGAAGTCCTAATGGGATTATATCAGCTTTTAAGTATTCTGTCAGCATACAGGCATGATGCTCGGTATGAACATGTTTCTTTTTACACTTTTCTAACTGTGCAAGTTGATCAACTGTGGCTGTATTAGCTGTTTCAGTGGGGATGTTGGTTTGGAATAACAATGGGCTGCTGATTAATCTAGCTATATATTCCTCTGTATAGGCGGATAAGTCTCTATTGGACATGTTTTACACACACAGTCATGTGGCTGTCTGTGAGAATTGGGACATATACACATATAAACAAGAAATGACAAATAACAAGTAGAACCTATAATTAGGGCTCCCAGTTTTATGGTATTTATTTTTTTGACATTTCCGTCTGTATTTATCCATTTTTATTTCAGGTTTTGTAAGACAAATGAAGCAAAAATAGTAAATTTCCACATTTATTTAAACAATAAATGTAAATTCTTCTCTGAATGTATGACCGATTTCGATAATATGAAGTCCGACAGATGATAATTCACTGCACATTAATGAAATATGAAAATTTTAGTATCAACCTTTTGCATATTAACTGAAGTTAAAGTCTTATAACAATAATTTCTTTATTTTGTAACCACTTACCTGTAAATCTACACCGCTATTGGCCTGACAGTCATGACCGACAGTGTTCAAACTCACTCAAAAAAGAGACTAATTGCCGTTTTTGTCCACATTTACATATAAATGCATACAGGAAAATAAATGGATTTCTGTCTGTATTTATCTGTAAAAATCTGTAAAAATAAAACCTGAAAACAGGGAGCCTTACCTATAATATATATCCGTAAAAGGTATTAGTACGATAATAACCCTTGCAGTTCAGCAACTGCGCTTAACAAGTACATGAGAACAAGGGTGACCCCATAAATGTAGAGAACCTCGGGTAATGTAATATGTTTCTATAAAAAGTGGTTCACAAGAAATAGATCTCTTTAGTAGTTTCACCAGCCGGGAAACATGAGTAGCATACGCAATACTTTTTACAGGCACCTAATGACACATATTTCCAGAGCAAAAAAAGAAATGTATTGCCTAAAATATCCTTACTTTTTATACTGTAATCAACAAGAACTAGTGCTCATGCATTTCAATGAAGGGAAGGAGCAGTGGGGTGTGATTAATGGAGTAACAAACAGTGCATCATTTATAAAAAGACAAATGACTCCTATCTTGATTTATTCTAACAATATAAAAGGAGTCTATTTAGGTCTGCTTGTCGATGATGTTTCAACATTCGTTATTCTGAGGTCATAATCAAAAAAAGAATCTAACAAGGAATATGAAAACAAAAAACAGACCCTCTATTGTGTTTAGATATATATATATATAAAACTGTTAGGTCACTTGCCTCTATAGGGGCCGAGAGCGACATCAAATGATCAAGAATGAGTTGTCAAAGAGCCCGTATGTAAGGGATCCTGAAAGTCACTGGCATCTGATCGGGACAAGGGCTGAGAGCCTGTATCCTCATGGCCAGCCGGCCTAAGGTGGAAACATCAATATGACTAGATGCGGCTTGGACGGTAGTTGAAAAAGGGTCATTTTTTAAAACCCTTATAGCCCAGTAGAGTGAAGTAACGGTGCAAGAAATCAAAGAAATCAACAACAATGGTGCTATGGCACCTCAAAGGAGGTGGTAATATATTCCAAAAGGGTAGATTTTGCTTTGTGAATGTAAAAAAAAAGTTTGTTTAAGAGTAAGCCCAACCAACTGCGTATTAGTGGGCCAGCGGGTGGGTGCAGTGCATTTTCATTTATTTAAGAGGGGGGTGGGCGACACTGCCTCACACCCCAGAACTCTGTTTGCCCTGATACATCATAATAAATGCAGTGCATGATAACACTTTCTTCAGTGTCAGGCTTTAATTTTTCACCCTTGTTGGTGCAGCCAGTGCTGTGTATCTCTAGGCACGTGTTTCAGGATAATTGTCCTTCTTCAGTAGAGAGCAACACTTTTTTGGGCGGTGCTGGAGATGCTGCCCAAAGTCTTTTCAGATCACAGTACCACTCGCATGCACTACATTTATTATGATGCATTGGGGCAAACTGAGTGCTGGAGTGTGAAGGAGTGTGCACCCACTCCCCTCCCATTTTCATTTATTTCATGTGCTTGGGTGGGGGGGATGAGGAGTGGGGGGAAATTAGGCACCACCATTGGGAAAAGGAGGAGCCTTCTTGACACAGAGCATGGACAGGTATCTCACAAGCTAAACTCCAAATAAGGCCCCTAGTCTGGTATTTCATATGAAAGCTTCATATATCTCAGTTTAATTTCTTCAGCTTGAGTATGGAAGTTTTGGGCATATTTGAACGTGAATATTTTTATCGATAGATATGATCTTTATCAACAAGTAAATACCAATGTTAAATATCGTTGTCACCTAAGACTGCCATAGTGGACATTGCTCAAAACAATTATCCAAGAACAGAGAAGTAAAAGAGATTTAGGTAAATGAAAATGTTATTGCCCACTTCTACTCAGTGGAAATCATTCCAGCTCCTGTCATATTTTAATTTGAATAGCTAGGTAGGGAGGACCTGTCAATTAGAGCATTCGCTTCATTTAAGAAATAAGGTAGAAAATGAAATTGAAATAGCTTTGAGCAGTGTTTAACACAAATATTGGGTACCTCCACATAGGTCCAATTAAGATGATTTCATTTTCTTTTAGTATTGGAAAACATTTATACTTCTAATCAAGATGAACTCTTCTTCAGTATTTGATTGTTTTTTAAGGTTGTACTATGCTTTCAATTCTATGCTGTAATTCTATGTATTTGCTTATTTAATATATGTAAAGTATTTTGCTATGTGTATCGCACTTGATTTTTCTGTACTTGACTATCCAAAAAAGATAAACATAAAAAATTTACTCTGTTCTTCTCATCAACACTTAAAGCAACATAACATGTGTATTTGTAAAGCACACATTCACCCAGAAGGGTATCTTGATGCTGAATAACAGACATTTTTGTTACCCAACTCAATGGTACTCATATTATCGACCTCAGAAGGATAAAAACCTAAATGGACCCACCAAGATTTGAACATGTGACCATGAGGACAAACACAGGCCCCTGCAGTGGATGCATTAGTCCACTAAGCCACCAGACACACCAATCTTTAACCCCTTCCATGCTCATGACGAGCTCAGCTCGTCATGAGGCACAGTGGAGCTGTGCTTATGACGAGCTGAGCTCGTCATGAACAATGGTAGATCTGGGAATCCAGCACCGGGGGGAAAACCTCTAGCAGCCAAGGTGTTAATGAGGTATGAATGATCTTTTTGGATTTTGTTGTAACATTTTTGTCTTCTCAAATATAATCTTATTTTTGCATATTAACACACGAGAAATATTAACACAGTTAAGCATGACTAACACTCTCTACAAAAAAAAACAAATGAACTGATTTGCACCTCCTCGTGCATCACCTTGAGCATTTCAAAGCCCACAAGAATACCCATGTACTCTCAGTACCCTCAAGTACTCCAGACTCTGCTGTCAAGCCTCGCTTACTCTTGCAATGCCCACAATAGGTCATGGAGCAAGAAATACGAAGATTGTTGTTAGCTGCCAGGCAAGGGTATCGCTGCCCCAACTTTATGAGACTCTGGAACTCCTGTCCACTCAAATGAGGATGGTGCCTTATATATGTCATAACCGACAATTTGCGCGTACACCAGCATCACTGTGTGAGCAGCACAGAGGAACAGTGCTTTGTGGATTGAACGACAACCTGCAACATAATTCCTTTTCCCATTATGCACGTCATCACTGTACTTTTCTGAATAAGAATTTAGGCACTTGGTGGGGAACATAGATATCTGGATGTACGTAGGTAACATCCCGGTGCAAGCATTACAAGTAATATAGGGGACAAAGATATCTGTTATTGTGTTTCAGAATTTTTATACTGCTACTTGGTACTCTTGCTGACTGCTCTAACAGCCATGGACTGTTTTAGTTTTTAGTCAGCCAACTGAAGGACTGCATGGTGGGCTTCCTCCTTACTTCTTTCAACTTCCTAAGGGATTCTTGAGCCTTCTCTGCTACCCTCTTTCTTGGCTCTGCTACCTCACCTTCAGGAACTTATACCGCCACATCTAATATCTTCCCATTCTCTTGCTCCTCCTGCACCTCGTTCCCCATAGGGGGCAACTTAGGTGCCCTAGCAGCAAGCTCTTAATGTCGAACTCATCATCATCATCCGAAAAACTGTGTTTCGGTCATAAAACCATAAAAGTACAGGTGCAATACAGCTCATCCAGGTAGATTAAAAATCTGACAATATACATTGTTAGGCTAATAAAAATATTAGTCGCCCATGATTTAGAAAGTTTCATAAACACACAGTGCTCAATACAGAACAACACAAACCTTTGCCTGTTCCAAAGTAAGCGACATGGTCCGCTATGCTGCCTTCAATCTAGGGATGCGCTACGCTTAAAACCGCTAAATATTATCACTAAAATATGACCAAACAATCAGGTTAAAACAATGTAAGAAACTGTCAAACCATATACAAGGTAATGACGCTATCTCCCTCTTTCAGCTTCGTAAGGGACTCCTGAGCCTTCTCTGCTACCCTCTTTCTTGGCTCTGCTACCTCACCTTTAGGACATAATACCTCCACATCTAATGTCTTCTCATTCTCTTACTTCTCCTGCTCCCCATTCATCCCATGGTCCATCGTGTGTGTCCCAGCAGCAGGCTCCTAATGTCGCACTCAGAATGGATAGCAGCCACTCTTCTGCATGATCAGAAACGAGAAATGAGGTGAGCCTCGTTACATGTGCCTTCTCCCCTTCAAGGGTGTCTACTCGCTGGGAATGTTCAGGCCCGGACTGGCCGTTGCGGGCACCGGGCAATCCCCCGGTGCGCCGCAAGGGTGGGGGCCGCTTTTGGGCCCAAGGGGCCGTTTTTGTTACAGGGCCGTTTTTGCAGCATAGCTGCAAAAGCGGCCCTGTAACAAAATCGGCCGAAAACCGGCCGTGGCAAAGAGCTCGGCGGCTCCCCCAGGGGGCCGGCAGAGCACTTTGCCAGGGCCGGTTTTGGTTCTCAGTCCGGCCCTGGGAATGTTAAAAACATGACCCTACCTCAGCCAATAAAAAGTACAAGCAAATTAATTATTATGAACCCTGCTAGACGTTCAACTCAGGAAAATACACAAACTCTAAAATCACAGAAAACTGTGACATGTCAAAACAAAGTAAATGGTCAAAACCCACAATATCAAAATAGCTAAATTTCTCAAGAATGAAACTGTCGAGCAGTCTAAGCTTTTCCTAGTTAAAAAAGTGTAAATATATACCAAATGACAGACCAAACAAGTTTTTCTCCCTCAAATAGTAAACCTGCAATAAAACAAGCAAGATGTAACAAAAAAGCAAACGAAACCCACAACAAAATAAGATTTGCAAACAAAAAGAAACGCAATAGTAAAATGTTCCCTGGAAGATAACCGCAAAAGAAATGCATACAAACTTCCGTTCCCAAAAAACTATTTCGTTTGCTGAATCTATCTAGCCTGCCCTTTTGCAGTCATACAAAACCTTCAGAGGAAGCAGGAAGTGACCATGAATATTTAAATACCCGAGGCAAACTTGCGTTTGGCGAAATCGCGTGAACCTCGCATAGATTCTCAAAACTCACGCCCCTGGTGTGCCCGAACCGGAAATTAATTTGGAGGATTCAAATACCCAATGGCCTGCCCCCACTAAGGGGTTTGAGGTAAAAAAATAATAATTAAGTTTCTCATGGCCTATTTGTGTTTAAATTGCATCTATATAGCGCTTACTACCCCTAAAATTTAAATGTAACTGCTTTATTTTTATTTTACCCAAGTTTATTGCCATGGATGTTAATTTCAGAGATAATACCCAGTCACACAAACGATACTTCATAAACTGAACAGTTAACACCCAGCAACCCAAAAATATAAGATGCAACAAAGGAGTATTTCCGGCAAATTTTCAGCTTCAAGAGAAGTGAATCAATACTTAGTTAGCAAATTATCGGAAGACCATTAGGGCCCCAGGAGATCCTTCAATTAGTTGATGAGCTGACTATTAACGAGAAAGGCAACAAGTGGGGTGCCTGAAGCACACAGATACCAAATGAGTTCCCTAATTAGTGTCTGACAAGTCTCAAGAGATCGAAGCCAGTCTGTGAGGAGAAACTGCCCGGCAGTAGTCAGGTTGATTGCTTCCTGTACACACTGGAATACTATTCTTTGCTACCATGTTGGACACAAAGTGGTACCTATTAACCTGGTGATGTGATGGTTTGCACTGAGAGGAAATAGTCGCGTGGCTGTGACACTGTACCCGGAATGTCAAGATCTAATGCGCCCTCTTCTACTCTAGCAAAATGTATTTATTTGACGAGTTTTGTAAAGCGTGGATATGACCCTTGAGTATCAGAGCACTGTCTCAAGCTGGAACATGAGCAAAAAATGAACATAAAACCTGGACAAAGTATTACAAACCATTTGTTACTCATTTATGAAGCAATATGCGGTTCCTCTAAAGATTACCTTCTGGGGGCCTGAGATGATCCAGTTCAAAGTACTTGGGTAAGCATTGTTTTTGGGCATTCTGCTGGGATGTATGTGTAGGTGACGTATGGTCAAGGTGTCATCCCTGAAGCAGGGTAACCGGGTAATTATGTAAAGACGTTGTTCATTAGGAGGTCATTCTGGGGAAAAAACCTTTGACTCCCTGCACACCAAATTGTAACTGTATGTATATAAAATAAGTAAAATTATCTAACGCAAAAACAATATTTGTGATGTGAAAAAACAAGTGTAAAGTGTGTTAAGAAGTGTAGCAACAACAGCCCTCCCATTACATCCAAGTTTCAGTAATCTGTTTTCAACCGGGCTTCTCTCACATATCACTCTGCATAGCACCACGCATTCGAGAGGCTCCTGCTATAATAAAAACATTTCTTTGTAAACGTGACCTACAGCTCCATGCAACTTTGTTTGCATAGATCAAATTGCTACACAAAAATACATACAAAGTTTATTATTTTGATACAACTAACCAGAATGGTAGGTCAAGGTGTTCCCCATGGCTCAGCGATCAGCCCCATCTTGTTTAACCTCTACCTCTCCCCCC
Source organism: Lissotriton vulgaris (assembly GCF_964263255.1). Lineage (NCBI taxonomy): Eukaryota > Metazoa > Chordata > Amphibia > Caudata > Salamandridae > Lissotriton > Lissotriton vulgaris. The sequence goes on along the minus strand of NC_141697.1, from coordinate 512,676,130 downwards.
TGCTCAAGCTGATTAAATCTTTTGGTATCACGGTAATAAATTATGCAGATGACACGCAACTTATCTTCTCTCTTGAAGGTAAGGATGCCTTCTCTACAGAGACCTTCCATCGCTGTATGCTGGCCACGGCGGGCTGACTGAGGGATAATGCCCTCCAGTTTAATGGAACTAAGACAGAGGTTCTACACTGCTCACTAGATAAAATCCCGCGCCCTCTGCCCGATGATTTCTGGCCCTCCACCACTAAGGTCATTGTCGAGTCAGCTGGCGCTGCTCGCAATCTGGGCGTAATGTTTGTTCCCCATCTACAACTGGATGCTCATGTGAATAAGACTATTGGCACTTGCGTGATGCTGCTAAGAATGCTCCGTAAAATTCTCCCCATGTTACCTCTGTTGGCGAGACCTGAGGTAGTGCGTAGTATCATACTAAGTAGGTTAGACTACTGTAACGCACTACTTCTAGGAGGCCCTAGCTCTCTGATAAGACAATTGCAGCAGATCCAGAATATGGCAGCCAAGCTGGCTCTTTCACGTGCGCGCTCTGCATCGTCATCTTTGGCACTTAAAGACCTTCATTGGCTGCCTATACATCAGCGGATCTGCTTTAGCGCTTCCTGCATTGTCTTCAGAGCACTTCATGGACTGGGACCTATTGCTCTTCAGAATAAATTTAAATGGTATTCCACAGCTAGGCCCTTACGCTCTTCCTCTGCTTTCTTGGTTGGGGTCCCTCGCATTCAGAGGATGCGAATGGGTGGCCTCTCCTTCAGCTTCACTGCTGCTAAATTGTGGAATGCTCTCCCACTCTCCTTAAGGAAGTTGAATGAGCTGACTCATTTCAAAAAGGGTCTGAAGTCCCACCTCTTTCCTAGGGCTGTGTGATTCTCCTCTGCTTGTGTTGTGATTTGGAGTCAAAGCGCCGGGATACCCTTTGGGTGACAGTATGCGCTATATAAGTATGTCATACAATACAATATTTGGAATGCAACATTTTGTAAAAAAAATATATTCTTTGATTGGTAGCTGAGTTACCATAAGTGCAGATGAGTGCCTATATTTTTTTAATCTGGTTTTGTAGGTATTTTTACTACTTTATTAAAACATATAGAGAGTAGGTTTTGGCTGCATCCAAAGGAAAATGGCTCTTTGACCTATTGCTATTGGCTATTGATGTATCTTTCCACCTTCCAGGAAGTGCTGCCTTTGTAATGCACGAGGACTAATATACATCCGAAAAGTCAACTCAATCATAGTGATGTTTGTCACATTCTTTATCGTCTCTCTACATACTATACAGAAATATTTTTTCTACTTTTTCCTCAGTATTAGAAAAGTCAATAAGGCACGCATTATTGTGATAATATGTAAAACACCATTTCTGCATGCAGCACATGTAAACTGTACTTTAAATACTTATATTTAAATGCATCGGCACATTAAAGCCAGACCAAGTAGCTTTGCCAATGCTTGTTTCATATGAGGGTTCACTGTAGTAATATTTTGAGATTCACAAGTGAGCTGCCAACTGGTTTGTGATGAAATATGGATAATGTGCGATGTATAATATATATACTTGATAAATTAGTGCTCCAAAATTATTATCACTTCATCACCTACAAGTCATTAAATACAAATACATTTCGTAGGTGGCAGTGCATATAAAATTTGGCCCTGGATACTGATACTACATCTTCATCCACAAACATGCAACAAGGACTAAATGTGATGGAAAATGAAACTCTTTAAAGTACTTAATTAATGAAGAGACACAAATAGTCACAATTCACTTGTACTCTCGTGCCCACCACCAAGAGGCCTACATGTTGAACTTTCCAGTGTTCTATGAAGCTTCTGGACCTTCCACTGTATGCATATACTGAATTCCAGACTCTTGAACACGATTCAGAATTTCCAGTTCATTCCCGTTTTGTGAAAGCCGGTCTGCTCTTGCTTAGAACTCCGACACCTAGAATTCCCTGCTCACTGCTTCGTCTCCACTCTTTCAAGCCAAGGATGAAAGGAGGAATGCAGCACATATGTGGCTGGCAAGTGATAGCCTGAGCACACCCAAGGCATGTGATTACTTTGAGATTTTTATGCCCCAGTTCCCCTCAGTCTTGCTTTGGTCATTGTAGCAATGTTCCCGTAAGGCCGAACCACTGTTTCCTGACTGAGCTCCTGAGTTTTTTTAGTGCTTGGTTTGCTAGCCTTATTCCTTGATTTCTAAGCTGTAGCTAATCCTTGTTCCTAAAGTAGCCCTGCTTGCAGTGTGTTGTAAATATGATGGTGATAGATGACAGGATACTTCTTGTTGATTACAGGTAGATTTATTATAAGACACAGCTGAGCACACAAACCTCGCCAGCTGACCAGACCACCAACTGACACTAGTGGAATTCTCCAGGTAGAAGTCAGAACATACATTGGCTATGTGGTAGACAGAGAACAAGAAAACACAAAGAAAGGACTAAGACAAAAGACAACCATATTACATGAAGAATCAATGTACAACACATCTCCCTCCTATATAGAAAAGAAAAGAAATAAAGGAAAACAAAGATTACAATACAAGAGACTGCAACGACAACCACAAAGACAAAAGAGTATCCAGAGACACAGGATGAAGAGTGAAGAGTGAGGTGAAACAAAACACTCAAACAACCAAACGACACCTACCCCATGTTGCACAATAACAAGATACACAACACCAATTAAGAACCATACCAGGTATCCGAAATATCACTAACCCCAATAACACACAACAGGTTGCACAGGGTTCACACCCTGGAACTTATACACCAACATGCCCTACATAGGGTATACCATGGGTACCAACTGGCCCCACACCCTCCCCAAAGAAGGGTACACCATTGGGTAAAAGACACCGCCATAGGAAAGTAGAGCCACAACAGCTCTCAAAACACTTTCCACACTGACCCCCAAAACGCTCAAAAGGTTAAACACACCAGGAAAAAAACACATAAGCTCTCCTAGATAGAGTACATCGGGGGAAATGGCCCTGCAGACTAGAATGAGGCACCAGATGTCAGTGCAACCTCATAATAGAGAATACAAAAGGAGAACAGACCCATGAAACCGTCATCACATACCTGGTGTTGATCTAGTTCAAGCATTCTCATATCACAATCATGCAACATTTACTAACAAACTCGGTGACCTAACCACCAACAACACAACAAAACAGGGTGACAACAAACGCTGCAATGAGGCTGAAAACACCACGCTCCTCCACTGAGTCACACGGAGATTCTATCACGTCATCAAAACTGAAAATGGCATGGTGAAGAGCGGATCAGCTCGAGACAGTAAGCATCCAAGCAGTGGCAACAGTCAAACTAATTTTTTTTTTTTTAACTACGTAGCAGACTCCCTGTGGGACAACATGAATCTTGTTTTTCCCTTTCTTCGTATATGTCAGTGGATATCTCATTTTCTGGAAGCATGGGTGTCCAACATGCAAATGAATTCTCCGTTTAGGCAACAGCTTTAGACATTGAAGTAACAGGCTCTAATTAATCACATCACTCATGTTCAACAGTCTCTCTTAAATCATCAATAGCAGAAGAGAAATTCCTTGAACAAATGCCTGCAAATTACCAATTTCTTTCTTTTAAAAAGGCTTTCACAACGTTGGCAATTTGTTTTGTTCTTAAAAGGCTGCAGATGGTTGAGATGTAATTTTAAATAGCATTAGCTGTTGCATGAGACTGGATTCATAAGTCTTTAAAGCTTACAAAGCTAGTTTCTTCAGTTTTCCTAGAGCGGGTTACTTAATGGCTTTATTTCTCTACACCTTACTTTTAACTGCGGTTGGGTGGTAAGAAGTCTTTGTTTCTTATTGCGCAGTGCTGCCAGGGATAAATGATGGACTCACGGTTCTTTAGTTGCTTTAGTTTCCTTTAACTCTCCCTCATTCATGTAGTTTCATGCTTCTTTTGATAATGTTACTGGCAGCAGATAGGTGGACCGCAGTGGGTTCTTTTCGCGAGGTGTAGCTCAGGCTGTGTTAGATGGTTTCCTCTCTGGTCTGGTCAGCAGAAAACGTCGCCAAAATGTTGTAAATATGATGGTGATAGATGACAGGATACTTCTTGTTGATTACAGGTAGATTTATTATAAGACACAGCTGAGCACACAAACCTCGCCAGCTGACCAGACCACCAACTGACACTAGTGGAATTCTCCAGGTAGAAGTCAGAACATACATTGGCTGTGTGGTAGACAGAGAACAAGAAAACACAAAGAAAGGACTAAGACAAAAGACAACCATATTACATGAAGAATCAATGTACAACACAGTGCTCCCTTGAATTCTGAGCCAGTACTATTTTAGTGCAACCTGAACTCTCTCTCCTTCTGTATTTAACTTTTTGCCTGTGCCTGCTTTCTTTCACCTTACCTTTGTCCCAGTTTCTAATTTACAACCTTCTTTTTCCTGCTGTCTTAGCTTTCAGTTCCCTTGGTGTTTTCTTGCTTTCTGCCTAGTGTGCCCTTTGATTTCCCTTCTTTCCTGTTAAGCACGCTTACTTGCTAGTTTCCAGTCTATTGCGGTTGTGTATTTTAGTTCTCCGCCCTTGCAGTTACCGCCTTACATGTTCCTGTTTGATCGCCAGGATTTGGGGGCACGGCCGACACACTGTGGCTATTGTTTTGGGGTTTTATAACATCACCTTAGGTGTCAGCCCCACAGATCCTGTCTTGGCATGTGTATCCTATTTGTGGGTATTTGCAGTCAGTGTCAACAGCAATTGTGGGTGAGGAATTTACTGAGCTTCAGCCTTATCTTGTGGAGCTCCTGAGTGGTTTACCCCACATTCCCTTCATTGTTAATTTTGTTATGTATATGCCTTGCGCATCCATCCTGGTTGTTAGTTATTCTGAATGCCAAATTGCCTCTTGATTGTCTGTTCTTTATGAGTCTTGACATTCTTATTCTCTTGTGTAGAGCTTCCCTTTTGGGTCCCCTTTCTCCTCTGACTCTCTTTGTGATCTTGGATTACTCTGTACCCATATTCAGCTTACTTACTTTTTCTACTCTGCCGCAGATCCTTACCAGAGTTCCTGACACAAATCTCCTGCTTATCCATCATTTTACTGCTGTAAAAAAAGGTGTTCAGTGCTAGTGAATGTGCACATAGTGATAAAAGACCAATTAATGTAGTGTGTTAGAAAATCAGTCTGGTAAAGAAACCAAATAATACATAGATAGCCAATGCCATTGATGGATGTCAACCAATGACTACATCTGCCTGGGTTCCAGTTGCCATTTATGTCGACGGTGTTTCAACCCCAACCATGTAATGGGTCATCATCAGGACTGTAGAGATTCATGTGAAACAGCAAGCCATATACTAACAAAAATGAGAAGCCCATGTTATTAAGGGTATCATGCAAAGGAGATGTCTCATTTAAAGGTAAGCATACCAGTGGGCTACTTACTGTTTCTGATGCAGTGATATATAACCAAGTGTGAGACCATCACAAATGTGTAAGAAAATGAGAGAAATGACTAACTCAGATATGTGGTGTTTTGCACTCAAATAATCCACGAAACATGGAGAGAGTAAATTAAGAGGTAACGTTCAGAATCAATCACTGTTGAGTAAAAATTAAATTAAAAGGAATGAAAGGCCACATCAGGGTAATTCTTAAAGGTATTAAATGGCCTTTGACCTTCCATATCACTTGGATACCCTGACCCAGTGGTGGCTGTCAATATTCGCAATTGTCTCTGGTAAAGGAGACTTTAATACACAGGTGTTTCTGTTTGTGCAGGTGCTGTTGGTTTGGAGTGGTTTTAGCTGTCTTTCACTGCACACTTGTATCCTGAGGCAAAGTGGGCATATCTGATGCATAGTTGTTCTCTCCCATGTCTATCTCAACTTGCTTACGCGCCATAGTGCCTCCATCTTTCAACTGTTGTTGTGTAGGAAAAGGTAATGCTTATTGTTTCTTCATAATGGCATTACATTTACAACAGTGTGAATGGCATGCATAGTGCTTCAATCATCTCCTCCATGGGCATTGGAAGGAGTTCACTGGAAAGCATTCCGCCAGTTCCGTCTGCTTCTTTTCTCATGGCTGACAGTTTGTCCTTATTAGAAGACCTCATTCTGTAACAGCATTTTCTGATTTCTTTAAAGCTGTGAATTATCACTCTTACAACAGTTATCCTTTCCTGATACTAAGCATCATTTTTTTGTGGAATCAAGGGCTGCTAGGGAGGACTTTCCAAACAACTGTTATTGGTGGAAACACACTCCTCCACCAGTATCTCAAATTCAATATCAGAAAACATTTGTTTTCTTTCTGCGCCTATCTCCTTCTAGGACACATTGATTTTTATGGAGAAGGTAGATCCCATCATCCTGCTGACTTGTTAGCCAAAGCTTCAGTGTGTGAGTTCTCCTAGTGATAAATGTGCTCCTGCACCTTTCTTTCTTGGTTTTGATGTCATCAGTCTCTTATAAAGGGATATGTTTGCAATTTGAAACTGCCAGTTCATAATTTGCGATGGATAAGGAGTAACAATTTGGGAATTCAACATTAGAAATCACAAAATGGCTTAAGCAAAGATTAGTACTTATGGATTTGCATTTCCCAATGTGCGATTTGGTATTTTTCATTATTTGGGAATTGCAAATTCTTGTGTTAGTTTATCAGGCCCATCCTTCATCCTTGTGTAGCAACTTGGCTGCATTTAATCTAAAACATTGTTGAAAATGCGATAGCCAATATTTCCAGAAACCATAGCCAAGAAAATTGGAGAATTACCAACTGAAAGTTATAAAATTAAAGACAGTGCAGGGGCATAAGGTATTTCCTCAATGAGGAGACAAAAATACAGAGGTAGAGGAGGAAAATCAAACAATCTGAACACTTCCCAAAATAACACTGACCCTCAATTTTGACAAGAAGTAATAATTAAAAGGGGATGGGTTGTTTTTCTGTCCTTAGGCCTTGGGCAAAATTTCAGGAACTCGGATGATGAACAAAAGAATATCATAAGCATACACTAAGGGCCAGATGTAGGAGAGAAAATACCGGTCCGTAACGGGCGATTTCGGCCGTTACCGACCGGTATTTAGGAATTGGCATGTAGGGGCCACCATTTTACAGAATCGGTAAATTTACCGATTCGGTAAATTTACCGATTCTGTAAAATACCGAATCGGTATTTTTACCGATTCGGTAAATCCACATGTAGGTGACAGTCCTAAGAGTGTCACAGGCCCTTAAGAATCAGTATTTTACAAACCAATCCAATTGGGTGGTAAAATACCGAATTCAGGTGTGTATGAACATATGTGCATGCACACCTGTGCAATGTGACACACAGACATGCCCTTAGGGCATGTCTGTGTGCCACATGGCACACAAGTCCGGAATTGGGGTGCTAGAGGGTGTCAAAGTGACACCCCCTGCACCCTTGCAGGATTCGGTATTTACCGATTCGGCCATTGATTCCTATGGGCTTCATGGCCCATAGGAATCAATGGGCAATACCGATTCGGTATTTACCGAATCGGTAAATACCGAATCCTACCGATTCGGTAATTCTGAAAATCGAATTATCTACATCTCCCCCCTTCATATTTACCGACTCTTAAATACCGAATTGGTAAAATTTGGTATTTAAGAGTCGGTAAATATGAATTACCTACATCGGGCCCTAAGACCCTAAGTACTGCTCAGATGTTAAGGCTTGAGATTATGGTTCTTAATTTGAGCCCCTTGCTGCCTGTGGGGCCCGCCAAAACTCATTTTTGGGGATCGCACTTATTTTTCTATATTAGACTTTAACCCAGAGCAAGAGAGAGAAAAGACACAAACAGGGAATTCCTGCAAGCACCACTAGTCAGGACCAAAGAACGTGATCATGGCTGCAGAGTGGCTGCGGGGTGGCATCAGCACTGTTGGTCTCTGGGGGATGCCTGGCTTGAGGGGAGGCAGAGTGACCCATGAAAGGCTCAGTGGAGAAGGACTCTGCAGAAAGCAGAGCAACTGGAGTTTTGTGTTGGCATCGCACAACGCTGAGGCAGTGGACACCTAGCCAACTGCCAGCAGTATGGAACCAGTCGGACACAGCGGTTGAGGAGGGAAGCAGCCTGCAGCAGCTGTGGGGACGCCGGCGAGAAGCAGGCTGAGCAGCTTCGAACAGGTGAGACTGGTGCAGCCGTGCTTCTGCCTAAGCTCCTGGCCCCCATCCTGGGTGTGAGCGAGGACACCTGGTGGGCAGTGGAGGAGCCTGGGTGCCCGATTAGCCTGCCTGCCTGTTGCGACTGTGAATTTTAAATGTCTCCAGCATATGCTGTTGAGCACAGCAGGCCATAGAGCACCAGGGGAGTGCTGAAACAGGGCCAAACATTGTAGAGGGCATATTTGAACGCTGGACACACCGTGAATCATGACCAAGCATGCCCGTGGCTTAACACTAGAGTCTGGGATGCTGTTCTGTTGCTGCCACTGTTGGGGTACTCCAAGCCCCAGAATCCTGTGCTCTAAACACTCCCAGGAGAAAGGAGCCAACTCACGCTCAAAAAGCACCAACGAGTACTGCAGCACGGGACGCATGGAGCGGCAGGGAATCCCATAGAGCGGAGTCGGGAGCACCAAGTCAGCTTCAGGTTTACAACAGGGAATACTTGCATCTTGATGATACCATGAGTGAGCAAAGCTGCCCTGTGCAAGTAGATGGTACATTCTAAAATCCCGGGCCTCCAACCCCCTCCTTTCGTATGACAGAGTCATGGTTTTCCAACGTATTCTAGGTCGTTTGCCACCCCATGCTAACCTGATAAGGTGTGATCTGATGGTCTGAAAAAATCTGTCTGGAAGCGAGATGGGGATGTTGTGGAACATGTATAGGAACTTTGGATCAACTCCCATCTTCATCAGCACAATTCTACTGGACATGGAGAGCGGGAGCCTTATCCAGCATTCAATCTGAGCCTCAAGGTTGTGTATAGCTGAGTCATAGTTCAGCCTCACAATTTGTTCCGCATCTTTATGAATATGGATTCCCAAATATCTGAAAGAGTAGTGGCACCACTTTAAAGGGAATCTGCACTCCCATTTGGTAGTGCCCGTTGTTAAAGGGAGTAGCTCAGACTTGCTCCAATTGATACCCAAACCCAAATATCTACTAAAGCGAAGAATTTCTCTGATAAGGGGGTCGAAATTGTCTTGTGGGTGGCGGACATACAGTACAATGTCGTCCGCATATAGTGCGATGAGGAGGGGTCCTGTATTGAACTGGATGCCTCTATGAAGGTGTTTTTCCTGAAAGTGTCTAACCAGAGGGTCAAGGGCCAGTATGAATAGTAAAGGAGATAGAGGGCATCCCTGTCTTGTGCCATGTGTGAGAGCAAACGGAGTGGCTAGCGTGCCATTCAAGTGGAGTCTTGCAGTGGGAAAGGTGTAAAGCTACACCGTGAGGTCAATAAATCCCTTAGGGCTGCCCAGTTGTCTCATCAATGCCCATATGAAAGGCCATTCTAAGGAATCAAAAGCCTTTTCGGAACCTTTATCCCACTGGGAGGAATGCACAAAGCCCAAAAGGTGAGCCACTCACGGTCATGTGACCGAACATACTGGCAAAAGGCACAAATGGTTACAACAGGAAAAAGTAAATGTTACAAAAGTGCCATTTTCAGAATTATGCCTTAAAATATGACTTTACCATTAAAGAGGTTTTTAAATTACAATGCCTTTGATTTTAAACATAATATTCCTACCTGGTCTCAATCAAAAGGTAGCACTTATTTAATGTAATAAAGCAACCCAATGTAACTCCATGGGAGAAGTTGGTCTTACAGTAGCAAAAAACAAATCTAGGAGTTTTACACTACCAGAACATGTAAAACTTAAAACCATGGGGGAAGTGGTCAATCCACCAAAGATGGTGGCTGCAAAGCCCTGAGCACAACTCTTGCCTCTGCCAATATCCATAGTAATTCCTTCAAGCTGACCTCCTAGTCAAGTAGGACCTCTCTTGAAGCTCAGCTTACTGTTGTGGAGCTGGGGGAGACCCTGGTCCAGTTGCAGCCGGGAAAGCCACCTGGCCCCAGCAAGTTTCCAATGGAATTTCACAAAGTGTGTTAGTAACGGCTGGGGACTCCACTTCTGGAGTTTTTCCGGGAGACGCTGGAGGCAGGGACATTCCCTCCTGACCTGCATAACACAGACATAATGGTAATCCCGAAGCCAGGTCTGCCCGTAACCCACTGTATGTCCTATCACCATATCTTCATATTTCCCTACTCAACACGGAAGTAAAGATATGGGCTACAGCCCTTGCGAATAGGCTGCTGTGAATGCCAAGCACACTGGTAAGACCAGGTGGACTCATGCCCCACCGCACCACCGGACACAACATTCCCTGAGTTTATAATGCCCTGGTTCTATCGGATTGACCACCTGCGGTGTAGGCCCTGTTGCTAATAGACTTCCAGTGAATTGGGAATACTATTTTTTACCTGCTTATCAGGTTGAACTTTGGTACTCAATGTATTGGTTGTTTCAAATTACTATACACTGCTTCAACAGCAAAGATCAGAATTGGCCACTGTTAGAAATTGGGTCTCTAGTTGGCAGTGGTTTGCACTTTGTCCAAGTAGGGACCCTCACATTAGTCATGGTAAGGGAGTCACACAGCTAAGATAACCCCTACTCACCCTATTATAGCTTGGCACAAGCAGTCATCCTTATCTCAGAGGCAACATGTAAAGTATTTGTACATATACACACACACAGTAACGCAGTGAAAACACTACAAATGGAGTCCACACCAGCTTAGAAAAATAACCAATATTTGTCTGAATAAAACAAGACCAAAAAGACAAAACCCAACATATACACGCCAGGATATTACTTTTAGAAAGATTACTGTGAAAATATAGCTCCTAGAAAGCAGTAGCTCCACCCAGGGTTGTCTCGACATCGAGACAGGTACTAATGCAACAGTTCGGCGCCGACCACGAGAAGCCCGGTCTGGCTACGGAGTCACACGGATTCTCAGTAACAGTACCTTGAAAACTACGATAACAGACACTGCATGGCGTCGGGAGATGAGGCATCGTTGGCACCAGTGCAGCATCGGCTCCTTACAGCTGCCCAGGGTGGGTGAAGCTACATTGGCAGTGAGGCATCATTTCTTTATGATGATGCAGTGTCAAAGAGTTTGGGAGGTCAACTACATAGGTTATTGACTCCGTGAGGATGCAAATAAGGCGCTGTGTTGACAGGTGTTGGGGCCATGGTGTAAGTCAGGAATGTGCATCATGCTCTTCATGAAGGGTGCCCTCAGCTCTGGTGCAGGCAGCGGCATGGTTTTCGATGTGAATGTCTGTTGTCGAAGAGGTCAGGCCTATGATTTGAGTCAGGGCAGTGTGTTGTGCACTTCACAAGCAGTGCCCTTGGCTCCAGTGCAGGCACCTGCCTTGGTGACTAAGTTGGCGTTGATAAGTTGCTGTCATCGGCAACTCCAGGGCTGCGGTAAAAGTTGGGCAGTGCATTGTGCTCTCACAAGTGGTGCCCTTGGCTCTCGTACAGGCAGCGGCATCGTTGATGGCGTTGATGTTGCTTTTCTTGAGTTGCAGCACCAGCCACATAATTCCAAGGGCCCAGGAACTGGATTTGGCACCACTTGGCAATCAGGACAACCAGCAGAGACGTCCAGCTGCTCTTAGTAAGATGCAGATGAAGTCAGGACAATCAAAGACTTTCAATAGGAGGCAAGAATGCACAAGCCCTTGGAGAACCTTGGAAGCAGGATACAGAAAGCAAACTCCAGTCCTTTCACAGCCAAGACTGAAGCAGCAAGTGGCAGGCCAGCACAACAAAGCAACAGCCAGAGTGGCAGTCCCTCCTACAGCATCCAGCTCTTCTTCCTTAGTCCAGAAGTGTTCTGATTTTGGGGTGTCAGAGGTCCCATGCGTATACCTCTTTCTGCCTTTGAAGTAGGCAAACTTCAAAGGAACGCCTTTGTGGTGCACAAGGCATGCTTTTCCCTGACCTGGCTCCAGACACACTACAGGGGGTGGAGATAGCTTTATTGGAGGAAAGGCACAGCCCTATTCAGGAGTCAATGACAACTCCTCCCACCACTCTAGCTCGGGATATACAAATCACACTTCAGCTCCATTTGTATGACTGTTTAGAGTGAATGCACAAGAGCCTAACTGTCAACCAACCCAGACATGGATTCTACAGACAGGCAGCGGCACAGAATGGTTAAACAAGAAAATGCCCAATTAGTAAAAGGGGCATTTTTAAACAAGCAATTTAAAACCAACTTCACCAAAAGATGTACTTTTAAATTGTGAGTTCAGAAATCTCAAACTCCAAATCCCTATCTGCTCTCAATGAAAAATGACACTTAAAAGATATTTCAAGGCAATCCCCATGTTACCCTATGGAAGAGATAGTCCTTACATAGTGAAAAACTAAATTAGTAGTATTTCAATAGTAGGACACAGTAAAACACAACAGCACATGTCCCACTTCGAAATACACTGCACGCTGCCCATGGGGCTGCCTTGGGCCTACCTAAGGGGTCACTTACATGAAGTAAAAGGGAAGGTTTGGACCCGGCAAGTGGGTGAACTTGCCGGGTTGAAATGGCAGTTTAGAACTAAACTCACAGACACTGTAGAGGAGGTTTGAGGCATGTTTAAAGGGCTCTACATGTGGGTGGCACAATCAGTGACGAAGGCCCACTAGTGGCATTTGATTTACAGGCTCTAGGCTCAACTGGTGCACTTTAAATTTTTTTTTTTTTTTAGCATTTTCTTAATAAGCAATGGCAATGCACTGAGATCATTTACATTATTGTAAACAAAGAGGGTAGCTGAACCGTTCCTGATAGAGAAGATGCTGTGTATTAGGCGTGACCAGGGGTGTACATGTGGCACCCTTGGGCATCCATTTTGTTGGAAATATTTGCCTCACACACCCGAATGGGTGTCATGCTTCATCATCGGCGTTGCTCCTCGTCGGGGAGGCGGTGCAATCCCCGACGGGCTCACCTCAAAGAGGGGCTCTTTGACGGAGATCTTTTCTTCCAACAGCCTTATGGTGAAGTACGGGTATGTGGGAAATGGAGTAAATAAACTAAAAGGTGATTAAAATGTAGTAGGGGGTACCGAAAGTACTACTTTATTTTGGGGGTCTCCCTCTACAGTTAAAAACGTGAAGTCAACTTCCTAAGTACCACCAAGTTAAGTGTGGTGGGACTCGATGAAGTTGGATATTGACATGGTCAACATGTTTCTCGCACAAGGAATTGTCCGCGATTCTTCAGGACCTTGAAAATATGTAATATGCAGTCATTCAACAACATGCAGGTGTCATGTGTGTAAATGCAAGCACTATCGGTTTAGATTACCTCTGTAGTAATATCCTCTGCCTAAAGGTCGGGGATTATTCACCGCATGAGTGTTCGGCGGTAATAGAACATCGGGGGAGAGCCATAAGGTGTAGCTCCATCAGCCCGTGTTCCTGCTCAGTGACCTACCCGTCACCGCCGAGCTCGGATACATGGTTAAGCTGACAAGTTTGTCTTATTAGCACAGTTAGGGTCGTGAGTTATAAAATAGTTCAACACAATGAATTCTCACTCTGGCCAACCCAGTCATCCCACCATTACCTACAGGTATCATCATAACATTGTCAGGCCAGTTAGTCCCACAGTTTGCCACTAAATAATCCCTTCACCCAGGAAAACTTCAGAACCTAGTAATGCCTTAAGTGATGTAGTCCCCCTGTCCGCCTATCCCACTCCTGTCGGGACAATATCCTGCTCTTGCTGTGTGGAGGGATTTGTTTGCCGACAGACTAGGGAGGTTCTGAAGGGGCCCGAATGTCTTTAGGTCTCGAGGAGGAGGGAATAGTAGTGGCGTATAGTTCACTCTTTGTAGAGCACGATGCCAAGCTATGGGGCCAACTCTTAATCTTGGGCGAGTGTCTGCTTCCCCAGTGTATAGCGACTTCTCTTTTAGCCAACAATAGGCAAGTAGCCACAAATCTGCGAATTTTCAGAGGAACTTGGACTACATAATCCAATAAGGTTATTTCTGTCAGAGGCGCTATCGGCATTCCAACCATACTGCTGAGTGTTTTGTGTATGCCTGTCCAAAAGATATATATGAAAGGGCCTGTCCATGCGAGGTGGACAACATCAGCGTGTGGGGAGTTGCATTTCTGACAGCAGTGTGACCTGGTGGGGTCCATCCTGTGCGCTTTGATTGGGGTTATGTACATTCTACGTAAGAACTTAAAGTAGATCAGCTTGTGGCGGCTGTTGGGGGAGACATTGTCCGTGACTACGCAACAGGCTGCCCATTGCTCGCCCATTATGGGGTTGCCCAGATCCGACTCCCAGGCGCTGCATATCTTGTCGTAGTTGACTGGTAGTATGTCAGCACATGTCTTGTAGAGTCTGGATATAATATGGACCCCTCTACTACTTTCTATCACTGTTGTGAGAGGGAGAAGGATACAGGTTCAAGTCGGAATTCCGGGAGTTTAGCCTGCAATGTGGAGCGTAGCCTTAGTAGGATAAATCTGTCCATGAATATGATGTTAGGGAAGGTGGACTCGTCGTCTGGGTCAAAAATGTGGCCCCCTGGAAAATAAATCCCCCATTTTAGCAATGTTAAATTTAGCCCAGGTTCTTTGTACCAATTTTTCAGCAGTGATGGGAAGCCATTTGGCGTTGGGGAGTGGTAGGGCTGATAAATAAAGTGTTGGAGTGTTTGTGATGTATCAGAGTCGAGACCGGCTGAATGCCTTTGGGGTCCGGAGGAATCCCCGTGGGCAGTACGGCGGACAGGGTGTCCGGGAGAACAAAATCTGATTCCGGACGTAGGAAGGGGATCCTGGCGCCCGGGTGGTACCATGCTTGAGAAAAGCTACATTGTGCCATCAGATAGTACAGCTTCAAATCTGGGACTCCATACCCTCCCCTGCTACAGGGGAGCGTCATCACCTGCCAATGCACCCTGGGCTTTATGTTTCCCCACACCAGCTTGAGTAAGAGGGAGCGGAGTGTGCTAAAAAACTTATTTGTGAGAGGGATCGGTATATTTTGAAATAGATATAGAAATTTCGGCAGTATGTTCATCTTAATGAGGGCAACCCGCCCAGCCATGGATAGTGGGAGCTTAAGCCACGTGTCTACTTGTGTTTCTAGTTATAATACAGATAATCTGATCTGTCTCGAGATGTATGTGTACGCCCAGATACTTCACTGAATCTGAGCACCACTCCAGGGGGAACTCTAGGTCTCAGCGGGTTGTGCAAACTGTAAGGGGGAAGATCACCGAGTTATGCCAATTTATACCCAGCCAGTGCCAAACCAAAGAATCTCCCTAATGAGGTGGTCTAGGTTAGCCTGGGGGTCACAAACATATAATATGGTGTCATCGGCATACAATGAAACCAGTAGAGGGCCTCTGGTGAATTGTACGCCGCGGTGTAGATGTTTTTCTTGAAAGTGTCTGATCAGGGTTTCCATTGCCAAAATAAAAAGCAGAGGGGAGAGCGGGCAGCCTTGTCTTGTGCGGCGTGATAGGGTAAAGGGGGCCGATTCAGCCAGAGCCTGGCAGTGGGTTGATTGTACAGTAGGGCTGTGGTGGCGATAAATCCATTGGGCATCCCCATTCGCTGCATTATGGACAGAAAGAAAGGCCATTCTAGAGAATCAAAAGCCTTCTCTGTGTCCAGAAGCATCGCCGTGGTGGGGGTATCTGGGTTAATTCTGTGAAGGGTATTAAACAATGTACATAAGTTAAGTGTGGTTGAGTGGTGGGGCACAAAGCCAGATTGTGCGGGCGATATTATAGCCTCCATTAATAAAGAGAGGCGGCAGGCGAGAACCTTGGCCAAGATCTTGTAGTCGAGGTTTAAAAGCGACAAATGCCGATATGAGCCACACAATTGGGGATCCTTTCCGGGCTTAGGGAGTAGTATTATGACCGCCTCACGAAGAGTAGGGGGTAAACCATGCCTCTCCAGTGCTTCAGCATAGACCGCCAATAAACGGGGGATCAATAAATCTTTGTACGCCTTGTAGAATTCACCCGTGAATCCGTCAAAGCCAGGAGCAGTGGAGGAGGTAAGGGCAGAGATGGCTTCATCTATGCTATCCTCAGATATAGGTTCCGCTAGGAAGGCTTGCTTGAACTTTTCAAGGTATACCAATGCAATTTCTGACAAATAGGCCTCCTGATCTGTACGATCCTGCCCTAGTCTGGAAGTGTATAATGTTGGTTGTTCAGATGCTGTCTGTTGCTTGGTAATGTATGCCTTCGCGTACAGGGGTCTAATCATTTGGGCCAAGACCCGACCCGGGCGGTCAATCTCTCCATAGATCTTGGCGTTGTGGTATTTCCCCATAAAGAGGATTTCCCTCTTGGCAGTATCTCTATATTCCAAGACTAAAGTCATCCGTTGTTTGTCTAGAACCGGGCTCAATGTCTGCAGTTGTCTCACATCCAGGGCCCCAAGCTCCTTTTCCAGGCGTGCTAGGGAGCCACGAAGGTCCCGCAGAACGCCGGCGTTCTAGGAGATGCACACACCTCACAAGTAGGCCTTGAAACCTTCCCACAGTACCACCTCGGAGTCGACCAAGCCTGTGTTTATGAGGAAGTAGTCTTCTATTGCTTCCCATATGTCCTGCCGTAAAAACCTCATCCTCTAGTGCATGATTGGGGAAGCGCCACTGCCTCTCAAAAAACTCCGGGCGGGGAATCCTTAGGGACAGCAGAATGGGGGAGTGATCGGAATACGTTCTCGAGAGTGTCTGAAGGCCATGAAACCAGTTGGAGATCTCAGGGGTAGCAAACCAATAGTCGATCCTTGTCCACGTGTCATTGGGGCTAGTGTAGTGGGTATACATGGTATGTCCCGGTTCGCTGGCACGGCCCAAGTCAATCAGGGAGAGCTGGTCACACAAGGACCTCAAGGCCTTGCGCGCTCGGGGTTTGGCAAAATATCTATGAGGCCCCCAGTTGGCGGCAAAGTGGGCCGGGTCACCAGGGGAAAGGTGAGTCTCCTGTAAAAAAGCTACATCGACTCCATGCCTTAACAAATAATGGATCACTTGTCTTCATTTGCAGGTGTCATTCAAACCCCAGATATTCCAAGTGTCCAGTGTAACGCCCGAGGGGCCCAAGTTGTGACCTATCTGTGCCATGGTGTAAGGTTCAGAAGAAAGATGATGAGTATTAGACGCGTGTGTCTGCGGGGCGCAACTATGTGCATATCTGCTTTAGACCTAGTGCAAAGCAACAAAAAACAATCCCCTCCCACCACCCCCAAACCCAGCCTGCCCGCATAATCGGAGAGGCAATACCAACATTAACCAGCCATCGCATTGTACCATGAATGAGCTTAGCAGGGCGAAGAACCAACAATTAAGGTACATCCTGTGAACTTCTAAAATTCTACAAGGTGAACACCAATAGGGGGGGCGATCACTCTCCAACGGCATAGCGACATATTGAAATATATATTGCAAAATAAACCAGTCCCGAATATGAACCATGAGCACTCAAATACGCTGCTATCTCTGCAAGGAACACATCAAATCAATCAGCCGAGACCCGAGCCAGAGAACAAGTCCATGCTCGCATCTAACCCACTCTGCGGAGGAGAAAGTCTGTTTTTTTCGGAGGATGGTCTGTTGTATTTGTATGTACGGCAAAACTCCTGCACCTCTGTGGGGTTCTCAAAGTCCCGTGCTCGACCATTGACCTCCACCCGTAGTCTAGCCAGGGATAGCATCCCGTATTTCAGCCGTACGTTCCAAAGAGTCGCCTTCACCCTTGAGTACTTTCTCCTGGCTTCTTGAACCATGACTGTAAAGTCAGGATACAGAGACAGTTTGGAGCCCTGCCACAGTGTTTCGCCATGCTCCCGTGCCAGTCGTAGTGAAGTGTCTCTGTCTCTGAAATTCATCACTCGAGCAATGATGGGCCTAGGTGGGCACCCTGGGTTGGGTCTGGGGTCCAGAGATCTGTGGGCTCATTCCACCACAAACTAAGGGGTGAAGGCCTCCCTCCTGAATATATCAATCAAAATCGTCTCTACTAGGGTGTCCATACGTCCCGTAGCTGTAGATTCAGGCACCCCCAAAATGCAAATGTTATTGCGGCAACTGCGCGCCTCCAAATCCTCATTTTTTATTGCGACTTCCTTGATATACGGTCCATGCGTTCAAGTCTTTTTAAGGATTGCGCCATCCCATCCTCTCGGTCCGATGTGCGGGATTCCACTACGTCTAGGCGACTGTCATGCACCGTGATCTCCGAGCCAAGGTCCGCAATATGTTTATCTAGTGTGTCAAAGCGCACATCTAGGGCTTTGAAACCCGCCCTCATTTCCAGTAGTAGTGGGCCTAGTTGGACAGAGGAATCCTCAGGGAGATTGGAGGGCTGAACACCTTTCGTCATGTCGCTGGGAGGGTCAGTGACGTTCTCTGTAATTTTCTCGAAAGGGAGCAATCGCTGTTTAGGATCCCTGCGGCCCATGCCGTTGTAGCGCAGGATAGTAGTTGAAAGAACTGTGGGAAGGCCACCAGCAGTGTTCCAGGGAGGATGCTGGGGTCGAGGTACTGAAAAACTAAATGCGCAGTAGGTGAGCAGACCTGGCCCTTTCTGAGCGTCTGCCTGGTGGATGGATCTGGACCGTGCCTGGCGAAGGTTGCAAGGCGACTCGGCCACTGGTGGGAGCACCAGGCCACCTGTGGAGGAGGTAGGCAGGGAAATGTGGGGCCCGGGTCGTCGCCTGGCGCTGGTGAATTGGGCCGATGTTCTTGTGGCCAAAGTGGTTGCGATCACCCCTTAGGCTGCGGTCGCTGTGAGGCTACACCTGCATCTTAGCAGCAGTGAGTAGGGCTTTCATGAGCGGCGCACGCCGGAGAAGGGCAGCGCGAGTCAGCCCTGGAGCCAGCACACTGTGGGAAAGGCGCCCTCAGGAGCGCCGGCCTGTAAGGGACGCAGAGACCTGGAGCAAGGCCAGAGCTGGGGCGTGCAAGCGGGCCCTGCTCCCGCCTGCACCGGTGTGGGCTCTCGTCAGGATCGTTGTGCAGCGCCCCACGGTACGTCAAATGGACTTCCCTCACGGGGGGCGCTCGCTGGCCTAATGTGGGCCGCGTAGTGCCCGGGGCTCAACCCGCGACTTACCACACAACCACAAGTCGGGCCCAGCGCCGCTCGATCACTCCTTCTCCGCTTCTCTCCCTCTCTGCCGCCGTCTCACCACCATCTTGTGCCTCACGCAGGACATTCTGCTCTTTCTACAGCTCACCGGGGCTTCACACAGCGGATGGTCATGCCGGAGTATTGTAGACACAGACTCAAGGCTGCAACATGATTTTGGCTGCTTTTAGGACGGGGAACTGCCAGAATGTCGTATCGGCCGGGAGAGAGTCAGCTCCTTGCGGCCATCACGGTCCAAGGCTTGGCCACACACCCCCAGCTAGTGCACTTTACTAGGGACTTATTAGTACATCAGATGTGCCATTCATAGATAAACCAATCACCAATACAATGTACACAGGGAGCACTTGCGTTTTAGCACTCATCAGCAGTGGTAAAGTGCCCAGAGTCCTAAAACCAGCAAAAACAAGGTCAGAAAAATGCAGGAGGAAGGCATAAAGTCTGCGGATAACCCTGCAAAAAGGGCCAGGTCCGACATCCACACTGCCTTGCATGAGTTCCATATCCAGCGAAGCGCCCAACAGAGTAGCTCCCTATTCCTGCTGCTTTTTGCACTGACCAGAAAGCTGCTTGTAGCATGGATTCGGATTGATGCACAGGTAAAGAGGGTCTAGTGGACGCCAGGCATTGTGAATAGTATTGCACTCTATACAGACAATGTCCTCATTTTCTTGGCCGACTCAGAGTGGTCGGGTCATCTGTTCCTCCAGATCCTACATGTGTTTGGGACTTTTACTGGTCTCAAAATCAACACAGCGAAGTCCTCAATATAGGTAACTGACCCAGCCTACTCCCCCAGAACATGGGCGGGATACATCTGCATCCTGTCTTATACTGTAGAGCCGCCCACCTTGTTGTGCTCAACGAATGGCGGTTTAATAGATTTGATGACCCAGCATCTGCCTCTGAATGGTGGGTTATGCAGGACACCCAAATCTCAAATCTGTTGCATGTCAATTCCAGTGGTGGCTCCTCTGCAATGGCGGAGGAGAGTCACTCCACTGAGTGGCTCAGAGATAGTAAATGAAAAACAAAACGATGTCATTGTTTTATTTTTCATTTTCCAGCTCTGAGCCACCTTGCATAGGGAGGGGCAGGGAATTGGGAGGAGGAGTGCTATGTGCACTCCCTTAGTGCTCATGTGTGTTTGACCGGTCGTCTCAGGTTGACCAAAACACACATGGGCACTTAGGTTTCTTCAACTTGGCTGCATTGAGCAGCTAGGCTGGAGAAATCCCACAGACTCCCTGGTATGAGCAGGGTGTCTTTCCTGCCTACCTGCTAACTTTGGGAGACATTGTCACAGGGAAGACAATTAAATCCTTCAATGACTTACAAACATAGTTCGCCCTTCACCAAGTCAATTTTACTAGAATTTACAGCTTAGCCAGGCCCTTATGCAAAACACATATATTCTCCCCATTCTTCCGTGATGTAGCACTCTAGAAGCCAATATACTGCTTGAACACCCTGAAGACCACAAAATCTACAACATTTATATATCCTTAGTCAATACCCCAAACTCCTTCCCTCAACTACGTGACTCATGGGAACACAATGTGGGGCCACTTGAGGACGATAACTGGTAGGAAGCACTGGGATCCCCACATGAGTCAATGGCTGCTCCAAGGCACCAACCAGTTAAGCTGAAATACCTCTACTGAACTTGTTACACCAGAGAGCAGCTGTGGAAGAAGGGTGGCATTACTTCTCCGCACTACCTCCGCTGCTCCACCCTGAGGGGAGTCTTTATGCACACCATATGGCAATATAGCACCCTCGACGCATTCTGGATCAGGGTTTTGACCAGCATGGGTACTGCCCTGGGTTGGACTCTTCAGAGAAACCCAAAACTGACCCTACTTCACATCACAGCTGATATAAAGGGAGACTGTTATAAGAGAAAATGTCTATGGCTTGCCCTGGTGCTAGCTAAGCTCGATATAGGTGTAAGGTGGGCCATTCTTGGAGGGCTGGAGGAAGGGAATGGGCCATAGTGTGAGCATTAAACGCCCCATTTACCAAGCTCACGGCTGTGCACACAAACACAGGAAAAGTTGGAAGGAATGGGGCCACTACAGAGGAATTCACATGGAGCCCAATGGAGTGGTGAGGGGCCAACATGGGAATGATGGTAGCGGGAGGGTAACCAAGTGGAGCAGACTTGGAAGTGCTTTGTGGTTAGATCACCTAGCTGGGCCAGTCTAATGGTGCTGGGCAGTTGCAGTTGTATTTTATGCAGCAGAACGCCAATGATGTCTGAACATTGCATTGACAACGGATGCTTGCTTGTCAGTAACCCTTTGTGTTTTACACTGTTTTTCAGTAAAACCAATATAGTTTCTTATAAAAATTTAATCCCCATTTCCTCCTAAATACAATGCAACCTGTCCCCGGGGGGACTTATAGTAATAAAAGGAAGGTTTAGGCTAGCAAAATGCTTATTTTTAAACTGCCCTATGAGTTGCAATGGCAGACCTAAGACATGTTTAAAGTGCTACTTTAGTGAGTGACAGAGGGAGTTCTGCAGGCCCACTAGTAGCATTTAATTTACAGGCCCTGGGTATATGTATTACCTTAGACTAGGGACTTATAAGTAAATTAAATCTACAAATCAGGTGTAAGCCAATTGTACAATGTTGTAGGGAGAGGGCACCAGCACTTTTGCACTGTTTAGCACAGAGTGCTTAAGCCAACAGAAATTAATCCAGCAAAACAGGAGGGTTGAAGGCAAAACGTTTGGGGGAAGACCACACCAAGGATGTCAGCTCTATAAGGAATGATATTGGGTTTTTAATTATTATCTACCTTTGTCTTACATTTGTCTTTATTATATTGTTACGGCTTATGCTAAAAACATTAAAAGTTGCTAACCCTTGAAGTACAAACAATAGTTAATAAAATTAGTATTCAATGTACCCATATGATGTATTTATACAGTATTTTATTAACATATTTATAATTACTTTACATACCTACAAATATGTTTGAATATTTTACTATCAACACTTAATATGGTAAAGGTTTCCCATAGAAGCTGTTATTAATTTTGGAAATGTATCTGATTGTATTGCACTATTTTTTATTACACATACAATGCTCTAACTGTATTTTTTATTTGTATCTGTCTTCTGAAGCTGTTCCTCTATCGTGCTCCTCTCAGGACAATGCGACATCCAGCTCGTCTCGTGTGGTTCTTCCTCCATCCGATGGGGTATGTGGAAGGTTTCCACCAGCACCTCTTCCTGACTCGTCCCTTTGGTCGGTCCTAACGAACGCCGAACTCCTCTCGTGTCTTCTGTCTTGAAGCCGCCGCCGAGACCACGTGACTCCGTCACCTGGTATGGGTAGTCCGGTGTCTTAAAGGGCCAGTCCTCTTCCAGCACCTTCTGAAAATACAGAAGGGGAGACGGGGATAGAGACTGTGGGAAGTGTCCCGCTGCGCTGTCCACCGATTGCGCATCCTCACACAAATATTGCTTAAAATGATTCTTTTTTAATTATCCAATGTGTAACATTTTATTTCAATAAAAAATGAAATGATGAAATGTCATTTAATACTAGATGTGTATATATATATATATATATATTACCTACTGGCGGTCGCCAGTAGGTAGTTATAGTTAGGATCTACTTTCCATAGGAAATCCGCAACATTCTATTGGGAATAACTTTGGCGCCGGTGGACGAATCTTCGCGAATTTCTCCAAGAAAATGGCCCGCTCCGCTCCTTCCCTGAAAGTTTGGGGGGGATTTGTCAAGCGGGGCCAAGATAAAAGGGGGCTCCCAAAACGTGTTTTCCCCATGTTAATTTCCATAGGGCGGTCAACTTCACTTTTAGCCCGAACGGCTGAATGGATTTCCACCAAACTTGGCAAAATTGTAGGGACTAGTAGCCCGATGTGCCTTTGCTATGTCTCAAGATATGTGCTCCAGTGGATTTTGAGTAATTGAGGTTCAAAAAAATATATATATCTATGGCAGCACCCCGGTACGCGCACCGGGGTGTATACCGGGCGCGCTACACGACTTGCGTGCGGAAAGCTGATTGGCTCTCGGGTGTCTGTAAACATTCGAAACAGTCCGGAGCGGCCGCCATCTTGTCTCTCGGTAAAATCGAGACACAAGAGGTGGCAAAAACAAAGGAGGGAATTGACCATAAGGGGGCAGGGTAGATCCCCCCTGACCCCCTAGGTTTGATGTGGGGGCCATAAAAGGGCTCCACGGGGTAAAAAATTTTTTTTTTTAAATTGATTTTTGCGTGGGGAGCGCCCGATACGCGCACCGGGGAGCGCACCAGGGAGCGTACCATGGGGAAAAAAGAATGACAGACTTTTCAAAAATTGTATGTTTATTAATTGTTCTTTTTGTTGTTTTTTTTTATTATTAAGTACCAACATGTAGGTACCAATGCAGAGTCTAAAATTTAATATACACCGTATCCTTTGTAGATATCTTGCATGTTGTTATAGAAGTTATTGTGGTATATGGAATTCATACCATAGTCTGTCAGGAAAGCAGAAACAACATGGAGGAAGGAGATGATAAAGAGATGTTAAATACACATTGGAGATAATATAGTGGGAGAAAGGAAGTAACTATGAGCAAACTTACTATGTAACACAAAAAAGTTGCACAGTATACTATAAGTCTCACTTTATATTATAAACATTTTGGAAATACTTGATGAATTACATATAAAAATGAATAATGGCTCAAACAATTTTTGATTATTAAATATAAATTTATTTTTCTGATTCTTTTTCAAAATTTAATAAAACTTCTAACAATATATTGTCTCTAATGTCCTCATTTTCATTTTGTGATTCTATTGATTCCACACACTGAACTAATTGTTGGTCCAGAGAGTCATCCATAAAATCAAAGTTATCATTCTCAGCAATTTTTTCTTCAGGGTTGTTGTTCAAAACAATTTCGAAAGAAATATTCTGTTCTCCTTCCATTTTGTTGCTGTAAATTGCATAAAAAATAAATATATCAGTAGAGATAGGGCACTGTTGGGTTTAAGTTCAGACAGGTACTTGTGAGTTTTTAACAGTGAAGTTATCTTTGGGCAGTGTATGGTTTCAGGCAGGAAGTAGAACTATTAAAAAGTGCCTGTGATGAAGCCTAAGTAAATTCATAATTATATCTGAGAAGCCTAACTCAATCCATTATTATAACAGAGAAGCCTATCTTAATCTCTAACTCTTACAGAGGGACAGTATATAACTATCTGAAAACGTTTTCCCAAATTAATTTAAAGTGCATAACATAGTTTTCCTTTCAAATTACCAACTTACCTATTTCAAAGTAGTTGAAGTTTTCTGTCAAAATTCTTTCCAAATGTACCTTAGGTAGTGTTAGTCAAAATGGCTGTGTTTCCCTCTTATTTTTCATATATATTCATGTACTTAACCAATCAAATGTCAGCACATAAAAGTACAAAATGTAAGTAACATTTTAATTGGTTGAAAATTCAAACAGTTTCATATGTGTTTTTGTCATGTAATTTACCTCAGGATATTTAGACAGGGCTACAGCCCAAATGGCTCAATGGAATACCACCAAATTTGGGTAAATGGTAGGGACTGCTATGTAGTAGGGCCTATTCTATATTTGGTGTAAGTGTCTCCAGTGGTTTTTATGTAAATTACTTTCCCACATTTTTTTGGGGAGCGCTTCCCAGTGCGCACCCTGGTACGTGCACAGGGAACGCTACGGAAGTCCGCCATTTTGTGTTTCTGTAGAATTGAGACGCAAGATGGAGGACAAACAACGTTGGGAATTGGTAGAAGGGGGGCATGGTAGACACTTCCTGACCCTCTAGGTTTTCTGAGGGGAGTTTAGGAGGGGCATATATGCCAAAATAAAAAATAAAACATTTTTTTGGGGTGCGCAAATGGGACGCGCCCCGGTACGCGCACCGGGGCGCGCCAAAAAATATGCGCTTACTGGTGCGCTCACCGGTACGCGTACCTGGAGCGCTCAAAGGCAAAAAAATTAAAAAAAATAAAAACCATGAACAATATATATAGAAAAAATAGTATTACATAAATATACAATATAGGATTCATTTTAGAAAATATTACATTTCATAGCTATAGAAATTTGCTATTAAACAACCTATGAAATTCACTGAAAAAAACATAGGTTTCACACCAGTTATAGTTAGGAATTAGCATTTAAAAAACCTATTAAATTCACTGAAAAAACCATAGGTTTCACACCAGTATAGTTAGCTGGAAATTTTACTGACATAAAACCAATGAAATTCCACGTTATAGGTAGTTGGACTCACTATAACTTGCGCGTGTAATGCACTGCTGATGACATCACATATTACATCACTCATGACATGGTCAGTGACATCACTCATGACATCACTGATGACACCATCCTTGTGACAGAGTGACAGACCTCCTTTCACTGTAAAGTAACCCTTGAAACATATATTCAAAAATAGAAATTAACATTTTCAAAAAAGTGGATATACCCATACCAGTTACAACAACCAATTCAGTAATTCCACCATCTATATACACATCCACTCATTCACCAACAGTTCTATATAGTCACTCATACATATACTCACTCATCATATGTAGTGATACACCTATACATCCTGTTACACACCAACAGTCATCAAAAAGTTACTCACACACATATTCACACATGCAAATAAATTAATAAACATCCATTTATTTACATATACAGATATACACACACTACCACCTTACTTCTAAGGAAACTTACACATACTTACTCTCTTAAACAATCACTTATAGAAACACATACTTATTTAAACAGGAACTGTTTCAATCTCTCACTCTCACATATACTGACTTATATATATCAATACTCACATAAACTAGATTAAAACATATGTAGTTACTGATAAAGACACTAGTGAGGCAGTCATTCACTCACTAACACACACATATACACACTCATCCACCCATACAGTCCTGCACATATGCTGTCTTCAAAAAACATATAAACAGTGAGTCAGTCATTGATGCATCTATATGCTAAGTAACACCCCCACCAAACCATACAGACACTCATACTGATACTAAAAAAACATCTAATAACCCATATACACACACATGTAGCTACTCACCAACCCATGTAGCCATTTATAAACAAAGTGAAACACTGATACAAACATTTAAATATTTAAACATTACTCGCTAATATATGTATTCACTAAGATACACTTAATAAGCCAGTTATCCAATCATTTTTTTTTTTAAACATTCATTAAGACAATAATTTAAACATTTATTTTTCCATCGAACTTTACAAATACATATATAAAACATATTTATTTTTCAGAAAGACACACATTCACTGGATGGTGTCATCAGTGATGTCATGAGTGATGTCACTGACCATGTCATGAGTGATGTAATATGTGATGTCATCAGCAGTGCATTACACGCACAAGTTATAGTGAGTCCAACTAACTATAACGTGGAATTTCATTGGTTTTATGTCAGTAAAATTTCCAGCTAACTATAACTGGTGTGAAACCTATGGTTTTTTCAGTGAATTTAATAGGTTTTTTAAATGCTAATTCCTAACTATAACTGGTGTGAAACCTATGGTTTTTTCAGTGAATATATATATATATATATATATGTGTATATATATATATATTCACTGAAAAAACCATAGGTTATAGACCATATATAGTTAGGAATTAGCATTTACAAAACCTTAAAAATTCACTGAAAAAACCATAGGTTATAGACGATATATAGTTAGGGATTAGCATTTACAAAACCTTATTTTACTCGCACAAAACCATTGAAATTCGCATATATAGTTAGTTCCACTAACTATATATCGCGCACCCGCAATCCACTGCTGATGATGTCACATATTACATCATTCATGACATGGTCAGTGACATCACTGATGACATCACTGATGACATCTCAAATGACATCACTGATGACAACATCCAGTGACTGTATGTTTCTGTAAAGTTAAAATAAGTCTTACATATTGAAGAATGAGTGGATGTATAAGTGTCTGGATGATGGATTTAGTAGGCGCGTGACTGATTGTATGAGAGAGTGATTAAATGTGTCTCACTGAGTGCATGGGTTAGTGACTAAACTGTCTTAATTTGTGCATCATTATATCTGTTGTTCTGTAAACTGCTGCATGTGTTCATCAGTACCTATATGAGTAACTATATGGGTTATTGATTGGTTGCACAAGTATTTGTATGGGAGAGTGAGTGTGTGTGTGTGGGTGGCTGTGCATAGATGTGTGAGCAGTTGATTCACTTGGTGTATGGGTTCAAGAGTGCATGTGGAAACAGCTGTATGGGCGGTTGACTGTGTGCATGAGTGTATTGGTGAGTGAATGGATATCTCAGTGCTACATGTCAAAGTAAGTACATATGTAAAACACAGTACATGTGAGAGTTGACATATATAAATTACTGTGCATAAGAGCCAGTGAATGTGTGAGTGGCTGTATGGATCATTGAGAACTTGTATCAGGGATTGTATAAGAGAGTAAATATGTGTTCGAATATGTTTGAATAAGTAAGGTGTGTATAACTGTATAGTTGAGGAAATGGAGGTGTGATTGATTCTTTGCATGACTGACTAGGTGTATGAGTAACTCCATGGATGAGTGACAGTCTGTAAGTGTCTGTTTACACTGAGTGTATCTAAGGTTATATTAGAGTCTGAAGAGGTTCATCGTATTATCACATGAATGATGTCATCAGTGATGTCATTTGAGATGTCATCAGTGATGTCATCAGTGATGTCACTGACCATGTCATGAATGATGTAATATGTGACATCATCAGCAGTGGATTGCGGGTGCGCGATATATAGTTAGTGGAACTAACTATATATGCGAATTTCAATGGTTTTGTGCGAGTAAAATAAGGTTTTGTAAATGCTAATCCCTAACTATATATGGTCTATAACCTATGGTTTTTTCAGTGAATTTTTAAGGTTTTGTAAATGCTAATTCCTAACTATATATGGTCTATAACCTATGGTTTTTTCAGTGAATTTCAATGGTTTTTTAATAGCAAATATCAAAAGCTGTAAAATGTCAAGTACGTGATAGGTAAAAACATTTTTGTGTTTATGCACGCTGATGTGCTTTGAACGCTGCCCCCCCCCCAT
The DNA here is from genome assembly GCF_964263255.1 of Lissotriton vulgaris. NCBI lineage: Eukaryota > Metazoa > Chordata > Amphibia > Caudata > Salamandridae > Lissotriton > Lissotriton vulgaris. The sequence continues at coordinate 512,647,720 of NC_141697.1, read as the reverse complement.
CCCCCTCTTTTCTTTTAGGAGTATTCTCTCTTTGCAGAATGTGAAGGGTAGGTAACGCAGGCCTTTGCCCCCGTTGTAATCCGTCGTGCCTGCTTCTCTCTCCATTTGATTGATTGTTATCCAAGCATTTACTGTTTTAGAATTGGTTCTCTTAGGTTCATTCTCTATTTACAAACAAGCACAGAGTGGCAATACTCTGTTTAGTCTTTGCAGATAGTGAAAAATCGTTTAAAAAAACAAAAGGAATCGAGCAAAATCAGTAGGCCACTAATGGGATCTCTTTTTTACCTCGCTAAAATAGAAACATTAGGAACAACCCCTCATGAGAAATACGAAACTAGTGAGATGAACTGAGCTCGACACCATGATGGCTGCAAGACAGCTCGGCTCCGCCACCCACCCCGCCCAAAATAACGACAAACCCTATGCAAATATTATAAATATATACAACACACCAGCAAAGTAACAGGGTAAAACGTTTTATTAAATAACTATTTACATGGCAGCCTGCTGCAACATCCATCACTGTTCCTGTCGAGGTAGCATAGCTGGCGGCCTAGGGGTGGAGGACCATTGTGCAAATTGCCCGGGGACGACACCATGCGCCAAAACTCGTCTCCAGTACATCCAGAGCTGATGTCCGACAAGTTGTGTGTGAGGATGCCTTGCTGATGCCGCCACCCCCACCACCACCTTTTTGTTGCCCGATCCGGCTAGCTCAATCGATCGAGCATGAGACTCATGCACTCTGATCTCCTTGGCCTCAGTCAAGCATCAATAGTAAGATTTTCATACGTGAGTGTACGTTCATGGTTTTGGTCCCTGAGTTGCTTCGATGTCACTGCCTTGCACAAATGGCATAAGTCCTGGATGTTGGGTGCCATAGTTCAGAGTAGGGCCCGCCCCATTTGGCCTTCGGCCATGTCCCAAACGTTTATGTGGAAAGACTCATGGGTCTTCCCCTGCTGGACATTGGTGGTTGCTTTGTTATAGGGCTAGGGCAGGCTAAACTTTGGAAATGTATTTTGCCCTAAAAATTCCATTGATTCCCTATCGTCCGCGAGATGAGTGAGGTTTGGCAGGGTACGCGAGATGAGTGAGGTTTGGCAGGGTACGCGAGATGCGTGCACTTTGGCAACCGCGTACCGCGAGATGCGTGCAATTTGGCATGCTGTCGCATTTCAACGCCGCAAGCAGGGGAAATTACGCGGGTGTGGTTACGTTGATGTACGTGACCACACCCAAGGATCTGTGCTCACTATTCTAGAGATTTCTAGGTAGAAGGTTGGTTCCAGGCAGGCTCTGTGTTTTGTATGCAGCTTTAACCCTTTATGCAGATTCGTGTGTGCCGCGCTGGAGAAGACCTTTCCAGAGGAGCTTCCTGAGGTGGTAATTTCTCCGGCGATTGTTGAGAAGGTTGGTTTTGGACCGGATTTCTTTGAAGAATTTCTTCTTTTGGAGTCCAGAGTTTGCAGATGATCCTAGAATTAAGAGTAGGCCGTACTCTGAAGGTATGATAGCAAAGTAATACAAAAGAAGGTGTTATTTTTGTATTTACAGAATCTTTGGAGTAAAGAAAGATTTTAAAAGCTGTTTTCAGTTTTTATCTCATGTTATTTAAGGAACAAAAAAAGGCTTCAATGTTTTGGAATGAAAGTTAACCCAACATCATATTTGAATAGAAATTTATAGATGTAACTCGGAAAGTAGATAAAACTCTTGTCTATGTTTTCTACATGCAATTTGATTATTGAAACTATATCAGGACAAAATTTGAGTGTTTTGAAATATACAGTTTTGATTTATGTGACTAATGCTAAAGGTTTTAGTACTATATAGCAGAGAACAATTTACAGAAGTGTAATGTAAATCGTGCTATCTTTTCTGAGAGAGTTTTATCAGAAAATGTAAGGATGTTTTATGTGCAAAAGATTATCAAGCATTTGGAGACTAATTAATATAGAGGTTAAATTGCAAGAGGTTTATATTGCGATATTATTCCTAGAATATTATGAAGTGAATTTAGTTTTACAAAAAGAAACACTCCATGCTTAGATTGCTGCTTGCAGTAAGAAAGATTTACTGATATATATATATAAATAAATAGGCATTAGTTTGTGTGTCTAACTTTTCCTTTTCAGATCTCCCTCCCCGCTGTTCCCTTCCCAACTCCCTTTTCCCCCCGCTTGATCACTCCAACATTCTGTGTAATTATTACAATCAGAATTGGAGGTGTCGAGAGGTGGGCCCTTATATCATCACATCAGATTCCGAGGAAGCCTTCGTCTGACAGGGGCGCTTGGCTCCGACCCCCTCCCCAAGTCTTGTTGCCCTGGTGTGGCCTGAGATCGCCCCCGACATAGGCGGCCGGCTCCCGAGGTCAAGCGGAACTTTTTGTCTTTTGGTGACTCTTCCATTCTGAACATTGTCCCACAATCCGTTTGACCTAAAGACAAGTCCTGCGGTGCCCTAGTCCGACCATCACATATTCCTGCGCCAGAAGACGGCGTGGGATGTACTAGAAGGGAGAGGCGGCGCGAACGAGCCTCCCCCACCTCCCCAGGTGGAGGTTTCTCAGGTACACCCCAGCGCTTCACACAACCAGCTGAGTTGCGCCCGCTCTTGCGGCTACAGCGTCTCGCTCACCATCCACTTGAATTGCGCCCACTCTTGCGGTGCAGCGATAGGCGGCTGCAACAGGACTCTCAAAATGGCGGCCGGCTCTTCCGATTTAGGCCTGGTCCACTAAAATGGCCCTGGGACACCTTGGAACTCGGACGCTTGACTGCTAGGGCATGGACCCCATTCCCAAAAGCGTCCCCTCAGCCTTGAAGATTCTACAAAAGTCACCGGGGCCCCCGACTCCCGCAGACTTCCGGTGGTGAGCGACTGCCATGATTGCTCGCGGAATGGCCACGACGTAGCCACGGGGTGCTCTCATGCTGACGCCAGCTTCAATCTGAAACATCCAGAAACACTGTACACTACCAATTCGATCAGTTCCGGTGGAGCCCCAACGTGACCCGGTAGAGAAGAACTTGCCCTCCCCTCTTTGATTGATAGTTCTTGTTGCCTGTCCCTTCTGTTGTCATTTAACAGAACTTTTTGGACTGCTGAAAGGGGTTGTGTTCCGACCGCTGGTTGGTGGAGACATTTTGACTATATTCTGGACCTGCGTTGTCGCGTAATGCGTCATATGACGCGCCGCGTTAGCGCACACGGAAGTGCTCCGGTGTGCGAGGCGCAGCTTCCCGGAAACGATCCAGAGCGCGGCGCGCAGCGCGTAACGTAAGCATAACAGGTCATGTGACTTGTTAATAAAACTTTTCATTGGTTCATTTTACTTTTGTTATTCTAACGATGAAAGGCTTGGTCAAATGACCTAAAAATAACACTTTTCATTGCTTTCGAACATTTTTTTTTCCCAAATGATGAAAGCCCCACCTTTTTTTTTCTCACTCTGACTTGTAAAGCAAAGGACCCAGATGCATTTACAGTTTACCACTAACAATGTTCCAGGCTAATGTATTTTCCCGGGAAATTTACAACTGTCCTGCAAGTAAAATATTCCTATTTCGAGAAAAAGGGCGTTTCTTCGTCCCATGAGGGAGCCGTTGAGCAAAAGAGGCTCGGCCTGCTGTCTTAGTCGCTGATAGGCATGAATATCAGATTCTTATCGATCACTTTATGTTGCAGGAGTAGAAAACACAACAGCCCTTGACCATTTATCTTTACTGCGTTCCTGCGTATTATACCTTTTAACCGTCATGTAATCGGACTGCTTTATTTCACTTGCCTTTTACTGATTCGAAAACAGTGGCTATTATTCAAAACTTTACCAATGTAAGTACTACTACCATGTTTTGTTTTAAAAAACCTTTATTGTGAAAATGTCAGTATACAAATACGGGCCTATAACCACGTGGGCCGGCCACGGAGCAAACTGGAATCGTATATGATGAGAGGACATTTACACTGTAAAAGAACGTAACGGGCGGGCCATTAGGTTGCAAGAACTAAAGTGTCTAACAATTGCGGAATCGGTGGACGTACATTTTATAATTAAAGTACGACAGGGCCAGTTACAATAAAATTATCTAGATATACATTTGCGGGCAAGTACCATGGGTGACGTTAATTCGAACTTTCAATAGTACAGTAATCAATAACACATCAGAACTTAATATCAATAGGGATGTCCAAATGTTCAATCAGTACTCGTCCCCGCCCGCCATGTGCTTCAAAACTGCATACGTATCTCGTGATATCAAGGTTGGGCAACCAGTACACAACAATGAGTTACGAGTCCCATTTATACCGACGCCATTTTGGGCGAGGCCGGGCAGGTCCAGGATATAGTCAAAATGTCTCCACCAACCAGCGACTATGATGATGTTCATAAGCTCTATTGATTAGAGTAACACTCCTCTTTCCACATGAAATTAATTTGCCGCAAGTTAAACATGTCATTTTCATTTGTCCAAAGTTCTTCTGAAGATTTAGTACCGTTTCCCTTGCCTCTGATTCTGTCACTGCCACTTCATTGGTGGATGTACTGGCAGGTCGGGGGTTATCCACCAAATCAAAATGTCTCCACCAACCAGCGGTCGGACCAGAACCCCTTTCGGCAGTCCAAAAAGGTTCCGTTAAATGACAACAAAAGAGATAGGCAACAAGAACAATCAGTCAAAAGAAGGGACGCTTACGTGAATGGGGCCCATGCCCTAGCAGGCAAGCGTCCGAGTTCCAAGGTGTCCCAGGGCCATTTTAGTGGACCAGGCCCAAATCCAAAGAACAGGCCGCCATTTTGAGAGTCCTTTTGCAGCCGGCTATCGCTGCACCACAAGAGTAGCCGCAATTCAGCTAGATGGCGGGTGAGTCACTGTACTGCAAAAGCGGGCGGAACTCAGCTGGATGGCGGGTGAGTCACTGTACCGCAAGAGCGGGCGGAACTCAGCTGGATGGCGGGCGAGTCGCTGTACCGCAAGAGCGGGCGGAACTCAGCTGGATGGAGGGTGAGGCACTGTGCCGCAAGAGCGGGCAGAACTCTGCTGGAAGACAAGTGAAACGCTAAGAGGCGCCCCACTGCAGATGAGGTGCTTTCACCTGGGGAGGCGGAAGAGGTCCGTTTACGCAGCCTCTCCCCCCCCCCCCGGGCACCCCACGCCGTCTTTCGGCGCAGCATTGTAGGATGGCCATACCAGTGCGGCAACTTGCTGGACACCACCTCGGTGCCATCCGGATCTCGGCGCGTTGTGCTGCCTTCGGCCTACTGTAGCAGCAAGTGCGGGCGCAACTCTGCTGGACGGCGTGCGAAACGCTAAGGGGCGCCGCACTACAGATGAGGTGCCTCCACCTGGGGAGGCGGAAGAGGGCGTTCGCGCCGCCTCCCCCCGGGCACCCCACGCCGTCTTTCGGCGCAGCATTGTAGGATGGCCACACCAGTGCAACTTGCTGGACACCACCTCGGTGCCATCCGGATCTCGGCCCGTTGTGCTGCCTTCGGCCTATTCACACATCGGTCCGCTACTGACGCCGCCTCATGGGCCAACGGATTTTGTACCCTTTTTATAGCCCAAAGCCGCATAACAGGTCATGTGACTTGTTTATAAAACTTTTCATTGGTTCATTTTACTTTTGGTTTCCAAATGATGGAAGGCTTGATCATATGACCTAAAAATAACACTTTTTATTGGATTAAAACATTTTTTTTTCCCAAACGATGAAAGCCCCACCTTTTTTTTTCTCACTCGGCAATCCAAAAAGGTTCCGTTACATGACAACAGAGGGGACAGGCAACAAGAACCATCACTCAAAAAAGGGGAGGGCAAGTTCTTCCCTACCGGGTCACGTTGGGGCTCCACCGGAACTCATCGAATTGATAGTCTACAGTGTTTCTGGATGTTTCAGACTGAAGCTGGCGTCAGCATGAGAGCACCACCATCTCGTAGCTCCGTCGTGGCCATTCCGCAAGCAATCATGGCAGCCGCTCCCCACCGGAAGCCTGCGGGAGCCGGGGGCCCCCAAGACTTTTGTAGAATCTTCAAGGCTAAGGGGACGCTTTCGAGAATGGGGCCCAAGCCCTAGCAGACAAGCGTCCGAGTTCCAAGGTATCCCAGGGCCATTTTAGTGGACCAGGCCCAAATCCGAAGAGCCGGCCGCCATTTTAGGAGTCCTGTGGCAGCCGCCTATCGCTGCACCGCAAGAGTGGGCGCAATTCAACTAGATGGTGAGCGAGACGCTGTAGCCGCAAGAGCGGGCGGTAAACAGCTGAATGGCGGATTAGGCACAGTGCAGCAAAAGCGGGCCGAAAACCGCTGAATGGCAACTGAAACGGCAAAGGGGCGCCCCACTACAGCAGACGAGCCTCCACCTGGGGAGGCCCGTTCACGCCGCCTCCCCCCCCCCCGGGGCGCCTCACGCCGTTTTTCGACACAGCATTGTAGGATGCCAAGACCAGTGCGGCAAGTAAAGGACATCACCTGGGTGCCGTCCAGATCTCAGCGCGTTGTGCTGCCTTCGGATTATTCGCACAACAGACCGCTACTGATGAGGCACAGTGCAGCAAAAGCGGGCGGAAAACCGCTGAATGGCAAGTGAAACGCTAAAGGGGCGCCCCACTACAGCAGACGAGCCTCCACCTGGGGAGGCCCGTTCACGCCGAATCCCCCCCACCCCCCCCCCCCGGAGCGCCCCACGCCGTTTTTCGGAGCAGCATTGTAGGATGCCAAAACCAGTGCGGCAAGTAAAGGACATCACCTGGGTGCCGTCCAGATCTCAGCGCGTTGTGCTGCCTTCGGACTATTCGCACAACAGACCGCTACTGACCATTGTTGCTTCTGTTTAATACATTTTTTTTAACGTGTTTACTGTTTTTGGTGCGTTGTATATATTTATAAGTTATTAAAGTGTTATAATCCTACTACTTTGTTGGAGTGCTATATATTTTTAATGTGACACATAATTGTGAAGACTTTGATGTACAAAAAGGCATCCCTGGAATCTTCCGCTTCAGGCTCGGTCCCACACACCCTCACAGTGAGAATCCCCTCCCCAATCACAATACAGGATCGTTATCAGATAGTAGGAACGCGTGTGGTGTGACGGATCTCATCGGGTGGGGGCCTTGATCTACTGTAACTCCTTTGAAGAGGGGTGATTCTTTACAGTTGAGGCCATAAACTACATCCGCAGGGCTAGGTGATAGCCTGGGACCGGCCTGGACAATCAGACACAAAGGAAGAGGAATGTCAGAGGGTGCGGTAGTGAATAGGGTGAAAGGGAGGTGTCGGACGGGCACAGGGTGTGATTCTCAGGGAAGAGCAGCGCAGATGGGGGGAGGTTTATGGCCCATGCATGAGAGAGAGAGCGGGGGTGACCAGTGCGTGGGGGAGATGCTTGCGAAGGTGGGGAGCCATGCTGAGGATCGGCGGCGTGCAGAGAGTGGGTCTGGTCAAGGCATCTAAAATGGCTGCCGTGCACGACAAAAGTGTGGCATTGGAAAAAAGACAAGATGGCGCAGACAATGTTTATCAATACGGATTAATTTATAACAATTATTTTTAACAAATTATTTACTCGCAGTGACAAAATGGCGGTCAACACTTCCTGATTTCCTTCAAATCGAACGTTAACAGACGTCACGCAGCCAAAAAAAAAAAAAAAGCCGCTCACGCGCAGCCGCTGGAAGACATGTATCAAAATATATGAGCCTCCTAAGCCACCCTCAGAAAACATAGGGGGTCAGGATACGTCTCCCGTACCGCCTTATACCCATTTCATACATAGTTTTTCCTCCATCTTGTAATTTAATTAAAACGAAACACAAAATGGCGAATTCCCGTTTCGCTACCGGTTCGCGACCCGGTTCGCGAACCGGGAAGCGCTTCTACCGTGAAAAATCAAAATTTTTTCATTTGCCCCACGGGACCCTTTAATAACCCCAACATCATTCCTAGGAGGTCAAGAGGGGTCTACCTTGCCCCCTTTCATTAAATTCCCCCTTCGTTTTTCTCCTCCTCTTGTCTCTCGATCCTACCGAGAGACAAGATGGCGGCCACTCCGGACTGGTCAGAATGTTGACAGACACCGGAGAGCCAATCAGCTTTGCTTCGCAAAGTTCCGTAACGCGAAAAGTACGCGAACCGGATCGCTACCCGGGACGCTGTCACAGATATATCTGTTTTTTAAAACGTTAATTTCTCAAAATCCACTGGAGCACATATATTGAGACCTAGCAAAGGCACATCGGGCTAACAGTCCCTACAATTTTGCCAAGTTTCGTGCAAATCCATTCAGCCGTTCGAGCTAAAAGTGAGGCCAACCGCCCTATGGAAAACTCAATGTTAAAAACGCGTTTAGGGACCCCCCTTTTTTCTCGGCCCCCCCTTAACGAAACCCCCCCAAATTTTCAGGGGCTGCTCAGAAACAAAATGTGCCATTTTCCTGAAAATTTCAGCCAATTCCGTCCACAAACGCCAAAGTTATTAGACATAGAATTTTCAAAAGTTCCATAGAGAAAAAATCCTAACTATATATACCTACTGGCGACCGCCAGTAGGTAATATATATATATATATATATATATATATATATATATATATATATATATATATATATATATATATTATATATATATATCCAACGTTTTGCCTTTTTTGTTGTTGAAACAAAAGAACTGTCCGGGCCACAAAGTCAATGAAGCATGTTTATTTCAAAATCGCTCCACTCGACGCATTTCGAAGGACAAGCCTTCTTTCTCACGAGTGCGAGTGCATAGTTGTGACATCATTAAATGCAGATCACATGATTTTCACCACAGTGTTACCATAAAAAACAGACTCGCTGTAGTCTTTGTATTGCGGAGCTAGAAAACATACTTCTGGCAGTCAATGAAAATTAATGAAATTAAATCAATTCTATTCAAAACAGTGTTACAAACAGTTGGTGATATTAAATATTAATAATACTCAAGGGGAGTAATCATCAACGAATTACACGTCACCAAAAGTAATAAAGCGACATACTATAATGTAAAGTGGCAATGGATTATGGCTAAGTCAGTCCGCTGTGCAAAATGAAATATTGAACTCATATTCGATGGCCCAAGTGGACATTACTTAGCAAATACATCGGTAATGTCTCATGATGTAAAATGGCCACAATGCCTACATTATATTCCTTGGCTATCGTTTCAAAGCCGCTGCAAATCAAGCCCAATTGGGCAAAAGTTCATTATTCGTGATGGTACAGTCATACCCCAAAAGTTCAAGAGTCCCTTTCTTGGAACAGTGTCACAGTCATACCCCAACTGTCATTCGTGCTTCAGGTTACTGGTGCCAAAAGCGTGATATAAAACTCTCCTACTCGGATTTCCCCGAGATCTGCAAGGATTAAAGAAAAAATAACGTGTGAACAAGTGACTGTGTCATTATCATCTAAAACAACATACATCTCACATACAACAGTAAAAAACAAGAAAGAAGCTGAAAAAGCTATAATGACATAGACGAGGGTGTATCCTTAGCCAAGGTGTACAGCCAATTCTTCATCAAGATTATGACCCTCAGGTTGCATAGTATGATACTTGATGATTAATTTTGATTCCAACCTTCTGAGTTCTTGTACTGTCTCCCCCTCTCTCTCTACCGGGGACAGTTTCAAGAACACAGAATGACAACATGCAGGTATTGCTTTTATAGTGTGTTGCGAAATGCCTGGCTATGGGATACTGTTTGTCACCTTTGGCAATGGCTCGCAAATGTTCCAGCACTCGCTTCTTCGCTGGATGAATAGTGCTGCCAATGTAGTATAGTTGGCACGGGCATTTAAGTGCATACACTACATGATCAGTTTGACATGTGACATGCTTGAGAATCTTAAATGGTTCACAGTTTTTAGAGAGTTTAACTTCTCTAACATTCTTGCTATATCTACACGCCTTGCACTTTCCGCAAACATAAAAGCCACTTACTGGGTTTTTCTTGACTGCTGTAGGATTAAGGGTTTTGCAGATCATATCTTTTAGAGATTTAGGTCTGTGATAGGTGATCTGGGGGTGTTCACTGATTCCCTTCGCTATGTCTTTGTCTAGTTTCAGGACATCCCAATGATAGTGTTATCCTTACTCTATGGCATCAAATTGAGCTTTAGTAAGGTTGGATCGGACAAAATTTGATTTTTTAGACATTTCACAAACACCTAGAAGGTGCAGCATCACAGCATCCTCAATGGCAATGTTACTGGGTTCTCTCTGAATTCTGTTAACACTGTGGTGAAAATCATGTGATCTGTATTTAATGACGTCACAGCTATGCACTCGCACTCGTGAGAAAGAAGGCTTGCCCTTCGAAACGCGTCGAGTGGAGCGATTTTGAAATGAACGCGCTTTATTGATTTTGTGTTCTGGACAGTTCTTTTGTTTCAACAACAAAAAAGGCAAAATGTTAGATTCGTTTGGGATTCGCAATCCTGTCTAGGCCCCCGCTGGTAGTGGCAGGGTTCGGATGCGACTTTTGTGTTTTGCACTGCTGATGATGTCACATATTACATCACTCATGACTTTGTCAGTGACATCACTGATGACATCACTGATGATGTCATCCAGTGAATGTGTGTTTCTGTAAAGTTTAAATATGTTTTATATATATATATGCCAAGGTGTATTGAAGAATGGGTGAGTGTATGAGGGTCTATATGGATGATTTAGTAGGTGCCTGACTGACTGTGGTGTCTTACTGAATGCATGGGTTAGTGACTAAACTGTGTGAATGTCTGTATCAGTCTGTCAGTTGGTGTATAAGCAGCTGCCTGTGTTACTGAGTAGCTACTATAGTAGTACTGTCTATATGGGTTATTAATTGGTTGTCTGTGTATCTGTATGGGTGCCTGAGTGTCTGTGTGGGTGGGTAAGGGCTGGGGTGTGACTCTGTGCATGGATGTGTGAGTAGGTGATTCACTGGGTGTATGGGTTCAACAGTGCATCTGGGAAGTGCTGTGTGGGTGGGTGAGTGTGTATATAGATGTGTTGGTGAGTGAATGAATGTATCAAGGGTACATGTGTGAGTAACTACATATGTGAAAGGCAGTATATGGGAGTGTTGTACTATATAAATGACTATATATGAGAGTGAGTGATTGTGAGAGGTTGTATGGATGAGTGTGTGCTTGTGTCTGTGATTGGATGATAGAGTAAGTATGTGTTAGTATTTGTATGAATAAATGAGGTGGTGTGTGTATAACTGTGTAGGTAAGTAAATGGTAGTGTGATCGATTCTTTGCATGACTGACTATGTGTGTGAATAACTCTATGGGTGAGTGGCAGTGTGTGAGTGTCGGTATAGGTGTTCGAGTACATATGATAGTGCTGTATTGATGAGTGACTGCATGTATGAGTGACTGTATGGCTGAATGAGTGGTTGTGTGTAGTCCTAGGAATCAGTGAGTGGTTATGTAGTAACTGGTATTGGTGTGTCTATGGTTTCAAGAATGAAAGTTTGTATTTTAGAGTGGATGTCTCAAAGGATATATTAGGTTGTGAGGAGTTGCATCAGATTATCACGTGGATGATATTATCAGTGATGTTATTTGAGATGTCATCAGACCATGTCATGAGTGATGCAATATGTGACGTCATCAGCAGTGCATTGCGGGGGTGCGACTTATAGTTAGCTCAACAAACTATAACAGCCAAATTTCTTAGGTTTAGTATGAGTGAAATGTCCAACCAACTATAACGTCCCTGAAACCTCTGTTTTTTTCAGTGAATTTCTGAGGTTTTTTAAATGCTAATTTCTAACTATAACGTATATACATGTGAGTCCAAGGGTAGTCTTTCTTCTTTTTCAATGCAGTGACTCGCATTTTGACTAGCTATCAGCGTCTGACACCGCACGGTACGTGCGTGCCCAGCGATGATTTTGCATATAACAAGCAGCCTCCGCACAACTCTGGTTTCCTTCACCTGGACAGAGCATTTCACAGCGAACTCTGTGAGTGTTCTCTGCGAGACTGCGCGCTCTGCAGACCACTTAGGCCCTCCTCTCCTCTTCTAACATTATGACTATCGATGGACCTGGCCTTAGACAACACTACCTTTTGTTTATTTTAGATCGAAATCCCTAACGGATGGCACTTGATTTCTTCTTCCCCTAAGGTAATTCCTAGTCGGGCAACTCACTGTGTTGTCGACTTCAGTTGTGTGGATGAGCATACTTAGTTTGGTATTCATTATTTTTGGGTCCTGTTGCTTGTTGTTCTTCCAGATTTTAAATGTTTGGGCTTAATTTTATGAGGTCAGGCCAACTACGGTGGCCACACACAGATGTAATTTGAAGTGACACGATAGTGGTTAGACCTGTCTGAGTGAGTTTTCTTTCTCATTTATCTTGTACTCACTCCCTAATGTGCCACTCCATTGCTGCTTGAGGAGGGCTTTCTTGATAGTTTTCACCTTGTATTTCCTGATATAGGTGCCGTTCTCTGATGTTTTAGGCCAGAGAGGTTACGGTCCCTGGGGCCGGGGGGGGCGCAACGGACCCCCGCATTTCAATAATTAATGCCCCGGGTAGGTGGTGGTCCCCTGGGCAGTGTGGAGGGCGTCTTTTCTTGTGTATTTCTTGTGTTTTATCTTTTTTCTTTACTGTTTTCTTGTGACTCGGTTTTACAGAGTCACAATATGGCTGCCAACACTTTTTTGTTTAGAATATTGACAGCCAATTAAAATGAAGCTTGTACTGGGGAGGGGTTTGCGAATCCTCTTCGGCCACCAGATATCGATATTTTTATTTTTGGAATTTCTCAGGAACTACTAAATGGATTTACACCATTTAAAAAGAAAGTCGCTTTCTGAACCAAGACCTACCTTTTTGCCAAATTTGGTGTAATTCTTTTCAGCAGTTCGGGCTGTAGCTTTGTCTAAAGTTTCCTATGGAAATAAACATGGAGAAAATGCATTTTGGAACCTCCCTTTTTGCTCAGCCCCAGCTTGACGAATCACCCTTAAACTTTTAAACCAGGAACTGACCTGAGCAAACCATTGGTTTTGAAAAATTATCGAAGATTCATCAGATGGCGCCAAAGATATTGGCAAAAGATAAACGAGGTCCTTACTATAACTACCTACTGGCGACCAGTAGGTAGTTATATATATATATATATATATATATATATATATATATATATATATATATATATATATATATATATATATATATATATATTCTTTTAAAACGAACTCAATGTTTTGATCGACTCCAATTTATCTAAAATAGTCTACTTCTTATTTTATCACACTTTATTACTTCACATGTACTTATGATGATGCTGGATTACCAGTCCAGTTAATCTTACTCACCTGGGCCCATGAACATTCCCTCTTTGAACCGGTAATCCTGCTTTAACTTCCTGCCTCAAACTCTCAATGGGAGCTCAGAGGGAATCAGACAGGGTCGCCCTCCACTCAAACATAGTCCTACAACAAAAGACCCTGTCGAACGGACGTCCACAAATGTCAGTTACTGAGAAATAGAACAGTCTATATGTACTGATATCTACTCTAATCCCTTACAATTTATGAGGGGATAATTCACTGCACTGCGCCCAAGTTTATGTTAAAAAGGCCCAACTTCCTTGACAGATACACAGAACAACAAATGCAACTTGTCTGATCAATCTAGGTCAATAACATATATCCACACCCACAATGTTGGACAAATATCTGCTTAGAAAAAATGTGTGAGAGACAAGTGACACCTCACGGAAACACCACCAACGGGGTAACTGGTATGTAATTTCCAGACAAGCCCCTGTCTCATCATCAGTAGTCACTTGATTCTCAAAGAAAGTAGAAGGAAAGTGTCCAAAACAAACAACCAAAAACGTGTAACAAACAGTGGAAAGCAGAAGCATCTGCTAGTGACAAACACACAACATAAATCAGTGCATAAAACACAGCAACCAGATCCCTTAACCAATTTTATTCATAGGGAAATAGGTGTATGCTGTACATATAAAAAGGCTGGTAGCTATTCCTGCATACCATTACCTATTTAAAATGCCGACATGTTTCACTGCCACCTTAATTTTGGCAGTTTCATCAGGGCTGCACTATATGCTGCCACTCCACTCTTGGACACTTGTTCTGTGTTAACCAGAGTCAGCCTAGTTGCTCATACCGGCCGCCCAGGGGTTGAAAGGGATGCTGGAGTACTCCAAACGTGAGTTCTCGCCTTCACCTAGCTTATTAGCTTTCGTGGTGTTGCCTCATATGCGCCTCATAGGTGAAGGAGATGAGGATCTCTTCTATCTCTTTTCTTTTGGAAACCCTTCATTTCTTTGTAAATATCCCCTTTTAATTCTTCAAGTTGAATTTCATTGTATTTTCTTTTCTTTCTTTTCTCATTTACTGCATACCACTTTCTGTTTCAGCAGGATTTGCACCAGATCATTATCACCAAAATCAGTAGTGATATTCAACCAACTACCTACAGAGGAGAGACCATCAGTTAGTCTCTTCCATGCACTGTCAACCTCCAGTGTTTTTAATTATTCTTCCAGATGAGTAATATTTCTGACATACCTTCCAATTTCAATACTTTTGTCAGTTATTTAGGTGCAACAATGTTGCGCCTTCAATATTCTACAGACTCTGCCCTCTTTTGCCAATAATATATCAAGAGCAAGTCGATTTTGTAAAACCATAGATCAGCAGTGTCAGTCGATAAGCGATCAACCACTGTAGATAATTTACAAATTCTTTGAGTATTCAGAATTACTCCCACTGAAGGTATCAATGCACTAAATATGTCACCCTCAATTTCTGAAAAACAAGCTCTTTTAGGTTGTGTTAGTTCTTTATTGTCTTCATTGCTTCCAGTGATTCTTTTTACATGGTATACCTTTGGGAATACTATTCCGAAATAGCAGATCCCATAGCAATGATCAGGCTGTTTAATTAAGCTTTGTCCCCCCAAATGAAATATACTCCTGGAAAAACTGGATCAGTTCCCCCTTTTAGTCCCCAACCCCCAATTATCAAGTAGTTGTGTTCACATTCACTGGATCCGATGAATACATTGTTATACTTTGTTTTTAACCTATGAAGACAGATTTTCCCCTTCTTTTCAAAGTCTAGAGACATAGCAATATGAGTCTTGCCAGTTGCCATAAATTCTTCCCTTTCAGCCCATTTGGGTATCCGGGGTTTCGGTTCAAAGGATTTTCTGGGGAAATCCTGTCTCCTTTTCTCTACTAAATTCAAAAATATATTTTTTTCTTCATGTAACCTACATGTTAAGTTGGCTTTATGTGCTTCAGCTATATCTATTGTTTTCATTGTTAGAAAGTATTCACTCATAAATTGTGAGTCTCTACTGCTAAGGACAGGGTTCATGTTTCTGCGTATAGGGATTTTAGAAAAAATCACATCTATGTTAGAATAATAATATCGTAACTTTCCAGTTCTATAAAATAGACTAGCTAAAATGCTACATGAAATACCATATGTCAGTAGTAAATGATGATATGTCACTTCTTCTGCTACAGACGTCAGTAATTTCATACAGACGTAGCAATCACTAACTTCCATAGTTTCTACATAATGCACTAACAGGTTAGCAAATACATTTAAATCCATCTCATTTCTATTTTTACTATGGTGTAATTCTATCTCATCTGGTTTTTCTAAATCTACTCTGTCTTGTTTAAGATTAGCTAGCATTCCATGTGTACTAGTGTCATTCTGTTTATTAGCAGCCATCAAGTAAGGTATTGCTATTGTCAGTCCTAGCCATGCGCACTATTAGTACACTACATATGCATATCCTATAGCACGTCTTTATACAATTTCTTCTCGAGTTTCCAGTAACTCTATTATCAGCCATTTTTTACAAGGGAGACTTAGCCGCTCTTTGTAACTTTTACACAGAATATAAACTGTGAGTTTAATTCAAGTTGGTCTCACTTCTTCGTTAATTTGATCAGCAATTAATTCTTCATCACTTTCATCACTGATTTCCAGATTCTCAAAGTCCTCGAGAATTACATAGGTCTAATCAGGTCCTTTGAATTTGTTATTCAGTCTTTTCAAATGTGGACTTCTCCTTCTGGGTTTCTCTGTGGATGGTCCAGACAAACTTGAAATTTCATCTACTTGGTCTGGTTCCTCACTTATTGTCTTAAGGCGATATTTCAATCTTTTGACAAATCTAGGCCAAGCATCACCTTTTCTGAGTCTCTTAGCTGGTACTGTGCTTTCAGATTCTTCAGATGTTCTTTTGTTTTCATTGAGTTGTGGCACAATTTGATTTTCGTCATCTTCAGATAACCTCTCTATCTGACCTTGTCCAGGGCTTATCACCTTTGTCGTTTCTGCCTGGATGGGTCCTTCCATACTAGTCTGGCCTTGTTCAAGAGTTTGTTGGATTTGGGTTTTAATTTGGCTTTGTTCTCCTTCTTCCTGAACACGATTTTCTATACCTGTCTGGTCCTGCTCTGGTCTTGTAATCTCTTCTGCCTGAGCGTTTTCTCTAATACCTATCTGTCCCTCCTCAGACTCAGGAATGCTGTTGTTGTTTTTTCTGTCTGAGTATATTGCTCTTTCCTTATCTGGTCCTCCTCAGACTTTAAAATTGCTTTTGTTTCGGGGATCTGAGTGTGTTCTTCTATTCTGGTCTCATTCTCACTATCACTCTGACTATCTAAATATGTTTGGCTTCTTGTTCTTATTATCACTTCATGTATGTCGACTACTGGAATCCATTCATCCTGACTTGTGCTCGGTTGTTCTTCATTAGCTACTTCTGGATCTACCACTTGTGACCCTTCAGCTGCGCAACCTTCAGCCTCTACTTTGTCAGGTTCAATTACTCTTTTAGTATGACTGGCATGAATCCAGTTTGGAATTCCTTTGCACTTCACAGCTGTGGTGGTAACCAATATTACTTGATGTGGTTCCCCCCACCATGGTGCTAGGCACGACTCTCGGGTGTGCTTTTCCATCACTACCCAATCACCTGGATTCAAGTCATGTGCTGGAGTCGATTGTCTGCCCTCAGCGTCTTCCCCAACCTGGTGAGAGGTAAAAAGCACTTGGTCAGCCAACTCTTTGCAGTACTCCAATACCAAATCATCAGATATAGTCAACAGCTTCTGTCCTGGCACACATGCTTACCTCATTGCCCTTCCCATGAGTATCACATGGGGACTCAAGCCTGTTTTCTTGTCCGGTATGCTTCTGAGTCCCATCAGGACAAGAGGTAAAGCATCAGGCCAATCCAATCGGGAAGATTCACACATCTTTCCCAATCTTGATTGGATTGTGCCATTCAGTTGTTCTACCACTCCAGAAGCCTCTGGGCGGTATGCACAGTGCAGCTTTTGCTCAATTTTGAATGCTTTACAAATGAATCGAATTATTTCATTATTAAAATGAGACCCTCTGTCTGATTCAATCGTTACTGGAAAACCAAACCTAGGAATGAGCTCTCTTAAAAGGAGTTTGGATACAGTTAAGCTGTCATTCCTTCTGGTCGGGTACGCTTCTACCCATTTGGAAAATAGGCAAACAATGACAAGGACATATTTTAATCCTCGACAAGCAGGTAACTGAATGAAATCAAGTTGGAGTCTTATAAATGGACCTTCTGCCTTTCCAATTTTCCTAGGGCAAAGTACAGTTTTCCTACCAGGGTTCATTTTCTGACAAATTAAGCGTCTCTGGCAAAGACTCTCTGCAACGTTCCTGAACCTTGCGTTAAACCAATCCTGTCTTAACAACCTTATCATTGCATCTCTGCCTATGTGTGTGTCCCCGTGGTACATTCCGAACATAGGTGCAAGCATACAGTCAGGTAACACTGGTCTCCCATCTTAATAAATTATCACACCATCCTCAGCTCTTCTCTGACAACCTAATTTCTCCCATTCATCCTTTTCTTTGGGCACTGCTTCGTTTTGTAGATCTCTCACTTCCTCCCATGTTCTTACGCCCCCTAGCAGCATAAGTTGACAGCTGATTCCACATGCATCAATTTTCCTATTTACTGCCATTTGATATTTGGCACAATGTTGGGCCACTTGGTCGGCATAACGGTTGCCAGCTGTCACTTTGTCATTTCCAGATTGGTGAGTTCCTGAAGAAGTCATGAACTCCCTTTGCATCCACAACTGGCCAAAGTCATGCACAACCCCGTAACCATACTATCAGTGTAAATGGTTACTCTCCAATTTTACCCAATTTTGTAAACTTTTATTAAAGCAATCAATTTGGCTACTTGTGCAGACTTGACTCCTGGTAAATAGGATGCTTCGACTATGCCAGACAATGTACAAACAGCATAAGCAGCACTCAATCCTCCTTCCTCATGACACATGCATGATCCATCTACGAATAGCACATGTTCAGGGTTTGTCAAGGGGTTCTTCATTTTTGATTGGGCGTGGTTAAGTACTGAATTCAGTAAGGCCGATACAATCATGTTCAACTTCCTCCCTTACCTCTTCAAAATGTGAATTAGGTAACAAGGTTGCTGGATTTAGGACAGTACACCTAACTATCGTCAAATTGTCTGCACCTAGAATAGCTCTTTCATACTTAGTCAAACGACTAGGTGTAAGGTACTGAGTGCGTGTTCTGCTTAACAGAATCACGACTGCATGTGGGACATACACGGTTATAGGATGTCCCATCACAATGCATTCACTTAGTTCAAGACTCATGCAAGTGTCAGCGACAGACTTTACGCAACCTGGTAATGCCGATGCCACTGGGTCCAAAGTGGCAGAGAAATACACCACTGGTTGTCTCATTAAGCCATGGGTCTGCGTTAGAACTGAAAGAGCACAGTTGTCTCTTGCATCACAAAATAATGCGCATTCTTTGGAATAATCTGGCATCCCAAATGCTGGAGCTTCGCACAGACAGTTACGTAATTTTAAGAAAGCAGTCATGCTTTCATCATCCCATTCCATTGGATCTTTGGCCCGTTTCTTGGTCAGTTGAATTAATGGTTTTGCCAGCACTGCAAATCCCACAATCCACTGCCTGCAGTAACCTACAACTCAGAGAAACATTCTGATTTCTTTCTCTTGTTTGGCTAACATGATTTTATACACTCCATCTTCATCTTGGGTCTGAATCTCAACACCATTTGGCCTACAAAAGATAGTGCAATTCATTTTGCATAATAAATCCCTTCCTAACAAGTTCACAGGACTAGAGTCACACACAACAAATTTGTGCATTTCTATAAAATTGCCAATACACACTTCCATTGGTTCTGTGATAGAGGTCCTAATCTGTTTATTAGAAACGTCCACTACTTGGATCGCTTCTTCCGAGAGTGGTAGATTTGGGATGTCTGCTGTTCTCACAGTAGAACGGGTAGCACCAGTGTCCAACAAGAAGGTGATGTCATTCCCCTCAACCTAGCCATCTATATAAGGACCTGACTGATCTACCAGTAAGGATGCGCCAAGTACACATTCCTCTTTCCCCCCTCCCAGGCACCGTCAATATGTCTCCTCAAAGAATGTGTCCTGTAAAAGAAACTGTGGTGTTACTGTATTTTTCTTACACTTCCCTCCCGAAATCCG
Organism: Lissotriton vulgaris; assembly: GCF_964263255.1. Lineage (NCBI taxonomy): Eukaryota > Metazoa > Chordata > Amphibia > Caudata > Salamandridae > Lissotriton > Lissotriton vulgaris. Next base: position 512,628,127 of record NC_141697.1, on the reverse strand, counting down.
GTGTCCACACTGTATTTGGCTTGACTCACAAAATCTGGCATTGGGGCAGGTGGTAACTGATTTTGTATTACCTGTTGCGGTTGCCTCATTGAGTCTTCATTCTGCGTTTGCGGATTTAAATTTTGATTTTGGACATTATTATTCTGTATTAATTTACACTCGTTTTTCCAATGTCCCAATTTTCCGCACCCATGACAGGGAAACTTTTTCTTTGCCTCTTCCTTGCTCATTCTCCCTCTTGGTTTACCTCGGCTTCCTGCACTTTGACCTTCCCCCTTTCCTTGATTATTTGTCTGCTGACTTAACTGGAGTTCCTGCTGTTCTGCCATTTTTACTTGAGCCCACATTACTTTATCTTCTAATTTCTTTCGCCTATTATCAATTGCATCTTCACAGTATTTTGCATACTTGAGAATTTCGTCGACAGGTGTCGCTTGCCAACATAATTTGTGTTCCTTAAGTGTTTGTGATATTTCTGGTTTTAGTCCGGACACAGAACGATATATAAATGTGTCATGCCCTTATTATCAATGTTCTCTAACCCACTGTATTGCTTAAATATCTGCAATAGGCGTTCATAATATGTATATACAGATTCACCTTTATTTTGAGTGGTTCTGTCTATCTGTGTCTAATCAGTTTCTTTTGGGGGTATCTTTCCCTTTAGGCAGGTTATTACTTGATTATACTTTTTCATTACATATTCTGACAGAGCTCATGTTTTTGGATCTCTAAGGTATTCATCATTTGGCCAGTCTACTGTAATTTTACACTTGGTCCATAAGTCATGCCAAATAAACCATCTAAATCTTTTAACAGTACATTTGAAACTTTCACAAACCTTTCAACTTGCATGTACCATTCTACTGGTTTTTCTCTAAGTTTTGGAAATCATTTGTAAATGATAAAACATCCTGTCGAGACCATGGGTCATGTACATAACCTCCTCCTGGCACTTCTCTCATCGGGCAAACCTTTCAACCTTTTCTGTTTCTTTCATTAAATACTCAGATGCAGTTCTATTTGTCTGTGCTTCCTCCTTTTTCTTTGTCCATCTAGCTTTCCATCTGTCTAAATCTCCCCATTGCTGTAACAACGACAATAATTATTTTGTCTGTCCTGACACATTCATGTTTTCCAAATCTTTGTCAGAAAATTCAGCTCTATAAGGCTTCTGTAACACTTTTTATTTACCTATGTCAATTCCCATTTCTGAGGCCAAATTCATTAATTTTTAATGGAATATTTTTGTATTTCGGGTAATTCTTCTGCATATGAATAATAACTCTTCTTCACTAAAATAATTCAGTCTTTCTAATCCTACATTTCCAGCTACCATTTCTTCCAATTCTACTCTTGATTTAAAAATGTCCAATTCTTTTGGCTGTGATTTTGGCTTTTCTATCTCTCTTATCCATCTTTCTTTTTCTTCAGGGGGTACTATGGCAGCACCTCATGTTCCTGTGAAGGTTTCAATCTGTACTTCTTTTGAGCATCCAGGAGTAATTTTCCTGATTGAGGGGCATATGTATCAATCAAATTTTAAGTCGAAAACGCTGCAAATCGCAAAAAACAGCGTTTGCGATAAAAAATGTGCTATTTCAGATGTATGAGGCACAATCGCATTGCAAAATAAAAAGGCGCAGAAATAGCGATTTCTACGTTGAGATAACATGAAATCTGCAAATATCCAGCGATTTCTTAGTTTGTGTTTTTTTCTGGTAGCGAAAGTCGCAAACAGGATAGCGCAAAATCAGAAATCGCAATGAAATGTAACGAAAAATCGCAAAATGCAAATTTGCGAAAATCGCAAGTTAAGAAATCGCAATTACCACCAAGTGCATGCAGGTGGTAACCAGGTGCAAGGTATAAAAAGCAGCCCACAATGCAACTGAAACTTCCACAATGGCAGCACAATATGTGATAACCAGGAGGCTGCGTATCCATGCCCTTGCACAGAGGAGATTGAGAAAGGAACGCATTTTCAGGCTGCGCATCACGCTGTTCCAGCAGACTGAAGAGGACATCCATGAGAAGTACAGGCTGCACCCACAGACCTTCTTGGACCTGATTGAGGAGCTGAAAACCTTTTTGAAACACCCAACGCATAGGACACAAACAATTCCCAACCATGTGCAGGTCCTGTGCTCACTGCACCTCTTGGCCTCTTGGAGTTTTCAAGGAGTCATAGCAGGGGTTGATGGGGTGTCACAGAGTGCCCTATCTTGCTTTTTCCATGCCTTTCTGGATGCAATGCTGCAGAGGCTAGCACATCATATATACTTCCCCAGCACCCAACAGGCATTACAGCAAATCAAACTTGACTTTTACCGAATTGCACGTTTCCCCCATGTCAATGACTGCATTGATGGGACCCATGTGGCCCTCACACCCACAGTAGCAACAGAATATGTGTTCAGGAACCGCAAATGCTACCATTCCCTGAATGTACAGATTGTGTGCAATGCTTAGTACATTATCAACGACATTGTATCAAAATATCCTGGCAGCACACACAACTCTTTCATCTTCAGACATAGTTGGATACACAGATGTATGAGTGCTGGAGAGTTTGGAGAGGGATACCTGCTAGGTAAAGCAATGGCACACATACATCCATCCACTACATCTTTTGGAGGGGAACATTGACTTACCTATTATTTGTATCCCTGCAGGTGACAGGGCCTATGCAGTGCGAGACTTCATCCTAACCCCGTATCTGGATCCAGCAAATGCAAGGGAGAGGAGGTATAACAGGGCATACAGATCAACACGCAGCGTCATAGAACGTACCTTTGGAATACTAAAGAGCCGGTTCAGATGCCTACATAAAAGTGGAGGGGCACTGCAATACATCCCTAAGACATGCTGTAAAATCATGACCAGCTGCACAATGCTCCACAACATGGCTATGAGGAAAGGCACCACAATTGATGTGAGCGACACAGACACATCGGATGATGATTGCCCACCTCCCCTTGGCAGGGCAGCCGCAGGAGTCGGAGCAGCTGCTGGACGTCAGAGACGGACTGAGATCACACAAAACTACTTTTAGGTAAGAAAGGAAGGTGATGAGCCAAATTGCTTTTTGTTAAATGTGATGTGTTTTTTCACACTTCACAAACAATATTTTTTGCAGTACCCAGCACATGTTTTGTACACAGTGAAGGTACTGATCAATATTGTGCAAAATCCTTTTTGGTGGGTTGCTTCACTCCTTGCCACAAAAGTGTCAATGTTTAGTTCACCTCCTCCGGTGACGGTTTGGTGCAGGTCGATGTTCAGCCTGAGTGCCCTCTGTTGTCTGCCTAGCTGCTGCACCTTGTCTGCCACTGCGATGTCTTGCATCAGGCAATGTAGGAGTGATGCTACTTCTACTGGAGGTCTCTTTGGTCTCCCCAGAGACCATGAGTGTGCTGCCACCAGAGTTTGTAGTTTGCATTTGTTCCACTGCGTTTGTGACCTGTTCCAGCCCTCTCGGAATGTCTTGGCAGCAGTGTGTCATTTGCAGCTGTATTGTAATCCTGCAATAGGTGAAGTTGCTGGTGGTGGTGCAGAGGCGGTTCACCACCTTTGTATAATTGTGCACTCGTGCGTTAGCATGTTGGGCAGCCCTGTCCCTGGCAATTTCATTACTTTGTAGAGTGTCACATAGGTTTTGTATGGCACCTGCCATGGCCATGATGCCCTCCCCATGTACCGCTGATTTTTGTTGAGGTAGCTTAGCTGCCTGTTAATTGAGCGTAATGATTTTTATTGCAGGCGCTGAACTTCAAGCATGTTCTGCTCAAGTCCTGCAAAAACAGTATGTTCCTCTTCGGTGCCAGTGCTGCTCCTGGGCCTTGACCTCCGTGCCTCAATTGCTGCCACACTGTTTTGTGGTCTTTCATGTCCACGAATGTCAGACACTCCCTGCCTTGCCACTCTATCCTCACTTGCCTCCCCTGTGGCATCGAAGTCGTCCTCCAATTGAGCCAGTGGGGGCACATATGTGGGCTTCCTGCGCATAATGGTTGTCTGATGTGAGTAATCACTGGACTCCCCATCATCGGAGTGCTCCAAATTAATTGGTATGTCTTCTCCCTCTGCACTGTCCTCAAGTGCCCTGGATTGTGCTGTGGCGGTAAAGGGGTACAAAAGGGGGTGGTGATGGACGGAGCATCTGAATCAATCAAACACTCACACCCAGTCAAAAGATCTGGGTTTAATCCATCACCGTTCTTTAGCCCACTCTGCCACCCCAGTTCAGACATGGCTATATGCAAATCAGTCTGACCCTGTGCCTCATAGGAATAGTCCAGCCCGAACTGCCAAGCCATGTCTTCCCTGGACCGGAAACAAGCTTCCGAGGACCGGTTTCTGGCATTCCAGCCGTCTTCAGCCCAGCTTGCTTGAATCCAGTGGCAAAGTGAGCAAGGGACTCACGTCTGAGCATACCGTGCCACACTTATGGCGGCCAAAAGCGGTACAAAAGGGGGTGGTGATGGACGGAGCATCTGAATCAATCAAACACTCACACCCAGTCAAAGGATCTGGGTTTAATCCATCACCGTTCTTTAGCCCACTCTGCCACCCCAGTTCAGACATGGCTATATGCAAATCAGTCTGACCCTGTGCCTCATAGGAACAGTCCAGCCCGAACTGCCAAGCCATGTCTTCCCTGGACCGGAAACAAGCTTCCGAGGACCAGTTTCTGGCATTCCAGCCGTCTTCAGCCCGGCTTGCTTGAATCCAGTGGCAAAGTGAGCAAGGGACTCACGTCTGAGCATACCCTGCCACACTTATGGCGGCCAAAAGCGGTACAAAAGGGGGTGGTGATGGACGGAGCATCTGAATCAATCAAACACTCACACCCAGTCAAAAGATCTGGGTTTAATCCATCCCCGTTCTTTAGCCCACTCTGCCACCCCAGGTCAGACATGGCTATATGCAAATCAGTCTGACCCTGTGCCTCATAGGAACAGTCCAGCCCGAACTGCCAAGCCATGTCTTCCCTGGACCGGAAACAAGCTTCCGAGGACCGGTTTCTGGCATTCCAGCCGTCTTCAGCCCAGCTTGCTTGAATCCAGTGGCAAAGTGAGCAAGGGACTCACGTCTGAGCTTACCCTGCCACACTTATGGCGGCCAAAAGCAGTACAAAAGGGAGTGGTGATGGACGGAGCATCTGAATCAATCAAACACTCACACCCAGTCAAAAGATCTGGGTTTAATCCATCACCGTTCTTTAGCCCACTCTGGATACCAGTTCAGACATGGCTATATGCAAATCAGTCTGACCCTGTGCCTCATAGGAACAGTCCAGCCCGAACTGCCAAGCCATGTCTTCCCTGGACCGGAAACAAGCTTCCGAGGACCGGTTTCTGGCATTCCAGCCGTCTTCAGCCCGGCTTGCTTGAATCCAGTGGCAAAGTGAGCAAGGGACTCACGTCTGAGCATACCCTGCCACACATATGGCGGCCAAAAGCGGTACAAAAGGGGGTGGTGATGGACGGAGCATCTTAATCAATCAAACACTCACACCCAGTCAAAAGATCTGGGTTTAATCCATCACCGTTCTTTAGCCCACTCTGCCACCCCAGTTCAGACATGGCTATATGCAAATCAGTCTGACCCTGTGCCTCATAGGAACAGTCCAGCCCGAACTGCCAAGCCATGTCTTCCCTGGACCGGAAACAAGCTTCCGAGGACCGGTTTCTGGCATTCCAGCCGTCTTCAGCCTGGCTTGCTTGAATCCAGTGGCAAAGTGAGCAAGGGACTCACGTCTGAGCATACCCTGCCACACTTATGGCGGCCAAAAGCGGTACAAAAGGGGGTGGTGGAGGTAAAGGGGGACACATGAGTTTGTGTTTAGTCTGCATTTTAGACTCAATAAAGTTTAAAACTTTTGAGTTCTCTGACTCCTGACACTGTCTTTTTGCCTTAACTGTAACCCACAATTTAAACATGATTTCCTATGTCTCATTGACAAACTATCCTACATCCAACTACAACTCCCATGATGTATTGGTGTGTGTGTTGTAAGGAGTGGACTGGAGTGACAAGTGTTGTGTTTATTTTACACATTCTACACAGTGTGCATGCTATGGGGAGGTGTACAAAAATAATTTGCCATGCATCTTACCTAGACTGCTGGATGCAGGGTCGGAGCTGTCAATGTCAGCCACACCACTTACACTCTCAGGCAGGGGAGTGGATTCCACCAGCTCTTCATGGGGTGTTGGCTGTACTGCTGTGCATGTTCCTCCCCCGGTCTTCTGTGACTCCTTTAGTCTGGCTGCCACCCTTTCCTTGGACCTTTGGCACATATCGTACCACCTCATGCGCAGTTCTTCGATGGTACGATGGGCCACACCCACAGCATTAACTTTCTCCTGAATTTGCAGCCATATCTTCCTTTTTCTGGCTTCTGGTACTTTCAGGGCTTTCTTACTAAAAAGGAGCTCATGGCTGCAGACCATCTCCTCTATGAGAACCTCCTGCTCTTTCTCTGAGAATTTATGTTTCCTTTTCCTCTTCTCACCCTCCTTGCCCTCCTGTGGCCTCTGAGACTCCATTGGGATTCTTGATGTGCTGTGCAGGCTCCAAACACACTCCAAACTGCCTCTAACTGTGGCTCAGGCAAACAGGTGCAGCTAATCACTCCCACTTCCTGTTTGTGATGTCATCAAGCTCCACCTGTAGTGCAGATTCCTGATTTTGCGATTTCTTAATTTGCGAATTTCACTATTAAGGAATCGCAAATCAATATTCTGAGATTTTTTTGCGAAGTTTATGAAATCGCAAAACTTTAGTGATTTTTTATATGCATCCCGTTTTGCGAATCTGAAACTGAGAATTGCAAATTCTCGCAATTTGAGATTCGCAAAACGGGATATTGATACATATGCCGCTGAAAGACCCACTGGTTCCCTTATAGGTAAATCCATCAAGGAAATTACTGACTCGCATTCACTTGCCTGGTCATCAATTATTATATTTTCCTTCCTGGGCTGTGCTATGGGCGTAGTCAGAATGGGAGTTTTAGGACTGAGCTGCTAATCTCCACAAAGAGGAACTACGGGACCTATAGTTACTGGTATTGTTAGGGCTTCAGGACTTGTATTTAATTGGGTCATTTTCTGAATGAACTCACTACGCTGTTTATTTATTGCTTCTCTTTCTTTTTCTTGTAGTACCTTTCACATTGTGGTCTCATGCACAATTTGTGGAACCAAAGGTGGTTTTAAGAACTGGGCACTAGGAGTAACTCTATTAGTTTCCTCCTGTTAAGGTGGCAGATTTTCCATTAATAAATACTCAAAATAATCATCTTCTGAATCACCACTACTTGTCGTTAAATGTTTGTTTTTCTCAGTACATTTACTTCCGGTTGGTGCTTCTGTGGTAAATACAGGATATATTCCTTCCACTAAGATAGAATATCTCCATTGTTTCATCTGCTTATCTCGAGACTCTTTTGGAAATCTGGGATAAAATCTGCTTAAATTCCTGTCACATCAAGATCTACCTTGCTCAAAAGCCTCAGTCTCCCACTCTTCCAAAGCTTCATACTGCGTTAATCTAGGTCTGGGTTCTAATTCATTTATGAAAGTTCATAAATTGTGCACTATTCTACCATTGAATGTTCCGTACTCAGGGAATGCTAATCTGCCATCATCTTTTGTGTACTCTATCCAATTTTCCAACCATACACAAGTGTGGTAGCCTCTTTCTATCATTATGTATGATGCAGGCATTTTTGGAGGTGGAATAATAATTCCTTCTCTTGTTTTAACTGGCTTATCCTTTTTGAAATAATTCTTAATTTTCTGCATAAATTAATTTTTCTCTTTTCTCCATACATTTTACGATTATTCCCTCTAATGTATTGCTCATGAGCAAAACCTAGGAACCTTCTATCTAGACGAGTTCCTTTATAGTTGGGTCAGAGTTCCACATATAATCACCACTGTCCATTAACACTGTAAATTCTATTTTTGCAATTTAATCAATTGTTTATTTTACTTTTAAATGCTTATCCAATACCAGCGCGTCTTTTATTCTAATGACCAATCAACATTTAAGTTTACAGAACACTTCAACCAATGCTTGCGTGGCTTCTCTATGACGTGAGTTTCGCTCTCTGCGCTCACCCCTCCTTTACAATTTTCTCACGACTACACACCCACTGTTTCACCCAATCCCAGCGCGGCTCAAATGACGTCAGTGCAGCACCCGCAACTAACCCCTCCTTTACAAGATAATATGACAATTTATTTTCAAATTAAATGCATGTCTCATTAATTAACAACATAAAAACATTTGTTACTGTGTCTGATTGACTAAATTCAAAGAATAAACTATTTCTTTCACTACGAGTAAAACTTTTTCCATCTACCCTTCACACACTATGAGGAAATCTTTTCCGCCTACTCTTCACGCAAGCAAAAGAACCTGCTACTCCTTCAGACTTACCCTTTCTATGTGATATAAGACCAAAGTTTCACCAGCGAACTCCTTTGCTATCAATCACTCTCACTTTTACACGAGAAATATTCCTAGCTAGTGCTTCAAGTTCACCTAACTTTACACACTTATTTCATCAAGGCAGGTGACCTCACTGTAGTTTGGCTTCCATTTACCACCTGCTATTCAATTTCCACGGGGAATTCCATCCACGAATAACTATACAATCGGGTTTTGGTTAATACATAAAATCAATAATAAAATCAATATGCAACTAACTACCTATCTTAACTAAACCCTACCCATCTTGCTGCTACCAAAAGAATACTGATGGCGTGGGATTACCAGCCCAGTTAAGAATAAGAATAAGAATAATATTCAAAGCAAAAATCTTTGGAGACTTATGATAGACTTTAGATATTAGTACCTGGGAAGGGTAAAAAAGGGAAACGGTACAAGGACATACCACACAGATTATGTTTACCTAGAATGGTGTGAGGACTAACCCTGGCCACAGGCTGGGACAAAAGAAGGCTCCCGATTAATCAGGTGCAACAGGCCAGGACAGGTGCAGAACAGGACAGGTAGCCTCAGCTAAGTGCAACACCAACGTTACACCCCTCTCTACAGCTACTCTTGGACTCCGCTTCTCCACAGCAAACTCCTGATTCTTCTGTCAAAGTGCTCGACCAGCACTCTGCTCTTGATTCTCCTTCAGCATACGTTGGTTCAGTGACAGGTCTGTGACAAGTCTGACAATCTAACTAACTAAGCCTACCTTAGTTATACCATTTCAGAGTGTGTACCCCCCCCTTAATGTTGCAGATTCTATGTGTTCCCTTCATTTGATTGGTCAGAAAGACGAGGAGTGGTCATCACACCATACTAAGATGAGGTTATTTCCATTCGATATAGCTGATCAATGTTCCCGCCCATAATTTACTTTCCCATGCTTTTTATTCCACCCAGCAATATTGGTCTACAATCATGTACAATGTATTTAGATACAGTTCAATCTTCTTCCTCTCCTGAGGTCAAATGGTCAGGTTCCCAGGAACATCGTGGGTAAGACAGTCATTGGCATGTGTTCATTGCCACTGCTCGAGGTCTTTCAATTCTTTCAGCACATGCGCAGAGGAATTTTCAATATGGCGATTCAAGTCACCCTTCAGGCCCAAATACGAGCTATTAATAAAGTCAAAGAAAGACACGTTAGAATATAAAAATAAATGAATGCACTGTATACCAGTTATTTCTACTCTAGCTCCATTACTTTATTTTAACTACAGCATTAATAGTTAAGCAAAACACACAAAGTTTAGTTCGAGCAGGAGCATGTGTATTCGTATGTGAAGGATGAAGCGGCCATCTTTGGTACTAGTGCGCAGCTGCAAGAAAATTCCACCAAAAGCACAGATGTGTCACACCACGTAGATGAGGCAGACGCATGTGCAGAAAAGTTCTGGCGCTTTCGAAGGCCATTTTAGAACACTCAGGTTACTGTTAGTATATACACATATGCAAGCTTCCCCTTGATTCTAAAAATGTTGTGAAATGCAATTATTTGTATAAACAAAACATGTTGATTAATAAGTTACATGTTATTTCGAGAGAATTGAATCCGAGCAAGTTTCTGTACGTATGAAACCTTGCTCCATCACTTAACACAACCATACCTTTTTAATATTTAATTGTATTCAATTGTTACTTTACTAATGAATCTGCAGTTCATAAATGTTTAGAAAAAGTGCATAAATTGGAGTGGTGAGATTTACTATTCTTACTCTTGTCCCAGAAACATTGGGAAAAGTGTGAAAATTAAGGAGGTGCAATGTATTATTCTCGTTCCACTGCCACAAACATGCTGAAAGTGCATGAATGGATGTGGACAGTATTCAATGAAAAATCCTGTTCACAAACATTCTGGAGAATGCAAAAATGGAGGTGGTGAGATTTACTATTTTTACTCCAGTCCCATAAACAGTAGGGAAAGTTCAAAACCTGTGGGTTGTGGAAGTTAGTTGCTTTTCTAGCTTCAGATCCTCAAAAATCAGTAAAAGAACACAAATAGGGAGAGACAATATACTATTCATACTCCAGTGATACAAGTATTGAAAAAAATGCGCATTTTGGGATTAGTAAGATTTAGGACCAGATGTACAATGTAAGTGGTCACAAAAACCTTTTGTCCTGTCCATCTTTGAAGGCTTCCCTGATGCAGAAATTCCTATTTTAGATATTTACGAAAGGCTTTTTAGTGAATTACAAGGTATTCTTTTTAAAAAGGTTGACAGTAAGCAAATAACATGTGTAAAAGAAAAATCATGGTTCAATTCTGAGTTTAAATTATCCAAATGAGTGTTAATGATGGATGTCGAAGGGTGCCTACGCGCAGAGATTATAGAGGCCAGGCGAAAAAACAAAATGGCACTTGCAAGAGCCAGGAGCGGCTGTGCTGAAAAGAATTGGCAAGACTTTTTACACGCTGTTGAACTGAACGACAATAGAGCTTTCTGGCATATAATATCCCATGGAAGTATAGACAGCGCATGCACTTACCATCATCATATACAACCTGAGAGGTGGTTACTCATTTTTCAGTGCTGTATGCTCAGGCTGAGACCAACGAGCCGTCCCTATGTTTAAGGCCGTTACTCCCCTTAGGGTTATCCAAAATGCAGATGTGCTGGATGAAAGTGAAATATCTTTTAGCCTAGCGGACAATTCCGCTGCTATAGGTCACCTTAAACCAACAATTTCTACCAGTCATGACATTTAAATTAGAGCCCCAAGTGTGGATTAATTAAATCAATCTCCTGTCGAATGCCGTCGGGCCAGTGGAGAACTTCCTGAGTCCTGGATAGGAGACGAGATAATCCCCATTTATAAGAACGGTGATGCTGGCAGCCCATCTAACTATAGACCCATCAGGGGGCGGAACTAGCCGGCAACCACAATGGCTGCTTAGGCCGAGTGCTCCCCCGTCTCATCGCCTATCCGACAATAATCCTGTGTGTTTTCCTGCATTAAAATACCTCTTGCCATGCATCGGTGGTGGACGCTGGGGCCTAGTGATTGTTCTATTTTAACTTATGAATTTATAAAGTGTGTTTTTAAAAATGCGGCGTGTTTTAATTCACTGGTGCACTTTAGCGCTGTGCTCACACAGCTTCCTGCTCGCTCAGCATTCCTGCCTGTGCCCCGTTCCACCACGGGTTTTCCCCCTTGTGAGGAGGGCACGCCGGCAGAGATTGGGTCCCCGCTCCCATTGGCTGCTCTCAGTCAGGTGGGGCGCGAGATACGTGACTCGACGTACTTAATAGGATGTCTCTATTCGCGCACAGCGAATGCGCGCCGAATTTTCGCCAAAGTCAAGCCCGTCTGCGCCCGCCCACGCTGAGGACGGGCTGCAGGACGGGCCATGCAGAGAGGAGACTTCGTTAGCTAGTCAGGTAACTCTGTCGTATGCCCACTCGGACATATTTGCGGTTAAACCTCCTCCCTTACCCTGTCATAATACCTTTCCCCCTGAAGCTTTCCTTGGCTCCCCATTATGTTGCTGCCCTAGTTATAACACTGAGTTCCCTTCCCTTCTTTTCCCTAAAGGACAATTACCGAAAAATAACCCCGCTATCCCCAACCCCCATACGGAAAGGGGCTTTCTTATCAATGCCAGGTCACTGATCAAAAATAACATTGCGTTTCACGACTTCGTCACAGCCAGGAACCCCTCATGGGTTTTCATTACCGAAACCTGGGCCTCTGATTCATCCGGTCCCGATCTTCTGTACGCCATCCCTGAGGGCTATGCATTACAGAGACTGGATAGGTCAGGACGCAGGGGTGGAGGGTTGGCGATCCTTTATAAGCTTCCATCTATGTGTCGCACTAAAACCCTCTCTACACCATCAGACCTTTTTCAGGCACTGTATTTTTCTATATCTTCCTCTCCCTCAGTGTCCTTCACTGGTCTTCTTATTTATAGACCATCTGGCCCCAGATCCGGTTTTGGCCCTAATCTTTTTAAAATCCTAGAGCCCTATTTTGGCAAGCTCCATCTTACGGTCCTAGGGGATCTAAATTTTCACTTAGACGATTTGTGTTCTAAGGATATTCTCTCCTTGATGGACCCCCTGACCGCTTGTGGCCTTCTTCAGTTGGTAAACAGTCCTACCCACATGGCCGGCCATATCCTTGATGGGGTGCTCTCCAATGACCCCCGACTCTCTGTGGGCCCTCCTATCCCCCTAGTTTGGTCAGATCATCTGGCAGTTCCTTTGGAACTTAACTCCCTTCCCCCCTTTTATCTCATCAGGGTTCCAGTAACATGATCTCTAAATGGAATTATAAGAGTATTACTAATGAATCTCTTGCCCCCCTCATTGTACAGACCCCTTTCTCCCCTCTGAAGATTGCCAGTGATGCTGCACAGGAGCTTGCCATCTCTTTTTCGAAAGCTGTAGATCTTCTGGCCCCTGCCTCCCTGTGTTACTCAGCTAGGCGGAAACCCTCCGCTCCTTGGTTTACGGAGCCGCTCAGACTTCTGAGACAGAGATGTAGGAGAGAAGAGAGGAAATGGCGGAAAACTTGGAACCCCATTGATAGACAAACTCATAAGTCTCTGCTTGGAGAATACAAGTCTAGGGTCGTTAAAGAGATGCAGGACTATTTCTCCAGGCTCACGGTGTCCCTTACTTCTTCTAGGGAATTATTCAAGATTGTTGACTCTCTGTGCTCTCTTCAAATTCCTGACCCTATTATAGGTTCCCAAGAGCTGTGCGACAAGATCGCACAGTTCGTCCATACCAAAATCGCTGACATCTCTCTCTCCTTGGAAACACAGAAAGACTTAATTTGTCCCCACCCTTCCCTGACTCAACCTGTTTTAGAGTGCTGGACTAAAGACCCTGCCAAGACCCTGACCAACTTCCTGCCCCTCACCCTCGACCAATTAGACTCTCTTTTAAAAAGGACGAAATCATGTTCGCCTCTGGACCCCTGCCCTCTGAAAGTCCTAAAGGACTGTAGGGAAACTCTGTTGCCCCCCCTCTTGGAGGTGATGAACCAGGCGCTAACTCAGGGCCTATTCCCAGCACCTTGGAAAAAGGCCATAGTTAAGCCACTACTTAAAAAACCTACTCTAGATCCAGAGACCCTTAAAAACTTCCGACCGATTTCCTTATTGCCTACCCCCACTAAAATGCTAGAAACACATCTCAATCAGCACTTGACTGCTTTCCTTGATGCCTCTGGGTTCCTGGACCAGTCCCAGCATGGCTTCCGAAAATACCACAGCACCGAGTCGGCGCTCACTGTAGTGTTAGATAATATTCGTTCAAAGGTTGATCGAGGCCAGACCACCCTCTTGGTCTTACTAGATCTGACCGCAGCCTTTGATACCCTGTCTCCCTCGACTTTAACAGCTCGTCTGAGGGAGACAGGGGTAGAAGGCCCTGCACTGAGTCTCCTGTCCTCTTTCCTAGATCAGAGAGAGCAGAGGGTCAAGATGGGAGAGTTCCTCTCCCCTGCTAAACCTGTGCAGTGTGGGGTTCCACAGGGGTCGGACTTGAGTCCGACCCTCTTTAACATTTACGTGGCCCCACTTGCCAGGTTGGTAAGATCACACCGGATGGAGGTGGTGTCATACGCCGATGACACCCAGATCATGGTGTCCCTCTCCCATCCGGTGAGTACCTCCGCGCTCAGCTTCAGGAACTGCATGCAAGCAGTCTCCGAATGGATGATCTCCAACGCCCTGAAGCTAAACGGAGAGAAAACCGAGGTCTTGATCTTCAGTAAAGACCAAGGCATATGGTCTAATGACTGGTGGCCTCCTTCTCTGGGTACCTGCCCTGTGCCATCAAACTCCACCCGTAATCTCGGCGTGATCATTGACACGCCATTGGATATGACTCAACAGGTCAATAGGACTGTGTCCACTTTTTGGGGAGTTATTAGGGTGCTCAGGAATATCTCTCACTATCTCTCCCCTCAAGCTCGCAAGCAGACAGTGGTCGCACTAGTGACATCTCGACTTGATTATTGTAACGCATTATATGATGACATCAATAAAGGCCTTATCCAACGCCTGCAGACCGTTCAGAATGCGGCTGCTAGATTTGTATTGGACGTTCCCAACACCGCCTCTGCCACTCTTGCTAGGAAGAGTCTCCACTGGCTCCCGATCCAGTCAAGGATCGCCTTTAAAATACTATGCCTGGTATTCAGTGCTTTATCCGCTGGTTGCTCTGAAGCCATAAGCTCTCACTTGAATCTCTACTCTCCCAGCAGATGCCTTCGTTCTGCTAGTAAGAACCTTCTTTCCGTCCCTCGGACAAACAAGGTCAGATGGGGCGGAAGGGCTTTCTCATCTGTGGCCCCTAAATTGTGGAATGCCCTGCCTCTTGAGATTAAAACCCAACCCTCTATGGCCCTCTTCAAAAAAGCCCTAAAAACATGGTGTTTCACTAAGGCCTATCAGTAAGCATGCTTTCGGACCTTATACTCCTTTTGGTTAGGCACCTTGACGCCCGTTGGGCGAAGTAGCGCTATATAAATCAGGCTTCATTCATTCATTCATAGTGGCGGGGCTGGCAACTGAGACCTGCGCTCTGTGCTGAGGAGGCGGGCCGACTTCGGCCTCATTGCTGCGGCTGCTGGTGACTGCCGGAGGCGGCCCTTCTGAATGCATGACCTTGCTGCGTATGTTTTTCCCCCTGCCTGCGGCTGAGACCCTCGCTGTTGCGGCCGAGGTGCACACTGGGCTGTGCTTGCTTCTTGGGTACCCAGATCCAAAGATCGGTGCAGCCGCTGTGGTGCGTTCTGCGGAGGCGGGAGTAGCCCTCGGAGCAGCGAGGTGGTGGAGGAGCTCCGGAGGCCGGGAACACTACTCCTGTACTGGCGATTCGACCAATATTGCCACGGCCTGGGTGCGTTGTTGACTTTTGGACCCACTCACATCTGCCACGCACGGTGCGGGCGTGCGGGGAAGTGCCGGTGGCGGCGGGAGAGGATTCTGCGGCCCTGGTTGAGGACGGTGAGGACCCCCTGGAGCATTGGTGGAGCCTGCGCGAGTCAGCGCTGGAGCCCCACACACGTTACGGAGGTGAGACAAGGGTGCGGGGACGCCCTGGACTGGTAAATGTGCTGGGACTGCGCCAGTAGCTATACTGGTGGTGGAGCGATGAGGCGCCTTGCTCCTGGCGCATAAGAACTAACTCTCGTGGCTGGTTGAGACCCTACGTGCCCTGGGTACTTGTCGGCTTGTTCTGGGCCATTTCTGCGGCCACCCCTCCCCCCTTGCCATGATAAAGAGGTCTTGAGTCCCCCAGAGGAGTGCTGTGGCAGCAGTCGGCGCTGCGGTGGTGTGCCCAAACCTTGCCCCGGAGTGCCTTGAAGTTGGCAGAGAGTCCCCTGCAGAACAGAGCGACGTTCCCACGCGTCGCGGAAAGCGAGGTGGAGGTGATCCAGGTGGCGGACTGGTGGACTGGGGGTCTACGGCCTCTCACTGTTGACGGCGGTCTTGGCTGGCAGTGCTGCCGCTGCTCACTGGATTCTGCGGCGGCTCCCCGAACAACAGCAGGTTGAGAGGCTCTTTTTGCGACGGGTGGCCTTTTTTCGTCAGGCCCTGTCGTGATAGGGCGCACATACAGGACGCAAACCAAGCTGTCCTTTGATCCTAAAGGAACCAGGACGGGAAATTCTGCTTCGGGAAAAGACCTGGGGGAGCGTGAGCAAGCTGAGGAAATCCCACAGCAAGATATCCGTGGACTGTTGTTAGCGATGGAAAAGAGCCTGCAGGAGGGGATTGCATCATTATGCACCAAGATGGATGCACTCACCAACCGTATGGACCGCATGGCGGAAAGGCTTGAAACAAGCGGAGCGCATTGACATGTCTGAACGCAGAATCACCGAGGTGGAGGAGGCACAGACTACTCTAGACAAAGACAACAGGCGGCTGAATAGTGTGATGCAGATGCTCCAGGACAAGACGGAGGATTTGGAGGCCCGTTCTCGACGGTGCAATCTATGCATCACGGGCCTGCCCGAGAACACGCAGACCGGTAACATGGAAGTCTTTATTGAAAATCTCCTAAAGAAACTCCTTGGCGACACCGCCTTCTCTGCCATGTTTGTTGTTGAGAGAGCCCACCACTCTTTGGGCCCGGACCCAAGCCGGGGGCGCCGCCAAGGCCTGTCATCGCTAAGTTAATCAACTGTAGGGACCGCGATGTGGCATTAAGACTTGCATGGGAAAAACAGCCACTCCAGTATGAAGGCTCGACCCTTTCTCTGTTCCCAGACTTTACGGCAAGGGTACAGGAGGCGCGACGCCAGTTCCTACTGATGAAGCGACAGTTGCGCGAAATGGGCACAGACTATGCGATGTTGTATCCAGCGAAGTTAGGAATAAACAGGCAGGGGAAATCCATGATCTTCACGGACCCAAGGGCCCTCCAGAGAGCCCTCAAGGACTGGCGTAAGGAAAATAGTTCCTCCCCGAATGGAGTGGAGGAGGCTACGGGAGGCTCACTCGATGAACAGGACTAAATAAGTTCCTTGCAGATAAGCGCTGTGCTTTGTACTGTATTGGGCGGGTGGGGTGGGGGGAAAAGGGATGCGAGTGTTGAGTGAGTCGCTAGTCATGCTTTGTCTTTGGTGGATGGGGGGTCTTAGGGGAATTGGGGAGGGAATTCCGGGGGGGGGATTGTGCAGTTGAGTGCTAGGGGCGCTTCCAGGACATGGGCGAGCACTAGTCTGTGAGCCATGGTATTGCGGGGTATTATCGTTTTATTCTTCCTTTCTCCTTTTCCTTTTTCCTATTCCGATCGGGGAAGCCTTGCTTGGCATAAGTTTAGATTTGTATTACTGTTAAGATACCTTGCAAATTGAATGCCATTTCTGTGAGTGGGGTTGACCATTGGAGTATAATGTGCATATATGTTTTCCACGGCCCAGCCAGGAAGTGTTTCATGAATGCTTATTAGATCACACGCAGGATATATGTATATTTGTTTTTCTTCCCTTTTTTGAGACGGGGTAGGGTGGATGGCTTTGCGATTTGGTACTTCAGAGAGCTTGCATACTGCTGGCTACCTTTGCCCTCGTGTGAATTCCACTGAGTTTGCTAATGGTTTTGTTAAGGGAGTGGGGGGGTGGTTGAAGGTTTGTGGAGGGACGGGGGGCTAGGGTGGTTTGATGGGCAGAGGGGTTGTCTGTGGCCTAGTTTGGGAAGGGCAGGCATGGGTGGGAGCGGGAGGGACGAGCCGTAGAGACACATTATTGCGCTGAGGGGGTTGCTCACTGTTTGTGGGTTTTACATATAGGTTAGGAGAATGTGTGATTTGGAAATCACTAAGGACGTGCAATTTAACATGAAACACATAGGGTTTCTTCACTCATTCAACGTTGCTTGGTTGTCGTAATTAAATTGAGCCAATCTTGTCATTCTTGTTATCATCGTATATTTTTATTCATTGTTGGATAGCTTTACTTGTCGAAAATGTTTGTGAAAATTCATTTCAAACATAAACAATTGATTGCATTACTTCATGTCTGCCCAATGCATTTCGGGTTAAACAGGGTAACCCTTCGTCAGGGGCCTGGAAAAAATGAAAACATACAGGACCTTAGCGATCAGAGAACGCACCGTAGCCAGCTTCAATAACATTACATTTTCAATAACATTGCGCTTTCATTTAATACATTGAATTGGATGCATTGCATTGCTTACATGTTTTAAATCAAAACAATTTGTCCAAAAAGGAAAATCTTGCATAGCGACTTTACAAGATTAAACAAACTTAGTTCACCATGAGAAGTAATATGAAATGTCATTAACGTTCTAAACTATGGGGAATGTCACATAGGGAATGCATGAAATGAGGTAATAAAGAAATGAAGAAATCAAGAAATATCGTGCTGCGAAAGAAATGTAAGTTGAAATGAGACAAAGTAAAAACTTACTCGGGAAAGTAACGCACTGTGCTCTCGGCGTCTGAAACGCGGAAACGATCAGTGTGATAGAGGACCAATCAGAGAAGGTATTGTAGCCCTGTGGAGTGACCACGTGATCGCGGAAGCTCGTGAAAGTATGTGAAAACTTGTCAGGAATTGAATCGGTATGTGCAAAAAGTAGCGGTTGAGTCATCTGTTACGTTCAAAATAACCTGTATCGAATAGTATTGTGTTGGGATAATTTACAAATCGGTTCGAAAAACCGTGGATTGTAAGAGACCCGCGTGGTGATAGGTTAGTGAGGTGGGACACGTGATAATCAACCAGGAAGTAAACAACCAGTCATTTGTTTACTTCATATGAACATTAATGCTGTGATGAAATCGGTGATGAAAACGGTACAATTCTCGTGATCTTGGTCCTATTATGAGGAGGCATAACACGTTCAGGAGTATAAAAGTAAAGACTGAAAAGAAAAGAGCTGAGTGGACGTGTCCAAGATAATAGATGTGACTTGTCGAGTATCTATGTGATGTTATGTGGAAATGTCCAAAACACAATAGTGATAAAGTGCAATCACATACAATAAAATATGAAAAAATGTTATATTTAAACCTTGATTTATCACTATGTATTAGAATGGTGAATGATCGTCATAGTTAATGAACAATAGAGAGTCTCAAATGGGTGTATTGAGGGAGGGAAGGGACCTCGGGGGTCCAAGTTGTGCTCAATATCAAAGAGAACATGATCATTTAATGATGTCAGTATCAGAAAAAACACGAAGATTCGATTCTGTCATTAATCCCTGTTGGTTGAAGGGAATTGAGTTTTTTAATCAGGAAGAATTCTGCCTGTAACCGCTGTTTAACGGGATCCATGTCACAGCATTGTGGGAGTATCTCCAGTATGGTAAATTTGAGTTGGGCTATTTGGTGATTCTTTTCCAGCCAATGGATTGCCAAAGCTGATTTCATATTTTTGGTACGGATGTTGCTTTTGTGTTCTGACATTCTTATTTTTATCTTCCTTTCTGTTTGGCCGACGTATGCTTTGCCGCAGGGGCATTTGATGACATATATTACATTCTTTGAATCACAGGTGCCGGTGTATTGTAGATTGATCTTGTGGCCTTTCGTAGGGTGCATAAATGTGTTTCCGGTTATTACGTTATTGCAGTGTATGCAATTTAGGCATTTGGACATACCTTTGTGCTGAGTTTTTTTGACTTTTTTGGTGGTCAGAACTTCCTTCAAGTTTTTAGATCTTTTAAATGCAAATGTTAATTGGTCACTGTATAAATTTTGTAAGTCTGGTTCATCTTTAATCAGCGCCCAATGATGGTTGATGATTCTCTTAATTTGTTTGGCTGCTGTTGAAAATTTTAGGACAAATACTGTTTTTTGTTCCTTGGTTTGTGCTGCAGGTGTCAATAGGCTCTCTCTTGTGTATTTAGCCACTTTTTTGAGAGATTGCTCTAGGATCTCTTTAGGGTATCCACAAGAGAGATATTGATGCTGTTGCTCTTCAATGGTTTTTTCCAAAATGCGTATATCTGAGGTGATTCTTTTTAGTCTGATGAATTGGGATGTCGGCAAATGTTTTTTCAAAGTTTCAGGATGGAAACTTTGAAAAAGTAGACAAGAGTTGCGATCTGTAGTCTTTTTATATACTTGAGTTTGTAGCTGATGTTTGATAATGGTGATTTGCACATCTAGAAACGAAATTGTTTTTTTGTCCATAGTGTAAGTAAATTTGATTCTTGGGTTCAATTGATTGAGTTCAGTGATATTGGTGAGTAGCTTTTCTTTATCTCCTCTCCAGATCAGGAATAGATCGTCAATATATCTCTTGAAAATCACTAAATGGTCTGTCCAATTGCTGTTGCTTAAGATGTTGTCGTGTTCAAATTTTGACATGTACAAATTAGCATATGAGGGAGCCCCCCCAAAGCCCATTGAAGTGCCATTGCATTGGTTATAATATTTGTTGTTCCATTCAAAATAGCTGTGATATAGCGCGAAATGCATCAATTCAATAAGAAAAACTTTATTAGCTTTGCATTCTTCATCTCGAAGTAAATTCCATTCGAATGCTTCCAGGCCTTCATTGTGAGGAATTGATGTGTACAGTGACACAACGTCAACTGTACACAACCAAAATTCGGTATTTTCATCTAGTTGAATAGTTCTGAGCATGTTGAGAAAAGCTGTCGTGTCTTTGATATATGTTTGACCTTTTTGTACAATCGGCTGTAGATAGCAGTCTATGTATTTACCAATGCTGTCTGATATTGACCCACAGGCTGATACAATGGGTCTGAACGGTGGTTTCTCAATGTCTTTATGAATTTTTGGTAACATATATAGTTTTGGTCTGCGTGGGTATTTGGTTTCCAAAAATTTCAATGTTTTTTCATCAATCCATTTCATTTCTAGAGCATGTTCTAAGATTTGTATGAGTGTCCTTTGGTATTCTTCAGTTGGATCATTATCCAAGGGGATATATGTATTTGTATCATTCACATGTTGGTTGACACTGTTCTGATAAAAGGAGGTGTCCATGATGATGAGAGCCCCGCCTTTATCAGCTCTCTGGAATGTGAGGTCTGGATCTTTGGATAAGTTGATGACTGTGCTCCTTTTTGCTTAAGAATTCAAATTGTCTGATTAATTGAGCTGTAGTTGAAACATTCGGGCTGAAAGCTCTGGTCTCCTGTATGAGTCCATATATCTCTTCTGCTGCCTCTGGTGTGAAGGCTAAAAGTTATAAAAGGTATACATAAGGAGAATCACGATCTCAAAACATTCGGGGGTCCTCAAATCGATTAGAGATAGATTGTGCACATTTAGAAGACAAACTCAAGTAACTGGAACAGGCTTGCTTGTGCGCTGGTAGTGAGACCCTAACTCAAGAAATAGCTCAAATGCTACGAGAATTCCACGAGGAGGCAGATGTCGAAGTCAAGCATTTAGGCAAGTACGCCATAGCTAGATCATACGGCGAGGGAGAGCGCCCAGGTGCGGTGCTAGCGCAGTTGGCTAATCGGCAAGGGGGAGAACGGCAACCCCCGTGATGAGGTCCCCTGACTCTGATGAGCTGCTTACAGATGCTCAAGTTGCGGAGAGATCACGAATTTGAATTTTTTCTAGGTCAAGAATAATTATGAGAACATTCTATACTGTACGGTACCATGATATTATGTCAATATTATTAATACTTGTCATACGTGTCTCTTGTCTGGACTATTAAGATGCTACGAATATGCAACTTGTGTTTAAACTTAAATGTTGTGACTTAATTTGCATTTGAACAGCCTTTTCGGCAGAATGTGATGCTTTATTCTTTTGAAACTTGAAGCTTGATACTAAATATGAATGGCTTTTGGAGTACTTTAAGTAATGTGGAATATATTTGGATCGTTTTCCCCTAAACCTATCCATTTCTTTCTCTTTTAACATATTACCAATTTCTTGGTTGTGAGGGATTTGTGTGACATCATAACACCCAATGTAACATTTATTTGTTACTGTAAAGACTGTACTTAGATCTTTGTGGGATTGACCCGGTTACTTGTGGTGGTCTAATTTAATTCATGATACAGGATTTATCTTATTACAACTTAAAGGAGACTACTAACGATAGATGCATAAATAATTTAATTAACAAACGTACGCGGTACTTGCCATGTAGATTAATATGAGAAAGGCAGAAATTATGCCTATATTCCCAACCGACAAGGGTTTATCTTAATAAAGGTACTTTGGTAATTTGACAGACATAACCGTGAGCAAGTGGTCCGACAGCGCCATGACCAACCAATAAGATGGCGCTTATACCTGAATTATTAATTCTGTGGTCCGTGCTTATAGAACTAGATAGCGCTAAGACCAACCCAAGATGGCGCTCATACCTGAATTATTATTTTCGTGGTCCATACGTTAAAATATGTATATAATTAATGTTCTTGTTACAACTAAGGACCACTATTAATATCTCAAATAAATCAGACAATATTACCTTGATATTGGGTCGATAGTATATGACGACCCACTACAATATGGCGCGTACGCTTTTTTCCTATAAATAGCCATTCCCTGATGGCGCCCGTGGTGAACGCCACTTACGTGCTCGAGGTTTCCCAGATATGAACGGTAAGGTAGAGGCTGGGTATTAACGTTTACTTTGGATAAGATCGCAAATTGTTATGTGCATTGTTCCTTATACATTTTATATTTGGGTTACAGAACACGTACTCGTGCAGTAGCCACAGCGAAGACTTATGCTGATTGGGCGAACTTAGCCCGGCAACCATTACGGCTTGTTGTAATAAGGTGAGGGACGTTTGTTATATTTCATTTTGGAGATCAAACTTAGAAACTTGTTTTGTAATTTAAAAAGATTCCACACAGGGACCGGGTATATTTTAGTTGATTTAATAGAATCGGACTTCGAATTAGTGCGAAGGTTACAAGTTGGTTAGAGTAACCGATTTTTTTATGGAACGATAACGAATTAGTGAATGATCATGGGTACTTATTATATCTATATTTGGATTGTAGGACACATACCCGTGTTGTATCCATTACAGTGACTGGACCAATATTGCTTGAATACAGCCCGGTATTGACTGTGGAGTTTTTGAGAAGGTGAGGGTTTCTGCTAAGTTACTTGTAGGAATGAATTCAATAACTGTATATCAATTTGAGAAATGATAACTGAGGGATGGTTTTTATCCTTTAGACTATATTTAAACCGGGCCAGAGGAATACTGTGGATGCCTTAGTGAGATTAATTTGGTGAGTTACTGTGACAATACCTGTTCACACTGTATGCAATATATTACTATTGCTATAGATTGAATACATGACAGTTGCACCTGAAGGACTTTATTTTCAATTGGGTAGGATGTTGTCACCTATGAACCACAACCTAATACTCGATTCAGCCCTGAACTACTGTTCTGGACTATTTCTAACACGAGATGGAGATCCATTGAATATTGGGGGCGTTTGGTACTTTACACTATATCAAGTTAATTTACAATCTTCTGTGGTGACTTGAGTACGATTTTGGTGGGGTCCCTTGCCCAC
Source organism: Lissotriton vulgaris (assembly GCF_964263255.1). Taxonomy (NCBI): domain Eukaryota; kingdom Metazoa; phylum Chordata; class Amphibia; order Caudata; family Salamandridae; genus Lissotriton; species Lissotriton vulgaris. The sequence continues at coordinate 512,604,629 of NC_141697.1, read as the reverse complement.
TTAATAACTTTTCTTCAAATCTTTGATGGCTTGAGGGTGTATCCCTTGAGGAATTCCATCAGAAATGCAGTGGAAGCATTAATATATTTGTTTCTGTATTTTGAAGATTTGTTATTTACTTTGCTATTTGGGTTGCAGCCCTGAAGAAGTCATATGTCTACATGGACTTGACGAAACACGTATTGGCTGCGTCTAATTATGTGATGGATCTTGGATTGAAGTACACTTGAATTTGGACATTAAATTGAGCAGAACGACATTTCAAAGACTGTGTTTTATGATTTTGAGTGCTCGGAAGATAATTATACTGTTTATTAAACCACTTATGTGGTTTACTTCTGGGGATGTGGTAACCGGCCCGTTTCATCCTGAGCACCTTTCTACAAATTGCAACTTTACATTGACCTTGATTTGCTGTGCGCTCTTTCTAACTGTTACCATTTGTATTGTATTAAGCCCATCACCAGAATACTGGACTATCTGACACACATAGATCTACCCTGGCTCTCCAATGTTCATTGTGAGTTCTTGGTGCGTCCGATTGAACGGGAGGAAATAGCGTGGGCGTTGTCAGCTGTGAAGTCCGGTAGCACGCCTGGTTGTGACGGCCTCACTGTTGCCTTCTACAAGTCATACTTCGATCTCCTAATTCCTCACCTGTTTACCCTTTGCAAGGATAAGGCTGATACGGGCTCTATGCCCCCCACCCTGCGTGAGGCTATACTGGTTGCCATACTTAAGCCTGGAAAGGATCCGGGGGATTGCGCCTCATACCGCCCCTTGTCGCTACTAAATGTAGACGCAAACATTTTTTCTAAATTGATTTCCAACCATCTTAGCCCCATGGTGGCCTCCTTGGTGGCCCCGGAACAGGCTGGATTTGTTCCCACTTGTAACCTCACGTATAATCTCCGAACTGTCTTTGCGGTGTTTCGACATACTCGCCCTGAAGTTCCTGCAATTGCGGTCTTTCTAGATATGGAAAAGGCCTTCGACTCTGTTGAATGGCCTTTCCTGAGACAGGTTCTTGGTTGCATGGGTGTGGGGGAGCTGTTCCTACAACTGCTAGCCACGTTGTACTACTCTCCGACGGCGCGTATACGTATTGGGTCTCTCACCACGGACCCCATTCTGATGGGGAGAGGCACAAGACATGGGTGCTCCCTTTCTCCTATCCTATATGCACTGGTGGCAGAACCGCTTGCCTGTGCGATGCGTGAATACCATGGCCATAGGGGTATTCGCTTTCCCACATATAATTTGATAATATCAACATACGCGGATGATACCCTTTTGTACGTCACTTGTCGGCGGTGCTTCGAGAAGTGGTCCTATTCAGCTCTCTCTCGGGAATACATGTTAATTGGAAGAAGTCCCTTATGTTTCCTCTCACGCCTGATACGCGTCCCTTTGACCCGGAATACCCCATCCAATGGACTACGGACACGGTTCGGTACTTGGGGATACAACTCCATACCGAATCGGAGGTCGTTCTCCTGGAAAACTATGGGAAGGCCATCTCTAGACTTGAGGAGGATATCGATAGGTGGATTGCCCTGCCTCTTTTGCTGCTGGGGCGGATATCCCTTATGAAATTGATTGTGCTGCTGAGTTTATTGTTCTTATTTAGTAACGTCCCTATGGTGTTATCAGGTCACTTCTTTCGTCAACTGCAATCGTTAATGGTCCGATTGGCATGGGCCGGGAAACAACCTAGAGTGGCATGGAAAATTCTTGTGCGGCCTTACGCAGCGGGTGGACTGAATGACCCTGATCTGGAGCTTTATTACCATGCGGCGCAATGCGCACAGGCATATCACTGGATTCATGACCCGGTGGATATCCCACACATACGCATTGAATCAATCGTGGCGGATCCAACACCCCTGCCCACGCTACTGGCTAGACCCCGAGACCATAGAATGGGCCTCCTCGATTCCTTGAACTCAGTTATTCATGCGTGGCACCACATGATGGATGTCCAAGCATGTAGCCTGCTTTACTCCCCTAGGGCGCCCTTGGCTTGGTGTGCTTGGCTACCCCCATGCCTGGACAAAGGGGTCATAGAAGCTTTGAAGGCGCTGAAAATTCAGACCATGGGCGACCTGTTTGTGGAAAGCAGAGCCCGCAGCTGGAATGGAAACGGGAGACAATCCCCGTTCCTTGTTACAGCGCTTCCACTTTTACAGAGTGTGACATGCGCTTAGGGACCTGTTGGGGGACGACATGGAGGAGCCCACGGTAGTCACTGCTTATGACTATATCGTCAATGCTAAGCCCCCTGCTAAATTAATAACCAACTTGTACCGTGTAGCCATCTCGGAGGGGTTGGCGGAGTACACCAGGCCAAGGCTGGCATGGCAAGCAGACTTGCGGGTTGATTTGGGAGAAGAGACGTAGCAGTACTGCTGCACGAGCACGAGAAGGGTTTCTATGAATGGCCGCCATAGACTGATACTTTTTAAATACCTGAATAGGATTTACTACACCCCCGAAACATTACATAGATATGGCCTGAGGGACAACCCTACTTGCGAGAGGTGCGGGGATAACTTGCTGATTTTTTACATGTTGCTTGGTCTTGGCCTGACATACTGGCTTTTTGGTACTCTGTGTACGGTGAAGGGAACGATATTACACAACTGGCACTGACACCGGACCCATTATTAGCTATATTGGGATATTCTAAGCCCTTACGCCCGGCACGCAGACGACTGATCGATATGGCCTTCCTCCTAGCTAAACGATTTGTAGCCTTCAGATGGATGCGTTGCCCAGCCCCTACACTAGCACAATGGACCAGAGACATGTTATATTGTAGTACGCAGATGGAGCTCCATAATGACTTATTACCTACCCCCCCGTAATAGGCCCAAAAACTTTTGGTACCTATTCCTAGATAGACGAAAATCACGCGACACGGCGGACGAAGAGAGCGTTAACAGCCTGGCCGCCTGTGATGCCCTTACTGGGGACGTAGACACCACCTCACGGTCTGACCACCCCTGATTCCCTATGACCTGAGAGATAGATTGGACATTGACGGAATGGCCAGTGGGGTCCCCTGAGCGCCTGGGAGGTTGTCTGCCAATTTACAACGTATGTACTCCCTGATGTATGATATTGTGGTCCTGAAGTTTTCATATGTGTAAGTGATGCTGTTTCCCAAAGTATTCCTGGCATTGTTTTTGTGAACACAGTCTGTAATGCTACTATTGATACTTCATGCCAATGATTGTGATGGTTGTTATTTCTAAAAATGTCAATAAAACAGATTAATAAAAAATAAAAAACTATAGACCCATCAGCCTAACTGACAACTTACAGAAAGTTTTTGCAAAGCAGGTCTTTGACAAGTTATTAAATTGAGTAGATGAACAGTGTAAACTGTCCCCTCGTCAAGCTGGCTTCCGCGCTAAAACCAGTACCTCTGATCAGGTGTTTAGATTTTCCCTTCTGTATTGGAAGTATGCATTGATACTGGATGAGCGGCAGACGCCATTGCCTCGCCACGTGCCACACAACGGAGATAGATGAATAACCCCCTTGAAAACCGTGAAACAGCTTCCCAACGACAACAGAAAACTCTGCAACGCCCGGGGGTGGGGGGCCTTTCCATATGAAAAATCATACCCGAAATAGAGGTTGTGCCTCTGCACGCATTCAGCCGACATTCTACTGCCCTCCGCGCTCCCTTGGTACTGTGGCAACGTCCCCCCACGACCCTACTCGACAGAACTTTGCTCTCTTGGTTCTTTTTGTGATCATGCCTTGTATGTATCCTGCCATTTTGAGATGGTTCCCCTCGATACCCATGACCCGGACCCACCATCTTGTTGAACTTTGTCCTTTCCTTCGTTCCACTGGACTCCATCCTGTCGACCTTCAAACATTTCTCTTTTTCTGGACTGCCTTAACTCTAACTCCCCCTCAGGTCCCCCTCTCTCCTCTCACCCATGCCAGCTTCTGACTCTGACCCGCCCCAGCTTTCTTTACCCCTTTTGTTGTTTTTTCTTTCCGTTCATGCCACCTACTAATAATGCACTCTACTGTAATAATTAAGCTTTCGTCAGTTACTTGTGTTCCTGTTCCATGGTTTCTCTCCCCCCAACTCCCCCCGCTCTACTCTGACACTCCCTGGGCACACTTGTTTACTATCTTGACAGCGGAGTCCGAGCATTATGTCCAACGCCCGGTGGAGCTGCTTGGTTCAGCTATTGAGGAGATCGGCCCTGGCCCATCACCTCGGCCGTCACCTACCCTGCCGAACATTGGGCACAGTTTCTCCCCGTCTTCCTGTTTTTCCTTTCACTACCCCTCAAACGACTAATTTTCTGTATCTCTGCCCTATTACTAAGTTTTTGATTGCTTTTAACATATGTAACATGTTAGTCTGTAACTCTGATCCTCATTGTGTAACTTATGTAAAATGTGTAACTTGCAACTCGCTGTTCCTTATGTAAAGCGCTCAGATACCTACGGGTCTAGCCAGCGCTATATAAAACTCAAGATAAATAAATAAATTGTTGAATAAACAAAGATTGTATGTAGTTTTCGTAGACCTACGAGCTGCATACGACCTTGTTCCACTGGGGTATCTATAAACATTTCTAGGTGAGATAGGAGTTCCTGGGAACCTGATTAATCCTATTATTCCTATTGATAAATTGCATTAAAGGAACTATGCTCAGGTTGGTTGGGGCAGCAAGGGTGAACTGACTGACCGCTTTCCTGTCTCATGTGGCATACATCAGGGGTGTGTCTTGCCCCCATTTATTTACACAGTATATCAATGATGCAGTGCATTAACAAATGGCTTGTAGGAATGACTCACTTGTCTTAAATGACAAAAAGAGTCCAATACTTTTTTTTTGCGGATGATTCACTTCTTATATCTAAGACTTCTATGGGGCTCCAGAATCAAACTGATAAGTTTGTTGGATTTTGTAGACAGAGGCCTTGAGCTGAATGTGTCAAAAATTAATTATATTGTGTTTGGGACAGGAGCAGTTTGAAAATGCACTGTGAGGCTGGCAATGAACTCCTGGAAAGGGTTCAATGTTTTGATTAACTGGGGGTTAAACTATCTGATAAGTGTAGGTGGGAACCCCAACTCAACAAGAGTTCGTTGTTAGTACAATATAGACCTAAAGCAATCTTATGCTTGCACAACAGAACCAGTTCCCGCTCAGTTTCCCCCGCTCTTTAAGTCTACCGTGCCATGGCACAAAGCGCTGCTCTCTTTACTGCCTAAATATGGGGCTATACTGAGCTCCAGAAGTTATTTATAGCAGAGAACAACTTTGCTAGATCCCTTATTTCAGTTATGGTTGGTTAGTACCCACCTTTACCCTTATTCCCCCTTTTTTTGATCTAGGAATCAACAGAATTTCCGGTGTGGCACAATCAAGCCCCTCGTTTACTGGATACGCCTGTAGTCCACCCCAGAGCTGATTGACCACATGGATTCTCTAAGGGAATTGTTGAACAAGACTAATGCTCTGAAAGTTCCTTGGCTCAGGTTTGTATAAAGTTGGCTCATAAAGTTAGGCCTAACGAAATTATGGGCTGACCCAGGAAGCATCTGCAAGGCTGAGGCTCTTGGTTTAAAAACCCGCTACTGAGCATATGTTTGTGAACAATATATATAAAATTGGAAAAAACGGGCATCTAACAAATCAGTTCTTTGACCCTCAGATCAATCCTCATTTTGAATTTTGTTTTAAATAATATTGCACCTCCATTAGCCAAGAGCCTGTATGTCTTTTCAGATTGGGTAATTTACCCCTGAAAACACTCACAAACAGATGGAGCAAAGGGCAGACCCCTGATTCGTGTCCACCTGCAGATTGGCTCCTGAGTCAGAGGACATATTCTGTTCTTCTGCCCGGTATATCATGATTGCCGCTGCAAGTGGATACATCGAGTGTGTTTGAACTTGGGGGGTCACCCGCTATTTGGTTGCCCATAAAATTTTGAGAACAGACACTTCAGGCCCAATTGTATTTGCTGTGAGTCGTTTTCTGCAAAATGTCTGGTATGAGAGAATTAGGTTCCTGTTATAGTTATTATATCAACAGTGGGTGCTAATGTAAACAGAACTACTCTAGCATTTGTCCAAAAACAGATTTTTGTTCCTGGAACAGATACATTGTCTCGCACTTTGCAAGCTCATACACTTTATGAATTTGTACTCATATTTAACCATCTTGGCGAAGAACATATTATTTGAACTTTTATGACTTTGCACTTTATCTAGTTATAAACTGGTATTTTTCATTGTTCATATGATTGAATGGATATATCTGTACTGTTTGAATAATACGAGAATTGTTATTGTTACAGTATTTTTAGCTTTTGCAGTCGAGTTGGACAAATGATGAGATAGTGGTTGTGAATGTCATTACCTAGATATTGGAGAGTATTTTATTGCCATTTGAATGAGAAGTTATTTGTGTATTTGTTTTGGTCTTTGTTTTCTTTTAATCTTTTAATATGTGTCTCTCTATAAAGTGATTTGGGCAGTTCAATTACTTGCCAATTTTAATTATTTTTTTATTTTTAATAATTGTCTAATGTTTATACATAATGTGTTCTTGCCATTGTGATTATGAAGTATTATTGTTATTGTATGCTTTGATGGTTATGATAACTGAATAAAGTGAAATTGACTGAGTGATCTTTTGCCATCACTATTATATTTTTCCAATTCCACTTTGGAAAGACCACCCAAAACATGCCCTTCCCAATTGTGAATTCGAAAATATTTCTAACCTCAGTTTGTAATTCCGAAAAACATCTTGCTTCAAGGTACTGGCTGCTGTTAGGTTTGATATCGTACACCAAACTTTTAACCTTTTTATTTCAAAAACAAGCTCCAAAAGTGGAAGTTTGTTATTGAAAAATAAAAAAGCGACAGCACCCACTCTCTGGGAGTGTGGGGATCATTATTTTTTCCTCCACTGGCAGATCTTCCCTGGCAGTGATGGACAGAAAAAATACATCAGACCATCCTCTCTAAATAACCAGGAAGAATCCCAAACCCAAGATGGGGGTGATAGCTCAGCCTCAACCACCTTCACAGTTTTGTTCTTTTGTCATCCTCGCATTTCCCTTGAAGAGATGAATTTGGGCCTGGAGCAGCTAGAGTAGATGAAGCAGAAACGTCCTGGGGATCTTGAGAAATATTTGACTATTTCATGAATCTCCCCTCAGAAACTGTGGGGTTCATTTTTAGTTTGGGAGGTGGGCAGCAATCCTATTGCAATCCCCATCACATTCAGGGATTGTTAGCTTCCTGGCTGGGAACTTTACACCTTCAGTGCATTCGCCAGGCTGGTAGATATTCTGAAGGCACAGGCCTCACATGGTGGACCAGTCAGGGAATATGAATGTTTGGGGCCTTCACTAAATATGGCAGATCTACTCAACCTATGGCCTACTGGTTCAGTGCCAAATTCAGGAAAGGGACCGAACCAGTGACCACCCCGCCCTGGTAGAACTGAGGGTTGCTTTTTTCCCTCACTTCAAAGGTACACCTCAATTTACTTTCAATCTTCACCATCCAGAATACTTCATGAGAGGAGAGCAGTTGCCCTCCTCTAACCAGTCCAGCTCCCACCCCTACACAAACCCTGCCTTTGCCACTTAATATTTAAGAATGTACTCATAATGACAGCTATTTCTAGTAACATTTCAGGCTACAGTGTTGCACATTTACATAATTATGTCAAATCACCGGCAAAATCGTGAAACCGTGTAATGGAAACAACACACTTCTGACAATACCTATATTTATTTTGCCTTTAATAGTAACTAAACCTAGACCAGCCTATCAGGATCCATGACTGTGATCTGACCTGCAAAGCTAAGGAAGAACATCTCTCTCTTTTGTATTCAAGAGATGAAGGACCTCTTCAATCTCTCGATCCATCAGGGTTGTGTGTTCAAGGAGTGGAAGGCAGCAAGGTTAAACCACTGATGAAGAAATGTAAACTCAGCCCCGCTGACCCTACACCCTCTGACCAGTCTCGCTCCTCCCTTTTTTGGCTAAAGTGCTAGAGAAACCTCTGCTTAACCAACTTTAGAATTGTGTAGAGGAAATTATTTTGTTACATCACTGCTCAAGGCTGGATGCTTAGCTGTAATCCAGATCTGGGTCTTCCGCTGTCCAAGGTAAGTGTGGCGGTTTGTGAAAACCACAATCTCTTCACATACTGGAATATGTGGTAGGCAAGTGCAGTCAAGAAGCTGCCACCTTCCAAGGAGGAAAAAGTGAAAGGTATATAAAACCTTCTCGCTGATGACGTTTTTGCAGGGTTGGAGAAGACCAGGAGTCAGGGATGCAGGCGAGGAAGTCCCAACAGCAAAGAGTCAGGATCAACAAGTGGAGGAAGCAAGGAAACAAGTGACGGAACACCACTTTGTTGTGACGCACCCACTAACCAAACTGAGGACTTAAAATAGTAAACAAACAGGAAAAGGAAATGGCATCAACCCCCAGATGACGAGAAGACATAATGTATTGCGAAAGTGAGGGAGAAATCAAAGGAGGAACAGACATGATGGAAAGGGAAAAAAAAGGAGTATGAAAGCCTTAGATGGGCTAGTTGTGGAGCCACCTTAAAAGGCAGCTGCAAATCCGGCAGGCAGGTGATTGCCATTTTGGAGTTGGAGAGAGATGGATCAGCAGCCTGGAGCCAAAAGACATGAGGGGTAGCAGATCTAGGTTAGAAACTCTACCAGCTCGCAGCTGTTGGTTTCGTACAAATTGTCTTCTAAGTCCCAGGAACCACTGGACCTCGCAAAGTGCCACAGTTCTCGGGCATCCAGGCAGCCGAGTAGCTATGAACGCTGCAATTCCCTACAAGCAGAATTTCAAAGATGTCATAACATGGAGTTGGTAGTGCTCTGTATTAGACAATCTATGGCATAAAGTTGACAAGGGCAAATCAGTGGCCTTCGTCCATTTGGTCTTATCAGCTACTTTTGATGCCATTGATCATGCAATACTACTGAACCATCTAGAATCTATTGGCTGTGACCATCTGACTATTCAATGGTTCCACTCCTTCCTGTTGGGCCAGACTCAAGCTATAGCTTTGCCTCTATTTGTCTCAAAGCCTCAGACACCTGAATGTGGGATACCTCACGGATCGATACTCTCGTTGGGTAACATCTCGGTGTTGTTCTACATTTATTCTCAACATAACCTCAGTCCTCAATGTCAGCCACTCCATCCAGCTTAAATCAGACTTTTACCCTCATCCATCAATGGATGGCCAAACAGGTTTTAAAACTAATTCCGTACAAGATAGAATTTCTGATCACAGGAAAAACTGATAGAAGTCCCTGTCTCGCTGCCTGCTATTATGAAGACATCCCCCAGTTCACTAAGAAGGTTTAAAAAAACAAAATACTTCTAGACTCTCAGGCCACGATGGATCAACAGGATCTCCACTCCCACTGCCAGTTTTTGCTTCTGCCAACTGAAGACGAGGAAGAACGTTTTAACTTTTCAGGAACCCTGCCATCATAGAACTATCATCCAAGTCTAGTCTGATCCCGTTTTAACTAAAAGATCACCTGTTACATGGGTGCCTCAACAAAATGTCTGAGACTCAGTCAAAGAGGACAGAAGTCCGCTGCTCGCTTTATTGCCAACACCCTAAGACGCCAACATATCTGTCCAATATCTAGAGGTCTTCACGAACTGCTGATGAAATAGCCTAAAACTATGAACATGATGCACCCACCGCATTATACTTGTCAATGTACTGCAGTTCTGGAAAATATAGTTCTCTCTCCACCTCCCTCTCCCACCTTGCCACCTAAGATCTAGAGGCCAATTTGCCCTCACCATTCCGAGAACATGCATAGTACTACTTTCGACAAAGCTTTTTCACACTTGGCCGATAGACTGTGGAATTATCTACTCACGTTTTGAGATGCACACCTTATCCTTAACCCGTCCACCTGCATCTGAAACCTTTTCTCTTCCCGGCCCAATGGCCTTCCTTCATTGCTTTCCTTCCCAGCACTACTTTTTATCTGCTTTGTTATTTTTCCAGCGCCATGAAGCCTGCATGCACCTTCTAAGTCAATAATATAACCCAATACCTTAAGTAAGTTAATGAGCTGAGGATGTAATCTTATCATCTATTTAGGGACATTGCTGTCATCATATACCTTAAAAATAAACATAGTTCAGAAACATCCCAAGACAGACTGGAATTTGCACTTAAATAAGTGAAGGGTGGTTCATATAGCTGCGTTCTGTGCTACTAAGCTCATACTCCCCCGATGTTTGATGATATACAATTAGCCAATGTCTTTAAGAAAAATACACTGTGCGCCTTAAATATTCTGTTTACATGTGGGCAGCCTCTTTTTTTCCTATGCAAATTATATGCTCCTTTCATCGAATCATTCTTTTCTCCTTTCCGTGCCAAAGCCACTGACTTATTAATTATACAACAAATAATATTCTAAAGAAAAAAAATGCACACCGCCGCAGCAAACCATGGAATCTATACTTAAATATTACAAAGAGAATCCTACGGCGCAAGTGCTTCTGTCTTTAACCTCGCGAGAAGCAGGCATGCAGCGGCCTGCACTCATGCAATTTTACATGGCCGTTTATCTTGCTTCTCCATAAAAATATGAGCTTACCATAGCAACCGGAGCTGTATGTGGTACATATTTAAGCTCCGGGAAGATTGGAGCTCGAGTAATTACTATCTCCAATTCAGCCATTTTTCGCACCGCAAACAGTATCACCTTTGAAGCTGAAAGTGTCCCTCTGGTGATAAACGTGACTGTTAAAAAGTGGTTTTGGCCCTGCTGACTCACTGCTCCAATTTGCATGGGAGGGCAATCAGAAAAGCTGTTTACAATCTGAATATTGCACTAGGAAAATAGCTTGTACTCCAGGTGATACATTTTTTCTCTGAAAATGTATCTGGAGTTTTCAATCAGACAGCACTTTTATGTTATATTTAGCGCCTAGACACTGGGGGCCCAGTTGTGCAAGGCTGGGACCCCCATGGAAAGCGCGGGTCTCAACTTTGCCAGATGTTTGTCAAAATAGAAAGCGCGCCTTGATCAGTCGAGTGAACAGATGGAAGGCTAGGTTGCAGGGTACAAGATAAAATCAAAGAACACAACAAAGTCCAGGAAATACATAATAACGATATATGTATTTGCTGTCGCACTCATCAGAGTACATTACATAGCATCTCTCCCAGGCACCTTGCACCATCTATGGCCATCGACGCACAAACTCGAACATTTCTGCCATCAAATAACCTAAAACACAAACAACTACAAAAATGAAAACACAGGAACGCACAAACGTGACCTTTTCTGCCTCCAAGTAAACAAAATCACAACTACAACAAGCATTTGCAATGCCATAGGTCTCGCATTTGCGAGAGTTTAAGCTATTGTCATTGTAAATGACAATGCCTTTTATTTATCTGTTTTGATAATTAACACCTAAATAAAAGGCATTGTCATTGACAATGGCAATAGCTCAAACTCTTTTAAATGCAAGACCTATTTCACTTGAAAGAAGCAGCAGCCATTGTCCCGGTCTGCTTGGAAAGTGAAAGTACACCTGGCGCACTGAATGTTACAGGAACGCGTGTCGTGCCTGCAGTAGGAGAAACTCATTAAAGAAAATAGTCCTTATAGACTAAATAAATTGTCCTGTGTAACAACCGAAGTAAAAGGGCCAGTCCTCATGGGAGGTTACAAATGAAGACAAGGCAGTACTATGGAGGGACTAACAAGCCTATTAACAAATCATAAGCTAGCATTTACGAAGGACAATGACACAAGCCAATGTCAAATCTGGGCGGAGAGTGGGCGGGGCTTCAAGTCCAAACTCCAATACAGCATGCCTCGCAGAGCAGCGCATGCCCTGCCCAGGCTCGACCTAAAAACGAAAACACAGGAATGCAGTGCCATCCAAATGCAAAGTGATGCGCCTAGAACCATGCCACAGTGTTATGATTGCTACACATCCTTTTGGGAGCATGCTCGCCTCTCCACAAGGAAAATTACGTGCAGTCCAGGTTGCAAAAGAATCCAGAACGAGCCGTATTAGGGACCAGCACAGCACCTTCATGGAAGAGAACCTCACCAAACCTCCATCTTAACTAAAAATCTGAAAATGGCTTGCGGCCATCCCCACATGATGGTAGATCACCAAATCCCACCACACAGCCCACTGTGAGGCAACAAAAAATGCATCACTCTCACAGAAAATGAGCTCCACAAGCACTGAGCAATGACTGCAAACCTGATTTCACACATCTGAACACAGCAGCAGGATACTACCACACTGATAGTCGTGTTTAAGAGATATCCCGGCCAAGGGGATGTAGCCTAATTCCAAATTAAGGGGCAGTACCCTAATTCCAAACTTCTCTATCATTCTGGCAAGAAACAGGAAATGCTGCATAAAGTTACATGTGGTGACATCTGCAGGTGATCTAACGACTTGAGGCTAATGATGGCGCGTGGGAATTTCCTGCTCAATTTCCATACTCACCTGGGCCCACAAACATACACACTTTGAACAGGTAATCCTAATTTACCTTCCGCCTATCAGGATTTATTCACTTTAGGACTTATACTTATACACATTGACTTACCAATCCTTGTCACCTGTATTTAAAGTCCTAAGGGATCAAGGGTGTTAGAATAATAAGTAGAATATAAAATTTTCCTTCATAAAATAACCACAGACTCAGGAAAGTTTTAAACATTTTATCTATGTAAAATCTTATTAGCCAGAGTCTATACAAGTGCAGTTAAAGTCTTTTCAAGTAGGAAAAGAATAATGATTGCAAGGATCTATAGGAATATTATGAGATTTATTTTAGACATTGGTACCTGGGAAGGGTGAGAAAGGGAAACAGGAAAAGGACATATCACACATATTATATTTACCTAGAATGGTGTGAAGACCAACCTGGCCACGGGATGTAAATGTAAATTGATACTTGTATAGCGCACTACTCACCCGCAAGGGTCTTAAGGCGCTTGTACGAATACCACTGTGGAACCCATCCTGGCTTTCCCTGTGAGGCGTATGTAAAAAGTTCCTAGGCAGTCTCAATAGTAGACAACTTAAGGTAATTCTGTGAATCAGGCCCAGAGTGCTGTACTGCGAATGACCGGGAATTTTCAAAATAGAGTTTAAAGCACCCTTCAGGCCCAAATACGAGCTAAATATAAAGTCAAAGAGAAACACATTAGAATGCGAAAATAAATGAATGCACTGTATACCAATTATTTCTACTCTAACCCCATTACCTTAAATTAACTATAGCATTAATAGTTGAGGAGAACAAACAAGGTTTAGTTAGAGCAGGAGCATGTGCTCCAGTATGTGAGACATAAAGCAGCCATCTTAGATACTAGTGCGCAGCTGCAAGAGTTCCCACCAAAAGCGAAAGACGTCACACCACGTAGATGTGACAGACGCATGTACAGAAGGGTTCCCGCGTTTTCGGCGGCCATATTAGATCATTTGAGTTACTGTTAGTAAAAGCACATAGGAAAGCTTCCCCTAGATACTAGAAATGCCGTCTGGTGTAATCATTAGTAATTCAAACATGTTGATTAATAAGTTATACGTTATTTTGAGAGGATTGAATCCAAACAAGTCTCTTTACTTATGAGACCTTGCTCCATCACTAAGAACCACCATTCTTTTTACAGAAGGAGTTAAGTGACATTGCCAGAGGGCAGTGGGAGTACATGGTCCTAGAAGTGGAGAGATAAAATGTATGAGATGTACACAAGAAACATGGCTACCTGAAATAATACCTTTTCGCACAGCCCTGAGCCTTTGGGCTGGAATAGATAAAAACAGACACCACTGACATCTTTAGGGGATAGTCACTATGGATCAAGGGACGCAATGATAGGGCTGTGGAGGAAGACATGGATGATAACATGGCGTATGGTAGCTCTCCTCAGAGCCAACAGTAGATAAAGGCAGATAGAGGTTGTTTTATGTCACACACTTCAAGGATGATGTGTGCAATCACTGTGAACGAAAGAATGAAGTAATGGAACAAACTGAGTAGGAACAAACACCCTTGTATGAGACACTTAATTCAGTACAGAGGGGCTATGGGAAGACACTCCAGGCAATGAATGAGCAGATGCAAGTCAAAACAGATTGTGAGAAGTAGAATAAAAAAGTCTACCATGGTTGATGGAAATGCAGAGAATGGTTTAGCTTTTTTGCCATGTGGCTCTCTGGAGAGTAACAGTGAGAGGAATAATTGTGGCCAATCAGTAGGAAGAGAGTGCATCCACTCTCCCGGGGTCCACTTCTATTCATTCTGTATTAGGGCTCTGATGGATGTGCCTCATGTGTGCAGCCCTTACCCACTACTTGCATTACCCCATACACCAGATGTCTATCACTATGCTCCTTTCTAACTTTCTATAGGTCCGATGAGCTTATGGCCTTTTGATATGCTCTTTCTGGCCATACCATCCATTTTGCAGGATATGGGTAGTTTATGAGAGGCAGATGGGGTGGATAGAGTCTATGGAAAGGGACCCTGATGTATCTACACATCCAGGATCAGTAGACAGGAGACTCCGTAAGGTTACTGGAATTTCCAGGGCTTCTATGTAGGCATCTCTGCAGTCCCTGCGTTTGTCACCTATATATGTGCTAGTAACACATCTCCAAGGCTGGAGGCCTCCTAGGTGCTCAGTGGATTTTTGGGTGGTATTGTAATGGCAACTGCCATATGACCTTGAAAATCATGGTCTGTGGAGTTGGACTTGGCAGTGATTTTCACTGGTCTCTCAGTTTAAGAAAGTGTCTCTTGATAATGAGAGAGCTCCGAGCCTGTTGAGTTTCCTTCTCTTAGGTCGGTGGACCTTTTATTAGTTGCCTGAGAGGTAGGAGGGAGTGGGCATCAATTCGAACACATCAACAAATATAGTCAGGCAATAAAGCCCGGAATATTAGCTGACGTTAGAGGGTTTTATTACAAACTCAGAAGCAAACTGATACAGATGAGTCTCAGAAGCATAGTCTAAAAGTATAATATCACAAGGGTAAATCCATATCCCCTAATGACATTCAGCCTAAACAATAAGAAGCACATCAAGTACTCTGTGCTGCTATACAAAAGACGAGGAAGATAATCTGAAGATTAAACTGCAAGGTTTCTCCTCCTGCCTATTCATTAGTAGATATGAAGAAATCTAGCTTCCTACTCTATCCTAAAATAGGAAAATTCTCTTTAATTCACGGTAAGCAAGGAACAGGTGTCAGCATTATGGAGTCTTGCATAAAGTACTCCAAATCTGTACAATGTATGGCATGAAGTCACACAGTGAGAGGAAAAGCAAAGGAAGTCTGCACCTCATGAAATCCTAAGGGTCTCTACACTCTAACTAACAATTCAACACCTATTAACAAACAAAGTATTCAAGGTAAACATCGTCAATATCTCCAGTACATCTTCCTTGGTAGAAATTGGCAACATTCAGCTCTTCTCGTACACCTTCAATTGGGAACATTCCTTTGACCTTGAACATCCTTTCTCCGCTATGAGAACTCATATCCAACTTTGTTAGAGCTTCTTCTTCTTGCCAATAGGTTCCTCCCATACCTTACTATCACTACAAATAAACAATGCCTTTTCACTAACTATTGAAGCCCTGTATCTGCACCTACAGAGGAGAGAACATGTAAGCAAAACAATTCTCACATGAAAGTTAAACATTGAAACACAGGAACTTAAGGCTTCTAATTATGCTAAGTTACCACAAGTTAAAGGGCACTTGAAATATGGGTGCACGCGCATTCATAATTATTGCAGATAATGAATATTGGTGAAATAAAGCTATGGTTACATATAACTGTGTGTTACATCTTAAAACATTTGTATAGCTATGAAAGAGAATTGCATGTTTACTAAAAATCTTCAACATTAGTATGCACACATTAAATGATTCTATTATGGTTCTATCAAGGAACATTTCAGACATTCATTTGTACTCAATTTTTTATTAGAATGTTAGGCCACACGCCACAACAAAAATGTGCAAATCTGCACAAATCAACGTAAATATATGACGTGTAAGGGAGGAGCCAAAATTAAGCTTCTCCAATAGCCATGTTGTGTGGATTGGGCAGAACTGCAGCGGGCCATATGCCTTCATGGTCTCTGTTTGCCTTTTTCATGTGCCTCGATCATTGTATGTGGCTCAGGCAGAGTAACTGTACCAACAATAGAAACCTTTAATAGAAAAGCATATTTCAGCTTATCAATATATATGTGAACAAGCTCTGCAATGAAGGTTAGAAAGTCTGCCTTTCAACCTGCTGCTGAACTGGGGAAAAGTGATGTGGATGTAAAAGCCTAATTTGCTTGTTGGGAATTGGGACTGCATCTGCACTGACGCAGTGGTGGTGGAGCAAGTTTCACAGTGGAGGTGTTGCCATCAATGCTACATCACTGAACTTGCAGAGATTGTGAAAAACCAAAGCATCACACAAAGAACAAGAAAAGAAATTCAGCAAGCCCATTCAGCAAGAGAGTGGTAATAGTGTTGTATTTAGTGGTGTTGCTATGTGGAGGACCTAGTCACAAATAGATTACTGAAGCATGGTGTGAACGTAGGCTGTAGTTTCAAACAGCACATTTTATACTGAAATGGCCAGAAACTTCCCACTCGCACAGTTGTAATGACAAAACATTTAACCAATCAATCAATCAATCAATGAACTTGTAAAGCGCATTACTTACCCGTGAGGGTCTCAAGGCGCTGAGGGCAGGGGGTGCTGCTACTGCTCGATGAGCCAGGTCTTGAAGAGCTTTCTGAAGGTGAGCAGGTCTTGGGTCTGCCGCTGATGGGTGGGGAGGTGTTCCAGGTCTTGGCGGCGAGGAAGGAGAAGGATCCGCCGCCGGAGGTTGTCTTTCCTTTCCTTCCACACTCCCTGTACCACAGCAAGATAATCAAAGTTCACTTTACAAAATCCTCTAACTTTACAGTCAGAAAAAGAAAAGAAAAGAAAACATCAATCTCCTTGTTAAAAGCAAAAGCAGCAATTTGTCAGAAGACACAGCCTCACAATTGAATTCGATCTTTGAGTGCACAGCACAGCAATGTGACAAGATCAAAACTAAATTTCAAGGCATTCTTATTGCTTATTCACCTTCAGAATTCCCGCATGGTTATTTTCGGGGTACTGCAGCAACCCCCAAACCCATACTTCTAGTGCCTATGCATGGGGACTCAATGCAGGGCCTTGTCAAATGCCAGGTCTTAAGTTTAACCACTATAAGGCATAGCAAAAAGCCCAACACTGTGGCTGATGTCCATACTAGGGCTCAATGCAGTGTCTGAGTGGAGACTTATAGTGGCTGGGTGTAGTGTTTGGCCAAACTAGAGGTGATATATAATAACAATGACAACACTTAACATAACAACACCAGTAAATAACAACATACGTGTAAACAGACAAACCATTGTGGATCCAGAATATGTCATCTATGATGTCAACGGTGAACAGATATGTGATGTCATAACTGAACTACTGATTTTCATTTATAATGCCACTTGTGAAATCATGTATGATGTTGTGAGCATTTCATGGGCATAGGTACGGTTTTAAAAGCAAGCCATAGTGTGCTCTGCTGCAACGCAAACTGTAGTTTGTACCCCAGATGCAATACCTTTGACCTCACAATATTTATGCTGATAAAAAACAGATCTTAACAATGCAATATCATTCAATAGGAACACATATCCACACAAATAATGTATGATGTAGCCATAATGTCACTACATAAGTGATTTTTAGCATCACTGGTGACAACATCAATGTAATATGTGATTTTATGTGCAAAGCACCTGGGCTGCAAGTTAAGTATTGCATGACAGGGCACATGGCTTGCTTTTGTAAATACTTTTGTAAATCCTGTAAAACAACGACTGTGTTGATTAGTAACTGTAACTGCATGGTATCTGTGTATTTCTAAGGGACTATATAGCATTGTCAGGGCCACTAGGATTGTGCCGCAGTGAAGTGCTAGATTATGTGATATGATTATCTAAAGTATATGTCAAGAAAAGCAACATTTAGGGGTATTATATGACAAATTCTATGGCTGTTTAGTTTGATTTACTTGAGCCTGAAACAACATTCTGTTGTAATCTGCAAATTACACATCAAATTATGTGGTGAGTGCGATAAATCCATAATTATGTGGCGCATTCTGCAGCCGTTACTGTGCATGCTTTCACCAGCACAAGAAGAATTATTGGCTGTGTAGGTCTGGCCATTGTCCAGATGTAAATCGATCAATACATGTCTATGTTTCATATTCTCTGTGCTAAACCTCTTTAATCTTAAACTGTAGAGATTATTTTCAAACGTCTTCCTGCTGATAAATCATCCCACAAGTCTTTAAGTTATGTCTTCACTCAGTTGGTGAGGCTGAGTGTAGCATACAGAGCAATAGATGTGCAAGTAGACAAAACATACTTTAAATTATTATTAGCATTCCAAAATATGCTGATTTTAGGTTTGTAATCATTGATGTCCTTTTATTTCTCCATCAGTTGTAAATTATAGGCTTTCTTTGGTGATCTCCATGGGGTATTTCTGAAATGGAACTATTTACTAGTTTTGTTTTCAAATACTGGACTCAGGAATATATATCTCCATCTTTTATAGTATTAGTAATTCTGTTTATAAATCTATTTGCAGCCAGAAATACATTAGTGTTGTTGGTACTGTAGAACATTCGTTTATAAATTGGCATTTACTGCTTCTGGTCGAATTTTACCGGTGCAGCATCCATAGCAGGAAAAGGTGTTAGGAACTGAGACGCTGGCCCATGAAGATCACAGGGGCCCAGCTGGGTATACCCTCCCAAAGGAGACTGGGCACGCACGGACCCTGACCTCTATAATGGCCCACATTCTGACAGTGGCCGACCCGTAGCTTGATGGACAGCTGAGGGCCCAACAGCAGCTTTCAAGGAGTGAGTCTTGGGCAGAGACATACATGTTACATTGCAACTTTGTGTGTTACAGTCAATATTAAGGATGGACCATGAGCACTTCACAAGAAGAGTTATTGGCTATGTAGGTCTGGTAGTAGGTTCATGCTCATGTGGAAGAAGTGTGGCACAGCAGTCAGGGTGCCTGACTCCGGACCACGGGTTTCACGGATCGATCCCCGGTGCCAGCAGCAGGCCAGCCCAGCACCATGTGACTCTGGGCAAAAGCTTGCCTAATCTTCCCAAGGGTCCCCAGCGCCTGGGAACCACTTCGGCGGTAACTGTGCACTTTACAAATTCAAGGTTATTATTATTTATTATTATGCTAGTGTGCTTTGCCTGTTGTGTTTCTGACCTGGAACACAGCACAGTCCAGTCCACTACCAATTTACTGTCTTGAGCAGACACATGGCTGAGTAAAGTGAGTATTCAGCTCATGTTGTTTGATGTTGTCGGTGACTATTGTACCAAGCAGATCACTTGTCTTAATTGTGTCAGGAGGATGCTCTCTTACTATTGTGTCTCATGTGATGGTTGCCCTCTTACATGTGACATAGCATACATTGCACTTTGGATGCAGTCACTGAGCTAGTGTTCCAATTGGTAAGTGAGGAATGTACAGTCACATGAGATGGCAAACATCACTGGTGCCATCAGTATTAGTGCCTACATGTTGGCATGTGTACCTTTCCCTGTTGTCATATCATCTGCACCACTGTTTCTTACATGATTTACGTGTCTTCATAGGTTGATGTCTTGTTCCATCATAAATGTGTGTAGGCCAATCTGTATTTGAAAATAATTATTTGTGATGGGTATACAGTTACCATAGACAGGAGTGTGTAGACATTGGTGGGTGGGTCACACATACCCTAAGCCATTACTCAATATCATTAGTCAGGTCCAATTGATAAAGCAATGAAGGACATGACAGGTAGACTAACAGTAATTTCTCACATTGTGAATTTCCATCCCATAGATGCGGAAGTATTCAGTTATGTGAATTGCACTTGTTGATTTGCCAAAGTTCATTCACTGACTCGTGACATGTATTAGGGATTAACAGGCAGAAATGTAGGGATGATATGCGAGTGTCTACACTCAGTAATACAATGGAATTTGTGCTTGGGAGACAAAAAAGGTACAGTAATGTGCCTTCCAATTAGGACACAGGTTAAACCACCTCTTCTTGCATTGGAGATTTCCTAAGCCTCAACAACTTTCAATGGTCTATTGGCTTTTAGGTATTCAATGCAATAATTGTATTCTCACCAGTACCAACCTGAACTGGGGATGTCCCCAGGCCTAGCCGATTTATTATGATGTGGTTATTTGTAGAGTAATCTCCCAGATATTTGGGCCAGATTGACTCCAGTATACTTTCTTTGCTACATGTGATACATACCTAAACTACTTAAGTACAGCTTTCATGAGACTATTCTGACAGTGGATATATGAAGAAGTTTCTATTAGGGGTTGTCAACATTGTGAAATGTGTATTTCCATGTCATCCTGTTCCTGCTACTGTGCATATTGCTGCAAAATAGCTGTATTAGTTAACAATCTTGATGTGTCACTTTGTATTTGGCCATTTGCTGATTGCTGGGCCTTGTGTGGAATCTGTAAGAATGCATTTGTCATTGGCATCCAATTTGTGGACATCGGGTTACTAAGGTATACCATTAGAGACAACCTATACAAGGTGGTCAAGTATCCTCCTAGATACATGAGGATGGAGTTCAGACAACTTTACTCAATTGGAGGCATCTGTGTTTAAGACTTCGATGTGAGCAATTGTTTACAGGTCATGTAACATGCATGCATGTGCTCATGTTAATATTGAAACCATTATAGTGGACCTTGTAGCTTGTGTCTTTTGTACACTTGATTAATGTTCTGTAATCAAAGCTGTTGGTCACATGTGTTATGGCACAATCAATAAACCTATTTTAAATGCCATTCTGCATCATCCCAGGCAAGCAGAGGAGACAGGGCCAACATTGTCGGGGAAGCAGCTGGCCACAGTGGCTCCAGTTGTGAGCCAGTGGCCCAGAGGGTGAGGGGAGTGTCACTGAGGATGCAGACTCAATATCATCATCTTCAGAGTCATCCCCAAGTGGACACTCCCTAGTGGTGGTGAAACACACAGGACATGTGCCCATACAATCCCTTGTCCGCCAACCCCTTCCATCTCCACCCTCCCAGTTGCTCCTCACCCATTTGGCCGGGCACGTTCCTCTAAGAAGGGAGCCATCTCCTTCGTTCCAGCCCCTGCTACCCCCACTGCCCTGAGTGAGAAGGCTATTGACCTCCTGAGGGATAGCTCTGTTGGTCAGACCGCACTACTGCATGCCATCCAGGTGCCGCAGGACTGGGACCTGAGACCAGTCCCGCCTGGCTCCAGGGGGCGGGGTAGCTAGTACCACTGGCCCTGGAGAGAGGGAGGGGGCAGGGGGGTCCTAGTGTCAAGCACTGCTGTACCGCTGCCACTTTTGTTATATGGAGCCAATATTGCTGCACTGCTGCAAAACTAGCCTCCAGTAACAAAACCAGCCCCCACTTGAATAAAACAGCCCCAGCCTTCCTACCCACTGGGAAAACACCCGGTGCCAGCTATGGCCATCTGGCCCTGCATCCAGGGGCAAGGCAGCCATCTGCAACAGATTGTGGCCAACCTGGAAGGCATCCACAGTGCTATGTCTAACCTACAGAGATCTTTTCAGGCTCTTCACTCATGTCGGCCTTCCACCTATCTCAAATCCCCCCCCCCCACCTTCTGCCTCTTCCCCATCCGAATTCCCTATTCCCATGTCTGTACCAAGCACACTCACATATATACACACACACACTTCAACTGCCCCAAGCTGCAAATGCAAACAAAAACACATGAAAATATACAAGCATGCAAGCACTCACTCCTCTCTTTATCACCCCAGATACCACACCCACAGACCCACCCAATACCAACCATTCCCCCAGATACTATACCCCCACCCAAAGACCCATTTCCAACACCCAGCATTCCCTCAGACACCACACACATTTCCATAGACCCATCCCCAACACCCAGCATTCCTCTAGATACCAGACACATACCAACAGACCCATCCACCACACCAGCATTTCCCCAGACAACACATCTACATCCACAGACCTATCCCCAATACCCAGCATTCCCCCAGACACCACATCATCACTCACAGACCCATCCACCAAACCCAGCATACCCTGTACGTCCACATCACACAGCACCAAAACCGCAAACACCCATGCTTACCCACACAACAGACACCTAAAGAACACAAACAAGATATATCAGACACACAGACACATGCACAAACAACACACCCACCCACACCTGACACTTCCACTTCTACCCCCTCTACCTCAAAACCCCTACTCCCTCCCAAACATCCTACCCATTTTCCCAGTGAAAACGTGTTATTTGCCCTTGCCCTCACCTCCGACCCCCATAAGCCAACAGAACCTCTTTCACACCCCTACCCATCCTCTCCACATCCCAATCTACCACTAAGAAACCTGATCCCCACCACGAAACCCAGGTGTGCCCCTAAGAAGACACATCCCCTCCCAAAAACCAAATAAACCCCTCCCAAAGTCTGGACCACCTGTCCCAAAAACAACCCCACCCCTCCCAATACTGTCCCCACCCATCCCAAGTGACATCATTGAGGTGCCTGGACTGCCCACTAGATGCACCTTTCTGGGGAGGTTCCCCTGGCAGTGTCATGAAGGGCATGTTTAGTGGCGCAGTATGCTGAACCACACAATGTGAAAATGAACTGGCCATTAGCCTTTGTTTTACTCTATCTAATTATTTTTGCAAACTGAAACATTTGCTTTGTTTAGAACACATTAGTCCTGCCATTACTTTTCTAACTATTTGATGTTATTGGATACTTTGGAATGTGTGACTATAGTTATGCTTGTTTCACCCTGACCGATGATCCATTTGAAGTGATTAGTGTGATCTGGCAATGGAACCAGTGCTAGAGTCACACAGGGCAAGGAGAAATGTTCAATGGATGGATAGGTGAAATTAATTCCAATTGGAGCTAACCTTGTATTGGGTGATATTTCATATGGTAAGTATTTCAGCTTGTCTTGGCCAATATCAATATTATGTAGCTTGTACTTCTCCCTATGACATAGATTGGATATGTGTTTAATATGTGCAAGTTAGATATTTGTTTATTCACACCTGGAGATTGTTAAACTGTCATATATTTGTAGATACTTTTATGGCCATGTGTCCATTTTCGTTTGTGTAGCTTACACCTATTTTATCTAAATGTGTGAACAATGTTATTACTGTTGTGCTTGCTTTCATGACTTGCTCTTGCTAATTTCCCACATATGCATAGCACTTAGGTATGCTATTGGTTGTCCCTTATATACTTTAATCCAAAGGGGGTTTTCCTCATGGAGGCATACCTATTCTTCAGAGAGTTTTTACATTGTGATCTTTGAATGCTTCTCACACTGATTATTTAGAATCCCATTTACCTGACATTACATTTTAATGTGGGTGATGTGTGAAAATCCATTACAGAGATTTAGCAGAGTCGATGTGTTTCAGTTTCATGAGACATCCATGCAGATGTGTCTTTCATATCATAACAGGACCTAGCATGTGAGCAATGTGAGGGTGTCACAGAGATTAATAAGTGTGATATTTATGAGGAGGTGTTGTGTGACACAATTTAAAGCACACACATCTATCCCTGGTTATGAGATGTGCACACATGTCGACTTTTGTAGAGTGTGCCTGTGCAGTGTCAGTGATCTTGCCAAGATCAGACATTAATTCACATCAAAGAGTGATCATTGCAACCTACCTACAAATGTTGATAACGTTTTTCGATAAAAACTAAAACATTCAAATACTTACAGATTATCTGCACTGTTCTTAGTATTTATTGAGTTCCTGCTTTCAAATCTGATGCTTTTCTTTCGTGTTAGAAACTTTATGCCCTGTATCCCCACATATGGGTAGTCATATCTAAATCTCAAGTAAATAAATAATAAAACAGTGTAAGAACCAACTGATATAACTATCTAAAGTAATATACTGGCCCAAAAACCTAAACTGTAGATATGAAATTTAAGGGGTACTCACACCTTAAAGAGCAGATAGTATATCATCCATGGAACAAACATCCAATTTCTTCCAAAGTGATCAATTGACTCAAAATATGTTCTGAATCAACATATGTAGAGCCATTAGCCCACATTATTTTCTTTATTTCTGAACTAACATACTGTTAAAACTCACCTAAATCAACAATAGTTGTGCCAGCCTTTATAGACATTCAAATTACAGCTCTAATATATTTGCAAACCCATGATAAGGTCTGGAAGAAAATACCAAATAACCACAGTCAAATCCCCAAAGCTTTGCTAACAATTACAGTCCAATCCTCATGGTTGTTGCACAGAAACTTAAGATAACTGGTCAGACATCTTACGAAAAGCAGCAACCACTGTCGCAATTTATAAACCCTCCTAAAAATGCACTGAATTACTTGTTTTACAATAGACCGCTAAGTGAAATCAATGTAATTGGCTGTTTTAAAATTCAAAAATGAAAAAAATCTGATGACAATTGAACTTATAAGAAAAAATAAAAAGTGTAGGGAAGAAGTATAGTAAAATAAGTTTAGTAATATAGATTTTCCCCCTCTTTCCTCGCACACCCGTTAAGAAACAGCTTCCACCGGATGTTAATGGCCATTTCATATGATACTATGTCCTACTTTTATTTACACTGTGTAAATGTAGTTAATACTATTTGCCAATGCTGGGGGGGAGGGGACAGTCAGCGTGAAGTTTCGGTTTTTACATATATTCTGTTTACAAAGAGTACCTAACAGGTATTCCAAATTTGGTAATATGCTATCATCCTGTATGCAACTGGTGTATGTCGGACAATTACCGGCGAGGTACTTTAAAAATTCAATAACATCTGTTTAAAAAAAGAACTCAATAAAATATGTTGTAAAAACAAATAAAAATAAGTATTCTAAAATGGGAAGTTAATAAAAAATGGATTTGAACGCTAATCCATGCAGGTTAAAGACTTGAAAAGAAACATATAAATACAATTCAGCTATCTTAATGACCAAGAAAAATGTTGGCAAGTTATCAATCTGTATCCTAACACATTTCCTATGATATGAGGAAAGAGAGACTGGCCTAAGGAATGGCAATATCTCAACATGACCCAGGTAGTGGATAAATGGAAATTAAAGAGTACTCACATCATAAAGAAATAAACTTACACTTTTTACCAAAGTTATCAAATTGGACCAAAATAATTTTGAAACAACATATGTAGAGCTTTTAGCCCACATTTATGCTATTTCAATTACGATCTAGTTAGCATATACCCCACTGTTAAAACTCATCCGAAATAACAATAGTTGAACAAAACTTTAGGTCTCCCTCCATATGCTCAGGTACTCCAACAATTCTTATATTAGATTCCAAAAAACAATTAATAGGTGTGTACACTTCCTACTGAGTATTGACTTGTGTCTCATTCACAACTTATTCAAGAGTTGTGACTCTGGCCTATGTCTTTGCACACTTTTCTGTGATAGTGTTCAGCCTCCCGTCAACAGCTTACATTTTTTGGTTAAGCATCTTCTTCCTTGCATTTGATTGGCTTTATTTTTTTGATGGCCTCAACATTTATAAAGCGGTTTTAAGCATATTCTTGCTTGACGTTAATGTTAAAGCTGTCAGTTGGGAGCTATATGATTCTTCCTGTGCATCAGAGTCCTCCACGGAAGGTAAGTGTAATTTGCTAGATTGTTTCAGTTGCTTAGATGCTGGATAAGATTTTCCTTGATGTAATTTGAAATTTATTTGTCATTCGTCTCTCTAATCCAAATCAATTTAGAAGAAATATAGTGAGAGCCTGATATTTGACTAGAAATATCAGATGATTTCAGGGCATAGATCGCTGTTTCAAAAAGAGGCATCTGTTTCCTAGTCAAGTTTTTTTATGTTCAGCCTCAAAAGTTCTTGGTGTCCGGCATTCAAGTGTATTGTCTGTGCTCTAAAGAGACGAAGAGGCTTCTCCCTGTTGATATCTAACAACCTGATTATTTTCTTGATTGTTGTCTCAATAGAGGAGTGATGGATGACTCCAGCACAGAAAAGATTTTTAGTTTTTGCTTCTTTTCCTAAGTTTTGCGGATTTATCGTTAAGGGTCCTGCTATTCATTATTATTTTTCTTTCCTGCTTTTCTATCATCCTGGTAGTTGTATATGGATGGTGGATATTTAGTCTGGGCCTACTGTACATGTTTGCTCTAGAATAGCATTCCATATGGTTTCTATCAAATCTGTGACTTTATTGTTGGATATTATCACTGGAAAATTAAACACAGTGGATATATTGGGAGTAGCCTCAGCTATATTGCCAGCTCAGCTGTGAAGGATGGCTTATCAGCCTTGCTGAAAATTGGAGGGTTCTTAAATTATCAAATAACGGTAATGCATCTACTGGTATAGAAGCTGAGTGCCCGGTGGTTAATAAAGATGGATTTAGAGACAAGAATCTCTGATGTATGATGACTTGTATTCTAACTGGGGCAGAATTGTGCTAGCCTACAAGATTGGCAGAATCTTTTAAGGCTTACATTTGTTATCGACTGGATATGAGCTAGTCACAAAGCATTACTCAGAGACTTCAAAACCTCTTTAATTCACTGTTGGATAAAACTGAAATATGTTCGGTTGGTTAGGCCCTTGCTTTGATTGAACTTCCTCCATTGTAGGTATTTTGATAGAAGTAGTCATAGGTATTGGCACAGCCTACAGAACATCTGGCTTATCATGAAGTATAGCCTTTAGCATGGCACTTGGCTAAAAGAGAGGTCTCGCATGACACCTACTAGATTTCCCTCCAGTCTACTTGAAGGCACTATGCTGCCCCCACTGGTATCTCTTCTGGATCTTCCCTGTTCACCAGGGAGAGTTTCTGGAAGACCAGTGGAAATCCTGCAGGTCAGCATTCCTATGGTCCTTGGGTCTCCTGAAAGAGTACATACATCCTTTCACAGGGGCTCAGCAGGATACGGGAAACAAACTGGAAGCTGAGGCTTATACATACAGAGCTATCTAGCTGGGAGTAAGAAATGGCTACCGTTCATAGTGTTTTAATAGTTGAGTAATTAAATGATTAAGCACCTTATTTACAAAATTGCCAATGACTTGGCTCACACGCTTTCACCAGGCACCCACCTTTCTATTTCACAATTCTCTGACAGAGGATTAATGGGCCCCAGCAGATGATACCATAAGTATGTATGTATTGGAATGAGTAGAGTGCCTGGAGTAAAGAGCTAAGATAGGAGCACACTGAATCCAACTATTTCCAACTGTGAGGTCAAGAAAATATTTTGTGACAGTCTGAGATGCTTCAGGAATTGTCGTTCTTTGTGTCACACAACTGATAGATTGCTCCTGGAAAACAGTGAGTGGCTGCTCTCCAAAAAGGTCTCTCAATTCTCCACGAGTCTTATCACCTGCCATCAGTGTAACTATCTCCCCTCTCACGGTCATCTGCACTTCATAGTGAGGACATGAGAAGGGACATCAGGCACTCTCAAAGCTCAGTCACAGTGCTGCCTTTCAGTATTGCTCCTGTCAAACAGCTTGGCCATTGTTTTGTTATTGTATACAATACTTAATAGTAAATAGAAGACCTTGCTATGTAATATTTGAAGTAGTTCTTTAGACATCCATGAACATTTTTATTTTGAAAAAAATGTGGACAGTTAGTACTAAAATACTTTCGTAGAAGTAATTTCTGAAAAATAAGCTTCATGCACTGATTTTCTGGTTCCTCTGTGATGTGCTTGAATAAATATTTAATTTAATTTCTTATGTAATTTATCATATAATTTTGAAATGTTAGAGTTTAGTTCTTTTATTTTTTTGATGTGATGTTACTTCATATAAGTCTTCTATACAACTACAGCTATTACCTTCTCCAATTCATTGTATTTTCTAAAACATTTAGTGGAATAAATTAATCATCTTATATTTCACATTAAATATATTAAGATACTTCTGTTGAATACCTTTCTTGCATTTTGTTTGTTCTCTCTCTGTTTCTGTTCAGATTACTTTAAGGTACATGGTTTTCTGATTTTTGGGGGTGTTTGTAGCCTGTTTTTTCTTGTCTGTTGATAGTTTATTCAGTTTTTTTTTAGCAATCTTTATTCAGACATTTTTCTTATTTTACACAAACAACCCCCCACCCCCCTTGAGAACAGGTACCCATCATTGTTGCAAACATAGGTAAATAGAAATTAACAATCAATTTATCTTGAGAAAAGAGAAACACCATAGTAATATTTGACAGACAACACATCGTTACCACCAGAGAAAATTGATAGAGGGCACACACATGGACTATTTACAGATTGACACCAATTGTTCCCACTGATCCAATCAGTGCTCTTGGATCCAGTCTAACAAAGGCTCCCAACTTTTTATACCCATTCTTCGAGTATTACGCCCTTTATTCCTATAAATGGCAACCTCGAGGCTGCATGTCGCAAGCAGTCTACCCCTCCCTTGCAGAAAGGATGGTGGTATCGGATCCAGCCATGATGATGCAATACACAACCGGAAAACAGCCATTGCAACAAAGATCAGCCCTTGTATCTGTTTCGGTCGATCACAACTAGTTGTACCCAACATGACCTCTTCAGTTGTAACATTCACCCTAACATGAGCTATATCAGAGAGGAAGCCAGATATTTCTGCTAGTAGCGTTGTTAGTAGATTACAAGAGGCAAACATATGGATAATGTCCGCCTCGGGAAGTGCACAGAGTGGGCACGTTGTGCCTTTCCCCGTCCCCCATTTAGCTATTTTATACAGGGTATGGTATAGTGAGAAGAAAGTTTTATAGAATTGCGCTTGAAGGTTTATAGACATTAAACAGGTGAGTGACATTTCGTATGAATAGAGAGGAATTCGGGAAGAGACATCAAGTTTGGTCTGCTATGCTAACATATGTTTATCCATATCATCTGGTAATAAGGTAGTCATTACTTCATAGATCTCGCCGATTTTTGGAGGCGATTCTCTACACAGATTTTCTATGGTTTGGCAAGTTTGAAATTTAATGCGGCTTCCAGCCTTCTTTAATAAAAAGTTTCTCAAGTGAAGGAATTTAAAGAAATCCCTGTTAGTGATATTAAAGTCTGGCTTCAGCTCATCAAACGATTTAATTCCATTTGCCGAGAAGAAGCACCCAAGCTGTCTAACCCCTGCCTCAATCCATCTCCTCATACAGGTGTCATGGAATATCCCTGGTAGGTCCGTGTTCTGGCTCACGGGTGTATAGTAAGAGTAACGGCCTAGACCTAGTAATTTTTTGACATTCCCCCTTACTTTGATAATGCTGGAAATAGTCTTATTTTTTTTTTTTTACATAGCCATCGTTTACATGTCGCCACAGACATCCAGCACCCCCTTCCCCTAGAATAAGTTCTTGTGGAGTGGGTATGTTGCTACCGACCGGGTTGACATTTAAAAGTGTCGCACTATACTTTAACACTGTGGCCCAATAGTATAGCTTGAAGTTGGGCAAGGCCCACCCTCCACGTTCTCTTGGTAAAGTGATCCACCTTAATGCCCTACGTGATTTGTTATATCCCCATATAAACCGTGAAAGCATGGTATCTATATTTTTAAATATTTGTGGAGAAAATTCTAAGCAAATAGCCCGAAAGAAATATAAAAGCTTTGGAAAAAAGAGCATCTTAACTACGTTGCTTCTACCACCAATAGTTAAATGTAGGTTGTTTAATCGACACAATTCCATCTTAGTACTCTGTATAAGTGGTTCCACATTTTTGTTAACAATATTCTCAATATTAGCACTAATACTAACCCCCAGATATGTGGCCTTATTCGTTACTCTAGGATCCCTCATCGCGATTTTGCTGTTAAGCACAATCTGTGTCTTATTAGAGTTTAATTTATACCCTGAGACTCTACCAAAGGTTTGGGCTTCTTTTTCAATCAGACTTATAGCCTTTTTGGGGTCGCCGGTAACGATAGCAATGGCATTGACGTATGCTAAGCTTTTCGTATTCAGGTTACGCACTCGAATAGGAGGAATTAATACGTTGTTTTCAAGCTTGCATATAAATGCATCAAGTGATGATAAAGTTTTCCGACAGAACCCCATTAATCAGTACACTGGCACTAGGGTTTACATATAGCATCTGGATCGCTGTTATGAGTTTCTCTCCGATGCCACAGTTTGACATGGCGGCCCACAGGAATTTCCAGGAGACCCTATCAAATGCCTTCTCTGCGTCAAGCAGGATAAGCGCCATAGGGTCTCCTGTTGTTCCCGTGTAATCAAAGAGAGAAATAACTCTTTGTATGTGGTCAATTGTGCATCTTTCCGATACAAACCCATGTTGTCGTTCAGAAACTATTTTATGTATCAACGGCTCAAGCCGTGCTGCTAATAGTTTTGAGTATATTTTCGAGTCCCCATTAATCAGGGTAATAGGTCGATAAGAACCCATTTCCTGGGGGTCTTTATTTTTCTTAGGAAAGACGATTATTTTAGCTGATGACCAGGATCTTGGTGGGTTCCCCCCTGAACAATATACTGAAAGAGTTCTAACATGATGGCCCTAAGTTGTGGTGCAAACTTAACGTAGAACTCCGTTGGAATCCCATCCATACCCGCTGCTTTCCCATTAGCTAGGGAGTTCATAGAAAGTAGGATTTCCTCCCAGTAGAGGGGGCTATCTAATAATTCCTGGTCTTCTGCTTGCAGTCGATCTGTAGTGAATGGGTCAAGATATATTTCGCAATCACTACACTCCTTATCAGCTTCGTGATATAGTTTCTGATAAAAACCCCTGAAAAGCCGTTCTAATATCTGAAGGTTCAGATCTCAAGCCAAGTTCTGGGTCCTTAATTTGTTATCCTCCAAAAGGGCCAGAATCCAAGTTCTCATATGCTGGCAATATCTATCATTGTTTAATAATGCCCTTTCAAATGTCCAGGTGTTTGTCGTGGATTTATCTGGGCCACACGTAAGGCTAAGTTCTAATGGATTGTGGTCCGAGAGGACTCTAGGTAGTTTATCTATTGGGCAGGTCGTTTTTAAAGAGTTAGATTTAAGCATATAATCCATGCCGTGAGTGTGGATGCAAATAATAGGTATAGCCGGGGTCCCCTGGGTGTTTCACTGACAATTAAGCCATGTAGCCCACACATATCTTTTAAAGCCTGGAAAACTTTCTGTTTCCTGCCCTGAAATTTAAATTCTGCACCTAAAGACCAATCACCTGGTAAATGAAAATGTAAGTCCCCGCCTACGATCAGAGGGAGAGGCCAATGTACCAGTCTGTTGGAAACACTAATCAGTACATCCGGATCATCACTAATATTGCCATATATAGTGCACAGTGTCATCTTGCTTTCCCCATTGTTGTAGCAACACTCTGCTATCGCATATCGTCCAAATTTATCTGTATTTCAGTTATAAAGAACATTGTTTTGCCCTGCGAGATCACTTTGAATTTAGTAGGGTTTTGTAAAAAAGCGGTGGCCCCAGCCTTCTGGAAGGGCGTAATCAGTTGCCGCAGTCGCCAACTCCTTTCCACTGTCGCATGTGCGAAATCAGGCTTGGCGAAAAAGCAAAAACTCCCCCAGTTCCATTTTTTGTTAGGTCTTGCAAGATCATACACTGCCTGCCTTAATAAAAAAATTACCAAAAAAAACTAGGATGACTCCCTTGAGCCGGTGGAGGTGACGACCTCGAGACAACGCACCTGCGCGCCACAAGAGGTATCTGGACCTATGAACATTTACGGCAGCCCAAGCAGCAACCCCTTGCACCCGCCTAATCCCTGCTGATGAGAGGTAATGACCTCGAAACACGTGTCCAGCGATGGCAAGCACACCAGTGAACACCTTGAAGACTCAAGATTCGGGTAGAAGCGCACCCGCTGATTCCGACTACATCGACCATCATGCTCCGGGGTCACACGCTGATGGGACGAGCAGTGTGCGACCTCATTTGGAAAGACTCTGGGAAAAGATTGGCCTCCTCTAGGGTGTTTAGGGGGTAAAAAAGGGAATCTGTGCACCCGCTGAATTTCTTTGTCCCAATCCCAGTGTGTTAATTCGGGGAAAGCGTTCTTGAAAAGATTGATCGTGAATGCCCTAATATCCGTCCCCTCGCTATTCTCTGGAATGCCAAGGATCCTTAGATTATTCCGCCGTTGGCGATTCTCTGCCTCTTCCAGCTTCCACATTATATCCCTCATCGTGCTACTCTGTGAGGTCACCTGAGTTTTTAAAGTTTCAACCATATTCTCCAATATTTCAGTCCAGGTTATTGCATGTTTTTCCGATTTTGCGTACTGATCCTTGGAGTTTTTTTCCTGCTGCACAGGCAATCGGACTCTCAGCTTTGACTTCTTTTTGAAATGAGTTTAGGGATTGAAATATCATTGCCAGTGTCAGCTCTGTTGTCTTGCTGTGATCCTCGCTTTGGTTCTGGGTTCCATGGGATCTTTTACTCTCTGCGATTGCATCTTGCTCCCCTATCAAGGTGAGTGGCTGCGTATCCGAGAAGTCCCATCTGAGATCATGTTCTTCCTCCTTATCCTCATGTTGTTTTGACCTTCGTCCCCCTGAAGCCCTTTATGATCTCCTTGGCATCTTTTGGCTACCTTGCGGGCTTCCGTTACATGTTGAGGAATGTTCACATCCATCGGCGCTACTTCCACTAAGCGGGTGCATGTCTTCTGAGTCCCAGAATTCTTTGTTGAGAGAAAAAAAATTCTCGGAAGGGTCTGGAGATGTGTACCCTGTTTCTGTAATATAAGCATTGTCAATGATGTGTTCTTGAATATCATTTGTTTGCTGAATGACAGCCTGCAAGTTTTTTAGCTCATTTGCCGCTTCCTGTGATGTGTCACCCGTCTTGCTGTCAATGCTTAATACAGTAATCTCTGAGCTTGACCCCCATGATTTCCGCATTTCGCTTTTGTCCGCATTATCTGTAGCTCCGTTAGTTTCCTCCCTTTTGCCCTCATTACGTATCCCTTTGTGTTTAGGCATGCTCACAATCTCAATAGCCCCACTCTGGTCTGGTGCCGGGTCCCCACACCTACAGAGTCCTTATTTAAACACTTACTTAGTTTGCTGGGAAAAAGGCTCGTAATGGCTTTCTGCTTTTTGTCTTTGAGGGTAGCGGGGGCACTGTTTAGGTTTCCTACGGTAATTTTAGCATTTGTGTTCCAAGATTTCTTCTTACCGATATTTGAGGTGGCTTCCCGCAGATCAGTACTAAATTTCCCCTCCTTTGCCTCCTTGGTCTCTGACTGCGGCATTGGGACTGGAGCAGGTACCGTGGCGCGTGCCTTGCTCCGTGCTCCACCTCGGGCTGCCATCACGCTCCTCGCGGACGCTTCCGCGTTCCTGGCGTTCCGCACGTCCTCGGCTTCCCGCAGCAAGCTTCGGTTGCTAGGCAACCCCTGGCCGCGCACTTCAGTTTCTCCCCAGCCGGGGATGACAGTCAGGAGAAGCCGGGCTAACCCCTCCTACCGCCGGCTGCAGCCCGATGATCGATGCCGATAATACCTCAAAGTCACAGAGTTACCATTCGCCCAGATCGGATCACGCCAGTAACACCAGCAAGTTTCCAGCTTCCATATCCCGGGGCCAGGGTGCATTTCTCGGGCAGTATGCAGGGTTCAAGCGGTGGTGTGGAGGTGAGTTAACAGAGGTCTCACTCAGCCGCCATCTTGCTTCCGTCCGTTGATAGTTTATTCCAAATAAAACATTTTTTAATTTTTTTTTATTTATGACAATTCTAAATATTTATTTTCGGGATAATTCTTTTGATGTATTCTTTTTAACAAATCAGGATTTTTTTTGCTAATAATTTAGAAATATTTTTTACAGTTTTTAAAATATTTGTATATGTATTCCAATCAGGTTGGGCAATATTAATGACATTATTTTATTTTAAGTTTAAGTTTACACTTATCATATTTTTAAATCTATATTAATGGTTCTATGGCATCTTAGTTTTTTGCTGAAAAATGTTTTACTAAAGTTGATCCTAATATAATAGAGATAATCTTACTCACTATAACATCACTCAACATATTTTAAAGTTCTCTTTACCCTATGTGATTATGGAATCTTTGTGCAGTTTATCCCATAGTTGTTGTTTCAATTGTGTCTGCATTAATATGCATAGTAATCGGCTTTATCTGCCGAAACGTAGCTGTTCAGCAAAATGCATATATAAACTTGTCATTATGGACATTTTTATTTTTGTAATGTTGTTTACAGTGAGTGCTAAAATCAGTGGCTGATGCAGTAAGCACTAAGAACAGATGTGTATTTTTAAATAGTTATTGAAAGGTGGCTGTGTGACTGTGCTTGTATGTTTTTGTATGTAAATGTAAATGTAAATGTAGGTGTATTTATATAGCGCAACCTGTCACCCAAAGGGCATCCTGGCGCTTGCCTAGGGAACCCGTCCTGGTATTCCCGTGTGAGAGGCCCCGGCGGGGTGTCCACAGGGTGTAATGTAATGTAATGTAATGTAATGTAATGTATAGGCATTTATATAGCGCACTACTTACCCGGAGGGTCCCAAGGCGCTTCGACCGCTGCGAAACCCTTCCTGGCTTCCCTGAGAGATGGTCCCTTAATGGGTATCTCCAGGGTGAGACCAGGCATCCCCGGCGGTCTGGTGGGGCCGTTAGTGAGGATGAGGCAAGCTAATGCACAGAGTTGCCGAGTGTGATCGCTGATCAGAGTGGGCACCGAGGCGAGAGAATTATCGAGTCCGCTGACCCTGGTCCAGAAACCTGCCGCGCCGGGAATCGAACCCTGGTCCCGGGCCGTCCTCTGCTCTCGGGTCTGCCGCCTCTAACCAGTGAGCCAGGCATCCCGCCGCGAGGGGCCGTCGTGGAGATTAAGCAAGCTATTGCCCAGAGTTGCAGAGTGAGACCCCGTGAGTCGAGTAGGCACCGGAGCGAGAATTGTCGAGGCCGTGGAATTTTTGAGCCCGAGACCTGCTAAGGCGGGGAATGGAACCCTGGTCCACGGTCGATCTCAGCTTCCGGGTCTGCCGCCTCTAACCACTGAGCCACACTTCTCCACATGTATGAGGTTTAGTGTGTAAACAATATATAAATGTGCGTGTGTGTGTTTAGTTTTAGCCTTGAGTTAATACAGTTGAGCCTATAATATTATTGTAGCAAATTTGCTTCTTCTGCATAGTCACCCTACAATTTTTCAATTTTTCTGGGACCTATTGTTGCTGGCATGTGGACTCTGTACATTGTAGCACTGCTATTAGGCACCAAAGTGCTTTGTCTATCAAATGGTACTATTAAAATTAGTTCACTCGATTGGTCTGTTTAATTTTCATGTAGGGTTGAGGTACATTTTGCAAACAATTCACCAATGGCATGGTATTAAAATGTAATATGTAGAATATAGTGAGCATTTGCACCACCCATATATATGTTAAAAATATATGGAAACTAGGAGCACCACTGTGCATGGCTGGGCTTCGAAAGAAGGTAGAAATATATCTCAAGGACTCCTGACTCCTGCTGGTTCCTAGAACTGGAAGTCTTCTCTAAGGGTCAAATGGCTTACCACTGTTTGTCTGTTCCTAGGTGTAGGACATTAACCCTCTGATAACTTGGCACAGAAGCATTCTTAGAGGCAAGGTGTTAAGTAGGTATGCAGCACTCAAACAGTAACAAAGTGAAAACTCAACACAAGAAATAGCCTGCACCATTTTAGAAAAATAGAGAAAATTGCATTAACTAATGTGACTCCGGATCGATAAAATCCAATCAGTAGAACATAAGTTGAGAATGTTTAAAGTTTTTCTTGAAAATAGCGCCTAAAATATCAAAGCACCAACTGCGAGCCTCCAGTCGCATATGACTGGGACAAAGTTGAAAGTTAAGGCTGACCACGATGGAGCGCGGTTCACATACACAAGGTGGTTTGGGCCCAGTCTCATCTTACCTTCAGAATTAGATGAAATTTTGAAGAGAAATGTCTGAGAAGGTAAAGCTAAGCAGAGCAAGGCAGTCAGCGCTGTCAGAGGAGGAGGTGTTGTTGTCATAGAGCTGCTGGGCAAATCCGCTGTGAAGAGTTCTACATTTGGACTTAGTCTCTTTTTTGGAAGTTGAAAATCTCCAGCTGGACAAGGCTGCAGTATACAAGTGCTCTAGGAGGCAGGATGCGCTACCGAAGAGGAGTCGCTGAACAGGATTTGTTGCAGAGAAGAGCGTAGGAGGTGCTACCATGAAGGTAGGCCGACTGCCAATGCACCATGGGCAAGGCAGGCTTCAAGGAGCAGGGCAGTCTTCTGGTAGCAGATGAGAAGTCCTCTGAAGTACAAAACGAGCCTCAAGCAGCAGGGCAGTCATCTCAAGTACAAGGCAATTCTTTTGAGGGTCCTCCGCAGGTCTAGGAGTGAACTGAAGAGTGGGACTGAGGATCCTATTTTTATACTTGGTGCCAGCTTTGAAGTTGGAGAAGCTTCTAGAGGTCTTCCTCACAGATGGTGCTAGGATGTCCTTCCTCCCTTCAAGGCTCCATTGTGTCTGGGGTGACAAAAAAGTAGTGTGGAGGCCTATGTGAGTGTGCTAAGGTTGCTCCATTGAAATGTACCAGGGGCAGGGAATAGCTCTGCCCCACACATCCTGGCAGAATGGTCCATCCTGCCAACAACCAGCCCCTTTTTCTGTCACAGTCTAGGAGAAATATACAACGGCTAACTGCCATGTTAATCAAAGTCATGTGACCCAGGTTGTAGGCAGCAAGCACCAAATAGGAAGGGCACAAAATGCCACCTTTCTAAAAGTGCAATTTTTATAATATCCAACTTTACCATTAAATAGGCTTTTAAATTACAATTCTTTTTAAACCAAACATGATATTTCTACCTGTTCCCAATAATTATGATTGCCTATAAAATGTAATAAGTTAACCCAATGTTTTCCCAAATGAGAGATAGGCCTTGTAGTAGTGAAAAACGAATTTGAGTTTTTCACTACAAGGACATATACAAGTTAAAAGTGCATGTCTTACCTTTTAAATACTGTGCACCCTCCCCTAAGGGCTGTCTCGGGCCAATCTTAGGGGGGACTCATATGCTTTGCAGTTGCTCAGGGAGCTACTTAATGCCTCCTTACGTGAAGCCCTGATTCCACCTGAGTGGAAGCATGCAATGGTCCTTCCACTGTTAGAGAAACCTAACGCTGACCCAGCCCAATTATCCAACTTTTGCCCCATTTCCCTGCTCCCAGTTTTTCCAAGATATTGGAGAAACATGTGAATTTGCAACTAACTCACTACATGGAAACTCACAAGTTCTTACACCCATCCCAATCAGGGTTTAGGGAAGGGTTTTCAACAGAAACCACACTTCTAGGAGTCAGTGAAATGATGCGTAGTTGCTTGGATGCTAGCGATACTGTGGCGCTCATATTGTTAGATTTGAGCGCCGCTTTTGACACAGTATCTCACACCATGCTTTTGCAAACTCTCCAATCCATTGGTCTGACTAGATCTGCCTTGAAATGGCTGACACATTTTTGTTGGACCGTACGTTTCAGGTTTTCTCCTCAAAAGCAGCTTCCAAAATCCATGCCTCCCCTTATGGGGTGCCGCAGGGCTCGATTCTTAGCCCCTTATTGTTTAACATTTATGTTAAACCTTTGGCTGACATCGCCGAGGAGGTAGGACTGTCGATTTTTCCTACTCTGATGACACCCAAATAGTCTTCTTCCTTTCTGCTAAAGGAGCTTCTAAGCCCTCTTCTCTTCAAGTTGGGCTGAGTAAAATCATGCAGTGGATGCAAATTAATTCACTCAAGCTCAATGGGGAGAAGACAGAGGTGCTCATCCTGGTGAATAATAAAGAACTTTGGGGTCCCCAACATTGGCCCCCTGAACTGGGTGCTCCCCCTCAGCCTACTAAACAAGCTCGGAATTTGGGATTAATCATCAATGACCACCTTTCGATGAGACCTTAAGCAATAAAGGTGGCTGCAACATGCTTTTTCATACTTAGATGGCTCAAAAAAGTTTTAGGGTTGTTGCCGGACTCTACAAAAAGAACTGTAGTCCAGGCCTTGGTCACCTCTCGCCTGGACTGCAGCAACATCCTTTTTCTTGGAGCCAATAAGGAGGTCATTTGTAAGTTGCAAGTCGTTCAGAATGTTGCTGCTTGCCTGCTCTGATCCCTAAAACTACACCTGTTTCCAATTCATTGCGTGAACTCCCCTGGTTGAAAGTGGAAAATGTTATTACATTTAAGACCTTAACTTATATGCACAGGATTTAAACACGCAAAGCGCCCCATATCTGAGTTCCACTTTTCAACTGTAGGTGCCCTCTCTCCGCTCAGCCAACCAGAAAACATTTTTGGTTCCGAGACATAGATTGTCCAGGGTAGGCGGCTGATATTTTTCCTACTTAGGTCCAACCCTGTGGAACTCTCTTCCTCTATCCTTGAGGAACAAGTCCAGTTTTATATACTTTCGTAAGATGCTGAAAACTTGGCTTTTTAATCAATCGGTCTTCCATCTCACTTTTGATTGTTTTTGACCCCATTCAGGCGGCGCCGGGAAACCCTTGGGTAGCTGAGCGCCTTATAAAAGTAAATAACATAACATAACATAACATTGCAAAATAATCTTTAGGCCTGGCAAAGGGGTTATTTGTCTAAGTAAGTCCAATTGGAAGTTCAAAACTGCACACATGCCGCAGTGGCAGTCATGAGACATGTTTTAAAAAGCGACGTAGGTGGGTAGCACTATAAGTGCTGCAGGCACACTTCTAGCATTTAATCTATGGACCCTGGGTACATTATTCCACTTTATTGGGGAACTATAAGTAAATTAAATGTGGCAATTCAGTGTAAAACCAATTTACCATGTTTTATGGACTGAGCACAATCACTTTAGCGCTAGTAAGCAGTGGTAAAGTGCACAGAGTCCTAATGCTAACAAAAACAAATTTCAGCAAATTACAAGGGGGAAGACCATCCTAAGACCGACAGGTCCAATACTGGGATCAAACATGCAGAATAACTCTTGAATTCAGGATAGACAAGCTGACCACAAAGGAATGCACTCCCTGATGGAGCCTAGGCTTGGGTGAGACCTTATGCCTAGAAGCCTACCCTGGAGGCCTGTGAGAAGCAAACGTGTCTAGAAACAATTTTTCCAGCAGCTGGATAAAAGTGGAAATGTATTGTTTTTGGCACCTATGTGGTCAAGAAAGCCATGTTTGGTCTGCTCAGAACTTTTTGTTGCAGTATAAACCAGTTCAGTGGGACCTCATTGTTAAGTCCTTTGACCTCATGGAGCCATGTCCTGCAACAGTTTCCAGCCTTGCCTCACTAAAGGATTGTGATAACTAAAAACACTGAGTTAGTCAGAAGGTAGAAAGCTTGGACCACAGCAAGGCAGAAAATCTAATCCAGCTGTATATCTACCTTGGCAGATATGAATTCCAGCTTAGTGCAGCGTATATATTCTGCTGTCAAAATCAATAGCTTCAGTGGGAACTCCACAACAATGTATTTGACCGAGAGTAATACTTGCTGTCTTCAGCCATGGACTTTGCTCCACTGTAACACTTTGATTTTTTTAAATACAGACTAAGCAGAGCCCAGTGTGCCCACCATGGTGCTGGAGCAAATTACTTCATCCCCCTGGTGGAGGAGCCACCCATCTAATTTATATATACCGAAACTGGATTTTCTTTTTGAAATGAAAAAAAAGTAATGCCTCTCTCCTCAGAGAAAACTTCTCCCATTTATAAATGTTCCACTGTTCCTTACCACCAGGATTTATGTAGCTTTGAAAAACAGTAAAAAATGACTGTATGCCCACCCATCTAAGTTGAGTGGGTGGATAGGTATCATTTCTGCAACAGCCCCTACTCCCCAGAGCCATTGGGGAATTTTGGCCACAGCGGAGACAGAGTACTGTCTCCCGTGGCAAAACCAAAGTTCTGCCAGCATCTAAATCACTTACTGTTTAGATGATTGAATAGAAACCATCCTCCCACTATAGAAATGTAGTTACTTTGAAAACGACAATGATTTATGTAATGTTTGCCTTAATGTTTCATATATTTCAGTTAAATGTAGTTCTTATGGCTACTTTCCTTTGGACTTTAAGAGGTTCAGACCTCTAAGCTGCTCCTTTGATTCTTTTCTGAGTGTGGCTTAGGCTAACGCTCATTTCCCTGCTGGTACTCTTGATCGAGCTTCTGAGATACTGACACCTTCCCGCACTCCCAGTACTTTCCTGCATTTTCTTATTTTTTGCATTTCCCTGATTTTGAGAACTTTGTAGACTTTTGAAAAAACCTTTAGTTAGCATTACAACTTAGAGGATTTTAGATTGTACTCAAGTATAGAAGAGAGAACCAGAAACTTGCTACTGATCTTTGGTATTGCTGTGACTGAACTTTTTATTTGTCTAATACTGGTACCCCTAAACTTCTTTTGGAGGTTGGGTGTCCCTGTTGTTATTCTGTATCATTATAGCATGGTGTTGAGATTTGTTTAGCGTAGTTTGACTGCTAACTTGTAACACACCTTCTTATCTATTGTTACTGATTTCTGGCCTTTATTGTGTACTCAAATGTGTTACATTGTTAATGTAAACTGATTGTTGTAATGCTAACATCGCCTCTCAGGCGGCAAAGAAAAGGTCCACCAGAGGATAGATGGTAAGACGGCTGGCCCAGAATGCTGCACCAGATTTCAGTTTTTGGTTGCCCACAAATGCACGTCTGTGAGCATTCAAAAACATGCAAGGCAAACCACACCTTGTAAGGCTCATTTTCCACTTCTTGCATAGGATTTACTACTGTGGATTTCATTGGTCTTAGACAGAGGAATCCACAGTACTAAAATAAATTACATCTCCTGAGAATCCTTTTGTAAATTCCTGACAAGTGTAAATTGGGTACTTTCAGCCATAAACATACAACTGAAAATGCATCTTTGTGAAGGGTCAAAATGCTGAGAACAAAGTGTGAAACAGTCTGTCACACAGACTAAAAAGTTGTGCTAAGCACTCCAACCAGTTAAACTAAGCAGAATAAAAAGAAGAAAGACCATTCCATTTAATTTCCTACCTTCCTTAAACAGGACAGAGTATTTTTTGTTGTTGATCATATTCAGTGATTTAAAATTAATAGATGCCCTTTGTCTGATGTTGCTAGAGAATATTTAAATGGGATCCAATAACATATGATTGCATGTAACCAAAATAAAATAATTGTTGCAAAAAGTCCCACATTTATTAATTTAGCATGTGTAGGTAGTGACATGATGTTTTTTTTAAATTTACCAGTAGTTAATGTTTCTGTATATCAGTATGCAATCTCTTCAGACGTCATGCCTTTCAATTCACGTTTCTGTGGAATTTGTAAGTCTAGTTACCATAGTTCTTCAGCGGTCTACATGGAGATATCTGGGTGTACAGCAGAGCACAATATGTGAATGATGATCACTTGTAGGCAGATTTGGATTGTTCAGAAAGTAATACACATTTTATGGATTTCATAGAATGAGATAGCTAGTAGTAGTTCATACATGATATGATCAATCTAGTCTACACATCCTACTGTGATTATTTTACAAGTAGGAAATATTAATCTTGGACATTTTCCAGATTCACACTTT
The DNA here is from genome assembly GCF_964263255.1 of Lissotriton vulgaris. Taxonomy (NCBI): domain Eukaryota; kingdom Metazoa; phylum Chordata; class Amphibia; order Caudata; family Salamandridae; genus Lissotriton; species Lissotriton vulgaris. The sequence continues at coordinate 512,562,786 of NC_141697.1, read as the reverse complement.
TGCTCTATAAGCAAAGGGGCAATTGCCTCTTTATATGCCATCTATCCCAATTGCACACTTTATTTTTGCACTCATAAGTGGACCTTCACTGCTAATTTCAACTCAGAGATGGAGTGTGCACATTCCAACATAAATCTGGTCATGGCTGCACAATTTAGAGATTACTATTATGACAGTATTTACCATGGCTGTATTAGATTCAACAATCCAGCTATGTTTCGCAGAGATAGTGTTGATCTTAATGATGTTGGCAATACTGTAGTTGTGCGCATGTGCAAACGGCTGTGCATTCGGGGCACAGTTGAACTTTATATTATGCCCTGTATCTAAAAAAACAAGTGAACACATTTTCATCAAACTTGAAAAAGTACTGAATGTCTGAAAAGAAGGAATGCCGATTAAATTTGTCCAACTTGACCAAAATGTGTTTATTTCTTGGGTGTGCTATTTATATTTTTCTCCAGGTTTTGATGCACATTGGTCAGGGAGGCCAAGATTATTAAGGGTGCAAAAATCAGATTTCCTACGGAGTGTGGCGTCAACCATAACCACAGAGTTGCTATTGCACATGTAAAAATATATATGAACACACACACACTCTATCTATCTATCTATCTATCTATCTATCTATCTATCTATCTATCTATCTATCTATCTATCTATCTATCTATCTATCTATCTATCTATCTATCCTTCTATATATCTACCTGTCTAGTTCTCAAACCATCCATGCCCCAATCCAATCTTCCACCCACAGATAAGCAAACCTGTCAGGTTTACATATTATGCAAAACTCTCAGGTTGAGGACAGAAAACATATTCACGTGATCAAAGAACATTAATAGAATAAAGTCCTAGGCATAAAAACTATTGATTAGGTGCAAAAGGTTCACAGGCTTATGATCTGGACAACTAAACTGTCCCTTAATTTACACAAGCATTAGATGCTCTAGGTCATGATCAGCTTCTTTCTCTCAGGTCACAGTGCTGTAACAAGTTCAGGCATCTGATAGGAAATGAATCCAACTAGTACCAAGAAAATCTACCAAGAGGCTATCCAGTAATTCAAGAAAAGCGGCTATTTCACCCGTATCAACCCAGTCTCGGTCTGAAGAGTTGCCCTTTCTAACCTGTATTATTCTATTTGCCTTATATTTCTTGGTTTAATATATTGCATGTAGTGGGTGCCCCCAAATCAAGCACACCTGCTCCCACCCATGCCCAGATCATGTCCAGCACCCAAAAACCCTTATATGCCTCCATTCCAGCATAAGGTAAAACTAAGCTATTTTGCTATCACCCTGTAACAGCACAACCCTGGTCCCCCTTCCCCATCTGCACATGGGCCCATTCCCTCCTCTGCCCCAGATATGGCTACCACTTTGCTGCCAGGCTACAACATTCTTTAGAAGTATTACAATCCATAAATTGGCTTGTTAACCCCCACTTTTCGAACTTGTACTCCAGCTATCGCTAAATGTTTGCCAACACCTAAACTTTGAGGATGGCGCATATTTGCTAAAAATGGACTAGAATTGCCCTGTAGATCTTTTAGCCCTGTTCCATAGAGTCAAGTGCGTATGCGTCGGAACTACAGAATCTTACAGAACCAATCCAGGGAAAACAATTCCCTTAAACCACTCTTATAATGTTACTTTCTGGGAGTCATGCACACCCTAAGCCAGCATAATTATGATTCGAGGGCCAATAGATGGGGAATTCTCTACAAATGTATATCCAGAAATAAACAAAGCTTTGGGGTACTATCTGGGACATGTACCAGAGACAGTACAAACCTATTCTAAGATACAACTAAGATGTCAGTAGTTTGTGAATCTGATATTTCTACTTCATTTAGAGCTACACCTTACGCGTTAGCCGTTTACACTCATGGCTAGAGTAAATGTTCTTGACCTTGTAGCGCTGATCATCCATAAAATAGCCATCACTCTATTCTTAATTATTAAACTGCTATTATAGACATCGGGCGTTCAAAAAAATTATCAGCTAGCATGATCTACAAATAGTCAAAAGTACTAACTTGTTTAAGCACATCACCACCCACAGATAACCATGCTCTTATGGTTCTTTTGCGCCTGGAGCACCATGTGTTTTGTTTCAAAGGTGTTCAATTCAAGACCTTTCTGACTACAAAATGTTACAAATCTATTTAAAGGGGATTGTAAACCCATAGGAGTTTTAGATATGAGGAGTGTATCATCGGCCATTTAATATTAGGAAATCATGTATACGATCCAATAGAAAAAAATCACATTACAAATATAAAATGAGAAAAGTATTGGCTCTAGCGCACACCCCTGCCTAACTCCTCTTGGCATTCACCCAGTCAATTCCCACTAGCACGCCATTGCACCTGCTCATAGGTCTCATGGTGCTGTTGTAAATGACTCTAGGACCCTAGTGTAATTTTCCTGATTCATGCCCTTATATAGGTATAAATTACCTGATCCTTATATAGGCATAAAAATCATTACCATATTTAGACTGAGCCTATGCAGCCCAAATACGGCATGGCTACTTCCACTAAGTTCTGAGAATCAACAACGATTTCTTAGAAAAACCCGCCTTCAGCAGCTAGGGACTTCCCCCTCACCTGAATACTAATTTATCTAGGAAATCATAGAGTTTTCACAGAACTGGGTCTTTGAGTGACGTTATTAAGTCCAATCATACGTCAAACTCGGCACCTTCAAAGTATAAATATGCCTACATTTGCCCAGACAAACACAAGGTGGTTTGGAGCAGATCGACTAACTACTTGCCTGACGCCCTGCAGCAGCAAGTGCCGAATGAGTCCTGAGAGAGAGAGATACAAGACCTCCTTCATTTTAAACCAAGGTACGGAGCTCATTAGACCCTTAGAGAATTCTTGGATAGATCCTTGTCAGAAAAATACTAAACTTAAGCTACTCCTCACTTACTTCTTCCCTTGTACTAGACTTAGGTTAGGTACACCGGGGTAGGCGTATTTTAGAAGCACCAGTTGAGTACCTTTAGTCATTATTTTATTACTGTATGTATTTTATATGTTTTAAGGCACTTTATGGCTTAGAAACCAAATCATGCTTTTACAGTACTACTTTATAATACTTTTCATATTATATACTTTGAACTTTATAAGTAACCAGTATTACGATTGTAGCAGGACATTTCTTATGCTTGAGAAAGAAGACTGTTCAATAAATAGTTTTTATTGAAAACGCCCGTCTCTCTATTTTCTCAGCACCTCTGGTGAAATGAAGCATGCACGGTTGACTGAGTAAAATAGTTATCTATTGTTTCCGCGACTCTAGAGATACGTTTCTTATCCTGGGAAAACAAAATTGTCATGTTTATGCGGTTGTCAGAAACTAATCCCTTCTTTTTTATTCGAGAAAGTTTCTAGTGACCTCTGAGCTAGCTGGCACTCACAATTAAGTTTAATATATACGATAGAGACCCAGTCGACCGCAGTCCTACGTCTAATCTATAGTATATGTTATTCCAATGCGCAGAGCCTATTGGGAATATAGGAACTACACTACATTGCAATCTAAAAAAAACATATAGTAAGTCGTCAAGTATTTGCATACTCCTCAGCACCTTCCAAAGTATGTGCCCGAAGACTAAATCAAATGCTGCTCTTAGGTCTACAAATGCCGCAAACAGGTTTTCCTTCCAAATCAGCACTTACTTCAATATATAGGAGTGAATCTAAACACCTGGTCCGTAGTGACGACTTTTGGGCGTAACCCTGCTTGGAATGCAGATAACATCTGACTGGATTGCACCCAGGCTTGAAGCTTGTCTAGTACCTGTTTGGCAAAGAACTTCTGCAAGTTATCTAGTAGACTAATGGGTCTATAATTAGACTGTTAATCCCCATTCCCTTTCTTGAAAAATGGTATGATCTCTGCCCTCTTCCAGGTATTAGAGATTGGGCCTCACACTAGATTGGCATTTTATATCAGATTAATATATGGTACCCATATATTGGATTCAGCATAATATAAATTATCTTGTATGTTGTCCAGACCTGGAGCTTTCCCTATCTTTAACTTTTTGATGGACTCTGTCGTGTCCTGGAGAAACAAATATAAATCTGCACTCTCCCTACTTTTAAATGTGCTTTAGATTATCCTACCACTTGGGAGCATAATGGAAGGCTACGACAGATGTGTGGGGAATAGAGATTGGTAAAATGCTGACCCAATTTTTGCGAGTGAATGTAATGTAGCACACTGATAGTAGCATTATTAATCCCACGCAAAATAATGGGACAGAAGATGTTTTAAAAAAAGGAGGGTCCCTAATCAGTATCAAAACTACTTTGGATCTAGGGTTTTACACAGTGCTGGTACCTAAAGTGAAGTCAAAATACATATAGTCATATAGTTTTCAATAACAAAAGTCAGTGCCTCAGAAAAATAATAATAATAATAACAGGCTAAATGGGACATATAAAAATGTATTCCATAAAAATGCACAATAAAGATTAAAAACATTTCATATTAAAATACAATTTACAATCATTTCATTTCATTTCATAAAGCTTTATTCGGAACAAGAAACAAGTCCATAAAAGCACAACATACAAAATACAGTTAAAAAAGAGGTGGCCATACTAACGCAAACTATACAGATAAATGAATAATAGTTAAAACTGCATACTTTTCCTAGCATTAATTGATTTTAAAAGGAAGGTGGCTGTGTAAAAACAGACATCAGGGTGATGAAGGTTAAAAAGCAGTCTCATGGAGTCTTTTACAGTCGTAACTCCAAACTTTACAAACACAGGGTTAAGATAAGCAATCCGCAAGTATTTATACAGTTGACAAAACAAAAGAAAGTGCATAGTGCTTTGTAAACAAATGTTATCACATGGGCAGGGGCCAACAGGGGGTGAACGCTGTTGTGGGAAGGCCACTAAATTGTGGACTATCCCAGTTCTCAATCTAGTCAACACATACCGGTGGGCCTTCCAAGTCACCTGTGATAAGTACGGTTGTTAGCCCAAAAAATCATTTAAATCATGGTATAGAATGCAAGAGGAAAGTTCAACACTGTCTTGGTGCCGTCTGTTAGCTTGGTGATTTAAAAAAGAGTTCTTGATTTCATGTTTGGCTATATCAGAGGCCCCACAATGGTCAGTAAAAACATCCAGGCCAAAACCCTCCCAAAAACTGTCCACGTTATATTTTAGCCATGGGATCCTTTGATAGTTATCCAGGGACAAGCAATCTGATATAATTGATCTACACAATGACGTTTCTTCTTTCATCCATATCGAGCACCAAAGCATAAGTGGTCTCAGGAGAATCAAATCGGAAAGATGGAAAATACCCAATTCTTTGTGCACTAAAACGTTGGAAACTGAGCTGGGTAGACGCAAAAGTCTCTTTAGAAAAGTATTCTCCTCTACTTGAAGCGGTCCCACCGGGGCGTAGCCCCAGATACCCGCTCAGTACAAGGCCGTAAATAGGCATCGGGACTGAAATATTTTAAGCATGTCATAGACACGCCTGTCACCCAACTTCGTGGCCAACGTAAATATGCCATTTGAACTCCTGGCCATCTTAGACCTTACATTATTGTGTTCGCTAGACCATTTGTTATATTTGTTGTTTGAAAATGTAACCCCTAGATAAGAAAAATTATCAACAAGTTGAACCTTCTGCCCGTCAATGAAATATGAAAAGGGCTTCTTTCCATTCCTCCGCCCACATTCCATTACAAAGGTTTTGGATTTGTTAATCACTAGCTTTCTTCCTTTAATAAATAGGGAAAAACCATCCATCAACCGTTGAAGGCCTATGGGTGTGCGTGAAATTAGAACCGCGTCGTCCGTGTATAATAAAACTGGGACGCGGTCTCTGTGTATTGTGGGAGCATCCACTGACATAGATTTTAAGGTGGAGTCTATCTCATTGATAAAAAGAATAAAAAGCAGTGGGGCCAACACACATCCCTGTCTAATTCCACGCCCGATTTTAAACTTGGTGGTGCATTCCCCTTTGGCGCCGTAACGTACACAAGCACGTAATTTGGTGTACAGTCATGCCAGGAAAAATACGATACCCTCAGGAGCCCCCATTTCAATAAGCTTGGCCCACAGGATGGCGTGATCCACTAGATCGAAGGCACTACTTAAATCCGCAAAGCAGAGATAAATAGAGCCTGTTTTAGCTAGGGTATATTTGCCGATAAGCAAGTCTAGGTTAAGACATTGCTCTATCGTTCCACGGCCTTTCCTGAAACCAAATTGACTGTCAGCCAGTATACCATTCTCCTCCACCCATTCTTCTAATCTTACCATGAGAACTCTGCTCATGATTTTTACGGAAGAATCCAGCAAGGAAATCGGGCGATAGTTCTTAACATCCCCACGATTGCCTTTCTTAAATATTGGAATAATAATCGATTCTTCCCATGTGGGGGGCACCTCATTGCAGACTGCGGCATTAAAAATATTAGTTAAAAGTGGACCCCATACCTCGGGTACTAGTTTATAAACATTGATTGGGACCCCGTCCGGACCCTGTGCTTTCCCCCCTTTACTAGCCCTGATACTATCTAAGACCTCTGGAACGAAAATGTTAAGTGGCAGATGAGGCCATCTAACCGCCGTATCCTCCCTTCCACTGCCTGAGTCAAAGATTTTAGAGAAGTGAGAAATCCACTCTTCCCTAAGAACGGTGGTCGTTAATTCAGGGATTTTTTCATCTTTAAGAAAAGGGGAATTAATTGTTTTCCAAAACAGGGTACAGTCGTTCAGTTCAGCGGCCTGTGCCAAATTGTCCCACGCATCCTGCTGGAGCTCCGCTTTCCTGCGTTTTAAAGTTTCCTTATAGCTACCTCTGAGGTTTAAAACCAAGATCTTGTCTCTGAGTTTGGCTGCTAGTGCTATTTTTAATTCTTTAAGAGCTAATGTACAGGCTTGGTTAAACCCTCCCCGCAAGCGACCTTCCTTATGCTTAGAGGTAATGGTGAGTTTAAAATCAATTACAGAGTTAATATAAATGAATCGTTTTATAGAGCTACCATGCTGAATAGGTGCAAGCTGTGGGCTAACCTCGGAGGTAGTAATCGTGGGTAAACTCTCCATACCTCCACCAGTATCACCCACCATAGCCACAGGCATACAATCTACAGGGGTACATACTTCACTGGCAATGGTTGTACACCCCAGTGGATAAAAACTCTGTCCACCACCACATGGACCCTGCTAATCAGAGTAGTAGTTGCAAGGTGGGGATTACTAAAGTTTATAATGATACAATCTCCATAAATATTCTTAGGGGTAGTACCGATCCAGTTGGTTCTGGTGGTGACCAAAATCTGGTCCGCCAGGGCAACTGGGAAGCCACATTCACGGTTGAGCCATGCCACGGTTTTGTGTTTAAGCGATTCGTTTACACAATGGGGCCCATCTTGGTCAGTACCGCCACATAGGGTGCACAGTCAGGTGGAAGATTCGGGTGTGAATAGCCGTGGGTTTTGGACTTCCCCCTATCTGCGTTGGTGGTCTGATTACCTGAAATCACGGTAGATGGCAGAGACGAGGGTATTGGAGCATACTGGTATTGCCGCTGTTACTTTAGATAAACCTTTGGTGGTCAGCTGCGGAGGCTTATTAGTTTGACCCTGAACCATGGCAGCTGTGTTTGGGATATTACTTTGCTGTGAGGGTGGACAAGAGTCAGGCCGAACCGCAGCAGCTCCTAAGGGGCTGTTGTTGAGCTGCATGGGCATACTGGTACCACCACTCGCCATAGGGGCCGGTGGGGGACTAATGTTTGGACTCAAACTAGATTGCACCAATCCCCCCAAGCGTGTCAATTCCCTAGAAACTGTCTCGAGTTTATCCAATAGGGGTAGTACAATTTTTTCTAGCTTGGCATCAATGATACCAATCAAAGCGTCTAACTGATCAGGAGCTAGTGTAAAATTGGTGGGGCTTATATCATCCTGGGATCTATGTAGGTCGTTAACTACTCCTTTTCATATAGAGTCAGTGTTTCTTTTATACTTACGGGTTACCCCCCTTTTTGGCAGCATGGGTCTACTTAAATGTCTCCCTGACCTCAATACTCTTTGCACTTTAGGGGTTGGGGTGCTGGGAACTTCAGAGTCGTTAATGGAAACATTAGTATCTTGGTTATCCTGTGGTATCGCCGAGGCAATGCTGCCCTGGATAATTGAATTGTCAGGAGAACCTATCACATCGCTATCATCTATAGCTAGGATGGACTGAGAGGTAGACAGGGGAATTGGTATCTCAGTGGCGATGATCGGTGGATCTAAGACAATCCCCCGTCCCAAAGATAATCTACGTTCTTTGTTAATTTTGTCAACAACTTTCACCAGGTAGTTGTCGAGTGTAGCTACAGTGGGTCGGACGTTCCCTCCCAGTTTTTTAGACATTTTACAAGGGAAAAAACACATAACACCAATACGATGATAGGAAGCCTTATGTTAAGAAAATAGATCAAATGTTAAAAATCCGAAAAGCACTGAAATGAAAGTAAGCAGAAACCCGGTAAAAATTAATAAATGATAGTCCGGTGTACAACTGCAATGATTAGCGCTAGCAGCTAATTCACTTATAAAATTAGAATTACCGTATATAGTCCACAGTTCTCTATGGTAATTAAGTCTGTTGAATCTGGGTACAGTCGTGCAGGGGTCGTGGCCCAGCCCAGCCTTGACCAGTCGCGGACTGTCCCGCCCTTGTACCGGGCTTAGTCCGGCGTTGGTCCCGCGCTGCGTCCTGCGCTGCATGACCTTGCGCAACACTAAATAGCAAGATGATGAAGGGGCGGAGCTCCGCTCAGGTGCACGGACTCCTGGTACCTGGAGTCCCATGCGCTGCGGTCAGCGTTGAGCCCCCTGTCCTACCACGGGCTCTGGCAGCAAAAAGAACTTCACATTGCTCCCCCGCCTGGGGAGTTTACAGCACACTGTTTTTCCCGGCAAGGGTTATGAAGCGGGACACAAGAAAACAGAAAAGCCGACGCTGCGTTTTGGTGAGTTGGTAATCGTTCACCTTCTTCAGGAAAGTTTTCTAAACAACAGAAACATTTTATTATTATCATTCTTATGTTTACCGACCCCATCTTATTCAGCATGAACACACTACTCAGTTTTATTACGCACCTGCCTCTACAAAGACATATATGCATCAATACTTTGAATTCCTTATTATACAGCATTTAATTTGGTATTCATACATGTAGTCCCAAAGGGCAATATTTTTTATTATACTAAACATCCTAACTTCACATTGAGCACTACCCATGATCCATCTTGGTCAAATAGAACAAAAAGTTTTTTCAGACATACAGAAAATAGGAAGTTGCTAGAGTTCAATTTCAATATACATTTGTAGAAGCAATATGCTTAAATGAAGGGTTGAAGATGTCCCTCATGTTATTTGGATTATTATAAAAAAAACCTGGAGTGAAAAGAGATAAAATGAGAGAAAGATTGCGCTCAACGGTAACTCCAAGACATATATCCCCTGTAGGGCATATAAAACGTATTGATACGTACCTTAACAAAAAAAAACACTATTGTTTGGGTTCGTTGGTGCCACCGATATTTTATTATTCATAAATTAAGAACAAGGTCTATGGGGGAAATTTACAGAAAAAATTGCACAAGATTTGTTTAGTGCAGTTTACCAAAATACAATTAAGAACCTCTTTTCTAGACAAGCTTACCAATAACTAGACTGGTGCATCAATACCAACAGCTGATGGATCGTGATTAGAGGTACAGATTTTAAAATAAACGTATCCGCTGATTTTGCATATATTTGGCAAATAAGCTGTTGGGTAGGAGAGAAAGAGAGGAGAAACACCGTCACTCCAAGGCTCTGAGAAAAATATACCCAATGTCCTAAAGGGTTGCTCGGATTTTTACCTGATAAAGTTATTGTAATGATCATGCAGTCGATAATTTAAAAACCTGTAAGAAAAAACGCCATATTACTTTTATGTGCCATGCAGGTCTGAATATTCTGCACTTTATGATCATTTTCATGGCGTTATCCGCCTTATTTCGATATTAGTAAGAAACCCATAAACCACTAAGAGCTTACAATTGCCCTAATATCGAAAACTCGGATCTATGTGTCTGCAATCTAAGGAACCCGTCTTTCAGCTGTCTTTGTCTTTTATCTTATAACTATCAATCTCATCAAGCCATTATTGGCTATTCTCGAGTCCTATACATTGTTTATTGTCCGAGTGCACGCATTGCTTTTACACTCAGCTAGTGGTATCTATTTTTCTCTTAAACCTTATCACTCAAAATATTTATGATATCACCACAGCGTTATTTGTTTTGAAGACATTGATGATTTTGTCAATGTCACTCTTTAGTATGTGGTATTATACATTTACCATTATATCGTACACTGTCTCAGTCCTTGACTTTAACTAAAACTGCTGCCTTTATTTCCTAATGCTCGATCTAGCTTGCAAATGTATAGCCGTAGCCGTCTCGCTTACCTTGTAAAAACAATCCGGTCTCCATGCAACCAACGAACAGCTTCGGGGTCAGGATACACTTTTGTGTTTGACCTGGAACGCCATTATATATGTTATTTGAAAATGTCACGAGGCGTGTGTTAAATCGATTAAACACCAGTTTTCGAGTACTTTTAAACTGTACCTCATATATCAAGAGAATGTATGATACAGAGGAGTTTCCTTAAAACGAAAACAAGAAATTTAACTAGAGACGTTATTCTTATAGACAAAGGCATCATACCTTGTCAGTGTCCACAGGGATAGACTGTAAATGGATCGGCCATTTTCGGAAAGCATGCAATACATTCAATCCCCAGCAACTATCAGCGGCTGGTTGTCTGCACATTATTTTAAGCATTTATTTAGCTGTGATAGGGTAAGAGAATTGTTTTTTGTTAACAGAGGGATTATAAACATTGAATACTTTTTAAGCAAAATCATCTTAAAACTCAATAGCTAGTGCTAGAATATCATGGCAGTCTTCTAATTTTCCGTCCCACACTGTTTATAAAATTAATTTTAGCAAGCCCCAGAATGTTTACCCATTCTGGAGGGTATATGTTCAATTTAATGAGAGGTAAATCCACATTTGAATACTGGGGTTGTCACTCAGTTTCCTTGAATAAACATATATCTTAGAAATCAATAGTTGAGCACCAGCCTGGATCAATAAGTTCAGGTGCAATTCCTGTGAAATTCCAGGATAAATATTTCAGCGGGGTTATAGAAGAAGTGTCTAAATTAACTCCCATGTTACAAAATTGCCTCATGAGGCCACTCCTGGGTAAGGGTGTATAAACCATCATCCCTTCTTAAATTGCCTGAGAGTATCCCAGTAGGGACACCAACAACCCCTCCCGCCTATAGAGCATCTGAGGTAGCACAGGAGGGAAAGATTGATCAAGCCGGGCACTGCTAGGCAGTCAAACCCTCTTATGAACATCTGTACAGGCCGGGACTGAGTTTAATTTGGATACAGTGCTTGTTCACAATAGATACACAATGTAGATTGCACTGCTCTAGGGAGATAAGACTGTTAAGTAAACTACTGTTTATGAGTGTCAACTAGATTTAAGTATATGGTTCAACTAGGGAAGAATTTCTGTTGCACACTGACAATGTCAGACCATATAACAGAAAAACAATGATAAGTAGATCTCATCCAATGTATAATCTTGTTTTCCTGTGAGTCAACATGTTCTCAGATATTATAATACAATGTAAGAACTCTATTCACAAACAGAATACATTGCTTGTCCAAATACCTTTCCTTCCTAAAGTTATTATAATTATTACTTGTCCCTTGGGTTCCTATTTGTTGTTTGTAATATCAAGTTGGTCCATAGATAGCAGTGGATTTTAAGGTCCAACCTGGGAGCTAATCGAGCTAGCATGATTAGTTAAAAAGCCAAAAGTAGTTAAAATGCCATTCTGTATACTCTTGTGGTGTCTAGAAACCAACACATTTTCTTATTCAATGCCTAGACCTTGTTTATGAGGAGCTATGATTAAATTAGGGGAGATAGCTTGATCTCTAGCTGTAACGTGTAACCCTGCTTTCGAATTATCGTCCAGTCTATGTGACAGATCTATAACTATATTTTAATCTCAGCTCTCAAGTGCTCTAACTGACCCATCAACCCCAGTCCCTCCTCTTCCTTGTAAGTTATAATTGCTGTGTCCTTGCTGTCTGTTGCCAGTTTATAGTTCTGTGTCTCCAGTACTATGTCACCACAAGTGCCTGATAGGCTCAAACCGATTCTGATTTGCAACACCAGTAGTGGCTATTCCTTTAGGAGATAACAAGCTACTAGTAGTTGCAGGACTCTTACAAATGTCACCAGTAAGCTGTGAGGACATCACTATGTCACTAGGCCTGGGGGCTGCATCATTTTGACTTCTCTCTAAAAACATATGGCTCTTCTCAGGTGTTGTTAGTGTGCAAAATAGCAGTTCTCCAGAAGAGGCTCTTTCTCTCACTCCTTCCTGGCAGCAGAGTGTTCGGGGGCAGGTAGTCCCCTTCAGCAACATTGGTGCCCCACACAGCTGGCATTGTTAGTGTGCTAAAAAGTCCTTCTCTAGCAGGACCCTCCTCCTCACCCCTCTATCCTGGCATCAGAGGGCAAAGGGACAGGTAGGTCCCTTCAGTAGAGTTGTTGTCTCTTGTTCCTACGTTCTTTTCCTATCTTGCCCCCACAAACTGCAACCAGTATCCACTCACCATCCCCTCTGCCCGTTCTCTGGGAAACTTCAGGAAAAAGCAAATAACTTGGCTATTCTATTCAGAATTATCCAGATAGACATGTTGTTGATGGAAACAAGCTTTGAACTATTTTGTGAACATTTATATGAACTCTTCGAAGACATGGTGTTGTTACATTTATTAAGAACTTTCCTGTACAGTAACAGGACTGAACAGAAAGGATATTGTCATTGAATAGGACATTTAAAGCCAATGCAGCCATCTGCTATAGAAGTGCTCAGCAGCCATATCAAAGGACTGAATGGTCTGCCAAGCCACATAGGTATGCAATAGCACCGAATTACAATAATGAGAGCTTTGGCATGTTGTCCTATTCATGAGTCACACTGAGATATATGGCTTCATTTCAATATTTTTAGATAATGTAATTCAGTTTCCTCTTGAAGTGAACATGTCACACTTGAGCAGCAACCTAAGAAAAAGTAAGATGACAGGATCCCAGGGTGTTGAAAGAGCAAGGGTAAAGTTGGTTGAAAGTTAAACCAACAAAGAGACGTGTGCACCGCAATGTGGTGATGTGGTATGGATGTTCTGATACACTGCACTTTGGATCGGTAACCCATTATTAGGTGCGACTTTACCTGGGGTTATCAACACTATGGTTTTAAGAATGTTGAGCACTTCTATGTCCCCCTCTGCTACAAATGTTCATTGTATGACACTTTTATATGGGGTTCAATAGCATGGCCTCAATATTGTGTGAACATTTAGACTCACATGTAGAAGAATGAAAATAGGTTTTCTTTAATTTTGATTAATGGTCTCCCATTATTTATAATTTCAGATGAATGGTTGGCTTTAGTCCCCCAGCTTTTGATATTTGGACCAGTTATAAGTTTGGTCTTGAGGAAGGTGGAAATAGGAATATATACGAGCCACCAAAATGTGCGTTGACCATCTTTGAGACTGGTACAGCGCAAAACTGTCCACTCTTTACACGTCACTATAATGAGAATGATATCAGACTGTAAGGAAGGGCCATGAGTACCCCCCAAGATCACCCCAATCCACCCCCCAATCTGAACCCAATATCCATAACCTACCCTCACTTACCTTTTCCTCTCCAGCCCAATAAACCTCTCTGATGGCCCGACTCCTGTGAATGCGAAGAGAGAGAGTTACCCAAGCCGAAAGTGAATCACCAACAACAAGAATAGGCGAACCTGTGGTCGGACAGGACCAATCACCAGGAAGCACGGTCCGGGAAGGAGGGATGCACGGGTGGGAGGCAGAGGTAACAAGCATTTACAATGCAATGGTTTCGCCTTTGGAAAAGTTAGAGCTATTGGCATTGTAAATGTCAAAATTTGTATTTATGTGTTGGTTTTGAAAACAGATAAATAAATGGCATTGTCATTTACATTGCCATTAGCTTAATCTCTCACAAATGTGAGACCTATTGTACCCTACGGACGAGCTCAGCAGACAGCAATTACTACCACACACACACACACACACACCCAGAGCCACACACACACACACCCAGAGCCAGCCACACACACCCAGAGCCACACACACACACCCAGAGCCACACACACACACACCCAGAGCCACACACACACACCCCTAGAGCCACACACACACACACACTCAGAGCCACACACACACACACTCAGAGCCACACACACACACCCAGAGCCACACACGCACACACCCAGAGCCACACACACACACAAACACCCAGAGCCACACACACACACACACACACAGAGCCACACACACACACACACACACACACACACACACACACACACAGAGCCACACACACACACACACCCAGAGCCACATACACCCAGAGCCACACACACACACACCCAGTGCTGCAAGTTATTTTACCAGCGTTTTACTGAGCTCGTTAGCACACAGAGTTAACAACTGCCAAGTGGCTGAACGCCATGCAGCATCCCCTCAGCCAGTTGTGGATGTTTGTTTTTGCACTGGAGAAGCACATAATCATAACCATAATTCCTGGCCCCCCAAAAAAACAGAACGAGGTAAATTGAATAACAGTTTCCTTCATTTCCCACAAAGTATATTTTCATTACAAGGAAAGTACCTGATAAGATTAGCAAAAAAATATATGGCCTTCCCCCGCTATTCGTGCTTGAGGCTGCATTGTCTGGTTAATGTTCCAGACAGGAAAATAAATACCTTCCAAGCACCGACCAAATTCTTCAGTAAAACTAACATATGCAGACGACACACAAATCGTCTTGCCTACTTTTAAAAACAGTGTACCGCTGGTCCAAAGATTTAGGGAGTGTATGCTGGCAGTCAGCTCTTGGATGAGCTCACACTGCCTCAAGTTGAACTTAAGAACAACTGGGATAGTCCTCTTTGTCAACTTTTCCCCAAGCTGGTCACAGATTTGGTGGCCAGATGATTTGGGGGCAGCTCGTATTCCAGCTCCCAAGGCTAAGTAGTTGGGTGTGATCCCAGATAAGAAACTTAACTTTGAGGCACAAGTTAATGCAGTCTCTTCGTCTAGCTTTTTCTTAAGGTGATTAAGAAAATCTTACCTTTCATACCAGTAGACAGCAAGAAAACCACAATCACATTGTTAGTTCTTGCAAAACTGGACTACTACAACAGTCTCTACCATGGCATGCCCAAAAAGCATCTATGTAAGCTACATACGATTCAGAATGCTGCTGCCAGGCTTCTCCTAGGGGTTCCCAAGTTTCAATCGGTTGGAAAGCATCTTCAGAAATTGCACTGGCTCCGTGAGGAGCTGTATTATTTTCAATCAGGTGTATTATTTTAAGGCCCTCTGCATAACATACAGGACACTTCATGGTACCCGTCCTCTGTTCTTGAGCCGGTCGTTACACTGGTATGTCCCAAGCAGACATCTCCGCTCGGAAGATGCAAAACTGATGCCCACTCCCAGATTCCATAAAGCTAATTGGGGCAGTAGGAGTTTCATATTAGGGGCTACGAAGCTCTGGAATAGCCTTCCTAGCATCATTATAACTCTTCCCTCTTTGATAGCCTTCAGGAAGGCCCTTAAAATCTGGATGTTTAACAAATAGAGGTCCTCTCTCACTTTGGACTACTAGCGCCAAGACACATTCTGGTATTTGCGCACTTAATAAATTTAATAACATACGTTGCTGCAATATGCGCAATTTACAGTTGGAAATCAGAGGTGAGCTTCTCTCTGAGCCATTCAGAGCGTGGGGCAGTAGGAGTTTCATATTAGGGGCTACAAAGCTCTGGAATAGCCTTCCTAACATCATTAGAACTCTTCCCTCTCTGATAGCCTTCAGGAAGGCCCTTAAAATCTGGATGTTTAACAAATAGAGGTCCTCTCTCATTTTGGACTACTAGCGCCAAGACAAATTCTGCTATTTGCGCACTTAATAAATTTAATAACATACGTTGCTGCAATATGCGCTATTTACAGTTGGAAATCAGAGGTGAGCTTCTCTCTGAGCCATTCAGAGCGTGGGGCAGTAGGAGTTTCATATTAGGGGCTACAAAGCTCTGGAATAGCCTTCCTAACATCATTAGAACTCTTCCCTCTCTGATAGCCTTCAGGAAGGCCCTTAAAATCTGGATGTTTAACAAATAGAGGTCCTCTCTCACTTTGGACTACTAGCGCCAAGACACATTCTGGTATTTGCGCACTTAATAAATTTAATAACATACGTTGCTGCAATATGCGCTATTTACAGTTGGAAATCAGAGGTGAGCTTCTCTCTGAGCCATTCAGAGCGTGGGGCAGTAGGAGTTTCATATTAGGGGCTACAAAGCTCTGGAATAGCCTTCCTAACATCATTAGAACTCTTCCCTCTCTGATAGCCTTCAGGAAGGCCCTTAAAATCTGGATGTTTAACAAATAGAGGTCCTCTCTCATTTTGGACTACTAGCGCCAAGACACATTCTGGTATTTGCGCACTTAATAAATTTAATAACATACGTTGCTGCAATATGCGCAATTTACAGTTGGAAATCAGAGGTGAGCTTCTCTCTGAGCCATTCAGAGCGGTCTAACAAGGATGAACTTTGTTAGGTGCAGCTGTTCAATGACTTGTTCCTCTTAAGTCTTCGATTCAGAAGTACTTTTTTATCCTGAAGAAAGCATTTTCTGTCATCTGTTCCCTGTGTCACCCAGTTCTTCACCAAGTTTCACAAGCCCATGCGTGACTAGCTGCTCTGGTTCAAGTATTTCTTTAAATTAGGGGACTTGTATTCTTGTTTATTCCATTACAAAAATGGACATAGATGTCCCAGAATTCAAAGTAAACAAACAACTTGAACAGCTCAACGCGTACGGGCCAGGGAAACTTGGTAGCTATAGTCACCTCATAGGCCACAGCGTGTGTTCTAAGCCGCTGTGTGTTTAAGAGTGAGGTTTGTAGCACCTCTCAGTACTAATATGTACTTCTCTGGCTATGTAGCATGGATGCACATTTGCGCAGTAGGATGCTTTGTTGCATCGCCCGTTCACCATCAAACCAGATCGTCCTCCCATCCCCCAAAGATCGCTGTTTCTCCTCTTAGTGCCGTGCATTCTTATCTCTTGTGCAACCTTCAACCGACCACCCTCACTGTAGTGTCAGTCCAGGGTAAAGGCTTACAGTGGCTAGGTCATGGCAGGCCACACTCAGGCCCCGCACTATCGCTCGTCAACCCACAACCACAGGATACACCTACACAATGAGGTCGAGCTATGTGCAAAATTAACCCCCACACAACTGGCACCAGTTCAGGACACTGCACAGGGATATTGCCGTGGCACAACTCGAATACCAGTACTCTGGCACAGTCATTGTCCGGGCTCCCCAAACCTCAAATGGCCCTCCCCCTCCATACAAGAGGGCTCTAGTAAATACCTACAGGGGGTCACGTACAAATCACAAGGAGGTTTGAGAAGTGGGTGTGTGTTCGAACGCACAACACAATGAAAGCACATGCGCGCGCCCCTCTCAGACGGACTATCTGAGCCAGTAACTTAAACGGCGAGTGAAGGAAACAGCGGTCGAGACCAAGTGAAGGGGATAGTGCAGGGGTGTGTAAACTGTTTGGAGGACAGCTCAGCAAGGGGCAGTTTTGTCTTGGGCTCACAGTGACTCTTTATGTGGACATTTGCTACGCTATCAAACACCAAAGAGGGGAGAGATGGTAGGTTAGACAGCATAAAGAACAATAACTCCCTCCTGCGCTTTTTGTATAGTGGTATCATCCTCTCCGTCACTTCAAATAACAAGCATTTACAACAAGAAACAATGGCACAAACAGGGGGGCAGAGGCTTACCTCATGGCCTCAGTAGACGCTGCTCGGAAAGCACATCGTCCTGTAGGGATTCGGGGGCGTGCTCTCCCCTTCCCATTGGCTGGAAGGTAAAATTCCAGCCAATGGGAAGAGGAGAGGGCGGGACTTAAAAAAAGACCCAGAAATGCCCCCGAATCGTGTCAAGGCGGGCCCTGAACTGAGTGACGCTCCTCTCCTCCAATGGCTGGCCAGCATTTACAAGGCCAGCCAATGGAGAAGAGGGGCGTGTTCAGGCCCCCATACTACACACATAACATTTCGGCTCCGCCCACTGCTTACGCAGTGCGACGGTAGCCGAAACCTAAAAAGGCGGAATCAGGAAGACTCGGAGAGAGAAGGTGGAGCAAAGGTTCAGCGTGGCAGAGGCGAGGAAGGCAAAGACGACAATCCTGAAAACGGAGACGGATGTCGGTTTTCAGCAGCCGGGGAACAAAGTGCAACACGTGAGGACACTGAAGCTCCTGAGACATGGAGCGAGGAGTGGTGGTCGCCCCGGGAAGTTTGAGTTCCTGCCGCAACTCAGGAGAGTTGCGGCAGTTCACAGTACTTGGACGGGGGAGGGAGAGGGAGCTTTAAGGGTAGCACAGAGCTAGGTAGTGGCACATAAAAGAAGACCTAATATAATGCAGAAAGGGGAGGGAGAGACCAGTACGGAAGAGAGACAAAAATACAGAGAGACCAAATAGAGACTTCAATAGAAATGCCTTTAGTATAACTAAAGAAGAAAAGCAAAGGATTGTCAATATATAAACCCAAGACAGAATATTCCCCAAGAGAGGGAGTCTGGAAAGCTGATTCAAGGGAAAACACCAAAAGTGTCCTACAGACAGATCAAATACATCTAAGTAATATAATACACCAGTAAGATAAACTACATTCTATTTCTTTTCATTTCACCTTCCTTTCATTTCTTTTGTTTTTTTGTTTTTCAAGAAACTAAACATTGAAAGCTCCCAACACACAGAGGTTCAGATTTTTTTGTACACTACCGGGTGTGGTGATGGTCTCTGTCATGTATAAATCACTCAACAGACCATAGTAGCTACCGTGCTTTCCTTGTCTTTTCTCCTGATGACCCGGGGACGACACGCCACTGGAGACTGGACCTGAAACCAAAGAGAAGAAAAGAAAAGAGAATATCAGTGCATGGAAGAGGCCTAACGAAACAGAATTCAAACACAAGTAGCCTAAACTAAGAATAGTAACTTTTGTTTTGTGTACACTCTCTTTTTGGAGCGTTGTCTGCCTACAATATAAATGGAAAAATTGAGAAACACATACGGCCTCCCTGATTTTTTTACCACCCATCCCTCACACTGACACAGGAAATAAACGTGCACTTTGCATAAAAGTCTTATGTGGCACTTTGATTTATGCACCAGTTCCTCTAACAACAATATTACAGAGTGCTTTTACTAAAGAAATGTTTCTGATGTTCAATTTAAGAACCACCCTTAATTAGCAGACAAGCATTTGATATGAATAATTTAGAAATAATCATTTGATGTAATGTAAAGAACCATTTCTTCACATTAATGTGCTTTGTTACTGAGACATGTCTTTTGATTTCTAAACGTGCGCTACATTGTCTGTGTAACCTTTAGAGACATGATTTATGTAATTGGTGCATTTATGTTACATGTAGGTACTTTCAAATCTAGTTCTCTGTCATACTTACTATTGAGAAATGTGCTTGTTCATTTTGCAATAATGCAATATGAATTAAAAGTACAAAATAAATTATATACATTTATGTTTATGTTGCGCACACATATAGTAAATATGCATTCTTGATTTAATACTTAAAATTGACATTCACTCTTAAGACGTGTATTGCACCGTGCTGCTGCGTTTCGTAAAATCACTGTATTTTACTCTGCTTACTCATGCATTGCTAGTTTAGAATAAATACATTTATATTGGAGATAGATACATAGTCCGAGACCTTGACCTAAAGCACACAAGAATTATAATGTCATTAAATGGACAATTCATCCCAAACTTGGGAGTGTGAAAAAGATGCAGTTCCCATGTCTAGTGTGAGACAGATTAGAAAAGTTGCAGTCTACAACGTGTGAAACCCATGGACAATGGACCTAATACTTGATGTTGCAACTAAAGAGGTATCGCCTATGGACTTTACAGTTCGAATCTCCCATTTGCCCTTTCTGAAAGAAGAGAACTCTTTTTGCCCTAGCTGACTTCAGAACTGCTCTGAGACTTCTGCAGAATTTCTTCTTGGAACTCTTATGCACTTCTTTTGCTGAGCCCCTTCTACAGACCCTGTGCAGAATTCGACTTAAACTCTTTTGTAGACCCCTTCCATGATGCCCCACTGCCCCCTGAATGTACTTTATGAGGTTTAGACCTCAATGATCCCTTTGGACTCTGCCATGAGTGTGGCTTAGGCTGACATTTATTTCCGACCCCCTGAACACTCTTGACTGAGTTTCTGAGATGCCAATATTAGCTTTACGCAGTTCACTTTGCTGTCTCCCTAAATCTGAAATAGAACTCTTTGATATCTGAGAACTCTCTAAAACTTACCAAACCATTCATTTGCTTTGGACTGTACTTGGGATATTTAGATTGCTAATGTATAGAAGGGAGAACTTAAGATTGTTTTCAGATCATCCTATCTTGATGCTGTTAGCTTGTATCACACAGACTGAACTACATGTTTGCTTTATATTAATTTGTCTTAATTTCTTTAGAAGACTTGGTCTCCCGGTTACAATTTTGTATTTCTATAGCATGGTCTTGAGACTGATCTATTTGAATTTTATTACTAATTTGTAATAAATCACCATTGAACTTGGCTCCCGATTCCTGGTCCTCATTGTGTAGCCAATTGAGTAATTCCCTGAAGTGTGTCACATTGACATCCCCCACCCCTCTGTGCGATAAACAAGGTCCTTCGGATGATTAAGCGTAAGTAACAGGTAGATGAGGTAAAACAATAAAGTGTGGTCCCAGAAATGCTGGATGAAGACCCAACGACTGCTAATCAAACGTACAGAAATAAGAGATTGGAGGCACGTGCACTAAGAAAACACTTCGGTTTATGTTGAAAGTTCGGGGTCACTTGTTTTTAATTTGCAAATAAATCTGTAAGTATGCATGGTTGTATGAGTGAAGTGAGGAGCAGAGGGTTATTGCCATAATTAACATGTGTTTTCTGTGTTCAGTGAAGTTTAACATTATGTATCGCATGATAGTGTGAAATTATGTTAAATTGAACAACCTCGTATTACAGATGATTTAATTACGAAGTAAAAATAACTGAAAAATAAATGTAGAGGTTTTCTAATAAATATTTATGTTTTTAACAATTGGTTAATGTTGATCCATAGATGTAAGTCATGAAAATATATATATAGATGAAATACAGGTCGTGTGAGGGGGTGAGGGGTATTTTTTTGTTTTGTTTTGCCAGGAAGAATTCTTAGCGTGTTGCTCCTGATATGAATGAATGTCAAAGTAAAAGATATTAGAGTTTTAGTATGTACATACAAATGACTATGACTAGATAGCAGCAGAAGGTTTAACTGTAAGAAAATACCTATTTTTGGTGCAATCATCCCATTTTGGTGGACTGATTCTGTTTTAAAAAAAAATATTTTATTTATACTTTTATGCTAAACAATAAACAGAAATAACTCAGAGCAAAGAGCTCTGTACAACCAGAGAACAGAAACAAGCCACGCAGTAATCAGCTGCCTCTGATAGAGAAATGAGTACAAAGCACATCAGTGTATCAAAATATCACAATCCCAAGTAATACAGTATGCAACATGTCAAAAATCAAACATCGCCGGCCATGTGCAGTGCAGACTGACAGGCTTGCTGATGTCCCCCAGGGCAAGACAGAAATCCCTCCCCAGGGGATCGGACCCGATGCCCCTCAAGCATGGTCCGAAGTTCCAGGGGCATATCGTTCTGTGAGCTAGTGTGCCCCCTCGCGGAGGCCTGCATCTCTCTGCGTCATCAGATAATACATCAAAAGAGCCCAAATGTCTTTTGGCCAGGAGCACCTTTGCATCAGCCCCCAGTAAATGTCTAGTTGCTCCTGGCATCACGTAGGCAGCTAGCCGAGCTAGGCGCTGGGCGTCTGACGCGTGAATGGGCACTCTCTGTTTATTCAAAAGAAATAGGAGATCAGTGAGTGTGCATGCCCTTGCATATGTCCTTGCATATCCAAGCAAATCCACCAGCTACGTCTGCTCAGGGCACCTTATCCATGATCAGCGCAAGGGTATCAAAAACCTCAGACCAGTAGAGCACAACCATGGAACATTCCCACGCCAGATGGAAGAAAGTGGCAGCAATCACGGCACACCTCACTCAGCTCATGTCACCAGGCAGCCCCATTCCATGGAGCTGTGCGGGTGTACGATAGACTCTTTGCAGATATTTAGAGTGGATTAAGCATAGTCACTAGTTAGGGGAGAGGGCCTTTGATTGAGCACGGCAGGATCGCTACTGCTCTTCAGTAACTGGGAACTCATCGGGCCAAAATGTTTATGCTGTGGGAGAACACATTGGGGCGGTTTTCTCCATCATGGTCTAAAGCCATGTGATAAACCTGTGCGGGGATGGGTTAGTGAGGAGTTCCTCCAGCACTGATGCTGTTTTTTTGACTGCACACTGGGGCACTGCTAACCAGGATCAATGCATGTACTCTGACCTCTTAAACATATCAAAGTGAGCCATACTGCTGATTGCCATATTTAACTTACCTGTAAGTCTTGAGTACATGATACAAACATGTACCCAGGATCAGTACGGTTAATATCACTATGGACTGCAGCACACATTGTGTCCCTGCAAACTGAGTGTGGAGGTTTGAAAATGTCAATTTGACCTGGCACAATAAACCTTTGCCAGCCTAAACCTTCCTAATACTTATGTCACCCCTAAGGAAGGTCCGAAATCCCCAAAGGGCAAGGCACTCGGTATTTAAAAAGTGTATATTTTATGTTTACATATCCTTGCACTGAAAAATGTGTAAAGATTTTTTCATTTTATTAAGGCTGACTCTTGCATAGGAAAGCACTGGGTTATAACACCTTATAATTCTTAGCTTCAGTTTGGGAGTAGTTAGAAAAAGAAATCTACTTAAATTACTTTAAAATCCAACCTAATGGTAAAGTCAGACTTTATATTTCTATTTTGATGCCCACACCAGCACCCCTCTCTTTATTAACCTGACGATGTCGAACCCCGACTGGGATCTAGCTTGCATCTTTCCCTATTGAAAACTTCACTGCTTCCTTTTCGCAGAAAAGGTAGCAGTCAGTCAGTTAAAGTCACTCTTTAACCCAGACCAACCTGTTCTTTTTATATGAAATGCACTCCACTGCGGTCAGCCATAAAAATTTAATTTTTCCTAGTTTGATACAACCAGTTACCACGAATGGTGCTTTGCATTTTTTGTTCTATTTTTATTTAAATCTTTCACTATTCTCTATTTTTATTGATTGGAGTGGGATTTCTATTGTGTTGTTTTCAACTTTTTGACTGTTTTGCTACTTCGAAATGATTTCACATTTTCCAAATTTAAGCCTGTCTACTCTGTGCCATAGCTACTGGTGTTTGAGCTCAGTTTAAAATGACTGAATCCCTTACTGGACCTAACAGGAATAGTGGCATTTTAACTTGTGGTGGACTAACATCCACCCTAACTAATATTCCACTTTCTCACATTAACAGTGTAGGTTACCTTGCGCTCCCTAGTGTAAAGTGGAAACTATAACTAATCTTCCTCAGCAAGTGCCTAGTGGCAACGTTTGAGGTACTTATTCAAGTCACAGAAGTGTAGTGGATATTTATTTTACATACTCATTTTTTGTATGCTTGGTCTTGAGGAATTACAAATTCCACATCAAAGTCCAGAGAGTTGGTTGCACAGTGGTATTGCTAAGGTATATCAATTCTCTATCTCAGTTAAGAATGAAACATTCTATATCATTTTACCTAATATGTCTCTTTGCCTTTTAGATGTTCAGTAGATTCCCTCAGACATCACTAAGCAATAGAAGTGACAAGGCATAGTAAAGTGTTTTCTCTCTTATCTCTTTCCCCATTTCTACCATAGGCTCTCTTATTCCTGTGTATGTGGTCACTAGTGTAGGTAACCAGGAACAGGTGAGAGAATTGCTCACACTGAATTCTAAGCAGAGGGATAGGGCGTCCTGACAGTATGGATGCGAGAAAGCAATAAAGTGGGAATCCAGGCTGCACACACTTCACACATTCATTCATTCACTGTCAACTGATCACAGCAATCCTAAAAGTAACGCTTTACCTAAAAACTGATTGTCTAATGACGCATTACACACGAATTAAGTTTGGGTGACGACAAAGGGGTTTGTATTGCACAACACAGAAGGATGTATGTTGCAAGGGATATTCATATGTTTGTATACGTTTCTGCACCATCTTGCCATTTGATTGAGTGTTCTTGTTTTTTTTCCCTCTCATCTATCCATATATATTTTTCCACTGCTCATGCATTTTGCCTTCCTAAATGGGGGCATTCTCCAGTATGCTTTTTGGGTGTATGTTTTGGATCTGCCTATGTAAAATTCATTTTTTTATTATGTTTAATTATGTTTTTAATTGTCTATTTGATTCGTATGTGTTTGTAAAATTTGTTCTTGATTGTTGCCCATTTTTTCGTAGTTTTTGTATAGATTTTCTAAAAAGATGTACGGATAATAATAATGTGCCTTAAGTTATATTGTTAGTCTTCTGTGTGATAACATTTTTCCATGACTATAAAGTATTGGGAATGAGAAGAGGAATTAGGTTCAGAGACCGATCTTGGTGATCTAAGTATATGTTTGTGTTTTAGGTCTTTCGGATGTGATATATGGTTGTTTTTACGGTTGCAGCTCAGTGGAATTGTTTGTTAATGTGAGACGCATAGGCTGCGCTTTTTGTAACATGGATGACATGGATCGAGGACCTATGAGTTATAATTGAAATCAACTACTTACCCTAAAAATTGTGTTTGTTGCCGCTCTTGTTTGTGTCCATTATAGAAGGATTTATGTCTGGAAACTCATACCACTTTAAATCCCAGAAAAGTAGGAGGCTCTCTTCCTCCAATCCATTGTGTTTAGGCACTTCCCCAGTTGGCGACACAAGGTGTTCCTGAGGATAAACAGAATGAAGTCATTGAGCTTACACACTTCTTTCTAAAAGGCAGGGTTTTGTGTTGACCATTGGCGGGTGTAAGAAAGGACTGATCATCTTAGAACTGCTGGTTAGGAACTGACATGTGAGCTTACATGTTTTCCAACAGCAAGCCTGCCTGGAAAAGGATTTAGCGAAAGTTGCCCATTGAGCCTCTGCCCCCTTTGTCACCCTCACAGTCTACCTTGATTTGGGAGCAGAAACAGATTCCTTGGATTAAGAGGACCAATCTGCAATCCAGAGTGAGAGGTTTTTCCAGTGCGGCTGGCAAAGAATAGAGTTGGCAGGACTAGGGAACAATTTATTTTTAAATTTGAAACACTTACTCTTTGCCAGCCACTGTCTCTCCTCTGCTTCAGTCCCTTCCCGCACTTTGGTGGAAGCAGGAAGCACACTGGCTCCCTCCCCTAAGCCAGTCACAATGCTGAAATGCAGTGTTGTGATTGGTCTGAGCGTTGTGGTTCAGCGCTCAGATGGGGCTGTGCATGTTTCTCACCTCGCTGTGTAATACAACCTGGTGGGTAACATGCAAAGTGCGCATGACTGTTTGGCCGGCCCAAGACGGCTGGCCAAACAGTCATCCCTGCTTAGAGTGTGCCACCACTACTCCCCCTATGGCCCCAGCCAAGCCCTAACCTAGCCTCGTAGCGAAAAATAAAATAATAATAACAGAGTTATTATCATTTTATTTTTCCTTTCTCCTGCTCTGAGAGCAGTGGGGCAATGCTCCCCTGCCTTAGCGGAGGAGCCGCCCCTGGGGATTTCACTAAATTGCCACTAAATGCATCAAAGGACGCCTAAAACAGGCACATAACACAGGGGCTCAGCTGTTGGATGAACCAACAAGGCTGTAGTGATGGTAAATGATGATCAGGTCCACGTAGGTTCTTGTAACAGTAAGTATTTATTGAGTAAGATGGTACAAGGAGGTAATTCATAAATATTAAGATAATAATTAAGGTAAATTCAAGTAAATCCCACCAGAAGCTGTCAACAGTCAGTTCAGTCCCAAGCTCCCAACTGACTAGAGCGCAGAACCCAGCATTCTAATCAGTCATGATGAATAATCACATTCCAAATGATGACAGCAGTGAATAAGCTGGAAAGCCAACACTACACACCTTTCCCTTTTATACATTTTGCAATTGCAACCAAACATAGATCAACAAAGCAATTAAAAATACTAACAATGAGCATATGAAAGAAAAGTAGTGAAGGGATAAGTAAGTATATGAAGAAGGGAGAACATAAATATAAGAACAATTAAATACAAGTGGTGATAAAGAAGAAAGATTTAAACTGAGAAGAGACAAGAGAACTTGACAAAGTCCGCCCGCCATCGCAGCTGCAAAAGGGACCGCCCGCCATAGTTGTGGTGGTCCCGCCATACGAATTATGATGCGCCCGCCAGTGTGGCAGGCACTTCCTGTATATTTTACATTGCGGCGGGCCTTGCTGCAAGCAGCACTCACCGCAATGTAAAAAATACATGTTGTGCTTTTACATGCACAATGTGACAGCCACTGCTCGGTGCCTGCCACATTGTACATGCAAACGCAGGGGGATACCATAGGTGCCCCCAATGTGCACCCCCCAACACCCTGTAGGCCCGCAACGGGCCCCCAAAAGCAGGAACTGCCAGCCTTTCCATGGCGGCAATGCAGCCATGGAAAGGCTGATCGCAGCCTGCATCGTCATATGGATGGCGGTGTCTTACAGACACCGCCACCATATTGAACCTGTTTTCCGCCGGTCGACAAGTCGTCCGGCGGAAAAGCGGCAGACGGTCTTTCCGTCCGCCACAGACCCCCCAGCCATCTTAATATGGCGGGGGGTCTTTGCAGTCAGGAATGTGGGCAGATTGCCCCCGCCGAGCCGGCGGTGACCACCGCCGGCGTGGGCGATCCGCCAGCTATCCTAATCGGCCCCATAGGTACAACAGTATACAAACCTTTGCATGACAAAATAGCAAAAGGGTAACAAAACAGCATAGATATGATGAGGGAATAAACATTACAAGATAACTACCAATGATGCAAATCCCAAAATATGAAGCAACACTGAAAGATCGCAACTTGAAGCGCGATAGCATTTTAAATTTTTCAAAGAAGGGAAAGGCAAGAAAGGAAAGAAAAAGAAAGACAATAAAAGAAATAAGAAAAAGAACGAAAAGAAAG
This sequence comes from Lissotriton vulgaris, assembly GCF_964263255.1. Lineage (NCBI taxonomy): Eukaryota > Metazoa > Chordata > Amphibia > Caudata > Salamandridae > Lissotriton > Lissotriton vulgaris. Next base: position 512,535,333 of record NC_141697.1, on the reverse strand, counting down.
GAAAGGATACAGGAAAAGAGGGGCAAAAGAAGAGAGAGAAGAGAGAAAGAAAGGAAAAGATAGAGATTACCTTATCAAAAAACATATGAAGATTACCAAAAACATAATTATATCATCGGTGTGAAACATACCCAACCTTGGCTAATAAAAGCTACAAAAGCAAAAGAAAGAAAAGAAAAAGAAGAAAAAGAAAAAGCCATGGCGGTTGGTATCAAAAGAAGAGTCATTATAACGAAGTGCAGACGAGGATAAATAATTGGTGAATGGAGACCACAAGGCTTCTTTACGAATCATTTGCTGAGATGTGCTGACGGACGCTCTATCCAGTCTGTGATGGTAACAGAGAAGATTCCACCAAGCGGAATGGGAAACATTAGAAGCATCTTTATAATTAGAGGTTATTACGTGAAAAGCAATAGCAATTAGCATATACACAAAGATACCAATCTTGCAGGAACCAATCCATAGTACAGAGTTACTTCAAAGGAATATATAATATATATCGAAAGGAAAATTAATTGAACAGATGGAAGATATAGATTTACACACTTGAGTCCAAAAACGAGAAATGCTGGGACAATGAAAAAAGGAGTGCATTAACCTGCCAGGGTTGTGTTGACATGACCAACAGTTTGAGAAAAATTCTATTGGAAAGAGATAAAGGAGTAAAGAACAATCTTTGATAAAAATAATAGAGGGTCTGAGTGGTGCTAGCATTGCAGGAGGTGTGGTGTATGCGAGCCTATATAGAGTTTCACGTGTGAATTGAAAGGGTACGCTGCAAATCAGATTCCCATAGAAGTTCAACTTTAGTAGTGGGGCGATCAAGAGTGGAGAAATGGAGATATTTATAGATGTGTGAGGCATGAATAGAGGCAGAAGTAGATAGGGGTTCAAATATGGAGTCAGAAGAAGATGAAGAATATCCAGAAAGAAGAGTGAATCTATCAATTAAAAGCATTCTCAAAGATTCATATCTAAGTAATGAGGAGACTGATACAAGAAATTTAAGCTGTACCTCTTGGGGAGTGAGGAAAAGAGAATCTTTAAGTAAATGTTTGACAAGGAATATCCTTTTAGCAGCCCATTGTTTCCCAAAAATGGTCCGATTTGATAGTTTAATGAGTTTATAATGCCACAGAGGTGAGTCTAAAAATACTTGTAGAGGTGAATGGGATTTGCACTTAACTGGGTGAAAGGTAGAAATAAAATGGAAAATTGTCAAATGATTGAAAGAACGAGGAGGATTAGCAAAACTAGCCAACAAGTAAAAAGGAAAAGGATGAATTAGCGATTCCTCCAAATTGTGCCAGACAGAACTGGAAGTCCCTTCGGAGGAAGATAAATATGGTAGCACTTGACGAATCAAAAAGGAAGAGTGATATTGTCGAAAATTGGGAAAGTGTACAACACCCGGGTCTTTAGGATCAGATAACAGGGCTAAAGAAATTCGGGCCTTTCGTCCATTCCAGAGAAATATACTTAGAGTCCCATTAAGGGATTTAAAAAACTTTAACGAAGTCTAACTGGTAACATGGGCAGATAGAAATTAATGACGGGAAGCCTCATCATTTTGATGGTGTCCTATCTACCCCACCATGATAGGAAAAGGGGAGACCATTTGTTTGTCATATTATTAACTTTTAAGAGAACCTCATCTTAATTAAGTTGGATCGTTTTTGCAACAGAGGAGGAATAATTAATCCCCAAGCAGGTAATACTACTGGTATTCCATTTAAGAGCAAACCCTTCAAACATGCTCTTTAAACAGTATTTATTTAATGGTAGAACTTCAGATTCAGAGAAATTTTATTTGTACCCAGATAAGGAGGCATAGGTAGAGAGAAGATCCGAGAATGCAGGCAGAGAAAGTGATGGATCTGAAATATATAACATAATATCGTCTGTAATAAGCCATATATTTGTTTTCCATTGCCTTATATATTAAGCCTCGGAAGGAAGGTGAATGATGTAAAGAATGTAAAAAAGGTTAAATGGAAAGAATAAAAAGCAAAGGAGAAAGAGGACATCCTTGACGAGTACCCCGTTGTAAGGGAGTATAAGACGATTGAGAGCCATTGGCAAAAACTGAGGTAGTAGGCAAGGAATATAGTAAACTGATCAGAGATAAGATAGATGGTCCAAAACCATGCCATTTGAGAGCACGCATCATAAAAAGCCAATGGATGCGGTCAAATGTTTTCTCTGCATCCAGGGATATGGCAGCAATAGGGGAAGAACTCTTAGATGCTAAATGAATAATATTTAGAAAGGTTCTGGAATTATCAGCTATTGTCCTCCCGTTGACAAACCCTGTCTGCTCAGTACTAATCAATGATCTAAATTAATCAATGAGATGGAGCGATAGTTAGTACAAAGGGAAGGGTCCTTATCTTTTTTGGGAATTAGACAAATCATAGCTTCCAGAAAAGAACCTGGAGCTTCATTGCAGGAAACAAAATGTTGAAATAAGGATAGAAGATGAGGCAAAAGAATATGGGAGGAACAGGAATAAAAGTCTGCAGCAAGGCCATCGGTGCCAGGAGCCTTATCATTAGGTAACTTAGATAAAGTGGATTTGATCTCAGAAAGGGATATGTCATCTTCCAAAATAGAACAATCTGGAAGTGAGGAAGAGCGAGGGGGTAATGAATCGAAATATGTGTTCAACGCGGCATTAGAGGGAGAGGATTCAGGGGTATATAAAGTCTTATAGAAGTCCGTGAAACATTGTATTATTTTGGCATCTTTGAAATGATCAATACGACACTCATCAGTAATCTTGACAATTCTGGACCTTTGAGATTTGCCCTTTAAATAGTTCGCTAGCAGTTTGCCAGCTCAATATAAGGCCTCCATACAATTTTGAGTTAATTTTCAATAATGATCAAGAAACGTCCTCCGTAGATTTCCTATTAAAAGCTAATTTTGCCTGAACCAAATTCTTTAGGGTGTCAGCATTATTAGATGAAAAGTATGCATGTTCCAGTTTCTTAATGGACAATAAGATAGACGCCGACTCTTTATGATATTGTTTCTTTTTATGAGCGACGTAATCTATAATAAAACCCCTAGCTGTTGCCTTAAAAGCATCCCATGAGGTATGAAAGGGCATATCAGGACTAACGTTAAGAAGAAAAAATTCTGAAATAAAATCCTTAAAGCGTCCAATAAAAAAGGGATCTTTGAGAAGATAGTTATTAAATCTCCAACGGCGGGATTTAGAAGACTGGGAGGGAAGATCTAAATTGATAAGGACAGGAGCATGATCAGAAATCAAGATGGAACCAATTTCAGCATGCAACAAGTTGGGAAGAAGAAGTGGGCTCAAACAAATATAGTCAATTCGAGAAGTAGAGTTATGAGTCAGGGAAAAGAAAGTAAATTCGGAAGAGTCAGGATTCAAAATTCTCCATGCGTCTACCAACTCTCTAGATTGTATAGTATTTACAAAAGTTTTTTGCATTTCGTTAGGGACATATCTAGAAGATGATTTCCTGTCAATAAATGGATCGAGAATCTAATTACAACCCCCCCCCACAACGAGATTCGAATCAGAGCATGCATGAAGTGTGTGTGACATGGATTGCCAGCATTGGGGGTCAATACCTGTGGGGCCGTAAATGTTAAGGAGAGAAATACGTGAACCATTTATTAGGGTGTGAAGAAGGAGCCAACGACCATCAGTGTCCTTCTCCTCACTCTCCACAGTAAGGGAAAGGAATGTATGATATAGTATCACCACACCATTTTTCCTATCCCTAGATGGGGAACTGTAGACAGCACCAACCCATTGCTTTTTAAGGGAATTGATATCATTATCATTAAGGTGCGTTTCTTGTAACATAGCAATTTTACATTGAAATTTTGGAAGATGCGTAAGAAACTGTTTCTTAATTGGATTACGTAAACCCTTTATATTCCATGAAATAATTTGGGCCTTATCAGTCATATCAATGGGAAAAGAACAATAATCAATAGCATAAGTACTGTTAGGGTTCTCAATAACAGGAACACTATCAAATGCGAAAGGGTTTTAAGGACAATAGGATATTGATTAAGAACAATGGGGCATATTACCAAGCAATAGCGATAATTATCGCTATTGCTTGGTTAGCGGGAAAAAAATATCGCCGAGCACCGAGGATTTTTATCGCTGAGATACCTTGATATTATCAAGGTTTATCTCAAAAGCGGTAAAAATCCTGCGAAATGCATGAATATCGCTGAAAAATCAGCGATATTCATACATTATCGTGACAATGCTCTTAGCCATGTTATCCACCTTCCATTGGATAACATGGCTAAGAACTGCTTTTAGCAGGCGTTAGCTTTTGGAGATATTCGCGCTTAGCGCGAATATTTCCAAAAGTTGTTAATAGGAGTTAGATATGTTAGCGACTGTTTTCAGTCGCTAACAACTTGGCACGCCCACTTTGCATGTCATTAGCGATAATTATCGCTGACATGCAAAGGGGGCCCCTAAATGCCCGCTATCGCCTACCAGCTGTCGCTTGGTAATAGGGCGATAACATTATCGCTGCATTAGCGGGAAAAAGTCCCGCTAATGCAGCGATAATGTCCTTGGTAATATGCCTCCATAAGGTTGAAAAATTGAGCAAAAAAATATAGTAGTAAAGAAAAATATATTAAAGATGGTAAGTAAGAGTTATATGAAGAGGGAATAGAAAAAGAAACAGGGAAAACATAAAACCAAGAGGAAATACATGGACGGAGGTCAAAAGGAAAAAAATGGGAAAAAGGAAATAGAGAAAAAAAGAAAAAAAAGAAAAGACATGAGGAATAGAAGAGGAGACAACTGATAGACCAAGAAAGGTTGACAAGAAGTCGAGAGACTTCAGTCAAGAAGGGGGAGTTATGAAACCAGACTGAAAAAATTAACATGGGAGGTGGGAGACCGCAAAAAGAAAGCAGACGGCAGAGCCAGGAAGAGAACCCAGGAACAACCAGAACCAATAAAAGGAAACATATATGAAATAGAGAGACAACACAACACCACAGGGGAGAGCAATATTATACTTAGATATAATTAATAGACAAAAGGCAGGCAATCAGCTAATAACAAAAGGTACATAACATGTGTTTCTCAACCACTTACCAAACATGAGGATGAACCGGGAACACTGGGGATGAGATGAAAGGAAAGGAAAAAAACTTCAAGGGAGTGGGTTCATACATGAGGAGGTAAAATCTGTAGAAAAAGACAAAAGGAAACAGTAACATATAATGGCTTCCAAGAAAGGCAAAAGAACCCCAATAAACTGGAGAATAACTGCAGCAACAGACTATGACCTACAATCCAAAAAGAAGCTGAAACTTTTCAAACATATGGAATGAACCATATAAACTGAGAGGGGACAAATCAAAGCAATAGCAACAATGCTATTCATGTCCCTCCAAATTCCATGACATCTCCTTTGTGACGAGAAATAAATTGTCTTAGATCTTCCAGGCGGTCAAAAGAGTAGGAACTCTCTTTATACGTGACTTTAAAAAAGCAGGGGTGAACAAGACCATATCTGGCATTCATGGAACGAAGAGCTGAGTGAAGAGAGAGAAACTCTTTGTGACGAGCAGCAGTGGCACGGGTCACACGTTGAGAGAGAAAAACTTTTTGGCCAGACCATAGCATTTGCTTTCTAGACTTTGCCGCTGAGAGGACCATTAGTAACTCAGTGTACTACAGAAATAAAACAATTATCCCTCTAGGACGAGTGACTGTCGAAGAAGTAGACGAAGCACCAGTTTTAAAAACAATGAGATGGGCACGCTGCAGATTGAGAATGGTGTCATCCTTGAGACCAACAATTTTAAGAATGTGCATGTTTAAGAAAGTAAGCACATCAGATCCTTCCTCCCCCACAGGGATGACGTAAATTTGAAGATTATTGCGCCTGTTGCGATTTTCTAAATCTACTGTTTGCATCTTGAGGAGAGCATTTTCTTTAGATATATCAGCAACCTGAGGGCTCAGATCTTGAGCAGTACCAATCCGTTGTTCCACCTCAGACACTCTGGATTCTAAATTGGACCATTTCTCATCCAGCTTCTGAAGAGTAGCATTGCTTTCTACCATGAAAGGTTTAAGCAACCTTATCTCTTCGAGGAGGTCCTCCATTGTTATAGGTAGTGGAGACTTGGTAGGAGAGTTAGGTTCCTTCTTGTGACGTTTTGGAGGGGTGGTGGGATTGGAATATTTGCGAAGAGAAGACATACTAACAGAAGTGGCTTTCTGTCCAAGTGAAGAAGAAACCTTCATGTAGGTGAGTGCTTAATATATTATAGTTCTCAGAAGATAAGTGCTCACAGACAATGGTAAGATACTTGTAGAAAGATACTTGTAGAAGGCTGCTAAAAACAATGGTGAAAAGGCATCGCTGTTTCTTTATGAACTGCATGTGGATAAATAGGTCTAATTCAATAGGCAACTGCAAGTAGAGCTTGTTTATTAAATGATATTGAACTCGGTAGCAATCTCCATACAAATGCAGTGTCTGTTCAATGTAGAAACAGCAGCAAAAAACATAGCAGCCAGCGCAGTCTATTTTAAGGAGGCCTTCCAGCTACTAGATAAAAAGACGGAAACTACAACATTGGCTAGAAAGCATTCCGAAGTCAGCTCAAACAACCATCTCCACAACTGGTAAGGTAAAATGTTGATATGAGACAACAAGAAGAGCAGGACAGACAATTATGGTCCAAAATATCAGAATTCATTCAAGTGAAGAGACAAAATGAATATTGGTATCCCCTGACAAGAAATTGGGGATTTATGTGGTTACTTCAATTGAAAAGGCAGTGAAAAGAGCTTCAAAAATCCTCCATAAGAACAATAACATTGTTGAACAGAAAAAAAAGTTGCTAGTATTCAATAGCCATATCCGTTAAAACAATTATTCCAGGCAGTGTTTTTATCTGAGCTTATAACAATGCATAGACGCCCTAGCGACATCTCAAAAGCTGCATAGAAAGCTGCTCCATGTGACAGGTGAAAATTAGCGGCGTCCAGCAAAGCTGAAAATGGCGGACGCCACTTCAGGCATCTGAGAGGAAGGAGCGGTGCGGGGGAAACAGGTCAGTAAAACGGGTTAAAGAGTAAAAAAAATAACTGCTACCTGTGCCCCCACGCTCGCTTCACAGCTTGACTGCCTCCAAAGGGTAAAACAGCTCCAAAAATGCAGTTGAGGATCCATTCGCTCGCAGAGCCTCAACCCAATGCGGCCATCTTGTGGCGGTCCAAGCCACGTCCCCATGTATAGATTTTAAATGTGGAGAGGTGTTGCTGATCTATTTATATAACTCCAGCACAAGTCTGGTAGCAGTGTTCTTTATCAGCTGGAGTTTATGCATCAAGTAGGAAGAAACACAAACAAAAAGTGCATTGCAGAAATTCAACCTACTGATGATTAGGGACGCGATGCAGGCAGTTTAGCTGCCTGCATACCAGCACAGCTGCATTTGATTGGTCTTGGCTAGGGTGGGACTACGTCCCCCAGCTTTCCATGTTTGCAGGAGAGGCTGGACTAATTTCAGTGTGCTAATAAGCGCAGGCAGCTTTCAGCAGCGTTGAATGCGCCCGGGTGATGACCGGGCCTGTCTTCGCTCATCATCGCCAGGGAGAGGCTGGGCTGGGCCACCCCTCTTGGGTTTTATCTTTCTAATTCCACACGTACATCTTGGAGCCATGGCGTGACTTAACGCACTGTGCCCTACAACCACTGCACTCATTGCATGTCACTGCTTATCCTCCCAACTACTGTCTTTTTAAATCTCTTTGGCATAATGGGAAAGCTGAAAGTTACTTTTGTGGACCCTGGGTCTTTACAAGCGTATTCCCTCACAACTATTGATAGCTTCTTGGTTCTGGCAGTAGATGTAATCTCAAAAGAGTTCCAGTTGGCTGAATGGAGACTCTTCCTTACAGCTGATGACTTTAGCCAGACCTCTATACCCTTGCAGCTTCCCCTGGTGGAATCTTGTCGCAATGCCCAGGCTGACGGACATATCCCTACTGAAGCGAGCGTGGATACCCTTGATGTCATCAACATCGGTGACAGGACATATGGGGCAGAAGCTCTAATGAGGGTTGCTCCTGATATGCTCCTGATATGCTCTCGCTTGACCCTGGTCCTGTGGCCAGGCTCAGAAAAGAACCATCAAAACCAAAGGCGGGGCATCTTAAAAATCCAGCGACAAGCAAACACAGCTGAGCATGGTGCCCAGTGCCCCAAAATCTAAATCAGACCCTTGGGACCCCTAGGACAGCATGTGTAGCTGGCTTAGGGACCTACTAGACCTCAAACTTCGCCCCTTGCACAACTGTCTCCCTGCCATTGAGGAACACTTGAACAACCTTAATAAAAATAATGAGGGATTTATACCTGGCCCCCCAAAAGAGCAGTCTTGTATGGACAGAAGCACATGAAGGCCATTAATTCCAACTGGCCAGTGGAATACATGATAGGGAAAATGACAAGGAGTAGAGAGGAATTGCACCCTTAGGGTCCTCTTCTGGACAGGAAACCAGGAAACCTGGGACCTTGCAGAATGCCAACTGCCATTATGCTGCAGTTGGGATTTAAACTTGTCCGGAATCTCTTCCCGTGATTAATTTACCACCTGCCTCTTGCCCGTATGTGGTCATACTAGCCAACACCCCAAGCCTGTCATCTAACATTACAGAGTCAACACTAGAACTTAAAACAAGTAGACATTCTGGATCCATAACAACATGGGATCTACTCGTAACCTCCATGAAGAAATTCTCCTTGTGCGCAGGATGGGGGGGTTTTGACCCTTACCATGGCAATTTGAGGGTGACTGTATAATTATAAATCTCTGCAAGCCATTGATTAGGGGGGTTCGGTTCAGGCCAGGACTGGTGTATTAAAGACAGGGACATTACAAGTCCTCTCACTAGGTTTCTTCTATAAACATCTGGCCCCAACCACCCCCTTGCTCAGCAGAAGTCAACTCTAACAACAACCCCAATATATAGATAAGCCCCTGCATGGGAACAGATTTGCAGTCCTCTCCAGCCTGGAGGATTTTGACTGACAGATAGAGAGGGTGTGTTTCTGCAATAAGGCCTCGGACAATGGGAGCTCTGCATAGGTAGATAATTTGCTTCCGTAGCATATGCGCACCCATACTTCCTTGAGAAGCCAGGGCAGTCTAGGACCCTCTGTCATAATATCAGATCCCCTCTTTGTCTTGTTTGACCAATGCTTCACAAGCCCTGTGCCCACAAGCAATTTCTTGGCCAGACTACCTGTGGCCATCATGGAAGGTCAGGATTCACTTCCCTCCAGCCATGGCATCACTAATCTGAGATTTCCTAGCTGGAATATTGCTGTCTTTTCCTCCAAAATATGATTTTGAGTATTGGATCACCCTGGTCAAGTCCTATGACATTCTTTTATGGCAGGAGACTTGGGTGAGGGACGATATTTGCTTTGACAGATACACCTGCTTTTATCTCCCTGTAACCCCCTCCACTGCATTACGAGCGGAGGGAGGTCTGACTGCATGGTTTAAATTGGGCATTGGTTGTAAAATATTGCCAATATTGACAGACGGGGAATCCATGCAGGCCTTCAAGCTAAGGTTTGTTGAAAAGTTTGGTATTATAATAGTTAACAATTACTTTTCTGGTAGGGAGAACCAGGTTCTGTATGGGTCATTTTCCTCGTAGAAAATCTAGCTGTGAAACATGCACATCTATGTGGGCTATTTAACCTAATACTGTCTGGTAACTTCAATACAAAGGTGGGCACTTTGCCTTCTCTCTTAACGTCAACTTTTGCTCTAGTTATAGATGAGTCAAGTTGTAAGGACCAAGGTGTTATGGATCAGAGGGGGCATCTTCTGCATGCCTTCCTGTTATCCCATGATCTGGAGAGCACCATCTCTGCTTTGGTAACCTCAATTACTCCAACATACATTGGGAGTGGTGTGGCTCAGTAATAGATTACATCTTTATCTCACTGAGCATGCACCCTCATATCCTGGGTGGGGGGTTTCTACCTACAGTATACAGTGATGATGACCCTCTAGCACTCACTATTGCCATTACAACAAAGGGCACGAGAACCTGCATGGGGAGTCGGCAGATGCTGACCAAAAAACACACTTGACGCAGGCTCGTCTGGCAGTCTGTAGATATAAATTTAGTAACCGGACAGCTTATTAACGAGTGTGCAGATCTGGTGAACCTTTGCACAGCTGAGGTGTCTGGCCCTTTGGAGTAATAACTAGCTTTCCAGATTTAACCTTGCATATTAGGGATATGTTGTCAAGGCCCATACAGAGCAAATCAAGACGCAGTAAGTCGTGGTTTGATAAAGCCTGCAGGTCTGTCAATTTTATGTTGTGCTGGGCACTGAAGCAATCTTCCAGGGACCAGGAGGCAATTAACCCACGTGGAAAGGCTTACAATTTGTCCCTAAAAATAGGAAGGCAGAGTTTTGGGATGAGAAGTGGGAAAACCTTGTAGCTGCCTGCCAGACTAAGGATGCCCAGGCATTCTGGAAGGCAGTCTGAGCGAGGTTCGCCCATAGAAGACTCCCCAGGTATAGTGACGGCCCATATTGGCCCTTAAAGCTGGATTGAGCACTTCAGTCTAATTTATTAATCCAGTATCCCTTGTACTGAGGAAGGTCTTTTAGATGCTCCATTACCCCTGAATATTTGCTTCTCTGTGGATGAGGTGTCCAAAGCTTTCCTAAATAGCCCCTCTCAAAAGGCTCCTGGACTGGACAGGGTCCCCCTGGATATATGCAAGGTATCCCAAGGTTTTAGTCACATTTACTTGCTAACATCATTAACTCTGTGTGTAACGCAGGTGCCCCCCCCTCCTGGCTTATATCGATAATTGTCCCTGTCTTCAAAAAAAAGGAAACAAGCACAATCCCAAGTGCTACTGCCCAATTTCTCTTCTTGACTCTGCTACTAAAATATTTGGGGGGATCATACTGGACAGTCTGCTTCTATGGACTTCTGAGAAAAACATCATCTCCCCAGCTCAATATGGATTCGGGAAAGGCCTTGGCACCATTTAAGTGTCTAAATCTCCATCTCCTTGTTTCCAAATATAAGTGTGCGTTGAGCAGCTCTCTACAGCTTGCATTCATGGACCTAACAAGTGCCTTTGAGTGTGTAAATCGTTCTAAATTGTGGGACATTCTAACTTCAATGGGCCTTGAGGCGGGCCTGGTTGCTTTCTTATGACATCTTCATTGGGATCAAATGGCGTCTGTAAGGTTTGAGGATGATGGAGAGTGTTCTTTTACATTTTTGGGTAACCAGGGTGTGCGCCAGGGGTGCGTGCTTGCCCCGATATTATTTTTGTGATACTTAGATGATTTAGAGTCTGTTCTTGTGAATGTGGGGGCAGATGTTCCCCTGGTTAACAAAAAAAACCTATGCTGGTACTCTTATACGCAGACGATGCCGTGCTACAGGCTCGGACGAATATTGGTCTATAGTTGTTAAACTCTAGCTTTGTGGCCTTTATAAAAAGATTTGACTTAGAAACTAACTTCTCAAAAACTTTCATCATGGTGTACGGCCCAAAGGACACAAAAACACTCTCTATATGCATTGGGGGAAAATCATTTGAGAAAGTTAGTCAATTCCCTTACTTAAGGATGATGTTTGATGATGCATGCACCCGGACTCCTCGTGTCGTGAGCAGGATAAACAGTTTCTCATGTGCAGTTGGCTCCATCTTCCCATTAGCCACCTCACTAGGGAGAAAATCAATTGCACCCATTCTCAAGATTTATAGGAGAAAGGGCCTCCCTACTCTGACCTATGGCTCTGGGTTCTGGGGCTCTAAGGATACAAGCAGGATACAAGTGGAGGAAAATAGAGTCTGTAGGCGGATATTGGAAGTCCCACCATTAACCCCTCATGTTGTAGTTCATCAGGAGCTACGTCTGGAATATGTAGAGGACATACTAAATCTTGCTCCACTGATGTTATGGTACTCAATCTGGTTAAACGAAGAGCCTGGCATAAATTGCACACTTTATATTGCCTCTCCTGCTTACATGTCCCTAATATTCCCTTGCTTAAGTATATCAGGGGGCAACGCTTGCCTTAGGCTGCCCATATATATTCAAAAAGCCAAAGAACATCACAAAGAGGAACACAGAGTGTGCCAAGGACTTCTTTTTATCTCAAAGACGGGCCCAGAGGCAGGGTAGGGAAGTAATGAAACCTGTCATCAGGAAAAATGCCTCCTCCAAACTACTATCTAAGTCTTGTACAAAATATGCGGGAAAAGATGATATTGATTCGCTTTAGAGTAGGCTCAATTAGATGGCTTCTGTACTTCCCTCAAGGTCAATTTGACCCAACAGATGTACAAATTTGCCCTTGTGATGAGTTGTCGCCTCAGACCATCCTCCACTTTGTCTTTTTTTCTATGTTCTATTTCTCTCTCTCATAGTTCCTACTCCCTACATTTCATAAACATGAGTTCAGTAAGTGCAGAGTTCGGTGGATTTTTCTACAACTTAAAGGTCATCATACCTGCAAGGCAGTTGGTTCCTTCTTAAAAAAGGCACTTTATCTGCGAAAGTCTATGATGTTTTAATACTGACGCATGTAGTCCATTTTTCAATTCTGGATTCCTATATTTTCCTATGCAAGTTGCGCAATAGCGCACTTTATTTGCCAAAATCTATTATTGTCTTATTGTTAAAATGTCAATATTGGTTCTCTTTTAAATCAGTATGTGCTGATTATACTTGATGTTTTTGCCATACTTTTATTAGTGTAATTTTTATTTACTATACTTACTTGCTTTTTATGCTCAATGTAATGTGTGTTTTAATTATGTATCTTTTATGATCTGTTTTTATGAGATAGAATAAAGAATATTTTATTTGATTTGAATATTGTCTGAAAGAGTAGAGGCATAGTGGGGCCAGGAATTATATGCAGTTTTCCTAAGAAGCTTAAAAAATAAGTAGAAGTCAATTTATTAAGTAGGCCTCGAAGGAGAGCTTGATATCAAAGACACCTAGGTCCCTATGCTGGTAACTGGAGAAAGTCAAGGACCGTCCTGACCTGGTCAGAACCAGTCGCTACACCCGCTCCAGGCCGTCCTGATATCGCATTGACACTGCCTGCATCCTGTGCTGATATCGTATTGACTCTGCCCGCTTCCTGTGGTATCGTATTTGTGCCCCGATCTCGCCTGCATCGTATTTGTGCCAGATTGTGCATTTTATGGTATTGACCCTGCTTTGATTAAGTATCTGTGCCAGACTGTGCCCCCGATCTCGCCCTGCATTGTTTTTGTTGTTGTTTGATGCCATTTTGTTGTCCCAGCCCGTCTCTCCACCCCGATCCCCGCTCCCTGCCGCTGCTCCCCCGCGGCCCCACCCCCGTTCCATACAGCATCGCTGACCGATCCCCTCCCCACTCGCCACCCCGCTCCCGCCTCCCAGCTGCTCCTCCCTCGCTCCGCCCCCCCTCTGCTCTCCACTTAAGGCAGAGACGCATACGCGCAGCGGAAGCGCCCTATGCGCGCCGTAGGAGTGCCAAAGGTAAGCCCGTCTACGCCCGTCCGTGCCTGGTCCGCGCCCAGCGCCAGGCCCCCTGGCTCCCGCAGAGGCCTTCCCCCCCCGCTGAACTTACGACGCCGCAACTCTCACTGCACTCAACACCGGCCGCCTCCACAACTGCCACTGAGCCGCTCCAGGACGTACCCATGGACCCTTCACCTGTCAATCCTGCAAGTTCTGCAGCATCAAGTCCCACTCTACAATCACAAACGCCAAACTGAACTCCAACAACAACCACCTGCAGTGCATCCTGCTCAACACCCGCTTGGTCCACAGACACGCCATTGAACTATGGAACCTACTCGACACCACTTCGCCGGACATCGCCTTTCTCACAGAAACCTGGATGAACGCCTCATCAGCGCCTGACATCGCCATAGCCATCCCGGATGGTTACAAGATCATCCAAAGGGACCGCATCAACCAAACAGGAGGAGGCATCGCCATCGTCAACAAGAACACCATCCGCATCACGACCAGCTCCGGCGACACCCTCGCTGCCGCCGAAAACCTTTACTTCCAGATACACACCGACCCCAAGACCACACTCAGAGGCACCCTCATGTACAGACCCCCGGGACCCCGCACACAATTCAGCGAAGACATTGCTGACTTTGTCAGCCCACACGCCCTCCCTTCCGAAGACTACATTCTCCTAGGGGACCTCAACTTCCACCTGGAAAATAACAACGACAACAGCACCACCACCCTGCCGGATAACCTTGCCAATCTCGGACTCAAACAACTGGTGAACACCCCCACCCACTACGCCGGACACACACTCGACCCAATCTTCTCCTCCAGCAAGCACATCTCCTTCAATCACGTCACGGAACTCCACTGGACAGACCACAGCTGCGTCCACTTTAGCTTCAGAAAGTCCACGACCCACCACCACCCACAACAAGTTCCCCGCAGAAGCTGGAACAAAATTACCACCGACCAGCTCACCACATCTCTGAACCAAAACCCTCCCACCACATCAAAGGACCCAAATCAAGCAGCCATCAATCTCACACAGTGGATCACCCACTGCGCTAACGAACTAGCACCCTTGAAAAACCATCCCAACAAGCCTGGAAGCAAAAAAGCCTCCTGGTTCAACGACGACCTCAAGAACTCCAAAAAGAACTGCCGCACCCTCGAGAAAGCCAGGCGAAGAAACCCAACCACAGACAACATGACCGCCCTCAAGAACGCCACCCGCAAACACCACCAGCTAATCCGCACCACCAAGAAATCAGCATTCAAGGATCGACTAGACAACAACGCACACAACAGCAAGGAACTCTTCAACATCGTCAAAGAACTCGCCAATCCCAGCGCCGGCAACAACGACATCACTCCCTCTCAAGACCTCTGCGATTCTCTAGCCTCGTTCTTCCACAGCAAGATCGCAGACATACACAACAGCTTCGGCGACCGGCCCACTCCCCTCACCACTGAACCGAAGCCCCCCACCACCACCCTCCGCGCCTGGACCCCGATCAGCACCGAAGACACCATCCGCTTGATGAACTCCATCCACTCCGGGTCGCCAACTGACCCATGCCCCCATCACATCTTCAACAAGGCCGACTCCGTCATAGCACCACAACTCCGGGACATCATCAATTGCTCCTTCAACACCGCTACCTTCCCAGAAAGCTGGAAACATGCCGAGCTCAGCGCCCTCCTGAAGAAACCTACAGCTGATCCCACCGAACTTAGGAACTACCGCCCCATCTCGCTCCTCCCGTTCCCCACCAAAGTCATCGAGAAGACCATCAACAGTCAACTTGCCGCCTTCCTTGAGTCTAACAGTTCCCTCGACCCCTCACAGTCCAGCTTCCGAGCCAACCACAGCACCGAGACCGCCCTCATCGCAGCCACAGACGACATCCGAACACTGCTCGACAACGGGGAAACAGCGGCCCTCATCCTCCTGGACCTCTCCGCAGCGTTCGACACGGTTTGCTACCGCACACTTGTACAACGCCTCAGGGACGTCGGGATACAACACAAAGCATTGGATTGGATCATCTTGTTCCTCGCCGGAAGAACACAGAGAGTCCGCCTCCCCCCTTTCAGATCAGAAGCCACCAAAGTCATATGCGGAGTTCCACAAGGTTCATCGCTCAGCCCCACCCTCTTCAACATCTACATGAGTCCCCTCGCATCCATCACACGCCAACACAACCTCAACATCATCTCCTATGCAGACGACACCCAGCTGATCCTCTCCCTCACCAAAGACACAACCACCGCCAAATCCAACCTACACAAAGGGATGAAAGACGTAGCCGAGTGGATGAAGAACAGTCGCCTGAAACTGAACTCTGACAAGACGGAAGTCCTCATCCCAGGATCATCCCCCTCTGCCTGGGATGACTCATGGTGGCCCCCGGCCCTAGGTAACGCACCCAAACCAACGGACCATGCTCGCAACCTGGGATTCATCCTAGACTCCTCCCTCTCAATGACCAGACAGGTCAACGCCATCTCTTCATCATGTTTCAACATCCTGCGCATGCTCCGTAAGATCTTCCGATGGATCTCCACCGAAACAAGGAAGTCGGTCACCCAAGCACTCGTCACCTGCCGACTGGACTACGGATACACCCTCTATGCCGGAACCACAGCCAAACTTCAGAAAAGAGGTCTAGGTTTGAACATGTCTTTGAAGTCTGACTCCAATTGTAACATTGGCCAATGTTTTAATATTATGTTTTTGAACATCAAACTCACAATGGAGTATTTTGATACTATGACCATGTGGTCATTTTCAGTTCTGACTCTAGGTTGTTGTAACAAATCCGACCAATAAAGTTCATTCACCTTGTTTTTTGCAGTGTTAAGTAGCTGTTCTGGGTAACCTCTTTCTCTAAAACGATCAACCATTTCTTCTGTTCTGATTTTAACAAGATTGGGGTCGGAAGTAATGCCTTTAACCCTGAGTAGTTGTAATTTGGGTAAGTGTTTTTTCAATGATGTCTGATGAAAACTAGTATAATGTAACAGGTTGTTACGGTCAGTTGGTTTACGGAACATGTCAGTAATGATTTGATTATCCTGCAAGGTAATGAGAACATCCAAGAATGTTATTGTTTTGGAATCTATTGTCCAAGTAAACTGGATCCGTTGGTTGGCTGAATTTAAGGTGATCAAGGCTTGCTCAAGATTCTCTCGTGTATCCTTCCAAATGATGAATAAATCATCAATGTAACATACATACATTTTCAAGTGATTTTTCCAAATGGGATTGGTCCAGATGTTGGTATTTTCAAACTCACCCATAAAGATAGGAGCTGCCTTGTTTCCCATGCTCGTGCCCACCAGTTGCAGAAACCATACTTCTTCATGTTTGAAGTAGCTATGATAAAGGGTGAACATGACAAGTTCCATCAAAAATATTTTCATGGGTTCCTCCACTTTTAATTTCAGAATGGCCTGTTCCATGGATTCGATACCTTCCTGATGTGGGATAGAGGTGTATAAAGAGCTGACGTCAGCTGTGCATAACCATAATTGTTCGTTCGATTCTATCTTGATATCTTGTAACTTTCCCAGAAAGTCTGTGGTGTCTCGAATGTAGCTATCAAGAGATTGAACTATAGGTTGAAGATGGCGGTCCAAGTATTGTCCTATTGGTTGGTGGATACTACCACAGGTAGATACTATTGGTCGCATAGGTGGGTTCATGAGATCTTTATGGATCTTGGGTACCGTGTATATGGTTGGACTCCTTGGGTTGGTCTTAATTAGAAAATTCCTAGTTCTTTGGTTAATGACGCCAAGTGTCAATGCTTTATCAACAATTTCTTTCAATGTTGTGATGTATTGCATCGTAGGGTTTCCTGGTAATTGCATGTAAGTAGATTCATCAGATATGTGATCTCTAAGTTTTTGATGATACATTGTAGAATTCATAACGACCAAGTCGCCACCCTTGTCTGCTTTAGTACAAATTATGTCTTTGTTATTGGCAATACATTTGAGTTTGTCACAATCTTTTTGTGTTATATTTTTGTATGAACTTTTTTTTAAATTGATGGATAAAAGGTCTTGTCTCACCAATTGTTCGAATAAATCAATGGTTTTGTGGCTCTGTGGAGCTTGAAAAGAACTGAATGCTTTTAGACCCATAAGAGGGTCCGGTTCATTCTCTCCTTGAGGAGGTGCAATGTTCGTGAAGAAATGACGTAGTCTCAATTTTCTAGTAAGTTTAAATGTACTGACTTCAAGTTCCAACAAATCTGACTTCGTTGTGGGCACGAAAGACTTGCCTTTTTGCAATAATTTAATTTCCTGTTCAGTGAACGTGTGATTGGAAATATTTATCACTAGTTGACGTTTGGCTTCTTCTTGTTGTCTTTCTTTGGTTGAGTAACACTTCTTGTCTGGGGAGGCCCAGTTTTTTGTTTTGCTCCTCCTGGATCGTCTGGTTCTCCGACCTGTTCTAAAAAATCAGTGTTAATTGAATTAGTAGAAGTGCTTGGCATTTGTTCATTTTTATCAGCTGGTCGAGATTCTTGGGTTCTATTAGAAGGCGGTGGTCCCGGTCTTCTTTGACGATTAGTAGTGTCACTATCCGAAGAAGATGTTTCAGTGTTTTGAGTATATGGGCGGCTTCTCCTTTTTTGAGCATACACCTCCATCCAGGTGTAGACTTCGCCCAATTTATAGTCCAGTGTATCACACCGGAATTTCCTTAGCTTACAATCATTAATGTCATTGGTGTGTTTTTCTAGTTGTTATTTCATGTCTGTGATAAAAGTATCCAATTCTTCTGCTGACATGTTCTTATTGAGTTCTTCAGTGGTTTCTAATATCTCCTTTTGCAGTTCAATAAGTATGTTCGATAACTCTTCTATAATTAGAAGAATCCGATCCAAACTGCACTTATTTAATATAGCATACCAACGATCTGGAATGAGTTCTGACATAATGATGGCTTGAGTGCAATTCGCAGGCCACGAGGGATGCGCTGAGATTTGTGATACTTCACCAAAGTGTTGACATGTAATTTTTGATTTATTCTGCGTTTCGACAGGTATAATAATTGTTTTATGTTCTGTTCTTTACTCCTGGCCGTGGAAGATTGTGATATGTCGTCTTGTATTAAAGCATATATTCTAGTTGCTTCCTCATTTGCAAATGCAAAGGTGTCTGCTCTAGCTTCTGTCGAGCGTGCAATGTCCTCGTATTCCATATTGTATCAAATAAGAGATATTAAAAGATGCGTGCTACAGGTCGCAGGGTGAGAACAGACTGTATAATACGTAGGATTTGATGGGCCTGTGCACAGACCAAATTGAATATTAGTTCAGAAAAAAATATGCAAATTCGATAGGTGCTCTTAAGGTGTCGCCCTCCACCCTGGGGCGAGTGATATGAAGTACGAATGAGTGTGATCAATTGAAAACTGATGACATCCCTTAAGGCACTCAAGAAACTGGTGTAATCCTCCTCTGTTATTCAAAAAGTAAATGTTGGTAGTTTTCAAGAATTTATTTTCTGTTTGTCGATAGTATTTATATTGTCAATAAAGTTTTGTTGCAAAAACTATTCAATCCAACTCGACAGATATACATTGTTAAATCCAGCTCCAATGCATTTCGGGCATCCACCCTTTATCAGGGAGCATCTAAAACAAAACGACATATGTTGTACTATGTGTAGAATATGTAATACCACGGTTGTGAAGACAATTAGATTAAAAAACTGTGAAAAAAACACTTTAGCCCAATGGTGATAAAATGCAAAAGAAACTAAGTGATTTACAAAGTTTGTGTGGTTACAGGGTAAAGAGCGAGTGAACTAGAGTGAGGGGTTCTGGCTAGTGTGGATCGACAAATATCAATGTGCAGCGTCATAATGAGGAATGGTGCTGTTACGCAGGGGCTATTGACAACAACGTTAGGTCAAGAAAAACAACCGAAAGGAAGTGGGTGAATGTAAATTTAAAGCGGTTCGTAGTGGCCTGATAAGACGGGTGGAAGTTACGGCGCGGAATGCTGCAGTGCGCATAAGTGCGGATATTTACTCACGGCTTTAGTCGATGGTCGAAAGGCAAATATGCAACACGGTCGGCGATGTTCCGAAACTCGCGGGTGTTTAACCAAGTTTGTAACAATATGGGCTTCGTAAGGTGAAGCCCTGTAGCTTTAACAGAAGGTCAGCTTTATGACGCCTGGAGTTCAATTCTTTGTATTGGGTACAAGAGGAAGAACAGGTACTTTGTTCTAGGCTGTTCTCAGACCTGAGAATATGTGGTCCTCTTCTGTTCTTTCACAGACCTAGGAGTGTTCTCAATTGGGTGCCTGGAGATGCCACATTTATACCTGGTGTGAAAAAGTGACCTTTTTGACATGATCACCCTCACTTCTTGCCCTGGTACTGATGCTGTTTGACTAAAAGTGCCCTGAATCTCTGCTAACCATGGACCCAGTGCCAATACTATTTCGCTTAAAACAAGATAAATGTCTAATTCTAGCACACTTGGCAAGGCCTTTAGCAGCCCTCTAAGTCCCTACTAAGTGGTATCCCTGGTACCAAGGGCATGGCTACTAAAGAGGGTCCCTCTGGGCAGCAGCATGTATAATGCCACTCTAAGTGACCCACACCCAAATTGCCTGCAGTCTACCAATGCAGGCTGCGTGAAATGGTGCAAACCATTTTGAAAACATGACATGGCATACTCCCTGTGTGCCATGCCCATGCACACTGCATATACTATATGTAAGTTACCCCTACAACAGGCCATTAGCCGTAAGGCAGGGAGCAATACACTATTTGTGAGGACATATCTGCATGAGCAGAGATGCCACTGTGATGTCTGGTTCCATTGCCATGCAGGTGTTGAGGAAGCCATCCTAAACATATGTACTGGGCACTGGTCATTACGAGTTACCCAACTACATAATGGCTTCACTGAAAATAATGGTGTTTGGTATCAAACACCTTGTCTTAATAAATCTTTATTGTTGCCAGACCCAGATTTATTGTAACATGCACCCAAAGAGGACCTTAGAGGTGCCCCTTGGAAACCTACTAATCCTCTAGTGTCCTGGATTACTTTTATCACTCAACCTGCCATCACAGCAGAGTTTCTGGCCATCTGTAGGTGAGAACATGCACTCTCAGAGGTCAGGAACAATGCCTGCTCTGGCTGAAGGTGATCTACCTCCTCCAGCAGGATGGCGGTGGGCAGACATTATCTTGGTAGGAAGGAAATAAAAGACACAAGGCGTTTGGCAAAACAAGAACAGTTGGTCTAGTTAAACACTTCAGCTGGAGCACAGTTACAGAAGCAGGTCTGGGGACTGTCTCAACTACAATCAATTTAAAAAGAGTTTTATACATTTTTTGGGTATCATAAAGTACTTCAGGTTATCCTGTTTTGTTAAAAGAAGGCAGACCTTGTCGGTGGAGCAATAAATAAGGCCCCTGATGACAATTGCATGTGAGTTTCGACTTTGCGTAGGCACAATGTGGGTAGTGGGTAACGTGTACAGATGTCCCATTCTGTGGAAATAGTAACAATCGCTAAGGTCTGGTTGCTGTCAGCCTCCCTGACTTCTTCCATTATAGCTAGGATGAAACCCTCTGCGGTTTTGCAGTGGAGTTCCCTTCAAGACTGGTACAATTTGCACACTTGACGCCAACGCAGCCTCCCTCGAAAGCAATCTTTTTCAATTTTTGTTGAACCAACCTAGCGGTATCTGTTTGGGTTTGTTCCTGTTTCTCCCTATTCTTCTCTTGTTTCTTACCGTAATAGTGCAATATGTGGGCTGTATCTCCCACCAGAGTTGGGAAGCCTTGCTTATTGTCTGTGAGATAGGCTCATCGGTCTGGGCCTCCTCAAAGATGGCCCGTATCTAACCCCACTATGCTGTCAAAACCACTCCGTATTTCAGTGGGAAGTCCCTTTTTGAGGATATTATAAAAGAATGCGACTTGCGGGCCTATATCAGGTAATGACTGTCCTGTCTCTTGTGCCCATCGTTCCCTCATTCTATTCAGAAAATCAGTCACGGTCTCCCCAGGTTTCATAGTTTCTGCCAATAACCCTCCTACATCTGGGCAGTCCTGGAACATTTTCCTCAGAGACATCCACATTTGGCGCTGATACCAATTGAATGTGGTCCCCTCCTACTCGGTGCTTGTCAGTGTGACTGCAGGGATGTAAGCGTGGGCGAACACCATGTTAGTCTGCTCTCCTATGAGGCTACTTATCAAACGTTTGACATCACCTATTGCTAGATGTACTCCTGCAGTGTTCTTCTCAAAACATGAGATCCATCTCCCTGCTCCATCCAGCAAGGGTGTCAATTTGGTCCTTAGCCCTTTTTATCCATCTGAACCCATGACACATAGATGGTTCTGACGTGTCCTTCTGTAGTAGCAGGTACATTTTGGCTTGGGGTAACACCAGTAGTCTCTCCCTACCATAGTGTTCCCATCATCTAAGGCAATCCTGCATGTAGGGGAAGTTCCATTTTGGATCTCCCACTCTGTGCCGGATGCAGTCTTCTGCAATGGCCATGTCCTCCTGTTCGAAGGACATTTTCCTCTGGCAAGGGTCTATCGTACTGGTCC